>NC_088335.1:16535000-17237500 GCF_036884655.1 Musa acuminata AAA Group | reverse complement strand
TATTACATCATGCTTCGAACATTCAAGCTATCAAGTTTTAGATATGCAAGTTTTACAGCATACAAGATAGCACTTTTGGTAATGTTCAAGATAGCAAGTTCTACATCATGCAAGCTAGCAATATTGTAATATTTTAGAACATGCAAGCTAGCAATTTAGAGATGTTCAAGAAAGTAACTCTTGCTTCTTGAAATATGCAAGTTTGCAAGCTAGCAAATTTTTGCTTCCTTTGCAATGTTTGAGCTCGCAATTTTGCTTCCATTGCAAAGTGTAAGTTTAGCATGTTTACTTTTCTTGAGATAGCAACTATTTGCTTCTCTTTAGACTACAAGCTAGCAATTTTTACAATATGCAAGTTTTACTACATACAAGCTAGCAAAAATTTCGAAAGCAAATGCAAGATAGCTTTCTTATGTAAGCTTATGATTCTTGCTTCCTATTGCAATATGCAAGTTGCAAGTTTTGCTTCTTGAGATAGGCAAGATAGCACTTTTGCAATTTTTGTCTGGCAAGCTTGTGATGTTCAAGATAACAAGCTCTTTCTTCTCTTTTGAGAAGTGTCATTTTTGCTTTCTTTGCAAAGTGCAAGCTAACAAAATGCCAAACTAGCAAGAGATAATGTTTTACATGTGGCAAGCAAACAATTTGGCAAGTGTTACATTTACATCTTCTCTTTTGAGAAGTGTAATTTTTGCTTTCATCTTGAATTGTGTAAGCTAGCTAGTTTGCCTCTTTTCATGATGTCCACGCTAGAAATTCTTGCTCCCCCTTTGTCATTGTCAAAAAGAAGGGAAGACCCTTTTATCAATTTTCAGATTATGACAAAGGTAAGTATCAATCTTATTTGTGCATCATTATATATTTAAATTAAAATATACATAATTTCAAAAACCTTATTTTTCATGCACGATACCGAAAAATAAATCAATCATCATTAATGGGCATATCATACATGATACTCAAACATTAAAATTTTTTTAAGCATTTATCAACATGTTGATCATGATACCAAACATTCATTATTTAAAGCATTCATGATACATATCATATGCAATACATCATGTACATCATTGTCATAAGTATTGCATGCATCATTTTAGCAACAAATCATAGCATTTCATCACATGGCAAGATATCAGCAAGTAAAATTACGATGCAAGTTATTGATATCTTAACATGATTCAAACATTTCAAGTATTTAGCAATCATAGCATTTCATCTATTTCTCATTTAAATATAGCACTCATAGTATCAATTCATATTTTTCTCCCCCTTTGTCATCAACAAAAAGGAGAACGATATAAGTAAGTTTTAAACGTAAGTGCGGTAATGATTCATGTCATAATAAGGTTTATGTCATTTTTCAACAATGAGTGATAGGATATCAATTATACAAACACCTTAAGGAAAAATATCATGAATTGTTATTATCTTTTTTGCATGAAGGAGGAAAGTCACTAGTGAGCTTACCTGAATGAAGTTAAAATTAATAGGATATTAAAGCACACTTCATTTTTACAAGGATCAAGATATGTGTATGAATCAAATCCTTGCACGTAAAACTATTTCTCTAAAGATATAAGAATGAATCATCAAATCCTTTTCTCGAAAGATATTTTTCACAAGATAAGTCTATGAGAGATGCATTTGCTTGTTGATTCCATATGTAAAAAATCAATGATATGAATCAAACTCGATATGACATATGTTTATTAAGTCCAAAAGAGAATAATATATCGAGAAAATCCAAAAATATCAATAAAATTTAACACTTTCAAGCATTCGGACATGGTTTTGCTATAGATTTTCAAACACAATCATGAAGATAAAACATGCTCATGATCATGAAAATTTTTGTATCCAAAACACATAATTTCCAATATGTTATTAAGGCGTGTAATAGTGTAAAGTTCTCATTATAGTAATTTAGTGAGTGAATTAAGGACGTCCGAAAAATGATTTTAATAAGTTCATGCATTCGGATACATTTTTGTCATATGTTTTTCAAATACACTCATGAAAATAACACATGCTTATCATCATATATAACTTAAAATTTCATGCATAAAATTATCAATCATAGTATCAAAATATTTAATATTACATCATATGCATTTCTTCAAGCATGATTTTATTTAATCAAAATCGAGAAATAACAATGGAAATCAACATGATACACATTATTACTTCTTAATCACATATAGCATGATATTAAACTTCTTAATATTTTCATTAAGACATTAAGCATGGTTTTAATCAAAATCAGAAATAATCAAAATACACATTTTTTCTTCTTAAGAAAAACATACATATGATCATTAGATTTAAATCAAACATTATTTTCCATTAACATAAAACATGTAATTTTTATTATTATTTTTAAAATTACGAGCGTGATCATATTCTTATATTTTTATTTTTTTTAATATGTAATTTTTAAGAAAAATAATTATTCTAAAAAAGAAAATGCATCATGGAAAACATCAAGTAATTTCAAAATAAATTAAGGGGGCTTCGATTACCTCATCGTTGAATGTTGTTAAGGCGTAGTTTGCTACCTCGCCTTTCTTGATTTTCTCCTCGTCTTCGGAGGAGCTCGATTCATCCCACTTTGTGTTCTTCTTCTTGCGTTTAAAGTAAGTAGTTCTGTTCTTTTTATTTTTTAATTCTTATTTCATTAATTTTTTAAATTTCTTAGTGAGTAATTCTTGTTCGCCATCACTTGAGCTTATGCTCGAGTGGTCTTCAAATGTTTTATGTCCCAAATCTTTCCTGTTCTTTGGAAGATGATTTTGTTCATTATGTTCATCATGTGCATTGTGTACCATTTCATATGTCATCAACGAACCAATTAGTTCTTCAAGTGGAAAAATATTTAAATCTTTTGTTTCTTGTATTGCGGTTATTTTAGGATCCCACCTTTTTGGAAGGGATCTTAAGATCTTGTTTATGAGATCAAAATTCGAAAAAGATTTACTAAGAACTCTTAGATTATTGACGACATCCGTGAAACGGGTGTACATGTCGCCTATAGTCTCGCTTGGTTACATTCTAAAAAGCTCAAAATCATACAATAAAATGTTAACTTTCGAGTCTTTGACTCTACTAGTTCCCTCATGCGTGATTTCAAGTGTTCGCCAAATATCAAAAGCCGTTTCGCATGTAGAAATCCGATTGAACTCATTTTTGCCCAAAGCGCAAAATAAGGCATTCATAGCCTTTGCGTTTAAAGAAAAATACTTCTTCTCCAAATTCGACCATTCATTCATTGGTTTAGAGGGAAGTTGAAAACCGTTTTCAACAATATTCCATAAATCCAAATTCATAGAAATCAAGAAAACTCTCATTCGAGTTTTCCAATAAGTGCAGTCTAATCCGTTAAACAAAGGTGGACGAACAACCGAAAAACTCTCTTTAAAGCCATGAAGAGCCATTTCTCTCGAGTGTAAATCCGAAATGAGAAATACCGGGCTCTGATACCAATTGTTAAGATTAAGAGCACTAAGAGGGGGGGTGTGAATTAGTGCAACGGAAAACTTTCGACGATTAAAACTGCGTTAGTACGTTGAAATCAGATTCCGACGTAAAATTCGTTTCGTGCAGATAATAACTTTGAAAGCTTACGGAAATGTATTTGAAGTAAAGCAATGAAGGCAGTTTGCAGTTAAGATAGAAATTAGAATGTAAGTGCAAACTGAAATATGATGTTCATACAATAAAACCGATTTTCGTCTTAACGCTGATTCGGAAAATAGTTAACAAAGAAACACATTTGTAAATGAGCAGAAGGCAGTAAGCTACTAAGGAGGTTTGCAGTAAAGATAAGATGCTCAAAGTAAATGCAAACCAGAGAAGACGAGAGTTTATAGTGGTTCGGTCAATCGTGACCTACATCCACTCCTCCGATTCCTCTTCCGTCGAGGCCACCGGCATCCACTAATGATCTTCCTTTACTAGGCAAAGATCAATCTCCTTCTTACACCCCTCTTCTCCTTTTATTGGGTTTAGGAGACAACCCTTACAAGCACTCACTCTCCTCTCTTAAACAGAATTCTAACACTTAAGCTAGAGGAGGGAAATTCTAGAGATTGCAGTAGAGTTTTCTCTCTTTTAATCTCTTTGTGCTTGTGTCTTCTACCCAGGGATGGGAGGGGAATTTATAGGCCCCAAACCAGTTTATATTTGGAGCTCAAAACTAACATCTCCCAGAATTTCGGGGTCTGGCGATTGCACCGCTTGATTGGAGCGGTTGCACTGCCTGGCAGAGCTCGAAGACTGAGCCTCTAGGCGGTGCCACCTCCTATCAGGGGCGGTTGCACCTCCTACTAGAGTTCGAAGACCGAGCTCAAGCAGTGCCACCGCCTAACTGGGGCGGTTGCACAGCCCAGCCAAAGCTCGGAGACCGAGCTCAGGCGGTTGCACCTCTGTCAGAGGCGGTTGCACCGCCCAGCCAAAGCTCGGAGACTGAGCCTTGGGCAGTGCCACCTCTGGCCAAGAAATCTGGGTCCGAATGGGCTGATCCATTCGGCCCAATTTGGGTTTGTGAAGAGCCCAATTGCCCCAAGATTAAGTTAATGGGATCACCTCCCATTTCTAACTTAATCATCGTGCTAACTACAAATTTCATAAGACATTTACTGCATCTTGCTCTGGTGCATCAATCGCTTCTTCCGACGAGCTTCCGGCGAACTTCCAGCAAACATCCGACGAACCTTCGGTGATGCTCCGGTGGACTTCCGGCAAACTCCTGGACTTGCGACAATCCACTTGGAGAGTTCCGACGAGTTTCTTTGGCAAGCTCCTGGACTTCTTGGATTTGTCCTCGCAGAACCTTTGATGACCATTCGGACTTCCGTCGAACTCTCGAACTCCCAACGTGATCATAGTCTTGACTCCGGAACAACTCCTACTACACGTCTTACTTCCATCGTAGTTAATCTTGCACATGTAAAACAAAACTTCGATCGAGACAATTAATCCTAAGCAATTAACCAAGTTGTCCGGCATGTCATTGGTCCCTCAACGCTTCGTCCGATTCTTCGGCGCATCGTCCTCTCCTGCGGCCTATTGCCCAATCGGCCAGTTGACTCCGCAACTCTAATATCCTTGGCATAATACCTGCTCTTCTTGGCCCGATGCTTGAGTCCATGACCCGAAGCCTTCTGTCGATACGTTAACCGATCCACCGGCCCTACGTCCAATCTTCTGACATATTCCTCCGGCACAACATGATTTTTCCTGTTTTAATTATCTCATCCTGATCGGAGCATCCTACGTCACTCAAAACACATATTAAAACATAAACACATATCAAGTGGTTTCATTATAAAAATACAAGATTCAACAATATATATATATATATATATATATATATATATATATGTATATATATTCATATATACATATATATACATATATACTTATATATATATACATATACATATAAACATATATATGTATATATGTATATATAAATATATATATATATATATATACATATATATGTATATTTATATATTTATATGTATATGTATGTATATTTATATATGTATATATGTATATATACATATATACATATATATACATATATATATGTGTGTGCCTTGTAGTCCAGTCACTTATATATATTGTGATGTCCATGGATCTATATAATGGAAATCTGATCGTGTTGAGATCACGATAATGTGACAGATTCACATTTAAACATAAGCCCTAAATAATCATATTAATAGGTTACTCAAAAGGGACATCGAGATAACTGGAAAGATTGGTGTGTTGTGTACCTGTCCATATGATGGAGGTAGTTGGTCTCATAATTGCTCATGTGGGGACACTAATGATATAGTGCATGTTCTCATTGGAGAATGAGTTTACTTATTGATCCACTCATGGAATATTGGATGGTTGATGATGTTGTTAATCTTGAATTTTGATGATGAAACTAATTAATAGTGTTTATGATTTGATCTACGGTTTGAGTGACCCAGGAAGCTTCGATCAGGAAAATACAATTAAAAAGCAGGAAGAATCATGTTGGGTCAGAATAAAACATGTCAAAAGATTAGACGTCGTGCTAAAGAATCGGTCAACGTATCGGTTGAAGACTTTGGGCCATGGATTCGGGTATCGGACCAAGAAGAGCAGAAATTATGCCAAGGAAATCAGAGTTATAGAGGTCAACTAGCCGATTGGGCAATTGACCGCAAAAGAGGACGATGCGTCGAAGAATCGGACGAAGCGTCGAAACCAATGACATGACCGAATAATATTTGATGAGCTTTATAATATTTGTCTAGATTAAAGTAGGTTTTAGGTCTAATTAAGTTGGTATTGGGGTAAAATAATGTCAACTCAATTAGGGGCCAATTAAGCCTAAATTGGGAGTGATTTGGGCTCATTGTGAGGCTCATTCAATGACCCAAATGTTGGGCCAAGCGGTGGCACCACTAGAATTGGCGATAGAACTACCTGTGAGTTGGAAAACTCAAAAAACTCGGTCCTCGAGGCTGTTAGGCGGTGGTATTGTCCAATGTCAGGCCGTAGGTGGTGGTACCGCCCGTACCCTGAAATATTAGGGATTTAAATTTTAGGCTCCAAATTTGAATTCATTTGGGGCATATAAATACCCCACTCTTTCCTTCTTAGGATAGCAAGAATTAGGTAGAAAGAGCAAAAGAATCCTTGACAAAAAAGAGTTGAAAAAGCTTGGAAAGTGTTTAGTGTTCCTCTCCATCCCGAGTTTAAAGTTCATTCTAAGAGAGGTGTGAAATTTGTAAAGGTTCTCTCCTAAGTCTTTCAAAAGGAGAATAAAGTTGTAAAAAGGTAGTTAGTCTTTGCCTGTTGAAGGAAGCCTAATAATGGATGCCAGTAGCCTCGACGGAGGAGGAATCGGGAGTGGATGTAGGTCACAACAACCAAACCACTATAAACTCGGTTTGCATTTAATTTAAGCAATTTACTTTTATAGCAAACTGCATCTCCTCCTTACTATGCTTTTACTATGCCTACGCTCTCATACGCTTTCAAGTTAACATCTTCCGAGATCGGTTTTAATTGTACGAAACAGATTTTTGAAATCATGATTTTATCCGCTGCACTAATTAACCCCCCCCCCCCTCTTAGTGCCGACTCATTCCTAATAATTGGTATCAGAGCCTCATTATTTCTTATTTGGTTTAACAACCAAAAGAAATGACTCTTTTCAGATTTCAAGAGGGTTTTTCAATCATTCATCCTCTCATGTTCAATGGAATGTACTACACTTATTGGAAAACTCGTATGGGAGTTTTCTTACTTTCATTAAATCTTGATTTATGAAATATAGTCAAATTTGACTTTCAAAGGTCTTGTCTTCCAATAAACCATTGGAATGATTTGGAGAAAAATACTTTTTCTTTAAATCCAAAGGTTATGAATGCCTTGTATTGCGCCTTAGATAAAAATAAATTTAATCGGGTTTCTACTTGCGAAACGACTTTTGATATTTGGCACACCCTTGAAATCACACATGAAGGCATGAGTATGGTTAAAGATTATAATGTTAATATTTTTATGCATGATTTTGAGTTATTTCGAATAAAATCAAGTGAGACTATTGGAGACATGTACACCCGTTTTACGGATGTCGTCAATAGTCTAAAAGCAATTGGTAAATATTTTTCAAATTTTAAACTCGTTAATAAAATATTGAGATCCTTTTCAAAGAGTTGGGACCCTAAAGTAATGGTCATTCATGAGGCCAAGGATTTGAATAAATTTTCTCTCGAAGAACTTGTCGGGTCATTAATGACCTATGAGATGACTTGCAATGCCCACGAAGAACTTGAGAACAACCTTCTAAAGAACATGAAAGATTTGACACTACGAACAAATGAAGACCACTCGAGTGAAAGCTCAAGTGATGATGACTTTGAACTCTTATCATTAAAGCTTAAAAAAATTCTTAAAATAAGAATTAAAGAATAAAAATGTACTTAAAAAGAAGAAGTTGCCAAAGAAGAAAATACTCAAAGTGGCTTGGGACGAATCAAGTTCATCCGAAGATGAAGAACAAACCAACAAAGGAGAAGTGGTAAACTATGCCTTAATGACTTTCGACAACGAGGTAACCAAAACCCCTTTGCATTATTTTGAAAATACTTGATGCATTTCATATATTATTTTTAAATTAGTATATAAAATATAAAATAAATAAATAAATAAATAAATGGGGACCATGTTTTTCTTTTTCTAGCTAATTTTAAAAAAGATAATGAGAATTGCATGTTTTATGAAAATACAATAAAATATTATATTTAAATCTAATTATTAATCCTATGTATGTTTTTAAGAAAAAATAATGTGTATCTAAATTAATGATTTCCAACTTTGATTGCTATTTAAATACTCAATAAAATCATGATTGATATTTAAATGACATAATGATGTAAGATGTAATGAAAATATTAAAGTTTTGATACTATGCTTGATTTATACTATGCACGAGATTTTAAAGTTATGCATAATGATTTTTGTGATTCATGACTTATTGATCTTTATCGCAATGTGTTGCTTTTCGGTTTTAAACATAATGGATGGTTTTCATGTAAAAAAAAATGAGCATACTTATATGAAATCAATCATAAAAATATATAAAAAGGAAAATATACTATCATTGGAATTAAAATGATAAATCAAATCTCTTGCTTAAAGAAGCCTTATGTTTAATGTGTTATATTTTTTGTCATGATAATTTTGATTAAAAATGCTTCATGTTTAATGAAATCATGCTTGATGATTTTGAAGTTATACATGATAATTTTTGTGATTTATTAATCTTGATGATAAATCTTGCACTTTCATTTTAAACGATGATGCATATTTTTGATTTGGCATAAAAAGACAAAGGCATGCTTGCATAAAATCAAAAAGAACTTGAGTTATTTTTAATCTTATAAGAATCTATCTACGTTTCCTTCATTAAATCTTTCGAAAAGTGTTTTTGATGATCATTTTAGATTTGACAATTTATTTAACCAAGCACCTTGATTTATTCATGTTTATGACATGAGATGTATTTTATATGAATCATTTTGGTCTTGTATGATTTTATCATCTAAAGAGGAAAATTATCCACATGAATCATATTTATTCTTTTGATTATAACTTGAGAGTAATTTTGATGATTTTGATTATTTGAATAAGTTTTCACCTATATCGTAATTTTGATTCCTCATAATTATAACTTGAAATCTTATCAAGATCTCTCATTTGATCTCTTATGTCTCCTTTTGCCATTTACTAAAGAGAATATCTTTTTTGAAATTCATGACAAAAAATTTCTTGTGAAGATCTTTTACTACTTGATCTCCTAAGATTTTCTTTAGATTATTTAAGAGGAGATTTGTCAAAATGAATCATGTTTTGTGGTATTCACATGATCTCATCTTTTATGATATGATTTTTCTTTGCATAATTCCTTGTATTCATAAAGTATATCTCATCATCGAAATTTTCTTGATATCTTCCATGTGATGACTTGAGTGTTTACACCATTATGCTATTCCCCTCTTTTTGCCTATAACAAAGGGGGAGAAAATAAATGATGAAAGTTTGGTACCAATATGCATGGAGTGATAAATACTTAAAAAGTTGATAGTTGCACATCTCCTTTTTGTTGATGACAAAGGGGGAGAAGTATGATGTTATGGATGATTTTATCATGACATATTGCTTGGATTTTTGAATTTAAGATTTCTATCAATATGACATATTGATAGGGGGAGTTAAGGTTAACTTCGTCATCAATTGGTTGTCATCATAAAAAAGGAAGAGATTGTTGAATCTCGGATTTTGATGATAAAACTAATTGATAGTGTTTATGATTTGATCTGCGGTTTGAGTGACGCAGGAAGCTTCGATCAAGGAAGTTTGGCAAGTCCCATAGTCCCACATCGGGAAAATAAGACTTGTTGTCTCGTCTTGGAACTATAAATAAGGGCCTGGCCTTTGAAGTTTGGTTTAAGTCCATACTCAGTTAAATAGTTTGGACTTATAGTTTGGTTTTTCTTATTTAGTATTTTCGGGTGTTTTATGGCCTAGGAACATCTTCCTAAGGCCCTCTATTGTCTGTGGATGTAGGTCAAAGTCAATTGACCGAACCACGTATATTTGATGTTCTGGTGTTCTTGTCTCGCTTTTTTCTTTCCATTTTATTGTCTTATTGGGTTGCCAAAATTACCTTGTGGTAAATTTCCTAGGGCTAGCTCTAATAAACTGGTATCAGAGCCTGGTTCTGGGATCTTTTGGCAATGATGACAATAACAAAGATTGTTGTCGAGAAATTCGACATAAATGTCAACTCCGGCTTGTGGCAACTCAAGATGGAGGCTATTCTGGTTCAAGACGGAGTTGATTTGGTACTAAAGGGAGCCGAGAGCATTCCAGATGATATGTCAAAGGAAGATCTTGCGGGTATGGATAAGAAGGCCCGATCAAGCATCATTCTAAATCTCTCTGACGAGGTTTTACGGGAGGTAGCTACGGAGACTACGGCTAAGAGCATGTGGGACAAGCTTAAAGCCTTGTACATGAAGAGGACAGTGGAGAATCGTCTCTACTTGAAGTAGAGTCTATATATGCTTCGAATGACTTCGAATGACTGAAGGTACATCTATACTCTCACATCTTGATAAGTTTGATTCTTTGGTTATGGATTTGGAGAATATAGATGCAAAAATTGATGATGAGGATAAGGCTTTGTTACTCTTGTGTTCTCTTCCCCAATCTTTTAAGCATTTCCGTGATACTTTGATTTATGGAAAAGAAACGGTTTTGTATCAAGAAATTAAATCTGCACTGAAATCTAAGGAGTAGATAGACAGGAATATCACTCGGGAAAGTAGAGAGAATCAGGCTGAGGGTTTGGTTGTTAGGGGGAGAATGGATAAAAGAGAATTTGACAATAGTAGATCTAAATCTAGATCTAAATCCAGACATAGAAATTTGGAATGCAGATATTGTCATAAAATGGGGCACATTAAATCTGATTGCTTTAAATTGAAAAATAAATTAAAGCAAAAGGAAAAATTTGTTGAAAAAACTATTGAATCCGCTGAAGTTAGTGTAGCAACTGATGAGATTGTTGGAAATATTTTTTCTGCTATTGATGACAGGACGAGGTCTAAAAATGAATGGATTTTAGATTCAGGTTGTTCTTATCACATGTGTCCCAATAGGGATTTGTTTTCCACATATGAATCTTGTAATGGTGGAATTGTTTTGATGGGCAATAATGCCGCATGTGATGTTGTTGGTAGAGGAACAATCCGAATTAAAATGCATGATGGTATTATGAGGACGCTCACTAATATTAGACATGTTCCTGATTTAAAAAGGAATCTCATCTCTTTAGGCACCCTAGAGGCCCTTAGGTGTAAATACACAGCTGAAGGTGGAGTTATGAAAGTTTCTAGAAGTGCTCTTGTTGTTATGAAAGCTTGTAGGTCTGGTAGCTTGTATATTCTGTAGGGAACTACTATCATAGGTTCGGTTGTAGTTTCGTCATCATCATTGTCTGATTCTAACATCACCAAATTATGGCATATGCGTTTGGGTCATATGAGCGAAAAAGGTTTGAGCATATTGAGCAAAAGGGGTCTACTTTGCGGACAGAGTACTGGGCCACTTGATTTTTGTGAACACTGCATTTTTGTAAAGTAGAAAAGAGTCAGCTTCACTTCTCCGGCATTTCACAAAACGAAAGGTACTCTTGACTATATTCATTCAGACCTTTGGGGTCCAGCTCATGTTCAATCCAAGGGTGGTGCTAGGTATATGTTGACTTTCATTGATGATTATTCCAGGAAAGTTTGGGTTTATTTTCTGAAGCATAAAAATGATGTTTTTCTAACATTTAAACAATGGAAGGCTTTGATTGAGAAGCAAACAAGTAAACAGATTAAGCGGCTTCGAACAGATAATGGCATGGAATTTTGTGAAGGTGATTTTGAAGAATTCTGCAAAAATGAAGGAATCGTTCGGCATCGCACTGTTAGGATGACGCCTCAGCAAAATGGTGTGGCCGAACGTATGAACAGAATACTCTTGGAGAGAGCGAGGTGTATGATCTCAAATGAAGGGTTGACAAAAGACTTTTGGGTAGAGGCGATTAATATGACCTATTACGTTGTCAACCGCGCTCCTTCTGCAGCACTTAACTTTAAAACTCCGGAGGAAGTTTGGTCAGGTACTCCTGCTGATTATTCTGATTTAAAAATTTTTGGGTATCCAGCATACATGCATGTAAATGAAGGAAAATTAGAGCCTCGAGCGAAAAAGTGCATTTTCCTTGGGTATGCTTCTGGGGTGAAAGGATACAGATTATAGTGTTCTGATCCCAAATCCCCAAAATTTATAATCAGTAGATATGTTACTTTTGATGAATTGTTTATGTTATCTTCCAAAGAGGATTCTACTAGTTGTACAAATGATAGTGCGCAGAAGCAGGTGGAGCTTGAGATTGGTAGTTCAGATTCTTTTAAGTCGAACTCTTCTACTCAAAGAATGCCAGTAGGTAGTCCCGAGTCTACTAACGTAGATGATCCAGAGGAAGAGCAATATTCCATAGCCAAGGATAGACCACGGAGAGATATTCGACCACCACAAAGATATGCAAATTTGGTTGCATATGCTTTGTCTGTTGCAGAAGAGACAAGTGAAGTTGGTGAGCCTACTTCCTACTCAGATGCAGTTTCTTATGATAATTCAGCTAAGTGGTTGATTGTGATGAATGAAGAAATTGAGTCTCTCCATCGGAATAGAACTTGGGATCTTGTGAAGCCGCCTTCTGGTAAGAAAATTGTTGGATGCAAATGGGATACTATTGCTGAGGGAAAGGTCCTTGTTCAGAAAATTCATACGAAGGACAATCCAGCTGATATGTTTACGAAGGCTCTTCCGGTTTACAAGTTCAAGTAGTGCTTGGACTTGGTTGGTGTTCATTGTTGGTGATTGCCCGTTAGGGCTTTTGTGAAGAAGGTGGAGCAAGTTTTGTTGGGACATGCCAAGGTGGAGATTTGTTAGTTTGGCAAGTCCTATAGTCCCACATCGAGAAAATCAGACTTGTTGTCTCGTCTTGGAATTATAAATAAGGGCCTGGGCTTTGAAGTCAGATGCACCACAAGAAAAACCTAAGTGTTTGCTTTGGTTTAAGTCTATACTCAGTTAAATAGTTTGGACTTATAGTTTGGTTTTTCTTATTTAGTATTTTCGGGTGTTGTATGGCCTAGGAACATCTTCCTAAGGCATTTGTAATTGTCCCTCTTTTGCAGTAGTAATTTGCTCCTCTTTCGTCCGTGGATGTAGGTCAAAGTCAATTGACCGAACCACGTATATCTAGTGTTCTGGTGTTCTTGTCTCACTTTTTTCTTTCCGTTTTATTATCTTGTTGGGTTGCCAAAATTATCTTGTGGTAAATTTCCTGGGGTTAGCTCTAACAATCATGTTGGGCTGGAATGGAACATGTTAGAAGATTGGACATTGAGCCAAAGGATCGGTCGATGTATCGGTAGAAGGCTTTGGACCATGGGTTCGGGTATCGGGCGAAGAAGAGCAGAAATTATGCCAAGGCAATCGAAGTTGCAGAGGTCAACTAGCCGATTGGGCAATAGGCTATAATAGAGGACGATGCATCAAAGAATCGGATGAAGCGTCGAACCAATGATATGACCGGACAACATTTGATGAGCTTTGTAATAATTGTTTAGATCAAAGTAGGTTTTAGGTCTAATTGAGTTGGTATTAGGGTGAAACAATGCTAACTCAATTAAGGGCCAATTAGGCATAAATTGGGAGTAATTTGGGCTCATTGGGAGGCCCATTCAATGACCCAAATGTTGGGCCAAGCGGTGGCACTGCCAGAATTGGCGGTAGAACCACTTGTGAGTTGGAAAACTCAATAAACTCGATCTCCGAGGCTGTCAAGCGGTGGTATCACCTAGTGACAGTGTGTCAGGACGTAGTACTACCTAATGTTAGGCTATAGGTGATGGTATGGCCTAGTGCAGGTGGTGGTACCACCCATACCGTGAAATATCAGGGATTTGAATTTTGGGCTCCAAATTTGAATCCATTTAGGGCCTATAAATACCCCACTCTTTTCTACTTAGGATAGCAAGAATTGGATAGAAAGAGGGAAAGAATCCTTGATGAAAAAGAGTTTAAAAAGCTTGAAAAGTATTGAGTGTTTCCCTCCACCTCTTAGAGTTTAGAGTTCATTCTAAGAGGTGTGAAACTTGTAAAGGTTCTCTTTTGAGCTTGTCAAAAAGAGAATAGAGTTGTAAAGAGATGGTTGGTCTTCGCCTATTGAAGGAAGACCAATAGTGGATGACGGTAGCCTTGACAGAGGAGGAATCGGGAGTGGATGTAGGTCACAACGACTGAACCACTATAAACTTGGTTTGCATTTACTTTGAGCTTTTACTATGCAGCCTAATTGTGCTTTTACTCCTTATTGTGCTTTTACTATGCCTTATTGTGCTCCTTATTGTGCTTTTACTATGCCTATGCTCTCATACACTTTCAAGTTAACATCTTCCGAGTTCAGTTTTAATCATACGAAAGAGATTTTCTGAAACGATGATTTTAACCGCTGCACTAATTCACCCCCCCCCCCCCCCCTCTTAGTGCCGACTCGTTCCTAACAAATGCCTTATTGTCAGATAGCGATTCTGTAGTCCTAGTTGTTGAATCTCAGATTTTGATAATAAAACCAATTGATAATGTTTATAATCTGATTTGCGTTTTAAGTAACGTAGGAAGCTTCGATCAGGGAGAGTCAATTAAAGCAGAAAAAATAATATTAGGATAAAGTAGAACATGTTAGAAGATTGAACGTCGAGCCGGAGGATCGGTTGATGTATCGACAGAAGGCTTCGGGCCATGGGTTCGGGTATTGGGCTAAGAAGAGCGGAAATTACACCAAAGAAATCGAAGTTGCGAATGTCAATTGGCCGATTAGGCAATAGGCCACAATAGAGGATGATATGCCGAAGAATCGGATGAGGCATCGATGAACCAATGACATGCCGAACAACATTTGATTTAGCTTTATAATAATTATCTAGATCGAAGTAGGTTTTAGGCATAATTGGGTTGGAATTGGGCCAACTCAATTAGGGTCTAATTGGGCCCAAGTTTGGGCTATGTTGGGCCAAGTGAAAGGCCCAAATAGTAACCCAACAAGTGGAACCGTTGGTGGCATAGTCTCCGAGTCTATGTCAGGCGATGGTACCGCTGGAATGGATGGTGGTACCGCCAGTCGGATGGTGGTACCGACCAGACTCAATCTCCGAGACTGTTAGGTGGTGGTACTGCCAGACTAGACGATGGTACTACCAGACATAGTCTCCCAAGCGGTGGTACCACCAAACTAGGTGGTGGTACTATCTAGTGTCAATGCTGCAGGTGGTGGTACTACCTAACACAGGCGGTGGTACCATTAGTACCCGAAAAATCGGGGATGTGATACTTTTAGGCTCAAAATTTGAATCCACTTAAGGCCTATAAATACCCTTCTTATCCCTAGTTAAAACACACAAGCATAGAGAACTTAAAAGTGAGAAAACGCTATCGCCTCCTCTAGTTCTAAAGTCTAGAATTTTGTTTAGGGAGGAGTGAGTGCTTGTAAAAGGTTGTCTCCTAAATTGATGAAAAGGAGAAGAGGGGTGTAAAAGGGTAGTTGATCTTCGCTCGTTGAAATAAGATCGTTAGTGGATGCCGATGGCCTCGATGGAAGAGGAATCGAGAGTGGATGTAGGTCACAATGATCGAACTACTATAAAACTCGGTTTGCATTTCTATTTGTGCAATTTACCTTTACTGCAAAATGTCTTACTTGCTTTACTTTCTCATTATACTTGTTGGATCACTGTTTGGGCCTTTCACTTGGCCCAACATAGCCCAAACTTGGGCCCAATTGGCTCATAATTGAGTTGGCCCAATTCCAACCCAATTACACCTAAAACTTACTTCGATCTAGACAATTATTACAAAGCTAAATCAAATATTGTTCGGCATGTCATTGGTTCATCGACACCTCGTCCAATTCTTCGGTGCATCGTACTCTCGTGCAGCCTATTGCCCAATTGGTTAGTTGACCTCCGCAACTCCTATTTCTTTAACGTAATTTTCACTCTTCTTAGCCCGATGCCCGAGGTTTTTTGTCGATACATCGATTGATCCTCTAGCTCAATGTCCAATCTTTTGACATGTTCCACTCCAGCCCAATATGATTCTTCCTCCTTTAATTGTCTCTTCCTAATCGAAGCTTTCAGTGTCACTCAAAATACAGATCGGATCATATACACATCAATTGATTTCATCATCAAAATCTGAGATTCAACAAGACTATCCTAGAGTAGTGTTTCGTTTAGGTGTGACCCGAGAGCGAGTGGACGAATGTCGATTGCCAAATAAGCAAACACAATCGAAGGTGGAAAAGGCCTTGTGATGTGTTGGCAAAGGCCACACATAGAGGGATCATAATCCGAATTCATCCCACAAGAATCGGAATGCAATGGAAATGTCATCAGGAGGCGACATGGTGCAGCGGATCATAGTGAAACAATTTATGGCAATACGATATACACGAATCTAGTCCCGTGAGGGACTATATCATACGAAGGTATGATTGGGAGCTATTGGGAGCTCCACTTCGGTGAACAATATGATGACAAGAAGGGCTATGGATTCAAGGAGTGAAAGTCATGGTACCGCAGAGGCAGGTCTTCCATACATGCATCAAATTTTAATCGGATGAAAGCCTTGATCATTAGTATATGGGGGGCTATGTACTCTTAGGATTAAGTCGACACTAAGAGGGGGGGGTGAATTAGTGCAGCGGATAAAAATGATGTTGGTTCAAAAATCTTTCATTCGATAAAAGCTCGTATTGGAAATGTGAGTTTAACTTGAAAACGTACGAAAGAGTGTAATGAGAAAGTAAAGCAAATAAGGTAGTTTGTAGTAAAGGTAAGTTGCAAGAAGTAAATGCAAACCGAGTTTTATTGTGGTTCGATCGTCGTGACCTACATCCACTCTCGATTCCTCTTTCGTCGAGGCCACCGGCATCACCAATGATCTTCTTTCAACGGACAAAGATCAACTACCCTTTTATGCTCTTTTTCCTTTTTATGGGTTTAGGAGACAACCCTTACAAGCCTCTCTTTCTTAGACCTCGCTTCTCCCTTTAGATGAATTTCTAAATACTAGAAAGAAGTGATCCTAAATCCTAATAGAGTTTCTCAATTTTTCTCAAATATTTTTCCCCCCTTTTCAACTCAATTTTGTGCTCATTTTTTGCTGCTCCATGCAGGAATAGCTGAGATATTTATAAACCCCAAATGACTTTAAAATTAGAGCAAAAAAAGGTCTCATCCCGAGATTCCTGAGTCCAAGCGGTACCACCGTGTGTGCTAGGTGGTACCACCACCTAGTCTGGTAGACCACCACTTGGGAGACTACGTCTAGGCAGTACCACTGCCCAGTCTGGCGATACCATCGCTTGACACTATCTCAGAGACTAAGTCTAGGCAGTACCACTGCCCAGTCTGGCGGTACCACTGCTTGACATAATCTCAAAGACTATAACATCGATAGTTTCACTAGTTTGGGTCATTGTTTGGGCCTTTCACATGGCTCAACACAGCCCAAACTTGGCCCAATTGGGCCCTAATTGAGTTGGCCCAATTCCATCCCAATTACACCTAAAACCTACTTCGATCTATATAATTATTACAAAGTTAATTTAAATGTTCTCCGGCATGTTATTGGTTTATCGATGCCTCATTCGATTCTTCGGGGCATCGTCCTCTCTTGTAGCCTATTGTCCAATCGGCCAGTTGAACTCTGTAACTCCGATTTCCTTGGTGTAATTTCCGCTCTTCTTGGCCCGATGCCCGAACCTATGGCCCGATGCCTTCTACCGATACATCGATCAATCCTTCGCCTCGATGTCCAATCTTCTAACATGTTCCACTTCGGGTCAACATGATTCTTCCTACTTTAATTGTCTCTCTATGATCGAAGCTTCCTATGTCACTTAAAACGTAAATCAGATCATAAACATATCAATTGGTTTCATTATCAAAATCTGAGATTCAACAATCTCCCCCTTTTTTATGATGACGGAGTTAACCTTAACTCCCCCTATCAATATGCCATATTGATAGAACCTTTAAATTCAGAAAATTATATAATGTTTCAAAATATCAAATATATAATGTCACGCATGATCATCATTATACGTTTTCCCCCTTTGTCATCAACAAAAAGGAGAAGTGCAACTATTAATGTTTTAGAAGTATAAGCTTATGACCAACATTTTTTTTAACCACTACACTAATTCACCCCCCCCCCCCCCACCTCACCTCTTAGTGTCGACTCGATCCTAACAGTTGGTATTAGAGCTACGTTCTTTCTTGTTTGGTTTAACACCCAAGAGAAATGACTCTTTTCGGATTTCAAGAGGGTCACTCTATCATTCATCCTCATATGTTCAATGGGATGGACTACACATATTGAAAAACTCGAATGAGAGTTTTATTACTTTCTTTGGATTTAAATTTATGGAGTATTATAGAAAATGATTTTTTCTTTAAATGCCAAGGCTATGAATGTATTATTTTACACTTTAGATAAAAATGAGTTCAATCG
This sequence comes from Musa acuminata AAA Group, assembly GCF_036884655.1. NCBI lineage: Eukaryota > Viridiplantae > Streptophyta > Magnoliopsida > Zingiberales > Musaceae > Musa > Musa acuminata. Next base: position 17,218,807 of record NC_088335.1, on the reverse strand, counting down.
AGTGTCTATTTGTGAAATGACTTTTGATATTTGATACACACTTGAAATCACAAACAAAGGCACTAGTAGAATTAAAGATTTAAAGATTAATCTTTTGATACATGATTTTGAATTGGTTTGTATGAAGCCAAATGAAACTATTGTTGATATGTACACTCATTTTACAGATGTCGCAATGGTTTAAAAAATTTTGGTAAAAGTTTTTCTAATTTTAAACTTATTAACAAAATATTAAGATCTCTTTCTAAAAAACTAAGATTCGAAAGTAACGACAATACAAGAATCAAATAACTTGAACAAATTTTCACTTGAAAAACTTATTGGGTCTTTAATGACCTATGATATGAGTTGTGTGCCACATAATGAACAAGATGAATATAAGAACAATCTTCCAAAGACGAAATGAGTAAATCGATGAAATGAGTAAATAAGAATAAGAAAGCACTCAAGTTGACTTAGGATGAAATGAGCGTATCCAAAGATGAGGAGTAAATCGATGAAGTTGAAGTGGCGAACTTTACTTTGGTGACTCTCGACAATGAGGTAAACAACTCAAACGAAACTCCTTTATTTTATTTTGAAATTACTTGATTCTTTTTAATGAGTTGTTTTTAAATTAGTTAGTAAAATATAAAAAAATTATAAAAAAACATATCATGCTTCTTTTTCTAATTATTTTGAAAAAATGATCATGATAATTATATGTTTTATGATAAAGGAATAAACTATTATATTTAAATCTAATGCTTGTACACCTAATAAGATTAATTTTATGTATGTTTTAAAAAGCAATAATGTGTATATCTTGATGATTTCCATATTACTTTTTTATTTTGATTTTAATTGAAAATACTCTATGTTTAATGAAATCATGTTTGATGATTTAATGATGCATAATGATGTAAGACGTAATAAAAATATTAAAAGTCTTAGTACCATGCTTAATAATTTAATTATGCATGATGATTTGAAGTATTGGTAATCTTTGTAATGAACCATCGGTGGAACTGATTGTGGCATAGGTATATACTATTCACCTCATCTAGTTTCCTCTTGTACTTATATTCATGATATGTGAAGCAGTGTCTAGCATAAATAAACTATTATGTAATATTCCTCTATCTTATCATCTAATAATATTGAACAATCATTGTTCTCAAAAACTAATTTATATCCACTAATTGTCAAATATGAAATGAAAATAATATTTTTGATAATAGAAGGAACAAAATAGTATGCATCTAATGCAATAATAGCTCCACCAAGCAGATATAAGGTGACCTCACTAATAGCTATTGTAGTAACTTTTGCTCCATTACCCATCTTGAGGTCCATCTCGCCTCTTGCCAATATCCTAGGTCTTGTTAGAACCTGTAATGAATTGCAAATATGATAAGCACTATCGGTATCCAATACCCATGTGTTATCATAAGAGTCTGACAAATTGTCACGGGCTTAGTTGGAATTGCCTAAGGCATGAGGCACTCTTGCGGCCAAGACGCGAACTTAGCTTGCATTGCCTAAGTCGCGCTTCGCCCTTGCGATATTGCTCTGCAAAGATCAGCCCACTTGTAACCTCTCGCAGGTCCTGAAGGACCTGTAAAAGAGAAAGTTGATTAGTTCGAAAGAACGAGCGACGGACAAGTCCCGACGTCTCGCGAAAAGAGGGGAAACTTTACAAGCAATTCAGCGAGCACCTTGCGTGCACAAGAGAAAAGAGGGAGAGGGGGAAAACAAGAGCATTAGAAGGTTGAACAAATAGCTACAAGCCCACAAACAACTACTCAGTCCTGGGCACGACAACAAGTTCCCGTCAAGGCAACGTGCGAACTTACGAATGAGTGTTCAACACCTGGTACTAAACCGAAGCCCCATCCAGCCCTGTGCCACCCGAGGGGTTCCAAGGGGCTGAGATGGCTGACGTTTTGGTGAGCGAAGGCAGATTCCAAAAATCAGTCCGTGGCTCACGAAAACGGAGTTGTTTTGGGCTGTTTTGGGGCTATTTTGCTCGGTTCGATGAGCAGTCGCTTTGTAACATTGCAGCTTGTTCGAACTTACATTTTTACAAGCAAAATGACTCAAAACCAAGGCAAAACAGGCTACCAGTAACTATACATGTAGATGAGAGTGACGAACGGTTCGTTGAACGGAGTTATTACAGGTGCGCGACGATAGTTTGTGACATTCTCCCCCACTTAAACTGTCGGCGCCCTCGTCGACGCTTGTTGGTAGTTGTTGATGATTTATTCTTTATGTCGTAGGGCATCTTCAGGCTCCCAACTGGCTTCAGTTCGGGGAAGCTTTCGCCACTTCACCAAGGACTCTGTCTGCTCAGCTCCGTTGGGTAGCTTTATCTTGCGGTCCACCAAAATGGTTTTAACTCGCTTCTCGTAGGAGGCTGTGATGGGAGGTAGCCGAGTTGGAACACTTTGGGAAGCATCTTGCAGATCCGAGTGGTAGGCTTTTAGGTTGCTGGCGTGAATAACGTTGTGAATTTTGAACCACGCTGATAATTGGGAAGGGCCCTTCATACTTGCGCACCAATCCTTTGTGGACTTTATTCCTAAAGAATTGGAGTGATGTTGGTTAGAGCTTTACCAACACCAAATCACCAACTTTGAACTCTTGCGGTCGCCTTCCCAAGTCTGTCACTTCTTCATCCTTTTTGCCACCTTCTCTAAGTAAGCCCGTGCAATATCTGCATTTCGATGTCACTCCTTTGCGAAATAGTAGGCTGACGGACTACTCCCAGTATACCCAATGGCCATGGTATGCGGAGTCGACGGTTGTTGTCTGGTAATGATCTCGAAGGGGCTCTTGTTGGATGCAGAGCTCCGCTGCAAGTTGTAGGAGAATTGGACAATGTCCAACAGCTTCACCCAATCTCATTAGTGCCGAAGATATTGCTCTAGGAGCGAGTTTATCCTTTCAGTCTGGCCATCCGTCTGGGGGTGGAGGCTTGTAGAGAAGTATAACTTTGACCCCAACAATTTGAATAGCTTGGTCCAGAATCGTCCTAGGAACCGAGCGTCTCGATCACTAATGATATTGTACGGGACTCCCCAATACTTCACCACATCCTTCATCATCAGCTTGGCTACCTCCTCTGTTGAACAGTGTAGGGGAGCAGCAATGAAAGTTGCATACTTTGAAAATCGATCGACCACCACGAGTATCGATCCGAGTCTTCCTACAAGTGGCAAGCTTGATATGAAGTCCAAGGAAATGCTCTCCCATGGCCTTTCTGGTACGGGCAACGGCTCCAAAAGTCCTACCGGCTTTCACAGCTCCACCTTGTCTTATTGGCAAGTAAGGCATGTTCGAACATATTCCTCCACATCAGTCCCCATCTTCGGCCAGTAAAAGGCCCTCTCCACGAGAGCCAACGTTCTGTGAATGCTTGGGCGTCCAGCCCAAAGGGAATCGTGACACTCTTTTAAGAGTTCACGCCTCAAATTGTCCACTCGGGGAACATAAACCCTATTCCTTTTTGTGTAAACGAGTCCCTCCTGGACCCAAAATCGTTGTGCCTTGCCTTCTCTAATGAGCTGCATCAGGATAACTACCTAGGGGTCACTATACAGTCCATCCCTGATCTTAGAAAGGAAGTTGGAGTGCAATTGACTTGCTTGGCCTCCGCCCTCCAATTGTGTGGCATTCACATGGTCCACTTTCCGACTCAATGCATCGGCCACGACATTTGCCTTCCCAGGCTTATACTCCATTGCCATATCAAATTCAGCCAGGAAGTCCTACCATCTCGCTTGCTTTGGGGAGAGCTTCTTCTGAGTTTGGAAATAGCTCAAAGCGATGTTGTCCGTCCTCAGCACAAATCGCGATCCAAGGAGATAGTGTCGCCAAACTCGTAGATAGTGGATCACCACTGTCATCTCCTTCTCATGCATTGGATACTGCCGCTCGGTCTCGTTGAGTTTGCGGCTCTCGTAGGCCACCGGATGACCCTCCTACATGAGTACTCCTCCAATAGCGAAGTCCGAAGCATTTGTATGGACTTCAAAAGGTTCCCCATAGTCTGGCAATTTAAGCACTAGTTCTTCCATAACAGCAACCTTCAGATCTTGGAATGTTGTTTCACATTTATCAGACCACTTCCAAGGCTGCTCTTTCTTCAGTAACTCCGTCAGTGGAGTTACATGCTTCGAGTATCCTGCTATGAAGCGTCGATAGTAGTTGACGAAACCAAGGAAGGATCTCAACTCTGGCACCTTCTTTGGAGTTTACCATTCCGCAACTGCTTGCACCTTCGACTTATCCATCCGAATGGAGCCATCACTGATTCGATGCCCCAAGAATAAGATCTCAATTTAGGCAAAGTAGCATTTCTCCCTTTTCACGAACAAAGTGTTCTCCCTGAGAACCTTGAAAATTGTCCGAAGGTGTTTGACGTGCTCCTCGAGCGTTTGACTATAGACGATGATATCATCCAAGTAGACGACCACGAACTTATCCAAATACTCCTTGAATAGTTGCTTCATGAGAGTGCAGAACGTAGCCGGAGTATTGGTTAAGCCGAAAGGCATCACCAAGAACTCAAACGCTCCATACTTGGTCACACAAGTAGTATTCGCTTCGTCGCCTTCAGCAATGCGTACCTGCCAATACCCCGACCGAAGGTCGAGCTTCGAGAAATACTTAGCCTTGCCCAACTAGTCGAACAAGTCCCCGATGAGCGGGATGGGATACTTGTTCTTCACTGTCACTTTGTTAAGGGCTCGGTAATCGACGCATAGTCGGAGGCTCCCATCTTGTTTCTTCTGGAAGAGAATTGGAGCTCCGAAAGGTGCTTTAGAGCTACGGATAAGACCACCGCTTAGCAGTTCACCTAACTGCTTCCTGAGTTCTGCCAACTCTGGCGACGACATGCGGTAGGGTGGTCTTGCTAGAGGCTTCACTCTTGTCTCTAGCTCGATGTTGTGATCCATGCCCCTGTGTGGTGGAAGAGTCTTTGGTAACTCGGGTGGCATAATGTCATTGAACACTTTCAAGACGTTCGCCACCACAGCAGGTTCTTGAATGGCCTTCTCGTCAAGTGGCTCTAGCTTCATCGCAGCCATGAAGATTAATTCACCTTTTCGCACCCCTTTCTTTAGTTGCAACGTCGATATATGTTGCAGTTCCTTGGTTCCTCTCCGAGAGATAGGAACCACGCAGGGATCGTCGCCTCCCATCATACATAGGGAGTTCAAGAACGGCATTGGCACCAACTTCGCCGCGTGCATAAACTCCATTCCAAGAATCACTTGGAAGTTATCCAATGGCACTGCCATCATGTTGGTGTTCCCGCTCCATGTCCCGATTTTGATGGGGACTCCCTTCGCCAACCCGGAGATTCGCTTGGCCTCCGAGTTCACCGCCTTCATTCGACTTGGGCTCTTCTCCAAGATCAACCCAAGTCACTTTGCTTCTTGATCGGCTATAAAGTTGTGGGTAGTGCCCGTGTCCACCATTGCACGAGTTGTTTGGCCATTGAGCTTGATGTCAACATACATTAGCTCACCACTTCCTGCTTTTTGTTGTCTTGTCTTCGGGTTCTCCCCCACTTGACCCCGCATGGCATTCAACAAACACATGACTCCCATCCGGGGTCCTTGCGACTCCTTATCTCGCTGCTGGCTTCAGAACTACTCGAACTAAGGGTGACAGCCTTGCCCTTGTCAGATTTGAGAGGGTGGATGGAAGCTGTTAGCGCATTGAGTGCCTATTTTTGTGGGCACTCCCTCACCATATGTGGCCCTCCACATAAAAAGCATCCACCAGGTTTCGGGGCCTTGCCTTTCGGGCTTGGCCCTTTGTGGGAACTCTTCTTCTTTCGTTTGCCCTCGAGCTCCTTCCCTCGAGAGTGTTTTAGAGGGTGATTGCCTGAAGATTGTTTCCTTCTCCCTGGGTCTTCGGAGGAAACAAAGTCGGTGAGCCTTTCTGCAGCAGCAATTGCCCCGACCACATCAGTGACATTCCTTCAATTTAGTTCCTGTTGAGCCCATGGCTTCAAACCATCGAAAAAGCTGAACAACTTGTCCTTCTCGGACATGTCCTGTATGTCAAGCATTAGTGCAGAAAATTGTTTCACATAGTCTCGAATGGTGGAACTCTAGCGGAGTTGTCTCAACTTTCTTCTTGTGACGAAGTCTGTGTTCTCAGGTAGGAACTGAGTTCTCAACTCCCGCTTCAAGTCTTCCCATGTGTCAACCCGACACCGACCTTGTTGGATCTCCTCCCAACGGGTTTGCCACCAAAGTTTCGCATCTCCGTTCAGATACATTGTTGCTATAGAAACTTTGGTATCTTCAGAATCGGGCCTCGTAGCTCGAAAGTATTGTTCCATGTCGAACAGAAAATTCTCGAGCTCTTTGGTATCTCTGGCCCCTCCATAACCATGAGGCTCGGGTGCCCTCAAGTTTTGTGGTGGTGCAACGTGGGTGTTGCTTCCTCCCGCATTTAGTGCTCTTGTGAGCATGGCCACCTTTGAAGTGAGTTCCGCCACAACATCCTGTAAGTGTTGCACGGAGTCTTTGGTGTCATTAGATAGTCGATCGACTAGGGCCTCGACCTTGTCAATCCTGGACTCTGCTTCCTCTTGCGAGCTCTCTACCCCAACAAGCCTTTGTTGGCCATGGTAGAGTTCCTCCACGGTCGCTTCAAGAACATCCAGGCAGGTTTCCGCCATTGTGAGTCTCTCCTTGTGACTCTTTTTCCCAGTTGGCACTCCAGATTGCGCCTCCTCCGCTCACGGAAAGTAGCCAACTTCTCGCTCATCATGTTCGCTGCCGGGCTCCTCTTGAGCGGCTCCAATAGCATGAGAGCGAGTGTGCATATGCAGCCCACCTGCGGCTGCTTGAGGCAAGGGTCCGGCTTGCCCCATCTTGTTGGATTCGCCATAATGCTTTGCCATGGCGAAGTTGCAAAGTTCCTTCGCTGCTCGCTCGAAGTGCTTGCCCGCTCTGATACCACAATGTCACGGCCTTAGCTGGAATTGCCTAAGGCGTGAGGCACCCTTGTGGCCAAGACGCGAACTTAGCTTGCGTTGCCTAAGTCGCGCTTCACCCTTGCGATATTGCTCCGCAAAGATCAGCCCACTTGTAACCTCTCGCAAGTCCCGAAGGAGCTGTAAAAGAGAAAGTTGATTAGTTCGAAAGAACGAGCGGTGGACAAGTCCCGACGTCTTGCGAAAAGAGGGAAAGCTTTACAAGCAATTCAGCGAGCACCTTGCGTGCACAAGAGAAAAGAGGGAGAGGTGGAAAACAAGGGCTTTAGAAGGTTGAACGAATAGCTGTAAGCCCACAAACAGCTACTCACCTAGTCCCGGGCGTGACAACAAGTTCCCGTCAGGGCAACGTGCGAACTTGCGAATGAGTGTTCAACGCCCGGTACTATACCGAAGCCCCATCCAGCCCTGTGCCACTGTGGGGGTTCCAAGGGGCTGAGATGATTAATGTTTTGGTGAGCAGAGGTAGATTCCAGAAATCAGCCCGTAGCACACGAAAACGGAGCTGTTTTGGGGCTGTTTTGCTCGATTCGGTGAGCGGTCGCTTTGTAATGCTGCAGCTTGTTCGAACTTATATTTTTACAAGCAAAATGACTCAAAACCAAGGCAAAACAGGTTGCCAAGTAACTGTACATGTAGATGAGAGCGATAAACGGTTCATTGAATGGAGTTGTTGCGGGTGCGCGATGACCGTTCGTGACAAAATGGAGACTGATTATGAATGTACCTAAAGCTTTTGTTTCACCCTCTTTGCAAGATACTATTTACAGTTCCTCTTCTAGTGCCCATATTTGCCACAGTAGAAGCATTAACCTTTATCCTTTGTCGGGTCTTTCTTAGTAACCTTTGCTTTACCCAGTATGCCCTTGCCCTTGCCCTTCTTAAGGGACTTTTCTGCTTTCATTTTCTTTATGGTCTCACCAATATAAAGAACTGGCTTCTTTTTTTTTATAGTGCTCGTTGCCTCCCTCAACATATTGAAGAGCTCAAGGAGAGTCACCTCAAGCTTGTTCACATTAAAATTCATTATGAACTATGAAAAGGAATCTGGTAGGGACTGAAGCATAAGATCCACACATAGGTTATCCTTTAGGACCATTCCTAGACCTGTGAGTTTCTCTATCCACTCAATCATCTTTAGCATATAGTTCTGAACCGATGTCCCCTCAGTTATCTTAGTATGGAAGAGGCTCTTAGATATCTCATATCGCTGAGTCCTTCCATATTCTTCAAACAGTTTGCAGACATATAGGAGAATGGATCTAGCATTCATCTATTCATACTGTCTTTGTAACTCAAGAGTCATGGAGCCCAACATATAACATTCAATAAGAGTGGAGTCATCAATGTACTTCACGTAATAAGCGATCTCATCCTCGCTTACCCCTTCCTCAGGCGTAGGCATCACTATATCAAGGAAGTATGCAATTTTCTCCGTCGTGAGAACGATTCTTATGTTACGGAGCCAATCCATATAATTTGGACTAGTGTGGTGGTTGACATCAAGTATGTCATGTAAGAGATTTGAAAGCGATATTTTTTTAAAATAAAGATACAGTAGAAATAAATAACATACAGATTTTATAAAAAAATAAACAATTAAGATATGAACTTCTATCTTAATATACTCCCACTATTTTACTAGCGAGTCACACGACACCCTTAGCACGTGAAATGGAAGTCTCTGGCAGACTTCTAGTAGGGATCGGGATCCAATCAGCATCTTAGTATAATCTCGAGGGACTTGACCAATCACACTAAGCCCAAAAGGTAGACAACTCTTGCCGATCACAACTCCTTATGATTTCTATCTTGTTCGACCTCCAAACCACCATGGTCTCGAGGGACTTGACCAACTATGATATTCAGTTAAGTCAACACTATCGTTACAAGACGAGTCTGATTCGATGATATACCCTCGAGGGACTTGACTAAGCATACAATGTCCTTAGGTCATTGGTGACATCTCTATGTCATAGGCAAGATAGCAAATCGCGATATAGGTGACTCTTGAGGGACTCGACCAACTCAACCTACATCTAGAATCGGTCCTTACTTATAACGATGGAAGGCTACGTGGGTCAATCTAATTGCCTTATATTTACCGACTTAATATTATTGAGAGAGAGGATTTTGATTTGGCCTCCTAATGTAACGTATCACACACATACATATTTAATAGATATCTACATCGTATGCAAATATATATACATATCTAGTAGGTGTACAAGCAATCACACATCACATGAGCAATCACACCATATGATTATGGACCATAGCCTAATGTGATCAGGCTTGAGTCAGTGAGCCTAATCACTCACATCAAGATCTATGTAGTAGTGCATCTTCATGCCCTATGATCGTCTATCTCATCCTCGTCGATTCTGTCGACATCTCAATGCATCTCCATGTATCATGATCATCCGTCTCAACCTCTTGGATCTCACTATCGCTTCCACACTCCCATTGCGCCTCCTTGTGTGATTATAACCTAATCATAGGTAAGCAGGCCCAATAATAAATGAGAAATAAAATGGAGGCTCGTAGACCCCAAACAATTAACTTATATGACTATTATGGTGTAAATTATAGTAGACAACAAACTATGTCCGAAACTTCTCCATCGGATTAAGTTAGCGATACTAGTATAATCAATAAGGAGAGAAATTATTACAAAGATAAAAAAAATTTGAGAGGATTATCAAACTCAAATTTTGAGCTTTAACAACTTTTTTTTGAGTTTGGTGACGGAATTATAGGATAGAGTTTTGAATGTTGGGTGCCATATACAATGGCCATTTTTATTTTGGCAATGATTGATGTCAACAGCAGTTGTGGAGCAAGCTCTTAGTGTGGGTGAATTAATCCTAGATGAAACCTGTTTGAATCTTGCTCCCTAAATCCCAAATATGCATCAACAATTAGACTAAAGCAGATAAATGAAAACAAAAGATAAGAAAACGACTACTTATTTGACATATCAACTACTATTCGACATATCAGCTACGATTGAAATATCTAACATTGGAAGTGATTGAAAATTTTATAATTTAACTATGTTTTAAATCAATTTTTATATCATTAGACTCATTAAACATCCATTTTTCAAAGCTTAGAAATAATATTATGATTTTTTCATGTTTATTTTTAATTAAAAATTAGAAAAGGCAATCTTAATCAGAACTAGAACCATCGGTTCTAATTTCAGAACTAGCTCAATGGAGTTCAGTTTCAGTTCCCAATTTTAAGGAATTAGAAATTATGATTTTGAAATTAAGGTCAGGTCTATAACAAGTTATGAACTGAATTTTGGCCATTTTTCCATGTTTATTCATTTAAAGTGCAAATTTATTATTATTTGATCCCAATTAAGATTGAAATTGTTAAATTGTTTTTTTTGGGTTAAATTAATGTCTATTTTCCATTTTTTGACTCAAAATCCCTTCATGTTGCTTAGGCAATATATTCAAACGACTCTAAACAATTTTAAGAAAAAGTACATGAGTTATACTGATTTTCCATAGGATTACACTGTTTTTTAACCATTATCAGAAACAAAAATATTTATTTAAAAAAAAAAACTATCTTATGTACTTCAAGTGGTTTTTGGCCAAAAACAAAAATATTATAATTTCAACTTAAGGAGGCCCGAAAAGATAAAATTAGGAGGAGAATGACAAGAAAGGTTTTTCTTTTAACTCGACCAAGAAGCACAAAAGCCACATCTCATAAGCACTTTAAGTAACACATATCATATTTAATAACATAATAGCCATAAACCTATCGTGAACCAGATTTGAATTCATTTTGAATCAGAGAAAACAACCTATAGAGAATTACAGTGAATCTATTTGAACCACTGGTCAATTAGCTATACTGATTTGGGTGAAGAATACAACACACTTTTATAGGGATAAAACAATAAAGTAGGATAAAAAATGCTGTGGAAAAAATAAAAAAAATGAATGTGAGGATGTTTTGTGAAGCAAAAAAGAAGAAAATGTGAGGGTTTTTTTGTGCGATTTCCCTAGAAAAGATTCTCTTTAGGGTTTTTTCCCAAACATTGCTCCCCTTTTATTTTTTCTTTTCTTTTCAAACGATGCATCCTAATTTGATTAATACCCAAACTGTCTCTTGAAACATGACCTCTTTTTTCTCGCTAGTTTCTCGTGAACCGGTCCAAAACACCTTGTGGATTGGTTCACTACCCAATCGATCTAAGGTTTATATAAAGTGACCCATCTTTTCCCGCTAGTATCTCGTGGACCGATCTAATACACCTTGTGGATCGGTTCACTACCCAATCGATCAAAGGTTTAAATTGATCGGCCCTTCATCTTCTTTGCATTACAATTGAAAAATGTTTCTTCTACCGGTCATAGGAGCTATGCAAGTCAATCACGTGAGTGATGGTATAGTATACACTCTTTTTACTTATTATTATTATGATATTTTCTCATTTTATATTGCTTATTGCATATATATATTGTGATGTCAATGGATGGAATCAGATTATGAGATCACGATAATGAGATCGATTCACTTTTAAACATAAATCCTAAATAATTTCGATCATAGATTACTCGAGAAGGACATCGAGATAACCAAACAAACTGGTGTACTATATACCCGTCCATATGATGGAGGCGGTTGGTCTTGTTGAATCTCGAATTTTGATGATGAAAGTAATTGATAAGTGTTTATGATTTAATCTGCGTTTTGAGTGACGCGGGAAGCTTTAGTCAGGATGATATAATTAAAGCAGGAAGAATCATATTGAGCCGGTGGAACATGTCAAAAGATTGGACGTCAAGCCAGAGGATCGGTTGACGTATCGATAGAAGGCTTCGGGCCATGGATTTGGGCATCGGGCTAAGAAGAAGGGATATTGCACCAAGGATATCGGAGTTACGGAGGTGAAATGGCCGATTGGGCAATAGGCCGCAAGAGAGGATGATGTGCCGAAGAATCGGACGAAGCGTCGATGAACCAATGACATACCGGACAACATGATTCAGATGTAGTAATAATTGTCTAGATTGAAGTATGTTTTATATATGCAAGATTAACTATGATAGCAAGACATAAAGCAAAATGAAGTCCTAGAGCCAAGAATGCGATTTCGTTGGGAGTTCGAGAGTTCGTCGGAAGTCCGAACGTTCGTCAGAAGTTCTGCCAAAATTGACCGAGAAGTCCAAGAGCTTGCCAAAGAAGCTTATTGGAACTCACTAAGAAGATCGTCGTGAAGTCCAGGAGCTTGCTTGGAGTCCGCTGGAACATTGCTGATAGATCGTCGGAAGTTTGCCGGAATATCGCCGGAAGCTCACCGGAAGAAACCTAGACTTATGGACTTTGTTTAGCTTAATAAATATCTTAAAATTTATATTTAGCACATAATTGAGATTAGAATTGAGCCAACCAAATTAGGGGGTAGTTGGGCCCAAGTTTGGGCTATGTTGGGCCAAGAGAAAGGTCCAAATAGTGACTAAACAAGTGAAACCGTCGTGGCACAGTCTCCGAGACCGTGTCAAGCAGTGGTACTACTATTGAATCTCATATTTTGATGATGAAACCACTTGATATGTGTTTATGTTTTAATCTGCGTTTTGAGTGACGCAGGATGCTCCGATCAGGATGAGACAATTAAAGCAGGAAAAATCATGTTGTGTCGGAGGAACATGTCAGAAGATTGTACGTTGGGCTGGTGGATCGATCGACGTATCGACAGAAGGTTTCGGGTCGTGGATTCGGGCATCGAGCCAAGAAGAGCGGGTATTGTGCCAAGGATATCAGAGTTGCAGAGTCAACTGGCCGATTGGGCAATAGGCCGTAGGAGAGAACGATGCGCCGAAGAATCGGACGAAGCGTCGAGGGACCAATGACATGCCGAACAACTTGGTTAATTGCTTAGGATTAATTATCTCGATCGAAGTTTTGTTTTATATGTGCACGATTAACTATGATGGAAGTAAGACATGCAGCAGGAGTTGCGCCGGAGTTAAGACTATGATCACGTTGGGAGTTCGACGGAAGTCCGGACGGTCGTCGGAGGTTCTACAGGAACAAATTCGAGAAGTACAGGAGCTTGCCAAAGAAGCTCATCGGAACTCGCTAAGTGGATCATCGCAAGTCCAGGAGTTTGCCAAAAGTTCACCGGAGCATCGTCGAAGGTTCATCGGATGTTCGCCGGAAGTTCGCCGGAAGCTCGCCGGAAGAAGTGATTGACGCACCGGAGTAAGTTGCAGTAAATGTCTTAAGAAATTCATAGTTAGCATGATGATTAAGTTAGAAATGGGAGGTGATCCCATTAACTTAATCTTAGGGTAATTTAGTCCTTAACAGACCCAAATTGGGCCGAATGGATCAGCCCATTCGGACCCAGATTTCTTGGCCAGAGGTGGCACCGCCTGGGTCGGCGGTGGCACAGCCCATGGCTCAATCTCCAAGCTCTGGCTGGGCGATGCAACCACCTTTGACAAAGGTGCAACCGCTTGAGCTCGGTCTCCAAGCTCTAGCTGGGCGGTGCAACCGCCCTAGTCAGGCGGTGGCACCGCTTGAGCTCGGTCTTCGAGCTCTGGCAGAAGGTGCAACCGCCCCTGACAGGAGGTGGCAGCACCTAGAGGCTCAGTCTTCGAGCTCTACCAGGAGGTGCAACTGCCCCAGTCAGGCGGTGCAACCGCTAAACTGCGGAATTCCGGGAGATGACAGTTTTGAGCTCGAAATTCAAATTGGGGCCTATAAATACCCCACCCTTTCAGCAATGAAAGGGCAACCCAAAGGCACCTAAAGCTTGATCTTACTCTGTGATTTTAGAGCTCAAAAGTGTTGTAAAGTCTAGAAGTTATCCTCCCTCTTTTCTTCCAAGTTTTGATCTTTCAAGAGAGGAGAGAAAAGCTTGTAAGGATTATCTCCTAAGCCCGTCAAAAGGAGTGAAACTGTAAAAGGGTGATTGGCCTTCACCTATTGAAGGAAGGCCTCTAGTGGACGTCGGTGACCTCGTCGGTGGAGGAAGCCATAAGTGGATGTAGGTCAAGATTGACCAAACCACTCTAAAATTGTGGTGCTCTCTGGTTTGTATTTACTTTGAGCATATTATGTTAGGAATCTAGCTAGGAGAGTCCTAATTGAGAGGGACATTCATGTAAAACCTACCTAAGCCGACCCCTATTAAAGAGGTGAAGAGGCCGGCTAGGGTTAGGAGGTTATTTCTTAGAGATGAATTAGGGGTTGTAAAAGAATAGGAGTCTTGAGTAGAAGTCCTATTAAGAGTTGGTTAGAAGTAGGAGTCTTGAGTAGGAGTCCTATTACGAGTTAGGGCTGAGAAACCCAATAAATAGCCATGTATTCCTCCTCTTTTGATAAGCAATAGATGAATCTTTTCTGTAGCCTTTGAGCAGCAACTTGGAGGGAGGAATCCTTATAGAGTTCCGAGGAGGCCGATCCCCTAAAGAGATCAACCCCTAGTTTAGAATCTGCAAGGGTTCTAACACCTAGTATTAGAGCAGCGTTCTTGGCATCTCGTTGCCCTTCCACAGCCATCTATCAACCCTCCACAACCGCCCAAAGCAATTCCCACAATTGCTTAAGAGATCGTTGCCAAATTCCGCTGTCATCTCCACCATCACGGATCATCCTTTGATCTCCCCGTGAATTGCAACAGGTTCTGGTTTTCTACCTTACTGCTACTGCAATTTAGTTATCCTTCTTTGAAAATCTTAAAAAAATTATTTCTATATTGCTGCATAAACTTTTCGTCATAAAGTTTTCATCTTTACGACGAAAGATACATTGCAGAATTCCAACCGTATAGCACCGTTTGTTTGATCTTGCTACTGTATTTTTTCTATCCAAATCTCTACGAAATTTTTATGACATCTTTGACATTTCCTAACAGCAGATTTCCTTTGGTTTTTTCAAAAAATTCTTAATATAAACCATTGATATTTTACGTCTAATCTGTTATACTTAAAAATCCGCACTGTAAAATTTCAGCCGCATAACACTGCTTATTTGATCTTGATACTATGTTGTTTCTATCCAAATCTCTACCAAATTTTTATGATAGCTTTGACACTTCCTAACAGTAGAATTTCCTTTGGTTTCATTAAAAAATTCTCAATATAAACCATTGATATTTTACGTCCAATCTGCTATACTTAAAAATATGTGCTGCAGAAAATTTTAGCCGCATATTGTTGCCTTAACCCATCTATTTGCAATCTTTTTTGAATGAAATTTCTTATACACTTTATAGATTATCTTTGCTTCCATCTAAGATTTATCTATTAAGAAATTCATCTCTAAAAATGATTTTGTGTTGCTGTAAATTTTTGTCATAACTCGCTGAAATTTCTCGACGAGAATTCTGAAATCGCAACTTGCACCAATTTCCTTGCTGTTATACTGCCAAAATTTTCTTGATTAAATTAGATATCCTTGCTGTCATATAAACTGTGATTTTTCTATCATTTCCCTCCTCAATTCTGTCAAGTTTTTGGTGAAAATTACGTCGAGAAACTGTTGTTTCTTCGACGACAATTCTATTCTTACAAGACAGCACATACTTGCTGCAACTTCCACTTATTTCTATCAAACCTTTGCTACCATCTACCACAGATCCAAAACTTTCATCTACAGCCCTAAAACTCCACCAAACCATACCCTCAAACTACACCCAAAATAGCCACAAAACAAGCCTAAACCGTAGCCTACATCCACCAATCTACCAACCCTTTCGACCATCACCTCTCTCAACCAATACATGCCTTTAACCCGACAACAAAAGAGAGATCTTAATATCACAGATTTGGTGGCATATACTATGGCATCTGAGGAGGTAATCAATGCTAAATTCGAAGCCTTCGAGGCGCGAATGGAGGATAAGATTTGGACGCTCTTTACCGAACTCAGATTGGGCCGACCACTAAGCCCGAAGAAATCACATCAAGGAGAGAGCTTTGCCCAATCACACCAAGCCCAAAGATATGACTTCCAAGAGAGGGGAAGCTCTATGACCAACCCCAACTATCCATGCATGAGAGTGGACTTCCCTAGATGGGAAGAAGGAGACCTGATTGGTTGGATCTCGCATGCGGAGCGATATTTTCGGTACCATAAAACCGCGGATGCATCTATGGTGAAAATTACAGCTATACATCTTGAAGGGGATGCTATACAATGGTTTGACTGGTTTGAACATACTTATGGAGTCCTTTCATGGCAACAATTCAAAAAAGGACTACTGATCCGCTTCAAACCAACCGATTACGAGAATATTGACGGACAACTAGCAAAGATCCGACAAACCTCTACCATTCAGGAGTACCAAACCAGGTTTGAAAGGTTATCTAATCAAACTCATGATTGGTCTCAAAAATAGCTATTGAGGACCTTTATTGAGGGCTTGAAGCCGGAGATCCGAGGAGAAGTTAAAGCGCGACAACCATATACGCTTATGGCAGCCATCTCTTTTGCACGACATCAAGAGGAGCAATTGAACCATTAAGCTCAGAGGACTAGGGTTGCTCCTAAACCAGTAATATTGAAGCCCTCAGCACCCCCTACTATGACCAAGTCCCTATACCAAAGAGGTTAACAAGAGAAGAGCTTCGGGAGAGATATGCGAAGGGGTTATGTTGGCATTGTGACGAGCCGTGGAGCCGTGAGCATCACTGTAGTAAAGGGAGACTTTTATGATTGAACCAATAGAAGAAGAGGTCATTGAACATCTAGAAGAGAGCCTTAAACATGAAGAAGAAGATGCAGAAGAAGAGTCACAACCGACCAAAGTTACGGTATATACACTAGCTGGCTATTCAAACCCGCAAACGATGAAAGTTGGAGGCCTTCTCAAACAACTACCGATCATTGTTCTCATCGACACGGGTAGTACTAATAACTTTTTAAATAGTAAGGTTACTATCCAGATGGCCTTACCTATCAAGAATTGCAACATGTTTGATGTTAAGGTCGCCGATGGATGGATTTTGAAGTATGATCGTAGGCGCCCGCAAGTGAAACTGTTACTGATCATGAGGCCTTACCAAGAGATAATTGCATATTTCTTCCTTCTCTCTCTTGATGATCATGAGGCCATGCTCATAATTAAATGGTTGACGATATTAGGTGATATTTCTTGGAATTTTATGCAACTAATTATGAAATTTTACAGTAAGGAGAAACAGGTGATACTGAACGGGAAACATGGGGGCGACGTAACGACGATTTGCACACAACAAATGGAGAAGGTTTTACATAAAGCATGCAGCAGATTTTTGGTACAACTTGAGCAGCAAACTAAGGGAGAGCCAATAGAATTTGAAGATCCAAACCTACTTCCTTTGCTTGCTGAATTTTTAGATATATTTGACGAATCGTACAACCTACCTCTTACCCGTTGGTATGATCATTATATAACGATTCTTTCAGGCAAACTTCCAGCAAATACTCGGCCATATCAATATCTACATCGCCATAAGGATGAGATAGAAAGGATTGTAAAAGAGATGCTCGAAACAAAAGTTATTCAGCCAAGTTGCAACCTCTACTCTTCACTAGTGCTACTTGTACGCAAGAAGGACGAAACATGACGAATATGCGTTGATTACAGAGCTCTCAATGGAATAACCATTAAGGACAAATACCTTATTCCAATAGCAGATGAATTGCTAGATGAAAGGGAGCATAAATCTTCACAAAGCTGGACCTTTGATCCGAGTATCATCAAATATAAGTGTGCGAAGAAGATATACCGAAAACCACCTTTTGAACACACAACAACCACTACAAATTTTTACTTTCTTCAACAAAAGGTGGAATATCTTGGGCATATCATATCAGAGGAAGGTGTGACAATGGACCCCTTCAAAATTGAAGCAATGCAAAACTGGCCTACCCTGAGGAATATAAAATTGCTACATGGCTTTCTGGGTTTAACAGGCTACTATCGTAAGTTCGTGAAAAACTATGGAAAGATCAATGTACCACTTATTTTCTTACTGGAAAAAGATATCTTCCAATGGTTAGATAGAGCCTCCGCTGCCTTCGACAAACTTAAGGCAGCCATGACGACGACGCTAGTGCTAACACTACCAGATTTCAACCGACCCTTCATTATTGAGGCTGATGCATCTGGAGTCGGAATTGGAGCCATTCTCATGCCAGATGATCAACCACTCGTATACACTAGCAAGATATTATCTCCCTCCTATCAAAATAAGTCAATATATGATAAGGAGATGCTTGTCATTGTGCGCGCAGCAACGAGGTGGAGACCCTACTTGATTGGTCGACGATTTAAAATTAAAACCGATCATAAAAGCCTCAAGTACTTTTTGGAGCGAAAGATATCATCCCCTGAGCAGCAAAAATGGGTAACAAAACTTCTTGGATTTGATTATAAAATAACTTACAAAAAGGGGAAAGAGAATGTTCTTGCATATGCGCTTTCGTAGCTACCCGAGCAAGTTGAAGTTTCGACCATTTCACTTCCGACCAGCGACTTCTTTGAGGATATTAAGATGGAATGACAGGAAGATTCAGAGACTAGTAAGATTATAAAAAAATTGGAGGAAGCACGAAGCTCTGTGGCTCATTACAATTGGGACTCAAAAGAATTACACTATAAGGGGCGCATTGTGCTTATGGTAAATTCTACTTGCATCTTCACGAGCAGATTTTGGACAACGTTATTCCATATGTAGGGTACTAAATTGAAAAGGAGTACGGCATATCACCCACAAATCAACGACCACACAAAAATTGTAAATAGGTGCTTGAAGATAGCCCAAAGCCACCCACCAAATATGACTATCCAAGGAGAACTCCAGACCCAGCCAAGTGTCATTATTGATTGACGGATCGTGACTCGACGACGATGACCCACTACTAAAGTGCTAATACAGTGGGTGAACCTACCAACAGAAGATGCCACTTGGGAGAACTATGATGACTTGAAGACCAAATTCCCAAAATTCATGAATCGTTAGCCTCGAGGACAAGGCTGATTTGAAGAGGGTAGGTCTGTTAGGACTCTAGCTAGGAGAGTCCTAATTGAGAGGGACATTCATGTAAAACCTACCTAAGCCGACCCCTATTAAAGAGGTGAAGAGGCCAACTAGGGTTAGGAGGTTGTTTCTTAGAGATGAATTAGAAGTTGTAAAGGAATAGGAGTCTTGAGTAGAAGTCCTATTAGGAGTTGGTTAGAAGTAGGAGTCTTGGGTAGGAGTCCTATTAGGAGTTAGGGCTTAGAAACCCTATAAATAGCCATGTATTCCTCCTCTTTTGATAAGCAATAGATGAAACTTTTCTGCAGCCTTTGAGCAGCAACTTGGAGGGAGGAACCCCTATAGAGTTCCAAAGAGGCCGATCCCCTAAAGAGATCAACCCCAAGTTTAGAATCTGCAAGGGTTCTAACATATTATCTTTACTGCAAACCTCCTCAATAGCTTACTGCCTTCTGCGCATTTACGATCGTGTTTCAAAGTTTAGTATTTTCCGAATCGGTGTTTAGACGTAAATCAGTTTTATCGTACGAACATCATATTTCAGTTTGCGCTTACATTCTAATTCCATCATAACTACAAACTACCTTTATAGATTCGCTTTAACTACATCTCGCTTGATCACAAGTTAAAGTGATTTACGAATCAGGTTTTCCATCAAAATCGCTTTTATCGTACGAACGCAGTTTTAATCGTCGAAAGTTTTCTGTTGCACTAATTCACCCCCCCCCCCTCTTAGTGCTCCTAATCCTAACAATTGGTATCAGAGCCCGGTATTTCTCATTTCGGATTTACACGCGAGAGAAATGGCTCTTCATGGCTTTAAAGAGGGTTTTTCGGTTGTTCGTCCACCGTTGTTTAACGGATTGGACTATACTTATTGGAAAACTCGAATGAGAGTTTTCTTGATTTCTATGAATTTGGATTTATGGAATATTATTGAAAACAATTTTTAACTTCCCTCTAAACCGATGAACGAATAGTCGGATTTGAAGAAGTATTTTTCTTTAAAAGCAAAGGCTATGAATGCCTTATTTTGCGCTTTGGACAAAAATGAATTTAATCGCATTTCGATGTGTGATTCGGCTTTTGATATTTGGCAAACACTTGAAATCACGCACGAGGGAACTAGTAGAATCAAAGACTCGAAAGTTAATATTTTATTGCAGGATTTTGAGCTTTTTCGAATGCAACCAAACGAGACTATAGGCGACATGTACACCCATTTCACGAATATCGTCAATAATCTAAGAGTTCTTGGTAAATCTTTTTCGAATTTTGATCTCATAAGCAAGATCTTAAGATCCCTTCCAAAAAGGTGGGATCCTAAAATAACCACAATACAAGAAACAAAAGATTTAAATATTTTTCCACTTGAAGAACTAATTGGTTCGTTGATGACATATGAAATGGTGCACAATGCACATGATGAACATAATGAACAAAACCACCTTCCAAAGAACAGGAAGGATTTGGGACATAGAACATTTGAAGACCACTCGAGCATAAGCTCAAGTGATGGTGAACAAGAACTACTTACTAAGAAATTTAAAAAATTAAAAAAATAAAAATTTAAGAACAGAAAGAACATAACTACTTGCTTTGAACGCAAGAAGAAGAACACAAAGTGGGATGAATCGAGCTCCTCCGAAGACGAGGAGAAAATCAAGAAAGGCGAGGTGGCAAACTACGCCTTAACTGCTTTCAATGATGAGGTAATAGAAATCCGCCTAATTTATTTTGAAATTACTTGATGCTTTCGTGATGTATTTTATTTTTTAGTTTAGAATTAATTTTATTGAAAATTACATGTTTAAAAATAAAAATACAAAAATTATGATCTTGCTAGTAATTTCGAAAATAATAATATTGCATATTTTATGATAAACAAACAAAATGATTTTGATTGTAAATATGAAATCATGCTATATGTGGTTAAGAAGTAATAATGTGTATCATGTTGATTTTCTTTGTTATTTCTCGATTTTGATTAAATAAAATCATGCTTGAAGAAATGCATAATGATGTAATATTAAATATTTTGATATCATGATTGACAATTTTATGCATGAGATTTTAAGTTATACATGATGATAAGCACGTGTTATTTTCATGAGTATATTTGAAAAACATATGGCAAAAATGTGTCCGAATGCATGAACTTATTAAAATCATTTTTCGGACGTCCTTAATTCACTCACTAAATTGCTATAATGAGAACTTTACACGATTACATGCCTTAATAACATGTTGGAAATTATGTGTTTTGGATACAAAAATTTCCATGATCATGAGCATGTTTTATCTTCATGATTGTGTTTGAAAATCTATAGCAAAACCATGTCCGAATGCATGAAAGTGTTAAATTTTATTTTCAGATTTTCTTGATCCTAATAATTCATTTTTTAGAATCTATTAATCTTGATGGTTTTATGATGAAATTCATTTTTCGATCCTAAACGTTGATGCATGTTTTTATTTAACATAAATGAAAAAGCATGCTAATATGAAATCAATCACTTTAAATAAAATAATTCAAAAAAAAAGAGAAAATATATTATCAATGAAATCATGAATCTACTTATGTTACGAATTTTGTGAACCATAAAAATGATTTTTGGTGATTTGAATTTGAATGAGTTTTATCCAAAATCATGGTCTTGATTCCGTGATATTTACAAATTAACATTTATTATGAATCAAGATTTTTTCATTAATTGATCTCCTAAGATTTTCTTTTGATTAATTATGAGTAGGTTTTTCAAAAAGAAATCATGTCTTTTGGTATTCACATGTTCTAATCTTTCATGATATGATTTTTATACAATTCCTTGTATTCATGAAATGTTTATCGTATCACCCAATTACTTTCTTCTTGATATTCCTTATGTGGTGATATAAAATTATACATGAAATACTCTTGATATTATTTTGATGCACAAATAAGATTGATACTTACCTTTGTCATAATCTGAAAATTGATAAAAGGTTCTTCCCTTCTTTTTGATAATGACAAAGGGGGAGCAAGAATTTCTAGCGTGGACATCATGAAAAGAGGCAAACAAGCTAGCTTACACAATTCAAGATGAAAGCAAAAATTACACTTCTCAAAAGAGAAGATGCAAATGTAACACTTGCCAAATTGTTTGCTTGCCTCATGTAAAACATTATCTCTTGCTAGTTTGGCATTTTGCTAGCTTGCACTTTGCAAAGAAAGCAAAAATGACACTTCTCAAAAGAGAAGAAAGAGCTTGTTATCTTGAACATCACAAGCTTGCCAAACAAAAATTGTAAAAGTGCTATCTTGCCTATCTCAAGAAGTAAAACTTGCAACTTGCACATTGCAATAGGAAGCAAGAATCATAAGCTTACACAAGAAAGCTATCTTGCATTTGCTTTAGAAATTTTTGCTAGCTTATATGTAGTAAAACTTGCATATCATAAAAATTGCTAGCTTGTAGTCTAAAGAGAAACAAATAGTTGCTATCTCAAGAAAAGTAAACATGCTAAACTTACACTTTGCAATGGAAGCAAAATTGCGAGCTCAAACATTGCAAAGGAAGCAAAAATTTGCTAGCTTGCAACTTGCATATTTCAAGAAGCAAGAGTTGCATTCTTGAACATCTCTAAATTGCTAGCTTGCAAGTTCTAAAATGTTGTAACATTGCTAGCTTGCATGATGTAGAACTTACTATCTTGAACATTACCAAAAGTGCTATCTTGTATGTTGTAAAACTTGCATATCTAAAACTTGATAGCTTGAATGTTCTAAGCATGATATAATACTTGCTAAATTTTCTAGCTTCAAAACAGCATGATGATAAAACTTGATATTATGTTTTTCATGCAATTAGTTTAACTTATATTACAAACACAAAGAATAGTTGTACTTCTCCTTTTTGTTGATAACAAAGGGGGAGAAGTATGTTGATGACATGACATGTTAATGCATAAGTTCATGATGACGTGATGCAAATATTCATGATGAATATTGCAATGACTTGAATTCAGTTTGAATTCAAGGTTCTATCAATATGGCATATTGATAGGGGGAGTTTGTTTAAACTCTAGGAGTTAAGTTTAACTCCGGGAGTTAAGTTTAACTCCGTCATCAAGTTGTTATCATCATCAAAAAGGGATAGATTCTTGAATCTCGTATTTTGATGATGAAACCACTAGATATGTGTTTATGTTTTAATCTGCGTTTTGAGTGACGCAGGATGCTCCGATTAGGATGAGACAATTAAAGCAGGAAAAATCATGTTGTGCCGGAGGAACATGTCAGAAGATTGGACGTCGGGCCGGTGGATCGGTCGACGTATCGACAGAAGGTTCCGGTCATGGACTCGGGCATCAGCCAAGAAGAGCGGGTATTGTGCCAAGGATATTAGAGTTGCGAAGTCAACTAGCCGATTGGGCAATAGGCCGCAGGAGAGGACGATGCGTCGAAGAATCGAACGAAGCGTCGAGGGACCAATGACATGCCGGACAACTTGGTTAATTGCTTAGGATTAATTGTCTCGATCGAAGTTTTGTTTTATATGTGCAGGATTAACTATGATGGAAGTAAGATATGCAGTAGGAGTTGCACCGGAGTCAAGACTATGATCACGTTGGGAGTTCGAGAGTTCGACGGAAGTCCGGACGATCGTCGGAGGTTCTGCGGGAACAAATCCGAGAAGTCTAGGAGCTTGCCAAAGAAGCTCATCAGAATTCGCTAAGTGTATCATTGCAAGTCCAGGAGTTTGCCGGAAGTCCATCGGAGCATCGCCGAAGGTTCGTCAGATGTTCGCCGGAAGATCGCCGAAAGCTCGCCGGAAGAAGCGATTGACGCACCGGAGCATGTTGTAGTAAATGTCTTGAGAAATTTACAGTTAGCACGATGATTAAGTTAGAAATGGGAGGTGATCCCATTAACTTAATCTTGAGGCAATTGGGCCCTTGACAAACCTAAATTGGGCTGAATGGATCAGCCCATTCGGACCTAGATTTCTTGGCCAAAGGTGGCACCGCCTGGGTTGGCGGTGGCACCGCCCAGGGCTCAGTCTCCGAGCTCTGGCTGGGCAGTGCAACTGCCTCTGACAGAGGTGCAACCGCCCCAGTCAGGCGGTGGCACCGCTTCAGCTTGGTCTTCGAGCTTTGGCAGGAGGTGCAACTGCCCCTGACAGGAGGTGGCACCGCCCAGAGGCTCAGTCTTCGAGCTCTGCCAGGCGATGCAACCACCCCAGTTAGGCGGTGCAACCGCCAGACCCCGGAATTCCGGGAGATGACAGTTTTGAGTTCGAAATTCAAATTGGGTTGGGGCCTATAAATACCCCACCCTTTCAGCAATGAAAGGGCAACCCAAAGGCACCGAAAGCTTGATCTTACTCTGTGATTTTAGAGCTCAAAATTGTAAAGTCTAGAAGTTCTCCTTCCTATTTTCTTCCAAGTTTTGATCTTTCAAGAGAGGAGAGAAAAGCTTGTAAGGGTTGTCTCCTAAGCCCGTCAAAAGGAGTGAAACTGTAAAAGGGTGGTTGGCCTTCGCCTATTAAAGGAAGGCCTCTAGTGGACGTCGGTGACCTTGTCGGTGGAGGAAGCCAGAAGTGGGTGTAGGTCAAGATTGACTGAACCACTCTAAAATTGCAGTGCTCTTTGGTTTGCATTTACGTTGAGCATATTATCTTTACTGCAAACCTCCTCAATAGCTTACTGCCTTCTACACATTTACGATCGTGTTTCAAAGTTCAATATTTTCGAATCGGTGTTTAGACGTAAATCAGTTTTATCATACGAACATCATATTTCAGTTTGCACTTACATTCTAATTTCCATCATAACTGCAAACTGCCTTTATAGATTCGCTTTAACTGCATCTCGCTTGATCATAAGTTAAAGCGATTTACGAATCGGGTTTTCTATCAAAATCGTTTTTATCATACGAATACAGTTTTAATCGTCGAAAGTTTTCCGCTGCATTAATTCACCCCCCCTCTTAGTGCTCCTGATCCTAACAACTACCAATCACTATAACTTGGTTTGCATTTACTTCTTACAATTTACATTTACTGCAAACTGCCCTTCTTTACTTGCTTTACATCTACTATATTCTTCCATATGCTTTCAATTTAATATCTTCCGAAATGGGTTTAATCGCAATGAGAATTTCAAACCGACGTAATTTTTGCCACTGCACTAATTTTTATCACCCCCCTACACTCTTAGTGTGGACTCGTTCCTAACAGTTAGTATCATCTCGAGGAACTAGGCCCTTAACTGGGCCCTTATCATTGTGAGGAACTGGGCCCTTAATCATAGGTATGGTCCCACTAACTTAATTAGGGGTCAACCGGGCCCTTAACAAGGCTGAATTGGACCGAATTGAGCACCCAATTCAGCCCTTGAAAATATGACCGGTGGTGGCATCGCTTGGAAGGTAGTGCCTCTGGATTTCTGAGCAGTGGTACCATCAGTAGCAGTGCTGCCAGCGGTAGTATTGCCCCTGTTCAATGGTGGTACCGCCCAGTGTCAGATCAGCGGCGGTAGTACCGCTCAATAACGGTGGTGGTACCGCCAGTACCCTGGATTCCGGGGATGTGATGCTTTTTTACTCCAATTTTAAAGTCATTGGGGCCTATAAAAACCTTACCCTTTTCTACTTAAAAGGGTACGAAAGTATTGGCTTAATTTTGAATTCTTGAGTCATAAAAGTGTTGTAAAAGTTAGAGTTCTCCTCCATCTCTTAGCCTTGTAACCATCCAAGAAAAAGGAGTGAGACTTATAAGGGTTGTCTCCTAAACCCGGGAAAAGGAGAAAGTTCTATAAAGAGGTATTCAGTCTTTACCTATTAAAGGAAGACCTTTAATGGATGCCAGTGACCTCGTCGAAGGAGGAATCCAAAAGTGGATGTAGGTCATCTTGACCGAACCACTCTAAATTCTGGTTTGCTTTTCATTTGTGCAATTTACTTTACTGCAAACCTCGTTAATCCTCTCTTGCACCTTTATGAAAGCTTTCAAGTTCTACTTCTCTCTGAAACAGATTGAACCGAAACCATTTTCGTCGTAATCAGTTTTAAACGAAACGAACAATTTTCTGAAATCATGAAAGTTTTCCACTGCAATAATTCACCCCCCCCCCCCACCTCTTAGTGCCACTCTTGATCCTAACAATTGGTATCAGAGCAAGGTTCACTCTCATTTGGTTTTAAACCTAAGAGAGATAGTATTTGCTGGTAACCTAGAGAGCCATTCAATTACACATCCGCCCATGTTCAATGGGACGGATTACATATATTGGAAGACTAGAATGAGGATCTTCCTAATTTCAATAGATTTCGAACTATGGAATATTATAGAAAATGGCTTTCAAAAGTCTTCTCTTCCAATGAATAATTGGAATGAGTTAGAGAAGAAGACTTTCGCTTTAAACGCAAAGGCTATGAATGCTTTATTTTGTGCATTAGATAAAAACGAGTTTAATCGAGTATCGATTTGTGAAATAACTTTTAACATTTGGCACACACTCGAAGTGACTCATGAAGGCACTAGTAGAGTAAAGGAGTCAAAAATTAATCTTTTAGTGCATTCTTATGAATTATTTCGAATAAAACCGAGTGAGACCATTGGAGACATGTACACCCGATTTACGAATGTCATCAATGGTTTAAAAGGACTTGGTAAAAGTTTCTTAGATTTTGAATTTGTTAATAAAATTTTAAGATCCCTTCCAAAAAGATAGGACCCTAAAGTAATAGCCATTCAAGAGGCCAAAGATCTAAATAATTTTCCTCTTGAAGAACTAATTGGGTCATAATGACTTATGAAATGACATGTAAAGCTCAAGAAGAGCTTGAGGACACCCTTCTAAAGAATAGGAAGGATATGGCACTGAGAACACAAGAAGACCACTTGAAAGTGTTGAATCTTGGATTTTGATGATGAAACCAATTGATAATTGTGTTTATATTTTAATCAGCATTTTGAGTGATGTAGGATGCTTCGATCAGGATGAGACAATTAAAGCAAGAAAAATCATGTTGGGCCGGAGGAACATTTCAGAAGATTGGACGTCGGGCCGGTGGATTGGTTGACAAATCAACAAAAGGCTTCGGGCCGTGGATTCGGGCATCGGGCCAAGAAGAGCGGGTATTACGCCAAGGATATCGGAGTTGCAAAGTCAACTGGCCGATTGGGACGAAGCGTCGAGAGACCAATGACATGCCGGACAACTTGATTAATGCTTAGTATTAATTGTCTAGATCAAAGTTTATTTTACATGTGCAAGATTAACTATGATAGCAAGACATAAAGCAAAATGAAGTCCCGAAGTCATGATCGAGATCACATTGGGAGTTCGAGAGTTCGTCGGAAGTCCGAACGTTCGTCGGAAGTTCTGCGGGAACTAGCCGAGAAATCGCGGAGCTTGCCAAAGAAGCTCGTTGGAACTCATCAAGTGGATCATCGCAAGTCTAGGAGCTTGCTAGGAGTCTGCCGGAACATTACCAAGAGTTTGTCGGAGGTTCGCTAGAAGATCGCCGGAAGCTCGCTGGAAGAATAGACTTACAGACTTAGTTTAGCTTAGAATATGTCTTAGGAATCGAAGTTAGCACGTAATTGGGCTTGGATTAGGCCAACCCAATTATAGGCCAGCTAGGCCCATGTAATCACTATGTTGGGCCCAATAAGAAGCCCAAATAGTGCCCCAAGAAGACTCACCGTTGTGGCACAATCTTCGAGATTGTGTCAAGAGGTGGTACCACTAGTTTGGGCTGTTGTATCGCCCATGGCAGGGTGCCAGGCGGTGGTACCGCCCAGCATAGCCTCCTAGGCGGTGGTACCGCCCATGCCCGGGGAACCCGGGATGAGATGTTTTTAGGCTCCAAGTTTAAATCAACTTGAAGCCTATAAATACCCTCTCATCCCTGTTTAAAGAACACAAGCACAGAGAGTCTACAAGAAAAGAAACGCTGTTGAAATCTTACGATCTTCTCTCCCTCTTCTAAAGTGTTAGACTAGTTTTAGAGAGGAGTAAGTGAGTGCTTGTAAGGGTTGTCTCCTAAACCTGTAAAAAGGAGAAGAGGGGTGTAAAAAGTGATTGGCCTTCGCGTATTGAAGGAAGGCCTCTAGTGGATGTCGGTGACCTCGTCAGAGGAGGAAGCCGAAAGTGGATGTAGGTCACGATTGACCGAACCACTCTAAAATCTCGGTTTGCATTTACTTTGAGCATCTTATCTTTACTGCAAACCTCTTTAAGTGCTTACTGCCTTCAATACTTTTACGAACTCGCTTTAAATTTAAGTTTCTGAAAACGGTTTTACATCCGAAATGGTTTTATCGTACGAAGGTTTTTTAAACCGTTATTATCTTACCGCTGCACTAATTCACCTCCCCCCTCTTAGTGCCGACCCTGATCCTAACAATTGGTATCAGAGCCTCATTTTTCTAATTTGGTTTAACACCTAAATAGAAATGGCTCTTTTCTGCTTTCAAGAGAGTCACTCTCTCATTCGTCCTTTCTTTTTCAATAGGACGGACTACACTTATTGGAAAACTCGAATGAGAGTTTTCTTGCTTTCGTTGGATTTGAATTTATGGCACATTATTGAGTCTGATTTTAAAAGGTCTTCTCTTCCAATGAAAGATTGGAATGATTTGGAGAAGAAGACATTTTCTTTAAATGCTAGAGCTATGAATGCTCTATTTTGCGCCTTAGACAAAAACGAATTTAATCGGGTTTCTTTGTGCGAAATGGCTTTCGATATTTGGTGCACTCTTAAAATCACACACGAAGGCACAAGTAGTGTAAAAAATTCTAAAGTAAATTTTTTGATGCACGATTTTGAGATGTTTTATATGGAACCAAGAGAGACTATTGGAGACATGTACACCCGTTTTACAGATGTTGTCAATAGTCTAAAAGCACTTGGTATAAGTTTTTCAGATTTTGAACTCATAAATAAGATTTTGCGTTCTCTTAATAAATCTTGGGACTCTAAAGTAATGGTCATACAAGAGACTAATGATTTGAACCGTTTTTCACTCGAAGAACTAATAGGGTCCTTGATGACCTATGAAATGACGTGCAATGCACGTAAAGAACTCAAGAACCACCTTCCAAAGAAAAGAAAGGATTTTGGACATAGAACAATTGAAGACCACTCGAGCATAAGCTCAAGTAATGGTGAACTTGAACCACAAATGAAACTTAAAAAGTTCATGAAACAAAAATTAAAAAGCAAAAAGAACGGAACTACTTGCTTTGAATGCAAGAAGAAGAATAAAAATTGGGATGAATTAAGCTCCTCTAAAGACGATGAGAAAATCAAAAAAGGCGAGATGGTAAATTACGCCTTAACCACTTTCAATGATAAGGTAATCGAAATCCCTCTAATTTACTTTAAAATTACATAATGCTTTTCATGATGTATTTTCTTTTTTTTTGTTTAGAAAATATTTTTCCTTAAAAATTGCATGTTTAATAACATTATAAAATATAAAAAATTAAGAATCATGTTTATCATGCTAGTTATTTTAAAAATAATCATGAAAAATGCATGTTTTATGATAAACAAATAAAATAATTTTGATTGAAATTATGAAATCATGCTTGATGATTTAATGATGCATAATGATGTTTTGATATCATGATTGATGATTTTA
The DNA here is from genome assembly GCF_036884655.1 of Musa acuminata AAA Group. Taxonomy (NCBI): domain Eukaryota; kingdom Viridiplantae; phylum Streptophyta; class Magnoliopsida; order Zingiberales; family Musaceae; genus Musa; species Musa acuminata. The sequence continues at coordinate 17,189,162 of NC_088335.1, read as the reverse complement.
TTCTATGCATGAGATTTTCGAAATTATGCATGATGAATCTTGTGGTTTACGGATTATCAATTTTTACTATAATGAACGTGCCTTATTGATCTTTGTCATAATAAATCTTGCACTTTCGATTTTTAACATGATACATTTTTTTATTTGGCATAAATGAAATAAAATTATATGAATTGAAACAACAAAAAACGAGGAAAACATTTTTTCTTAAAAATTATTTTTCTCTATTGATTTTGATGAATCCATTTGTATCATCTTTATGAATCTCTTGGACTTTGAAAATGATTTTGATGATTTAAATTTGAATGAATTTTTATCCAAATCATGATGTTGATTCCATGATATTTATAAATTAAGATTTATTATGAATCAAGATTTTTCATTAATCGATCTCCTAAGATTTTCTTTTGATTATTTATGAGGAGTTTTTTCAAAAAGAAATCATGCCTTTTGGTATTCACATGTTCTAATCTTTCATGATATGACTTTATGCAATTCCTTGTATTCATGAAATGTTTATCTCATCACCCAATTATTTTCTTCTTGATATTCCTTATATGATGATATGAATGCATGAAATATTCATGAATTTGAAATGATGCATGCAATACTTATTATAACGATGTATGTGATGTATTGCTTATAATGTATCATGAATGCTCTAAATGATAAATGTTTGGTATCATGATCAAAATGTTGATAAATACTTAAAAAATTTAATATTTTTAGTATCATGTATGATATGCTCATAATGATGATTGATTTTTCGGTATCGTGCATGAAAAATGAAATGTAAGGTTTTGAAATTGTGCATATTTTAATTTGAAAATATAATGATGCACAAATAAGATTGATACTTACCTTTGTCAAAATCTAAAAATTGATATAAAGGGTCTTTCCTTCTTTTTGACAATGACAAAGGGGGAGATAAAATATGCTAGCTCACACAATTCAAGAAGAAAGCAAAAAATTACACTTCTCAAAAGAGAAGAAAGAACTTGCTTCTTGAACATCTCAAATTGTTAGCTTCCATATTGTAAAATAATGTAACATTTTGTTAGCTTGCATTTTTGCAAAGAAAGCAAAAATAATGGCACTTCTCAAAAGAGAAGAAAGATCTTGCTATCTTGAACATCACTAGCTTGCCTATCTTGAGAAGCAAAGAGTTGCTATCTCAAAATAAGCAAAATTGCTATCTTGCACATCGCAAAGAAAAGCAAATTTGTAAACTTATACAATTCTAAATTATTGCTAGCTTGTATATTGCAAAACTTGCTTTCTCTTTCAAACAGTTGCTAGCTTGAACATTGCAAAACAAACATGCTGAACTTGCATATCTAGCAAAATTTACAAACTTGCAAAACTCAAATTTTTACTAGCTTGCACGATGATAAAACTTGATGTTTATTATGCAACGATTTGAACTCCTACTTCTAAACACATGAGAATTGTACTTCTCCTTTTTGTTGATGACAAAGGGGGAGAAGTATGTTGATGACATGCATGATTTGATCATGGCATGTTTACTTGGATTTTTAAATCCAAGAGTTTCTATCAATATGGCATATTGATAGGGGAATTTTTTTAAACTACGGGAGTTAAGGTTAACTCCGTCATCGGTTAGTTATCATCATTAAAAATGGGGAGATTGTTGAATCTCGGATTTTGATGAGGAAACCAATTGATAATTATGTTTATGTTTTAATCAGTGTTTTAAGTAACATAGGATGCTTCGATCAGGATGAGACAATTAAAGCAAGAAAAATCATGTTGGGCCGGAGGAATATATCAGAAGATTGGACATCGGGCCAGTGGATCAGTCAACATATCAATAGAAGGCTTCGGGTCATGGATTCGGGCATCGGGCCAAGAAGAGCGGGTATTGCACCAAGGATATTGGAGTTGCGGAGTCAATTGGCTGATTAGGCAATAGGCCACAAGAGAGGATGATACGCCGAAGAATCGAACGAAGCGTCGAGGGACCAATGACATGCCAGACAACTTGATTAATGCTTAGTATTAATTGTCTAAATCAAAGTTTGTTTTACATATGTAGGATTAACTACGATAGCAAGACATGAAGCAAAATGAAGTCCTAAAGTCAAGATCGAGATCACGTTAGGAGTTTGAGAGTTCGTCGGAAGTCCGGACGTTCTGTCATGGACTTAGTTGGTTTTGCCTAAGTCGTGTGGCACCCTTGCGTGTCCGTCCGCAAAGGTCAACCTCTCTGAAGCCTCCCATCGTCCCTTAGGACCAATAAAAGAGAGAACAAGTTAGAGAGAACGCCTCAATCGGGATCCACAAGCAAACATCTCCGAAAACACTTCATAGATAATGCAAATTACAAACACACTTTACAAGCTATGAACAGTTGCACAACAAAGGGTAAAATGGTCCATTATAGACCGAGAATCTCTCATACGTGTCCACATGACACAACTTTTATTTACAAGCCTAAAGCGGCCACCAACCTAACTAAAATAAGACTATTAAGCCTTCGGCCATCCATCTACATGCTGTACAAAGCATGAACATACCAAAAGACATGGACATACATAAGTATTACATCAAACATCCTGTTTAGAAGTTTGTCCATGACATTCTCCCCCATTTATTCCTTCGACATCCTCGTCGAAGCCTTTGTCGATACTACAACTCCTTGCCTTTGCTGAGTCTTCAATCTTCTGCTCCAGCTGCAATGTACCTCTTGGCTCCCAGTTGCACTCCACTGCTATTTTTAAGTAGTCGAACCTTTGATCCGCCATGCTACTTCAACTCGCCAATGACTCTGACTCTAATGTGGGGTTGGCTGAGTTGTGTTGATCCCTGTTGGTTCCTGCGGATCCTCCAGATTAAGGAAAAGACCATCCTTAATGCGCGAGTCTCTCAAATGCCTCATGATACTTGAAGTGGGTGGATGCTTGTTGGAGCTTTAACGAGCATCGTCTCGCAAACTTCTGAAGTTTTGGGTATTTCCTCCATAAAATTTGCTCATTGACTTTTCTTTCACTTAGTTGTCACATCCAAGTAGGTTCGCATCACATCCGCTTTCGATTGGCATTTCGTTGAGAAATGAAGTGGACAATCTACTCTTAATAGCATTGATCACCGTTGGTGAGGATTTGACAACTATTGTTTTCCATTATCTTCGAAGGGTCTTTGAACTTATGCAGAGCTCCTCTACTGGATAGATAAGAGAATTAGGGTACTCGGTTTCGCCTATTCTCTTAAGGGTTGAGAAGGAAAAGGTTACTTGACTTCGCCCGCCTCCTCGAGGTTGTACTCCATGCATCGAGCTGGTTACTAGCCTTCGCCTGCTATTTGCTCACACTTCTGAAGCACTTGAAGTGTTTGCACTCCTTGCGTTGAGTAAGTTACTATGATTCACCTTCTCACTGCCATCGAACTTCTGGAATGCAGGAAGTTTTCACCCCAACTTGGAGTAATTCTCTCATAGGTTTGGTAGGCTCTGGGATTGTACCGTCTTCTCCATCAACCCTGCCGCCTACTCCACTGAGTAGCAAAGGTATAGCACCGCGTACTGCCTGCTTCGTTCCTTGGTCATGCACTCTTGCTTGACCCAAAGTCCTTCACTTTCAGCTATTATGATGAGAAGCTCGTTTACATCGGTCTTACGAAGATCCTTGGCCTCTACCCTTCAGTCTTGTCTCGGTACTTGGAGTTTAACTCTGCATGCTCCACCTCCTCGGCCCCTTTCAAGACCAACCGCTCTCCCTCCTTGAGAGCAAGGGATTAATGACTTTCATGGAAGTCCCGCCTCTATGGTACCATGGCGCTGCCATGCCCATGGCCCTACTATCCGTCGCCTCGCATCTGCATCCCTTTTCTTCATGATCAGTAGATATGTCTCCGTGGCACTCCTCTGAGTCCACCTTCATTCTAACTTATGCTTGATTTTGGGTAGCTAAGTCCCTCTGGACTCGTCGTTGCTTCCTCGCCCCTTCCGACCCCCTACTTCAAGACCTTTGTGTTCTCCAAGCAGCTTTCTTTGGTCGATGGAAAGATAGACCGCAACTCCCATGCATGGCCTCTGCCATCGCATTATAGGGTTTGCACCAATTCTCTTCTCCTTAGCTTCCATGGTAGCAATGTTCGCTTACTCGACCTTGTCCTCTGACATGCCGGGCTCCCTTAAGCTAAAATGAGCTTTGGAGTAGTCCAACACTCCAACTACTTCGATCATATCTCTGTATGATTAAGTCCCTCCCATGGGACTCACTAGTACTTACATTCGAACTTTTCCCTTGGTGGAACATAGCCCCTATATGCTGATGACCAAGGCTTTCATCCGATGTAAAATTCGATGCACGCACGGAAGACCCGCCTCTACGGTACTATGGCCTTCACTCCTTGAATCCATAGCCCTTCTTGTCGTCGTGTTGTTCACCAAAGTGGAGCTTCCAATAGGTCCCGATCATACCTTCGTATGATCTAGTCCCTCATGGGACTATGTCGTATGTATCGCATTACCACAAACTGTTCCACCATGATCCACTGCACCATGTCGCCTCCTGGTGACATCTCTATTGCATTCTGATCCTTGTGGGTTGAACTTGAATTGTGAACCCTTCATGTGTGGCCTCTGCCAATACATCGCAGGGTCTCTTACACCTTCGATTTTGTTCGCTCCTTTGGCAATCGAACTTCATCGACCCACTCTTGGGTCACACCTAGTTGAAGCACCGCTCTAGGATAATCTGTCGCCTAGTAGCTCCCGATGTCCCCCGACTTCACTGCAATTAGTGCCCCATTGTCTGGATCTTGGGCCTCTGCCCCTACCAGCACAATCTCCGCTGCGCACCGCTTCCTTTCTAGCAACTTGATTTGCAACACTGTGGCATATTCTTTAAGAGTATTTGCCTCTGCATCCTCTTGCCCCATGCTAAGGCCTTCTGAACCCAACTTCGCCTACACAAATTGAGTCACCTTAGTTCCTCCATCAAATGCTTTTCCGAGATAAGGTGCATGTATCCAGAAGCTCCCTTCATTTTTGGCACCATGCAAGATGAGTCCACTCCGTTAGAATGAAGGACCCATGGAACAACATGATCCTACTCTTGCCTCTACAAGAGTTCATGTCCTTGACCTCTGTCTAAGGAAAGCACTGTGCCTCTGCTCCATGTTCCAACTTATATGCTGACTCCCTTCATGTGGCTTGGATATTTCGCCATGTTACACCCAAGTTGCTCCGCTCCTCGTTTTTGCATTGAGTCGATGGTGGCCCTCGCGCCCAACATTTCATGGGTTAGCCCTCCCTTGAGTCCGATCTCCATATCGACTCCAAGTGTGCCTTCATTTGAGTTGCTTTGGGTTACTCCCCCACTTGATCTCGTAATGCATCCACCAATGCATTCTCTCGAACGAGATCATGTGACGACTCCTCGTCGCTTGCTCAATCCATTGAGCTTCGTGGAATTATTGTTTATTGAGGTACTCCTCCTCAACATGTGAGGTCCATCCAACATGATTCTCCCTCTGGAGAGCCAGGACTTATCCCTCCTGGATAACTGTCCCGTTGGAACAATATCTCTCTTCGTTTCGGAGACCACCAACCCCTTGGACTACTCCGATTTGCTGAACAAACTATGCATTGTTTTGCCTACTACAAACGCACTTGCTAGATTGCGACTCCACGTCAATACAGCCCCCGTTGCACCCCTCAAGGCCTAGCAACTGTTGGGAAATCATGGGGGCAACATCACATGCGCAGCGGAAGAACAAGAAAACAAAATCTCCGATTCCCAAAAAAGATGTTCATCGTCGTGCGAAGATTAGTGCGCAAAAAATCCGCGAAACATAAAACTGCATATAGAGTAGATTGTGTTACCTAGGGAGATCGTATATCCCCGTTTCCTTATAGATCCTTAGGAGAGGGTGAAGGAGGTCAAGCGTCCTCCTCTCTAGCGGTGATCCACATAGCAGGGTTGCGACGACGCACCTCAAAAACTCCAGGCCTACTCTGAGGTGGAGAGGGAGAGGAGAATAGGAAAGGCAAGCAAAGGCTCTAGCCTATGAGGCTCTGAATCCCTCCTATTTATAGAGGTCCCCTGTCAAACTCTAATGGGTCCTCCCCTAGTGGGTATTGGATCTGCATCCAATAAGACAAGGGCTCCGTCGGATATCTCATATCCGAACCTCTACTCATCGCAATCCCTACCATATGTGTGTGACCCTCTAGGCCCAATATCGAGCTGGCCGTGAGTCATACCTGTCAGAACTCCTTCTAACTCAATGAATTATTATCTCTGTAATAATTCACTCGACTCATCGACTACGGACGTATTAGGCCACTACGCCGTAGTCCCCAGACGATATAGGGGAATCCAAACCATTGGACCTGTCTGTCCTCAGTTACCGTGTACCTATAGTCCCTCATCCATCTAATATCCCAGAGACTGTATATCGAGCATGGTGCTGTCAGACCCATACGGTTTCTACTCGAGTCTCGCTCTAATCGGATTCTCCCGGAGAACTCTTTCTCTTTCAACCCAAATGACCCTGGCCAGGGATTTGTCTGAGCAAAAACACATGGGATATTCCTCTCATGACGCCGAGAGTGGATGATCCTCTATCGACACTCAATAGCCCTCGTAAGGTCGACTACCACTCCCAATGACCAGCTGTACTAGATCTGGGACAGCCAAACCTATAAGTCTGGTATCAAAGAGTGGAGCACTCATACAGGACATCCTTGGTGTCTCAAGTCTAAGGACCAGATACATCACTAGGACTACGAAATCGCTGTCTGACAATAAGGCATCATCAACCATCCAGCATTCCGTAAGCGGATCAATCAGTGAACTCATTCTCCAATGAGCACCTGTAATGTATCCCTAGTGTCCCTACACGAGCAGCTATGAGACCAACTGCATCCATCATATGGATGGGTATACAGCACACCAGTCTATCCGGTTATCACGATGTCCCTCTCGAGTAACCTATGACCGGGATTATTTAGGATATGTGTTTAAAGGTGAATCGATCTCATTATCGTGATCTCATCACGATCCGATTCCCATTGCACAAATCCAAGGACATCACAATATATATATGCACATATGCAATAGTTATAAAGTGATATACGCCAAAATATAATAAGCAAAAAGATTCTGTATCAAGTCACACGTGCCATCACTCACGTGATTTGGCTTGCTGGGCACCTATGACTAGCAGCAACATGTTGAACTAGTTGCACCCTTCAGCCTCCTACGGACGTATTCTTCACATGCCGAAGAGAGAGTTTCAATGCTCCATGGCGCCGTGTTTCGGTCGCCTTAGGATGGCCGCAAACATTCCATCGTTCGCATATAAGCCCATGCATGAGTACCGAATTCTTTGAGTTAGCAATTCCCCTCACTTCTGTGAGCTTTACACCACTCTTTCGGTCGCTGAACAACTCATTCCACCTTGCATGGTCTTATCCTTTACTAAGAGCCTCGCCTGTCTTGAGCACCATCAAGTATAGTTGTCAACGTTGAGCCATAGCTCAAACTTAGCCATCCCAACCTTTGTGCGCTCTGCATTCTTCCAAGCTTGCCTATTCTCATGGTGCCTCTTGCGCGAAGGGTTGGCCATTCCTCTGAATGCCAATGTCAGATGCCTGATCCTCCGAGCGACTTCTTTTCCCTACATCTCCATGCTCGTTTTCCCCCAAACGGTCGCGCGTGTGCTGACTGCCCTCAACGCAGCCCCGCTAGGTCCCCCACATATGCATGCTAAGTATTTCTATGAGTGCTTGTCCCGCTCTGATACCATCTGTCATGGAGTTAGCTAGTTTTGCCTAAGTCTTGCGGCACCCTTGCGTGTCCGTCCACAAATATCAGCCTCCCCGAAGCCTCCCATCGTCTCTTAGGACCAACAAAAGAGAGAACAGGTTAGAGAGAATGCCTCAATCGGGATCCACAAGCAAACATCTCCGAAAACACTTCATAGACAATACAAATTACAAATAGACTTTCCAAGCTATGAACAGTTGCACAATAAAGGGTAAAATGGTCCATTACAAACCGAGAATCTCTTATATGTGTCTATATGACACAACCTTTATTTACAAGCCTAAAGCAGCCACCAACCTAACTAAAATGTGACTATTAAGCCTTTGGCCGTCCCTCTACATGCTGTACAAAGCATGAACATACCAAAAGACACGGAAATACATAAGTATTACATCAAACATCCTGTTTAGAAGTTTGTTCGTGATATTCTCCCCCACTTAATCCTTCGACGTCCTCGACGAAGCCTTTGTCAACACTGCAACTCCTCGCCTTTGTTGAGTCTTCAATCTTCTACTCCAACCGCAATGCGTCTCTTGACTCCCAACTGTCACACCCCTCAAAATATCGACAATGTTTAAAATTTTCATCACAACTAATCCAGGATCCAAACACACATTTGAGGTCACTAAGAAAACATTCAGATCAAAAATTTCACCTCTATAGTCTACAATTTCATAACCCTATGCAGTTCATAAACATCCCACACATCACTCGATAATTCAAACAAACTGAACTTAACTCATCAAAATAATAACCACAACATAATTTCACAAGTGGGGAAGTCTATGCAGTCACCAAACCAACGATTACCATAAGTTTGTATTATTACATGAATTTAACTTAACATTCCAAAATCCTAAACATGAGGGATCCTTTAACTTACACAAAATCCACAGGTATAGATTCATCGTCAACATTTCATTAGATGCAGAGTGGCTTATACAACAAATACATATATGCTAACACAGATCTACCCAAAATCTTCTAACTTTCCACTGCCTCAGCCCAATCTTAACATTTAAGCAAGCGATACGCTATCCTGAAAAATTTATCAACAAACGGGGTGAGCATATAGAGCTCAGCAAGTGACTAACATATCCATATCAAAATAGGACAATTTCCAAATAGATAAAGTTTCATAATACGAGGCAGAATATACGAATTCGTAGGCAAAATATCATTAGGTGAAGAATCACAATTGTCCTTTCAATCATACATATTTGGTTCATAACATACGGGGCATAGAGTAATTGGAGCACATCAGAAACGAATGAAACAAATCGAAGCTTATCAATGGCATATAAAATGTTCCGAAGCATATCAACGGCATATGGAACATTTCGAAGCAAAAATCATCAGTGAATGAAGCATTTCAGAGCATATCAAAAACAAATACTATACAGAAGCTCAAACGTCGCCCTTGACGTTGCAATCATATCATTCTTATCCAGAGCATGATCAGAAACAACTCACCAAAACTCTGGATGTCATATCAAACAAATAGAAGGTGTAGTGGGATCTCAATCAGAATGTGATTCATCCATTTCTGAATGACCACCTGACAAAAGTCTCCCACGTCTGGGAGCTCCATCCACCCACGTCTAGGTGAAGTCAGAGGGGGCCGGCAGAGCATCGCAGGCTCTAAGCACATACCCTTTACCATTTCTGGCAAAGGTCCAGAATATCCCACAGAGCGGGCAATAAGCACATACCCTTTACCATTTCTGGCAAAGGTCCAGACAATCCCACACACCAGAGTACAAGAGGGCAGTTTTAACAATAAGTAGCATATATCGGAAGCACACGCGGAACAACAAAACGTACATGTGCCTTTTCAAGACAATATGATGCAAGGAACAAATCTCTCACAAATGTATTCATATTAGGAATGAAATGGAAGCAAGAGTATACAGGGAATCCAAGCAATCATATTTAGCTCAACTCAAATAAGAAGGTTAGAAGAATTTAATATCCAAAGGAATGAAACAGAATACGCGAAATCGACCAAAGCTTGATTTCTGACAGAATTCAAGTGGCACATCGAACAATTACTTCAGAATATTAATTATGCTCCAATACCCATAAGAAAACTACTGTCGAAAGATATATCAATCTGTTTTCTGTCGAAATAAGTTTCGTACAAATCAGGGTTTCCCACAAGGAGTTACCTTTGATTTGGTAACACAAGGTCAAGGACACAATCACTGTTTTGCAGAATACATAGGGTCGGTTTCAACAGATAATAGGATAGGCATTTGAATTCCAAAATTTTCAAATTATATGTAAAAAGAAAGGTCTGCAAGTCTAGTTTCGGACGAAGTCAGTTTGGTACAAATCAGAATTTTTAACAGAGAGTTATAGGCATTTTAGTATCAAAAGGTCAGAAATCTTGATTCCTGTTTTGCAGCATCTATAGGCTCATTTGAAACAGATGATTGGGTAAGTATTCGGTGTCCAAAATCTACAAAATTAGTGTCAAAAGAAAGATATAAGAGTCTAATTTCAAACAAACTAGGTGTTCAAATCTGCATTTCGTACTAAAAATTATAGCTGGAATCGTATATAGGGGTCAGTTTACCGAAAAATTTCAGAATCGATGGTTCTATGCCCAAGGAGAGAACATATCGGTTTCTAAATATAAATCCTTCAGTTTATTTTGAATCAACATAAAAACAGAGACTAAAAATTCTATAGGATGGGGTTAGAATACTTGCCTTTGGGAATTTTGACCCTAAGTGAAAGGATTTGGGCAAGAACCCTTAAAGCCCCAAATTTTTTTCTTCTTCTTCTTCTTCTTCTTCTTCTCCTTCTTCTTCTTCTTCTTTCTTTCTTTCCTTGATCATCCACGCAGCTGCCTTCTCTGCTTCCTTAAGAACGAAGGCAGAGAGGCTTAAGCGGTGGAATTTGTCATTTTGTATGTTTTGCAGTTTAGTCCTTGTTTTTATCATATTAACGATTAGGTCCTTAGGGTTTACATATAGGTCCTCAGATTCTTTCTTTTTTTTTTGAACAGATCTCCCAAATCTTAAAAATAAGTTACCTCTGATTCATACTCTATTTCTTTTTTTAATTTAAAATAGATGCTTATATTATCACTAGAAATTTATACGAAAATTCGGAAATGAGGGATGTTACACTCTCCCCCCCTTAAAAGAAAAATTTAGTCCTCTAAATTTATCGTACCTCTATCGATGAAAAGATGGGGGTACACCTTTTTCATTTCCTCCTCTAGCTCCCAAGTTATCTCCTCTCCAGAATGATGTCTCCAAATTACTTGAACCAGTGGGATGACCCGATTCCTTATGACTTTTTCTTTCTTATCAACAATCTGAATAGGCTCTTCCACATAAGATAAATCCTTATCGATCTCCACCAGCTCATACTTAATGATGTGAGAAGGGTCATATATATACTTCCTAATCATCGAGACATGAAATATATCATGGACATGGCACAATGCTGGTGGCAAGGCAATCCTGTAAGCGACAGAACTAACCCTCTCAAGAACCTCAAAAGGTCCAATAAATCTTGGGCTTAATTTTTCTTTCTTCCCAAACCTTATATTTCCTTTGGAAGGGGAGACTTTTAAGAATACAAAATCTCCGATTTCAAACTTAATATCTCGTCTTCTATTGTCGGCATAACTCTTTTGACGACTCTGAGCAGTTTTTAACCTTTTCCTTATAACTTGAATTTTCTCGGTAGTTTCTTGTACCTTGTCTGGTGCTAACAGCTTCTTGTCACCAACTTCCTCCCAACATATAGGTGTTATGCACTTTCACCCATATATAGCTTCATAAGGAGCTATCTGAATACTTGAATGATAACTATTATTATAAGTGAACTCAACAAGTGAAATATCTTTATCCCATTCACCTTTCCAATCCATAACATAGGCTCTAAGTAAATCCTCAAGCGTTTGAATTGTTCTTTCTGACTGACCATCAGTCTGAGGATGATATGCAGTACTAAACGTTACTTTAGTGCCCATAGATTCCTATAATCTTCTCCAGAATCTAGAGAGAAATCTGGAGTCTCTATTAGAGATGATCTCCTTTGGAATATCATGAAGTCTTACTATTTCATTAACATATAAATCTGCAAGTCTATCAAGTGAATAAGTCATATTAATCGGTAGGAAGTGTGCAGATTTTGTTAACCTATCAATGATAACCCAAATAGCATCATGCTTTCTAGAGGTTCTGGGTAGTCCTGAAACAAAATCCATAGTAATACATTCCCATTTCCATTCAGGAATATCTAAAGGTTGCAACAACCCTCCAGGTCTTTGGTGTTATACTTTGATTTGCTGACAAGTCAAACATTTTGAAACATACATTGCAATTTCCTTCTTCATGCCTTCCCACCAATAATGACTTTGAAGATCTTTATACATCTTAGTGCTCCCAGGATGTATGGTGTACTTCGAAGTATGACTTTCCTTTAGGATTTGATTCTTGATATCCGGTTCATTTGGTACACATACTCTCTCCCCAAATCTCAATAGGCCATCCTTTGAAACTTGAAATTGTGGTTTCAATTCCTTTTCTACTTCATTCCTCAAGTAGATTAAATATGGATCTCGTAATTGTCCTTCCTTAATTTGTTGAATAAGATCATATTGCACTTGAATGGAGGCCATCAATATCGTCGAGTCTTGCTCTTTCCTCAAAGCTTTCAAATCAAAATTTTCTTCTAATAACTTCCATTGCTTCACGACCAGACTAGCCATAAAACTTGTAGATTTCTTACTAAGTGCATCAGCTACAGGCCTTGCCCGGGTGATAACGGATGGCACAATCATAATCCTTCAGAAGTTCTATCCATCTTCGCCGCCTCATGTTTAACTCTTTCTGAGTGAAAATATATTTTAAACTCTTGTGATCAGTAAAGATTTCAAACTGTCGACCATACAAATAATGTCTCCAAATCTTTAGAGCAAAAATAATTGCTGCCAATTCCAAATCATGAGTTGGATAATTCAATTCATAACCTTTAAGTTGCCTAGAAGCATACGCAATTACTCTCCCTTCCTGCATCAAAACACATCCTAGGCCCTTTCTTAAAGCATCAATATAAACTACAAACTCATCACTACCACTTGGAATAGTGAGAATAGGGGCACTAGTCAATCTTCTTTTTAACTCTTGAAAACTTTGCTCACAATCATCACCCCATACAAATTTCATATTCTTCTTAGTGAGTTTGGTGAGAGGTTGAGCAATTCGAGAAAATCCCTCCACAAATCTCCTGTAATAACCTGCCATGCCCAAGAAGCTTCTAACCTCCGTTACATTTGTTGGTACTTCCCATTCAACAACAGCTTCTATTTTTCTTGGATCAACAGATATACCCTTCCCTGAAATCACATGGCCTAAGAAAGCAACTTCATTCAACCAAAATTCACATTTGTTGAACTTTGCATACAACTTCTTTTCTCTTAGTATGGACAATACATTTCTCAAGTGTTCCTCATGCTCTTGATTACTCCTTGAATACACCAATATGTCATCAATAAATATAATTACACAGATATCCAAGAGCGGTTGAAATATCCTATTCATTAGTTCCATAAAAGCTGCAGGGGCATTTGTCAAACCAAATGGCATCACCAAGAATTCATAATGACCATATCAAGTTCTGAAAGCTGTTTTTGAAATATCCTCCTCCTTGATCTTCAACTGATAGTAACCTGACCTCAGGTCAATCTTAGAGAATACTTGTGCACCCTGCAGTTGATCAAACAAATCATTAATTCTAGGTATGGGATACTTGTTTTTTATGGTCACCTGATTCAACTGTCTATAATCAATACAAAGCCTCAATGTTCCATCCTTCTTCTTCACTAATAGTACCGGAGCACCCCATGGGGATACACTGGGTCGTATGAAACCTTATCTAATAATTCTTGTATTTGCTTCTTTAATTCCTCTAGCTCGAGTGGTGCCATTCTGTAGGGAGGCTTAGATATTGGGGTTGTACTGGAGACCAGATCAATAGCAAATTTACCCTCTCTATCTAGAGGTAAACCAGGCAAGTCATCTAGGAATACATCAGGGAATTCTTTGACCACTGAAATTTCATCTAGGTGGGTTTCCTGATTTGAATGCTCCTTTACACACACCATATAACAAAAACAACCTTTCTGCATAAGACGATAAGCTTGAAGTGCTGATATCAAGCAAGGAGGCAAATCATGCTTAATGCCCTCAAAGAAAAATATAGGCTGATCTGGTATGCAGAAGGTAATTATTTTTTTGTAACAATCAATACTAGCGTGATGAGAAGATAACCAATCCATGCCAAGTATAATATCAAAACCCTGGATCTCTAGGAGAATCAAATCAGCAAAGAGTTCGTGGTCTCCAATAGAGATCAAACAAGATGGGTAAACCAAGTTTGTTGCCAATGAATCTCCAACAGCAGTTGTTACATATAACATATAATCCAGGGGTTTAGGTAGAATATGCAAGTGACAAGCAAAGTATTATGAAACAAACGATAAGTTGGAGCCGGGATCAAACAAAACTTTTGCATTTCTTTTAGAAACATGAAGAATACCTTCCACCACTGATTTAGAAGCTTTAGAATCTTGTTCAGTGATAGCGTACACTCTAGCATGGGCTGAGGGTCAAGGAGACAGTGGCTCTTTCTTCCTTTTCAGTGGGTAATCTCTTAATTGATGATCCAACTTTCCACAACCAAAACATGCTCCAATCACCCGAAAACACTGACTTGTTTTATGATTTAATCCACATTTTGCACATGACTGAGTCCTCCGCAATGGTTTCCATTTCTCAAATCCAGATGTCTTAAACCTCTTGTTACTAGCTTCATATTCATTTTCTCTCCTGCTTTTGCTAGTAAATTTGTCCTTTTTGTTCTTGCCAATGATTTCTTAAATTTCCTCCACGTCTCGTTCAATTTTCAAAGCTCTTTCTACCGTATCTGCATATGTTTGTAGTTTTAAAGCTGACATTCGGCTTCTTATTGCTGGCCGTAATCCCCTTTCAAACCTTCTTGCTTTTCTAGATTCATCATCAGTCATATGTGTGGCAAACCTGGAGAGCTCAGTGAATTTAGATTCATACTTTGTAACCGTCATACTTCCCTGGATAAGATTCAAGAACTCCAATTCTTTTTGCTCTCTCATACAATCTGGAAAATATTTATCATTAAACTTTTCTTGGAATGACTTCCATGTCATTGGCTCATGTTTGATTTCAGACATCCTCTTAATCATTCTCCACCAGTGTTCAGCTTCTCCTTCCAGCATAAAGGTGGCAAGAAAAACCTTTCGATCATCAGGGTAATTTAAGGCATCAAATATTTTCTCTATCTGCATCATCAATCGTTCTGCCACCATTGGATCTGACTCACCACTAAAACTGGGAGGACTAAGCTTCTTAAACTGTTCAATTCCCAACCCCGTCTGGTTTGATGTTCCTGTTCCATCATTTCTTCCTTGTAGGACAGGTTGTTGTTGTTGTTGCATCACTTGTGCCATAGTCTCCAAAGTCCGCATGATACCACTCAATTGATCAACAGTAGATGCAACAGGAGAACCAGATGATCTCGTCATCCTTGCTTCCTAAAACATCAAAAGAACATTTTCTTTGATCAATCTCTAAATGATAGTCAATAAACCTCAAAAAAAATAATATTCTTAGTGATTCTCAAATCATGCTCTGATACCACCACTAACACACCCCTCAAAATATCGACAATATTTAAAATTTTCATCACAACTAATCCAGGATCCAAACACACATTTGAGGTCACTAAGAAAACATTCAGATAAAAAATTTCACCTCTATAGTCTACAATTTCATAACCCTATGCAGTTCATAAACATTCCACACATCACTCGATAATTCAAACAAACTGAACTTAACTCATCAAAATAATAACCATAACATAATTTCACAAGTGGGGAAGTCTATGCAGTCACCAAACCAACGATTACCATAAGTTTGTATTATTACATGAATTTAACTTAATATTTCAAAATCCTAAACATGAGGGATCCTTTAACTTACACAAAATCCATAGGTTTAGATTCATCGTCAACATTTCATTAGATGCAGAGTGGCTTATACAACAAATACATATATGCTAACATAGATATACCCAAAATCTTCTAACTTTCCACTGCCTCAGGCCAATCTTAACATTTAAGCAAGCGATACACTATCCTGAAAAATTTATCAACAAACGGGGTGAGCATATAGAGCTCAGCAAGTGACTAACATATCCATATCAAAATAGGACAATTTCCAAAGAGATAAAGTTTCATAATACGAGGCAGAATATACGAATTCGTAGGCATAATATCATTAGGTGAAGAATCACAAATGTCCTTTCAATCATACATATTTGGTTCATAACATACGGGGCATAGAGTAATTGAAGCATATCAGAAATGAATGAAACATATCGAAGCTTATCAATGGCATATAAAATGTTCCGAAGCATATCAACGGCATATGGAACATTTCGAAGCAAAAATCATCAGTGAATGGAGCATTTCAGAGCATATCAAAAACAAATACCGTACAGAAGCTCAAACGTCACCCTTGACGTTGCAATCATATCATTCTTATCCAGAGCATGAACAGAAACAACTCACCAAAACTCTGGATGTCATATCAAACATATAGAAGGTGTAGTGGGATCTCAGTCAGAATGTGATTCATCCATTTCTGAATGACCACCTGACAAAAGTCTCCCACGTCTGGGAGCTCCATCCACCCATGTCTAGGTGAAGTCAGAGGGGGCCGGCAGAGCATCGCAGGCTCTAAGCACATACCCTTTACCATTTCTGGCAAAGGTCCAGAATATCCCACAGAGCGGGCAATAAGCACATACCCTTTACCATTTCTGGCAAAGGTCCAGACAATCCAACACACCAGAGTACAAGAGGGCAGTTTTAACAATAAGTAGCATATATCGGAAGCACACGCGGAACAACAAAACGTACATGTGCCTTTTCAAGACAATATGATGCAAGGAACAAGTCTCTCACAAATGTATTCATATTAGGAATGAAATGGAAGCAAGAGTATACAGGGAATCCAAGCAATCATATTTAGCTCAACTCAAATAAGAAGGTTAGAAGAATTCAATATCCAAAGGAATGAAACAGAATACGCGAAATCGACCAAAGCTCGATTTCTGACAGAATTCAAGTGGCACATCGAACAATTACTTCAGAATATCAATTATGCTCCAATACCCATAAGAAAACTACTGTTGAAAGATATATCAATCTGTTTTCTGTCGAAACAAGTTTCGTACAAATCAGGGTTTCCCACAAGGAGTTACCTTTGATTTGGTAACACAAGGTCAAGGACACAATCACTGTTTTGCAGAATACATAGGGTCGGATTCAACAGATAATAGGATAGGCATTTGAATTCCAAAATTTTCAAAATATATGTCAAAAGAAAGGTCTGCAAGTCTAGTTTCGGTTGAAGTCAGTTTGGTATAAATCAGAATTTTCAACAGAGAGTTATAGGCATTTTAGTATCGAAAGGTCAGAAATCTTGATCCCTGTTTTGCAGCATCTATAGGCTCATTTGAAACAGATGATTGGGTAAGTATTCGGTGTCCAAAATCTACAAAATCAGTGTCAAAAGAAAGATATAAGAGTCTAATTTCAAACAAACTAGGTCCTGTTCAAATCTGCATTTTGTACTAAATTATAGCTGGAATCGTATATAGGGGTCAGTTTACCGAAAAATTTCAGAATCGATGGTTCTATGCCCAAGGAGAGAACATATCGGTTTCTAAATATAAATCCTTCAGTTTATTTTGAATCAACATAAAAACAGAGACTAAAAATTCTGTAGGATGGGGTTAGAATACTTGCCTTTGAGAATTTTGACCCTAAGTGAAAGGATTTGGGCAAGAACCCTTAAAGCCCCAAATTTTTTTCTTCTTCTTCTTCTTCTTCTTCTCCTTCTTCTTCTTCTTTCTTTCTTTCCCTGATCATCCATGCAGCTGCCTTCTCTACTTCCTTAAGAACGAAGGCAGAGAGGCTTAAGTGGTGGAATTTGTCATTTTATGCGTTTTGCAGTTTAGTCCTTATTTTTATCATATTCACGATTAGGTCCTTAGGGTTTACATATAGGTCCTCAGATTCTTTCTTTTTTTTTTTAACAGATCTCCCAAATCTTAAAAATAAGTTACATCTGATTCATACTCTATTTCTTTTGTCAATTTAAAATAGATGCTTATATTATCACTAGAAATTTATACGAAAATTCGGAAATGAGGGATGTTACACCAGCTGCACTCCGCTGCTGTTTATGAGTAGTCGAACCTTTGATCCGCCATGCTGCTTCAATTCGCCAATGACTCTGACTCTAATGTGGGGTTGGCTGAGTTGTGTTGATCCCTATTGGTTCCCGCGGATCCTCTAGATGAAGGAAAAGACCATCCTTATTGCGCCAGTCTCTCAAATACCTCATGATACTTGAAGTGGGTGGATGCTTGTTGGAGCTTTAACGAGCATCGTCTCGCAAACTTCTGAAGTTTTGGGTCTTTCCTCCACAAAATTTGCTCATTAACTCTTCTTTCACTTAGTTGTCACATCCAAGTAGGTTTGCATCACTTCCGCTTTCGATTGGCATTTTATTGGGAAATGAAGTGGACAATCTACTCTCAGTAGCACTGATCACCGTTGGTAAGGATTTGATAACTATTGTCTTCCATTATCTTCGAAGGGTCTTTAAACTTATGCAGACTCCTCTACTGGATAGATAAGAGAATTAGGGTAATCGGTTTCGCCTATTCTCTTAAGGTTTGAGAAGGCAAAGGTTACTTGACTTCGCTCGCCTCCTCGAGGTTGTACTCCATGCATCGAGCTGGTTACTAGCCTTCGCCTACTCTTTGCTCACACTTCTAAAGCACTTGAAGTGTTTGCACTCCTTGCGTTGAGTAAGTTATTGTGATTCACCTTCGCAATGACATCGAACTTCTAGAATACAGGAAGTTTTCACTCAAACTTGGAGTAATTCTCTCATAGGTTTGGTCGCCTCTGGGATTGTACCGTCTTCTCTATCAACCCTGCCGCCTACTCCACTGAGTAGCAAAGGTACAACACTGCGTACTGCCTATTGGGAAGAAACCTGTTAAAGCGGAATAATTCTTTCCCTCTTTGTGTATTAAAATAGGTTCCTCATCAAAATACCAACTTGATATTCAAATGAAAATATCAACCAGCATAGCATAAACAATAGAGCAAAATTCAATCACATAGTGAGACCAAATCTTTTTAACGTGGAAACCCCAATGTGGGAAAAACCACGGGACCGTAGTCCACCTCAAACTTCCACTATCAATAATAATGATAACAGGTTTACAGTAGGTCTTCTCTAGAATAACTAGAGGATCAGAATAACATCAAGATCATAGATCTTGGCTCAAGAATAGCATATCTTTATCATATATGATGGATATTCTCAAAAGAGAATTCTAAATCTCATAAAGTGGATTTCACAGGAAAGTACCTTAGAGAGGGTAAACTGCAGATCAACACCGTTAGGATTGTAGAGTTTGCTGCAAGGATTCTCCAAATAAAATTTGGGCCGAAACTGATAACGTTTGGCCACCGATCCTCAAGCAGAAAACTCAGAAACCTAATCTTTCTCTCTCCTCTTTCCTATGCACGCCGCCGCACGCTGCAATCTCACTGCACACACCCACACTGCACGCTGCACCTCTGATCTTTCTCTTCCTCATTTTACCCTTTCTTTCAATTAGTGATTTCTTTGATTTGGGCTCGAATGGCCCAATTTGTCCAAGCCCACATATGGGTTGGACCCAACAATTCTCCCCCTCCAACTCATATGGTGCGCTGTACCAAGCCCGCTATTTGCCTACATGCTTCAAGCTTCTCCTTAGGCAAAGACTTTATCAACATATCTGATCCATTCTCATTGGTATGTACCTTTTCTAACTGTAATTCTTTCATCTCAAGCACATCACGAATCCAGTAATATCTCACATCAATATGCTTGGATCTAGAATGGTATGTTGAATTCTTGGAGAGGTGAATGGCGCTCTGACTGTCATAGTAAATAGTATATCCTTCCTGTTTCAAGTCCAATTCCTGTAGAAACTTTTTCATCCATAAAGCTTCCTTACAAGCTTCAGTAACTGCTATGTATTCTGCTTCTGTGGTTGATAGAACAACACACTTCTGTAACTTAGACTGCCAAGAGACTGCTCCTCCTGCAAATGTCATCAAGAATCCCGAAGTGGACTTCCTGGAATCAGTATCACCTGCCATGTCTGTATCTGTGTAACCTTCTAACATAGGTTCATCATTACCAAAACATAAAAATAACATGGAAGTACCTCTTAGATATCTTAATATCCATTTCACTGCTGCCCAATGTTCCTTTCCAGGATTAGAGAGAAATCGGCTGACAACTCCAACTGCATGAGCTATATCTGACCTAGTACAAACCATAGCATACATCAAACTGCCTATTGCAGATGAATAAGACACTCTGGATATTTCTTCTTTTTCTTTCTCACTTGTAGGACATTGTTTCGAACTTAGCTTGAAATGACCTGCAAGTGGGGAACAAACTGCTTTGGCTTTACTCATGTTAAATCTTTCAAGAACCTTTTCAATGTAAGTCTCCTGAGATAGCCAAATCTTCCTTTTCTTCCTATCACGAAGAATCTTCATACTAAGTATTTGTTTCACCGATCCCAAGTCTTTCATGGCAAAAGACTTACTTAGCTCTCTTTTAAGCTTTTCAATTTTTCCAACATCATGGCCAACAATCAGCATATCATCAACATATAGCAGTAAAATAATAAAATCATCATCTGAAAATTTCTTCATAAACACACAATGATCAGATGTGGTTCTATCATACCCTTGGCTCATCATAAAGGAATCAAACTTCTTATACCACTGTCTAGGTGCCTATTTGAGTCCATATAAGCTTTTTTTAAGCTTACATACCAGATTTTCTTTTCCCTTGACTTTGAAACCTTCTGGTTGCTCCATGTAAATTTCTTCTTCTAAGTCACCATGAAGAAATGTTATTTTTACATCAAGTTGCTCAACTTCTAAATTCAAGCGGGTAACCAAACCAAGAACAACTCGGATAGAGGACATTTTTACAACCGGAGAAAATATTTCTTCAAAGTCAATACCTTTCTTCTGACTGAATCCTTTCACAACTAGTCGTGCCTTGTATCTCTGTTGTGAGCTATTGCTTTCAGTCTTCAATTTGTAAACCCACTTATTCTTGAGAGCTTTCTTCTCTTTAGGCAACTTTACCAAGTCATAGGTGTGGTTCTCAAGTAGGGATCTCATCTCTTCTTGTATGGCTTTAACCCACTCATTCTTATTCTAATGCAGAATAGCTTCTTGGTAAGTTTCTGGCTCTCCCCCGTCAGTAAGCATAACATACTCATGTGGAGGATATCTGGTAGAGGGTTGTCGCTCTCTAGTGGATCTTCTCAATGGAATCTCAATTGGTGGTGGAGGTAGCTGTTCAGTTGGTTCAACATCATCAACTGTAGGTGTATCATCACTGGTATTCTCACCACAATCTTCTTGTTCATCTCCCCCATGATCATCATGAACTACAGGTGAAGGAACTGGACCCAAACTCCAAGGAATATAAACAGAGGTTTCTGGCTTCTCAATATTATCACCATTATCAAATAATTGGTCTTCAAGAAACACAACATCTCTACTTCTAATAATCTTCTTGTTCACTGGATCCCATAATCTATACCCAAACTCTTCATGACCATAACCCAAGAAGATACATGCTTTTGCTTTACTATCAAGCTTAGACCTCTCATCTTTGGGAATATGAATAAATGCTTTACACCCAAAGACTCTCAAATGATTATAAGATATATCTTTTCCTCTCCATACTCTCTCTGGAACATCAGCTTGTAGAGGAACAGATGGAGAAAGATTTATCAGGTCAACTGTAGTTCTCATAGCCTCCCCCCAAAATGACTTTGGTAACTTGGCGTGGGAAAGCATACACCTAATCCTTTCTTCAATGGTTCTGTTCATCCTTTCTGCCACACCGTTCTGCTGAGGAGTTTTAAGAACTGTTTTCTCAAGCCTGATACCATGGAACCTGCAATAATTCTCAAAAGGACCCTTGTACTCGCCACCATTATCTGATCGAATACACTTTAGTTTTCTGCCAGTTTCTCTTTCAACACTGACATGAAACTCCTTGAAAACATCGAGTACCTGGTCTTTAGATTTCAAAGCAAAAGCCCACACTTTTCTAGAATGGTCATCAATAAAAGTAACAAAATAAAGAGCACCTCCAAAAGTTCTAGTTTGCATAGTACAAACATCAGTATGAACTAAATCAATAACATCTGATCTTCTAGATGATGGATATGTCTGAAATACAACTCTATGTGTTTTTCCAACTAAGCAATGATCACAAGATTTAAGAGATGTACCTTGCAACTCTAGTAAGAACTGCTTTCTAGCAAGAGTTTGAAGTCCCTTCTCGCTGATATGTCCAAGCCTCTTATGCCAAAGATCTATACTTTCACCTTTTCGAATTGCATTAATCTCTCCTTTGTGTAGCTTAGCTTCCATGACATAAAAAAAGTTAATTTTCTTTCCTTTTGCCATAATCATAGAACCTTTAGTGAGTTTCCATTTACTTTCACTAAAATAATGTGCAAAGCCCTCATCATCAAGTCTGCCTGTAGATATCAAGTTAAGACGAATATCTGGAACATGCCTTACATCTTTGAGTATCAATTTGCTCCCAATACTGGTCTCCAAGCAAATATCTCCAATACCCACAATCTTAGATGTATCACTGTTTCCCATTCTGATATTACCAAAATCACTAGTAGTGTAAAATCTAAAGAAATCATCATGAGAAGTAACATGAAATGAAGCACCAGAGTCAATTACCCAATTACTGTCCTGAGCTATAAGACTAACACAACCTTCATCACAAACAATAGTGGTATTGCCTTCAGCAGCAACTGTATTGGTCTCTTTCTCATTTTTCTTCATTTCATTCTGTTCTCGCTTCCAAAACCTACACTCTTTCTTAATGTGACCTGGCCTGTTACAGTGAAAACATTTGATATCTCTTCTAGACTTGGATCTTCCTCTATATCCATGTGGATTTCTGCTATGACTTCTTCCACGTCTTTCTTATTTTTCAGTAACAAATGCCCCAGAAGAAGATTCACCCTATTCTTTCCTTCTAGCATCTTCATTTAGCAAACTGTCTTTAACCATATCTATAGTTAGAGTCCCCTTTGGCGTGGAGTTACAAATAGTCACCATATACGTTTCCCAACTTTCTGGTAAAGAGCTGAGAAGTAATAATCCCTGCATCTCATCATCTATATTCATTTTCATAGCAACCAACTTGTTTGCAAGACTCTGAAATAGGCTTATGTGCTCAACAATGTTACCACCATCTTTATACTTCAAAATTACAAGCCTTCTGAGGAGAGAAATTTTATTTCCCACTGTCTTTTTCGCAAAGAGATTTTCTAACCTTTGCCAAACAACATTAGCTCTGATTTCATCTGAAATATGCTCATGCAAGTTTATATCCATCCATCTTCTAATATAGGTAATAGCTTTTCTATGTTGAACTTCTCATTCTTCATCGTCCATAGTAGAAGGTTTATCTTTAACCTTGATGGGCTTATACAAATCTTTGCAATAAAGCAAATCTTCCATCATACGCCTCCAAGTTGAATAATTTGATGAGTTCAATTTAATCATACCATCAGACTCTATTTCAATCACACAAGAAAACTAGCACCAAACAACCTGACGCTCTGAAACCATTTGTTGGGAAGAAACCTGTTAAAGCGGAATAATTCTTTCCCTCTTTGTGTATTAAAATAGGTTCCTCATCAAAATACCAACTTGATATCCAAATGAAAATATCAACCAGCACAGCATAAACAATAGAGCAAAAATCAATCACATAGTGAGACAAAATCTTTTTAATGTGGAAAACCCAATGTGGGAAAAACCACGGGACCGTAGTCCACCTCAAACTTTCACTATCAATAATAATGATAACAGGTTTACAGTAGGTCTTCTCTAGAATAACTAGAGGATCAGAATAACATCAAGATCATAGATCTTGGCTCAAGAATAGCATATCTTCATCATATATGATGGATCTTCTCAAAAGAGAATTCTAGATCTCACAAAGTGGATATCGCAGAAAAGTACCTTAGAGAGGGTAAACTACAGATCAACACCGTTAGGATTGTAGAGTTTGCTGCAAGGATTCTCCACATAAAATTTGGACCGAAACTGACAACGTTTGGCCACCGATCGTCAAGCAGAAAACTCAGAAACATAATCTTTCTCTCTCCTCTTTCCTATGCATGCCGCTACACGCTGCAATCTCATTGCACACACCCACACTGCACGCTGCACCTCTGATCTTTCTCTTCCTCATTTTGCCCTTTCTTTCAATTAGTGATTTCTTTGATTTGGGCTCGAACGGCCCAATTTGTCCAAGCCCACATATGGGCTGGACCCAACACTGCTTGCTTCGTTCCTTGGTCAAGCACTCTTGTCTTACCCGAAGTCCTTCACTTTCGGCTATCATGATGAGAAGCTCGTTGACACCGGTCTTACGAAGATCCTTGGACTTTGCCCTTCAGCTTTGTCTCGGTACTTGGAGTTTGCCTCTACATGCTCCACCTCCTCAGCCCCTTTCATGACCAAGCGCTCTCCCTCCTTGAGAGCAAGGGATTAATGACTTTCACGGAAGTCCCGCCTCTAAGGTACCATGGTCATGCCCATGGCCCTACTATTCATCGCCTTGAATCTACATCCCTTTTCTTCATGATCAGTAGATATGTCTCCGTGGCACTCCTCTGAGTCCACCTCCATTCTAACTGATGCTTAATTTTGGGTAGCTAAGTCCCTCTGGACTCGTCGTCGCTTTCTCGTCCCTTCCGACCCTCTACTTCAACACCTCTGTATTCTCCAAGCAGCTCTCTTTGGTCGATGGAAAGATAGACTGCAACTCCCATGCATGGCCTCTGCCATCGCATTATAGGATTTGCACCAATTCTGTTCTCCTTAGCTTCCTTGGTAGCAACGTTCGCTTACTCGACCTTGTCTTATGACATGCCGGGCTCCCTTAAGCGAATATGAGCTCTGGAGTAGTCCAACACTCCAGCTACTTCGATCTTATCTCTGTATGATCAAGTCTCTCCCATGGGACTCACTAGTACTTGCATTCGAACTTTTCCCGTGGTGGAATATAGCCCCTATATGCTGATGACCAAGGCTTTCATCCGATGTAAAATTCGATGCACGCATGGAAGACTCACCTCTGCGGTACTATAGCCTTCACTCATTGAATCCATAGCCCTTCTTACCGTCATGTTGTTCACCGAAGTGGAGCTTCCAGTAGCTCCCGATCATACCTCCGTATGATCTAGTCCCTCATGGGACTATGTCGTGTGTATCGCATTGCCACAAAATGTTCCACCACGATCAACTACACCATGTCGCCTCCTGGTGACATCTCTATTGCATTCTGATCCTTGTCGGATGAAATCGAATTATGAACCCTTCATGTGTGGCCTTTGCCAATACATCGCAGGGTCTCTTACACCTTCGATTTTGTTCGCTCCTTTGGCAATCGACCTTCATCTACCCACTTTTGGGTCACACCTAGATGAAGCACCGCTCTAAGATAGTTCGTCGCCTAGTAGCTCCCGAAGTCCCCCGACTTCGCTGCAATTAGTGCCCCATTGTTTGGATCTTGGGCCTCTGCCCCTATCAGCACAATCTCCGCTGCGCACCGTTTCCTGCCCAGCAACTTGATTTGCAACACTGTGGCATATTCTTCAAGAGTACCCGCCTCTATGTCCTTTTGCTCCATGCTAAGGCCTTCTGAACCCAACTTTGCCTACGCAAATTAAGTCACCTTAGTTCCTTCCATCAAATGCTTTTCCGAGATAAGGTGCATGTGTCCAGAAGCTCCCTTCATTTTTGGCACCATGCAAGATGAGTCCACTCCGTTAGAATGAAGGACCCATGGAACAACATAATCATACTCTTGCCTCTACAAGAGTTTATGTCCTTGACCTCTGTCTAAGGAAAGCACTGTGCCTCTGCTCCATGTTCCAACTTCTATGCTGGCTCCCTTCATGCGGCTTGGGTACTTCGCCATGTTACACCCAAGTTGCTCTGCTCCTCATTTTTGCATTGAGTCGATGGTGGCCCTCGCGCCTATCATTCAATGGGTCAGCCCTCCCTTGAGTCTGATCTCCATAATGACTCCAAGTGTGCCTTCATTTGAGTTGCTTTGGGTCACTCCCCCACTTGATCTCGCAATGCATCCACCAATGCATTCTCTCGAGCGAGATCATGCGACGACTCCTCGCCGCTTGCTCAGTCCATTGAGCTTTGTGGAATTATTGTTTATTGAGGTACTCCTCCTCAATATGTGAGGTCCATCCCATATGATTCTCCCTTTGGAGAGCCAGGACTTATCCCTCCTGGATAATTGTCCCGTTGGAGCAACATCTCTCTTCGTTTCGGAGACTACCATCCCCTCGGACTACTCCGATCTGCTGAACAAACTATGCATTATTTTGCCTCCTGCAAACACACTTGCTAGATTGTGACTTCACGTCAATATAGCCCCCATTGCACCCCTCAAGGCCTAGCAACATGCTGAACTAGTTGCACCCTTCAGCCTCCTACGGACGTATCCTTCACATGCCGAAGAGAAAGTTTCAATGCTCCATGGCGCCGAGTTTCGGTCGCCTTAGGATGGCCGCGAACATTCCATCGTCCGCATACAAGCCCATGCATGAGTACCGAATTCTTTGAGTTAGCAATTCCCCTCACCTTTGTGAGCTTTGCACAACTCTTTCGGTCGCTGAACTACTATTAGGATCAAGAGCGCTAGGGGGGGGGGGGGGGGTGAATTAGTGCAGCAGAAAACTTTCGACGATTAAAAATATGTTCATACGATAAAAGTGATTTTGGTAGAAAAGCCGATTCGAAAATCTCTTTAACTTGTAATCAAGAGAGATGTAGTTAAAGGAAATCTATGAAGGCAGTTTGCAGTAATGATGAAAGTTAAAATGTAAGTGCAAACTGAAATATGATGTTCGTACGATAAAACTGATTTACGTCTATATGTCGATTCGGAAAATACTGAACTTTAAAACACGATCGTAAATGTGCAGAAGGCAGTAAGCTATTGAGGAGGTTTGCAGTAAGGATAAGATGCTTAAAGTAAATGCAAACCGAGATTTAGAGTGGTTCGGTCAATCTTGACCTACATCCACTTTTGGCTTCCTCCACCGACGAGGTCACCGACGTCTACTAGAGGCCTTCCTTCAATAGGCGAAGGCCATCCACCCTTTTACAGTTTCACTTCTTTTGATGGGCTTAGGAGACAACCCTTACAGAATTTTCTCTCCTCTCTTTAAAGATTAGAACTTGGAAGAAAAGAGGGAGAAGAACTTTTGGCCTTTACAACAATTTTGAGCTCTAAAAGTCACAGAATAAGATCAGGATTTCGGTGTGTTTTTGTTGCTCTTTCAGTGCTGAAAGGGTGGGGTATTTATAGGCCCCAACCCAGTTTGAATTTCGAGCTCAAAACTGTCAATTCCCGGAATTCCGAGATCTGGCGGTTGCACCTCTTGACTGAGGCGGTTGCACCGCCTGGCAGAGCTCGAAGACTGAGCCTTTGGGCGGTGCCACCTCCTGTCAGGGGCGGTTGCACCTCCTGCCAGAGCTAGAAGACCGTGCTTAGGCAGTGGCACCGCCTGATTGAGGCAGTTGCACCTCCTGCCAGAGCTCGAAGACCGAGCTCAAGCGGTGCCACCACCTGACTGAGGCGGTTGCCCCTCTTGCCAGAGCTCGAAGACCAAGCTCAAGCGGTGCCACCTACTAGCTGGGGCGGTTCAACCACTTGGCAGAAATCAGGGTACAAATGGGTTGATCGATTCGGCCCAATTTGGGTTTTTCAGGTGCCCAATTGCCCCAAGATTAAGTTAATGGGATCACCTCCCATTTCTAACTTAATTATTGTGCTAACTGCGATATTTCCTAAGACATTTACTGCAACTTGCTCCGGTGCATCAATCGCTTCTTCCGGCGAGCTTCCGGCGAACTTGTCAATCATTCGATGAACCCTCGGTGATGCTCCTGCGGACTTCCGGCAAACTCCTAGACTTGCAACGATCCACTTGGCGAGTTCCGATGAGCTTCTTTGGCAAGCTCATGGACTTCTCGGATTTGTTCCTGCAGAACCTCCGACGACTGTCCGAACTTCCGTCGAACTCTCGAACTCCCAACGTGATCATTGTCTTGATTCCAACGCAACTCCTGCTGCATATCTTACTTTCATCGTAGTTAATCCTGCACACTTATCTCAACATATAGATTAGATAACAAATGATAATTGACTTCATCATCAAAATATGAGATTCTACAATCTCCCCCTTTTTTTATAATGACAATCAATTGATACTGGAGTTAACCTTAACTCCCCCTGTCTATATGTCATACTTGAGATAAGTCATTCTTGAATTAAAAACTTTTGAATTCAAGAGACATATTGATAAGTTAAAATCATTTAAACTTATCAATACTCCCATCATGATTCCCATCATGATGTTTCTTTCTGAAGATGATGTCAAGGCTTGACATTCATTTTCAAATTTTACATTACAAGTTTGAATGATGGTAATAGTAGCAATTCATCATATTGTAAGATGTCAACATGTAAAACTACGAAGTAAGGTTTTGATATCATTACATGATGCACACATTTCAAATGTTTTAGCAATTATTGTATTTCATCACATGGTAAGATATCAATACGTAAAATTACGATGCAAGTTTTTTGTTTGATATCTTGACACGATACAAACAAGGCATAGCATAGCATTAATACTCATATATTTCTCCCCCTTTGTCATCAACAAAAAGTGTGGTAATTGTGATACCAAGAGAATAATATAAGCAAATTTTGAGCATAAGTGTGATAATTGTTCATGCCTTTACTAGGTTCATGTTATTTTCCAATAGTGAGTGATAGGAAATCAATTATACAAGCATATAAAGGAAAGCATGATATGTAGATCGCTTTGAGTACTTCTTCCTTTTTATTTGTTATAATCTTTTTGCATAAAAGAGGAAGGCTATTTGTGAGTTTACTTTGAGTGAAGTTAAAATCGATGAGAGATTAAATCATGCTTCATTTTTACAAGGATCAAGATATGTATGTGAAACAAATCTTTGAAAGTAAAAACACTATCATCCATATTTCAAGATGGAATTTATAAGCAGGAATCATTTCATCAAATCCATTTCAAAAAAATATTTTTCATATAATACGTGTATGAGAAAATCCGATTGTTAGGATACCAATTGTTAAGCGAATCCGAAAATGAATTAACACTTTCATGCAGTCGGACAAGACTATGCTATAGATTTTCAAATACAATCATGAAGACAAAACATACTTATTGTTATGGAAATTTTTGTATTCAACACATAATTTCCAACATGTTATTTAGGCATGTAATGGCAATCAAGTGATTTGATCATTCAATAAAGTCCAAAAAATAATTTTAACTAGTTTATGTATTCGGACACATCAACATTCCTAATTCTCTTCTTATGAAATTAAATTGTTCTTCACTTAGAGGTTTTGTAAAAATATCAGCTAGTTGATGTTTAGTATCAATGAACTCTATTATTACATCATGATTAGTAACATGATCTCATATAAAGTGATGTCTAATATCAATATGTTTTATTCTTGAGTGTTGTATAGGATTCTTTGTTAAGCATATTGCACTTGTGTTATCACATTTAATGAGAATATTTTTAAGATGAACTTTATAATCTTCTAAGGTGTTTTTCATCCATACAACTTGTGCACAGCATGCACTTGCTGCAATATATTCAGTTTCGGTTGTTGATAGTGCAACCGAGTTTTGTTTCTTAGATGACCAGGAAACAAGGGCATGTCCTAAAAATTGACATGTTCCTGATGTGCTTTTTCTATCTAGTCTAAGTCTACAGCCAGCAAAGTCCGCATCAGCATAAGTAATTAACTCAAGATTCTCTGATTTTGGGTACCATAATCCTAGATTTGTGGTACCATTAAGATATCTAAGTATTCTTTTAACTGCTTTGAGATCAGATATCTTAGGATTTGATTGAAATCTAGCACAAAGTCCTACATTGAACATGATATCTGGTCTAGTTGCAGTGAGGTAAAGTAAACTTCCTATCATGCCCCTACAAGTTTTTTGATCGAAGCTTTCTCCACTTTCATCAATTTCTAACTTAGTGGAGGTGCTCATAGGAGTGTTAATAGCTTTTGAGCTATTCATATTAAACCTTTTTAGCAAATTCGTAGCATATTTAGTTTGACTAATAAAGATGCCATTGTTTAGTTGTTTGATTTGTAAGCCTAAGAAGAATGTTAATTCTCCCATTAAACTCATTTCGAATTCAAGACTTATAGTTTTAGCAAAAGATTCACAAAGAGATTCATTCGTAGAACCAAAGATAATATCATCAATATAAATCTGAATAATGAGAAAATTATTTTCAAAATTCTTGATGAACAATGTAGTATCAACCTTGCCTTTTGTGAAATTATTTCAATAAGAAAAGAACTAAGTCTCTCATACCAAGCCCTCGGAGCTTGTTTTAAACCATAGAGAGTTTTAGTTAATCTAAACACATGATTAGGGAGGCTATTATTTTCAAATCCACGAGGTTGTTCAACATAGACTTCTTCGGAAATAAAGCCATTAAGAAAAGCGCTTTTAACATCAATTTGAAACAACTTATAATTATTACTACTAGCATAGGCAAGGAGCATCCTTATGGCTTCTAATCGAGCCACAGGAGCGAAGGTTTCTTCGTAATCGATACATTCTTCTTTGTTGAAATCTTTGGCCACTAATCTAGCCTTGTTTCTAACCACGATACCATATTCATCTTGCTTGTTTCTAAAAACCCATTTCTTGCCATGTTTATTCAACATGGTTCTTGCCATTTCTTGTAAATTTCGATTTTTT
This sequence comes from Musa acuminata AAA Group, assembly GCF_036884655.1. Lineage (NCBI taxonomy): Eukaryota > Viridiplantae > Streptophyta > Magnoliopsida > Zingiberales > Musaceae > Musa > Musa acuminata. Next base: position 17,158,275 of record NC_088335.1, on the reverse strand, counting down.
CTTTCTACTACTCCATTTTGTTGAGGATTTCTAGGAGTAGAGAAATTATGGTTGTATCCATTGAGTTCACAAAATTATTGGAAATCATGGTTTTGAAATTCACTACCGTGATCACTTCTAATTGACGAAATCATAGAACCCTTCTCATTTTGAACAAGTTTACAAAACTTGGTAAAATATCTAAAGCATTCATTTTTCTATTTTAAGAAGTAAGTCCATGTGTATCTGCTATAGTCATCCATAATGACGAAGGTGTATTTGCTACCTCCTAGGCTTGATGTAGAGATTGGTCCGAACAAGTCCATATGGATCAATTGTAAGGGCCTAGAGGTGCTTATTTGATTCTTAGATTTGAAACTACCCTTAATTTGTTTACCTAATTGGCAAGCATCACATACCACTCTAAATCTCGATTTGCATTTACTTTGAGCATCTTATCGTTACTGCAAACCTCCTCAATAGCTTACTACCTTCTGCACATTTACGATCGTGTTTTAAAGTTCAGTATTTTTCGAATCGACGTTTAGACGTAAATCAGTTTTATCGTATGAACATCATATTTCAGTTTGCGCTTACATTTTAATTTTCATCATAACTGCAAACTGCCTTCATAGATTTCCTTTAACTACATCTTGCTTGATTACAAGTTAAAGAGATTTACGAATCAGCTTTTCTACCGAAATCGCTTTTATCGTACGAACACCTTTTTAATCGTCAAAAGTTTTCCGCTGCACTAATTCACCCGCCCCCCCTCTTAGTGCTCTTGATCCTAACAATTTGTATCAGAGCGGGGTTAACTCTCAAATGGATTAAAACCCAAGAGAGATGGCATACGCTGGAAACCAAGAGGGCCATTCTATTACACGTCCACCCATGTTCAATGGGACGGACTACACCTATTGGATGACCCGAATAAGGATCTTTCTTATTTCTATGGATTTTAAACTTTGGAATCTTGTCAAAAATGGATTTTCCAAGTCTTCTCTTCCAATGATCGATTGGAATGAATTGGAGAAGAAGGCTTTCGCTCTTAATGCAAAGGCTATGAATGCCTTATTTTGTGAGCTTGATAAAAACGAGTTCAACCGTGTTTGGGTTTGTGAAACCGCATTTGATATTTGGCACACACTCGAAGTGACTCACGAAGGCACAAGTAGAGTGAAAGAGTCAAAAATCAATCTTTTGATACATTCATTCGAACTTTTCCGAATGAAACCGAGTGAGACTATTGGCGACATGTTTACCCGTTTCACGGATATCGTCAACGGTCTAAAAGGACTCGGAAAAAGTTTTTCGGATTTTGAGCTCATAAATAAGATTCTAAGATCCCTTCTTAAGAGTTGAGATCCTAAAGTCACTGCTATTCAAGAGGCGAAAGATCTAAATAAATTCCCTCTTGAAGAACTAATCGGGTCGTTAATGACCTACGAGATGACTTGCAAAGCTCATGAAGAACAAGAAGACATTCTTCCAAAGAACAGGAAGGATATGACACTTAGAACTTCAGAAGACCACTTGAGAGAAAACTCAAGTGATGCGGACTGTGACGATGACTTGACACTTCTAACAAGAAAATTTTAAAAATTCATTAAAAGAAACAAGTTTAAGAATGAAACAAAAAATAAATTTGAACCCAAGAAAGGCCAAGTTATTTGCTATGAGTGCAAAAAGCCGGGACACTACAAGAGTGATTGTCCCCAAGTCAAAAATAGAACATCAAAGAAGAAGGCGCTCAAAGCAACGTGGGACAACTCGAGCGCGTCCTAAGAAGAGGAGTCCAACACCGAGCAAGTTGCTCATTACGCCTTAATAGCCATCGGGGAGGAGGTAACGAATTTAATAGATGCAGATTTATCATTTGATGAATTATTAAATGCCTTCCATGACTTATTTGATGAATGCAAGATTATTAGTAGAAAATACAAATTGCTAAAAAAGGAGCATGATAGTCTTACTTGTAATTTTGATAAGTTAAAAACTGAATATCATGATAGTTTAGGTTCATGCATAAAATGACATGATCTAGAAACTCTCCAAAAGGAAAACTTGCTACTTAAGGACACCTTGAAGAAATTCGAGGTTGGTAGTAAGTCTTTGAACATGATCCTTGCAAATAAAGGTCACGTTCAAAAAAGAAGTGGAATCGGATATGTGAGAAGTCCTCACCAAAATCCAACCACCTTCATAAATGGCCTCATCTTACATGTTCGACACCAAAGCAAATGCAACTTTTGTTGCAAACTTGGACATAAAACGTATTATTGTCCATTCAAGAATATTAGTCCGAACAAATTAATTTGGGTTCCTAAAGGAACCATGATAAAGTCTATGCAACATGATAAACAATGTAGATCTATTTTTGAGGCACCCAAAAACAAATGGGTACCTAAAAATCATCCTTTCTTGTAAAGACGTAAAACATCATAAGCTAGGTGCAAGAGATGGTACCTTGATAGTGGATGCTCAAGGCATATGACCGGAGATCCATCTCAATTCTCTAAGCTCACTAGCATTGACGAAGGCTATGTCACCTTCGGAGACAACAACAAGGGTAAAATCATTGGCAAAGGAACCATAGGTAACAAATCCAACTTCTTTATTGAAGATGTTTTGTTAGTTGATGGTTTAAAACATAACCTCTTGAGTATTAGTCAATTATGTGATAAAGGATATATTGTCAGATTCAAATCTAATGCTTGCATCATTGAAAAACCACACAAAAACACGTCTATGATTGCATTAAAACAAAATAACGTATACACTATTGACATCAATGATTTGTGTAATGAAATGTGTTTTTCGGTTTTGAATGAGGATGCTTGGCTATGGCATAGAAGATTAGGTCATGCTAGCATGAAACTAATCACTCAAATATCATCTAAAGAACTTGTAAGAGGAATTCCTCATATCAAGTTCATCAAAGATAATGTATGTGATGCTTGCCAATTAGGTAAACAAATTAAGGGTAGTTTTAAATCTAAGAATCAAATAAGCACCTCTAGGCCCTTACAATTGATCTATATGGACTTGTTCGGACCAATCTCTACATCAAACCTAGGAGGTAGCAAATACACCTTCGTCATTGTGGATGACTATAGCAAATACACATGGACTTACTTCTTAAAACAGAAAAATGAATGCTTTAGATATTTTACCAAGTTTTGTAAACTTGTTCAAAATGAGAAGGGTTCTATGATTTCGTCAATTAGAAGTGATCACGGTGGTGAATTTCAAAACCATGATTTTCAAGAATTTTGTGAACTCAATGGATACAACCATAATTTCTCTACTCCTAGAAATCCTCAACAAAATGGAGTAGTAGAAAGAAAAAATCGAAATTTACAAGAAATGGCAAGAACCATGTTGAATGAACATAGCCTAAATCCACCCTTTTGGCTTCCTCCACCGACGAGGTTACCGACGTCTACTAGAGGCCTTTCTTCAATAGGCGAAGGCCAACCACCCTTTTATAGTTTCACTCCTTTTGACGGGCTTAGGAGACAACCCTTACAAAATTTTCTCTCCTCTCTTTAAAGATCAGAACTAGGAAGAAAAGAGGGAGAAGAACTTTTGGCCTTTACAACAATTTTGAGCTCTAAAAGTCACAGAATAAGATAAGGATTTCGGTGTGTTTTTGGTGCTCTTTCAATGTTGAAAGGGTGGGGTATTTATAGGCCCCAACCCAGTTTGAATTTCGAGCTCAAAACTATCAATTCCCGGAATTCTGGGATCTAGCGATTGTACCTCCTGATTGAGGCGGTTGCACCGCCTAGCAGAGCTCGAAGACTGAGCCTCTGGGCGGTGCCACCTCCTGTCAGGGGTAGTTGCACCTCCTGCCAGAGCTCGAAGATCGAGCTCAGGCAGTGCCACCGCCTGACTGAGGCGGTTGCACCTCCTGCCAGAGCTTGAAGACCAAGCTCAGGTGGTGCCACCGCTTGACTGAGGCGGTTGCACCTCCTGCCAGAGCTCGAAGACCGAGCTCAGGCGATGCCACCTCCTGGCTGGGGCGGTTCAACCGCTTGGCAGAAATCAGGGTCCGAATGGGTTGATCCATTCGACCCAATTTGGGTTTCTCAAGGGCCCAATTGCCCCAAGATTAAGTTAATGGGATCACCTACCATTTCCAACTTAATCATTATGCTAACTACGATATTTCCTAAGACATTTACTGCAACTTGCTCCGGTGCATCAATTGCTTTTTCCTGCGAGCTTCCGACGAACTTCCGTTGATCATCTAATGAACCCTCGGTGATGCTCCTGCGGACTTCCGACAAACTCCTGGACTTGCGACGATCTACTTGACAAGTTCCAACGAGCCTCTTTGGCAAGCTCATAGACTTCTTGGATTTGTTCCCACAGAACCTCCGACAATTGTCCGAACTTCCGTCGAACTCTCGAACTCCCAACGTGATCATTGTCTTGATTTCGACGCAACTCCTGCTGCATATCTTACTTTCATCATAGTTAATCGTGCACACTTATCTCAACATATAGATTAGATAACAAATGACAATTGACTTCATCATCAAAATTCGAGATTCAACGTGAACAACTCATTCCACCTTACATGGTCTTATCCTTTACCAAGAGCCTCGCCTATCTTGAGCACCATCAAGTATAATTGTCAACGTTGAGCCATAGCTCAAACTCAGCCATCCCAACCTTTGTGTGCTTTGCTTTCTTCCAAACTTGCCTGCTCTCGCGGTGCCTCTTGCGCGAAGGGGTGGTCATTTCTCTGAATGCCAATGTCAGATGCCCGCTCCTCCGAGCGACTCCTTTTCCTTACATCTCCATGCTCGTTTTCCCCCAAACGGTTGTGCGTGTGCTGATTGCCCTCAACGCAGTCCCGCTAGGTCCCCCACATTTGCATGCTAAGTATTTCTATGAGTGCTTGTCCTGCTCTGATACCATCTATCACAGACTTAGCTAGTTTTGCCTAAGTCGTGCGGCACCCTTGCGTGTCCGTCCGCAAAGGTCAGCCTCCCCGAAGCCTCCCATCGTCCCTTAGGACCAACAAAAGAGAGAACAGGTAAGAGAGAATGCCTCAATTGGGATCCACAAGCAAACATCTCCGAAAACACTTCGTAGACAATGCAAATTATAAACAGACTTTATAAGCTATGAATAGTTGCACAATAAAGGGTAAAATGGTCCATTATAGATTGAGAATCTCTCATATGTGTCCATTTGATACAACCTTTATTTACAAGCCTAAAGTAGCCACCAACCTAACTAAAATGGGACTATTAAGCCTTCGGTTGTCCCTCTACATGATGTACAAAGCCTGAACATACCAAAAGATACGGACATACATAAGTATTACATCAAACATCTTGTTTAGAAGTTTGTCCGTGACAGTTCGTCGGAAGTTTTGTGGGAACTAGCCTAGAAGTCATGGAGCTTGCTAGAAAAAGCTCGTCGAAACTCACCAAGTGGATCGTCGCAAGTCCAGGAGCTTGCTGGAAGTCTGTCGGAACATTGCCGAGAGTTCGTCGGAGGTTCGTCGGAAGTTCGTCAGAAGAATAGACTTACAAACTTAGTTTAGCTTAGAATATATATTAGGAATTATAGTTAGCATGTAATTGGGCTTGGATTGGGCCAACCCAATTACGGGCCAGTTAGGCCCATGTAATCACTGTGTTGGGCCCTATAAGAAGCCCAAATAGTACCCCAAGAAAACTCACTATCGTGGCACAGTCTTCAAGATTATGTCAAGCGGTGGTACCGTCAATCTGGGCGGTGGTATTGCCCAGCATAGCTTTCAAAGCGGTGGTATCGCCAGACCTGGGCGGTGGTATCGCCTAGCGCAGGCAGTGGTACGGCCCAGCGCAGGCGGTGGTACCGCCCGTGCTCGGGGAACCCGGGATTAGATGTTTTTAGGCTCCAAGTTTGAATTAACTTGAAGCCTATAAATGCCCCTCTCATCCCTGGTTAAAGAACACAAGCACAGAGAGTCTACAAGAAAAGAAACATTGCTGAAATCTTATGATCTTCTCTCCCTCTTCTAAAGTGTTAGACTAGTTTGAGAGAGGAGTAAGTGAGTGCTTGTAAGGGTTGTCTCCTAAACCTATGAAAAAGAGAAGAGGGGTGTAAAAGGTGATTGGCCTTCACGTATTGAATGAAGGCCTCTAGTGGACGTCGGTGACCTCGTCGGAGGAGGAAGGCGAAAGTGGATGTAGGTCACGATTGATCGAACCACTCTAAAATCTCAGTTTGCATTTACTTTGAGCATCTTATCTTTACTGCAAATCTCTTTAAGTGCTTACTGCCGTCAATACTTTTACGAACTCACTTTCAAGTTAAGTTTCCGAAAATGGTTTTACGTCCAAAACGGTTTTATCGTACGAAGGTTTTTTAAACCGTCGTTATCTTATCGTTGCACTAATTCACACCCCCCCCCCCCCTCTTAGTGCCGACCCTGATCCTAAAAAAAAGAAAACTCAAATGATGAGGACTTTGATAATGATGTGGCACTCTTAACAAAGAAGTTCAAAAGATTCCTAAAAAGAAATAAATTTAAAAATGATACTAAAAATAAATTTGAAGCTAAGAAAGAACAAGTGATATGTTATGAATGCAAGAAACCAGGACACTTCTGTTGAATCTCGTATTTTGATGATGAAACTAATTGATAATTATGTTTATGTTTAACTGTATTTTGAGTGATGCAGGTCTACTCGATCAGGATTAGACAGTTAACGCAGGAGGAATTGACGTTGTGCCGGAGGAGATCACGTTAGGGTATTGGACGGCAGAAGGCTTCGGACGTCGGGCGTCGGGCCAAGGAGAGTGGAATTGTGCCAAGGATATTGGGGTTGCAGAGGTCAACCGCCGATTGGGCAACAAGCCGCAAGAGAGGACGATGCACCGAAGAATCGGACGAAGAGCCAACCAATGACGTGCCGGGCAACAGAATGTCAATTCGCATTGTAATAATTGTCTAGATCGGAGTTGAGTTTTGGTTTGTGTGTGCAGGATTAACTACGATAACGATGAAGACATAAAGCGAAACAAAGTGCTGGAGTCAAGCGCGAAGGATTTGTTGTGAGTTCGAGAGTTCGACGGAAGTCCGAAGGTTCATCGGGAATGCTGTCGGAACTAGCCGAGAATGAGTAGGGAGCTTGCCGAAGGGTTTTTCGGAAGCTCGCCGGAAGGTTCGTTGGAAGTTCACGGAGCTCACCGAGAAAGATCGGAGCTTGCAGAAGAAGCTCGTTGAAACTCGCCAAGATCAAATCGTGAAGTTTAGGAGCTTGCCGGGAGTCCGCAGAATGATTTTCGAGAGTTTATCGGAAGACCGTCGGAAGTTCGTCGGAAGCTCGCCGGAAGAAGTCTTGACTTACGGACTTTGTAATAGCTTAGAAAATGTCTTTAAATTCGTAGTTAGCACGTTAATTAGGGTTAGGATTAGGTGTTAATCCTATAACCCAAGTAGGGGCCAATTGGGCCCGAGTTCGGACTGGTTTGGGCCAAATTTGGAGCCCAACCAGTGAGCTGATTTGGCCTAGGCGGTGGCACCGCCTAGGCTAGGCAGTGGCACCGCCCAGCACCCGAGAGCTGGGCGGTGACACCTCCTTGGCTGGGCGGTTGCATCGTCCAGCACCCGAGCACTGGGCGGTGGCACCGCTTGGCTGGGCGGTGGCACCTCCAGCATTCGGGAACCCAAAGAGAATTCAAATTTTGGAGCCCAAAATTTGAATCCTCTTAAGGCTTATAAATACCCCTCAAATCTCAGCTGAGAGAACAACTTTTGTGCAGCAAGTGATTGAGAGAAAAGTCTTAGAAGAGTCTTTGTCTTTCTTGTTTTCAATTTGCTAGTGTTCACCTCCTTCTTTCTTGCTGAAAATCTGTAAGAGAGTGAACCACTTGTAAAAGTTGTAAGAGGGGTATTTACCCTTCCCTTTCAAGAGATTTGCTAGTGGAAGGTGGGAGCCTCATCGAAGAGGGGCCTCGCAAGTGGATGTAGGTCACTTGACCGAACCACTTTAAAAACGGCGTAATCTCTGGTTTGCATTTCATTACTGCTATTTACATTACTGCAAATCCTCTTACTTGCTTTATTTCCTCATTACATTTACTGCACAACTTTGCGAATACGCTTTCAAGTTAAGCACTTCCGATTCCGATTTTTTATCGTACGAAAGATTTATCGAAACCAACGTTTTAATCCGCTGTACTAATTCACCCCCCCCTCTTAGTGCTGCTCCGATCCTAACAATTGGTATCAGAGCCATGTTTTTCTACCTTGGTTTAACACCCAAATAAAAATGGCTCTTTACGGCTTTCAAGAGGGTCACTCTCTCATTTGTCCTCCCTTTTTCAATGGGACGGATTACACTTATTGGAAAACTCGAATGAGAGTTTTCTTACTTTCTTTGGATTTGAATTTATGGCACATAGTCGAAAATGGATTTGAAATGTCTTCTCTTCCAATGAACCAATGGAATGATTTGGAGAAGAAGATGTTTTCTTTAAACGCAAAGGCTATGAATGCCTTATTTTGCGCTTTAGACAAAAATGAGTTCAATCGGGTTTCTTTATGCGAAACGGCTTTCGACATATGGCACACTCTTGAAATCACACACGAAGGCACTTCTAGAGTTAAAGATTCGAAAATCAACATTTTAATGCATGATTTTGAGCTTTTTCAAATGAAGCCGAGCGAAACCATTGTTGACATGTACACCCGTTTCACGGATGTCGTCAATGGTTTACAAGCTCTTGGCAAATGTTTCTCGAAATTTGAACTTATTAGTAAAGTTTTACGATCACTTTCTAAAGCCTGGGAATCAAAAGTAATGACAATACAAGAAATAAAAGATTTAAATATTTTTCCACTTGAAGAACTTATCGGCTCATTGATGACATATGAAATGGTGCGCAATGCACATGATGAACACAATGAACATTTGGACCACCTTCCAAAGAACAGGAAGGATTTGGAACTCCGGACAAATGAATACCACTTGAGCGATGACTCAAGTGATGAGGACAATGATGAACTTAAACTTCGAACACTAACTCTTAATAAGTTCATTAAACAAAAATCTAAAATAAACAATGAACTTGAACGGAGGAAGAGGCCAAAGAAGAGGAAGGCAACCAAGGATGAATCAAGAACTTCCAAAGGTGAAACGACGAGGGCTTTGACGAGCTTCAACTACAAGGTAAGTAACTCAACTCTCTTGAATTATTTTGAAATTATTTAAAGTTTTTAATGAGTTCTTAATTTAGATAGTGGGAATAGGAAATAAAAAAAAATTGTTTTTCTTTTTAGCATCTTTGAAAAAATTAAAAATTTGATCATGAAAAGTATATTGCTAAGGTTTCATACATGTTATGTTTTGAAATGTTGAATGATGTATGCAACATTATGGATGATAGTTATATATAATGCTTAGGATTAATTCATGCATGTGTATTTTGATGATTTTATGTCATTCATGAGTTTTTGAAGTGAATATTGATTTGATACTCTCATTTTGGATTAACATGTTTTTGGTTTAATCATTTTTATGATGAATTAAGATGACATTCTCATGACATATTAAGATGACAAAGTGTATGTACATCTATGTATGAATTTCTTGATAGTCTTTTGATGATAGATGTGATATCATGATGTTTTATTTTTTATGTGTTTGGTCTTGACGGTTTTATGACGAAACTTTTGTTTTGATTTTAAATGATGATACATGTTTTCACAAAAAGATTTGAACACCCTCACATGAAATCAATTATATGAAATGGAAATAAATTTTATATCCTATTGAGATTAATGAATTTAGTTTACCAATCTTGTGAATCTCATGAAAATAAACATGATGAATATTTTAAAAATAAATGAGTGTATCATGTATTTGGTCTTAATGATTTCTCTTAAACATATTTTTTTTGAAATCATACTTGATGATGAATATCAAGATATTAAAAGGATGTTATCATGGAATCATACTTGATGATTTGTTCTATGAAATTTACCTTTCTGTCTTAAATATTGACACTTGTTTTATTAAAGGTAAAGGAACGCTTATAAGAAGCAAATCACATGAATAGAAATTTATAAAAACGAAATACGATCCTCTATCTTATCGATTTTTCAATAAATCTATGCTTGTCATGTATGAATTTATTGAATGTGATTTTGAGAATGATTTCGGATTTCACAAATGCTTGATTCATACTTATGACATGAGACACATTTTAAATATGAATCATGTTCAATGCTTCAATCATATTATATCTCCCTTAATTCATTTTGTTCTCCTAGATTTATTTACGAAAGAGGATAATCTTCCAAAAATAAAATGATGCAAATGAATCACTTATCGATATGTCTTTTTGAAATATCTTTTTAATGTGATGTTGATAATTTGAGATGCCTATTGGAATTCATGACATAAGATAATTGAATCCTTGACTTACTCTAGCTTGAAAATAGATGTTTAAAATCTTGCTTGATTAGCTGTTTTATAAGATTTTGCCTTTATGTCTTGAACTTTCATGCTTATCTTGATTTGGCATATAATGACTAAGGCATACTTAGATGAAAAAGAATCACTTCAAAAATGCTTTTCCCACCGGATCAAGATTAATGATTTCATGATATTTTGTGAATCTCGAAATTGATTTTGATGACTTGATTATGAGTTTCAAGTTACCGATTTGATTTGAATAAGTTTTATTTAAATCATAATCTTGATCTTGTAAAATTGGAATCACAAATAATATCTTTTGGTATTCATGAATTGATACTCACAATATGAAAGTATTGGTATTCATGACTTGAATTTAATTGAAACATTGCATGCTTAAATTAATCATTCTCCTATGTTTCAAAAATTCCTTAAAAGCCTTATGAGATGATTGAAAATTAATTTGCTTTATGATGAATCACGAATCATGACTTGATCTATGATATTGATATATTTTAATCATGATCCTTGGTTGTATAATCCTTTTGCTCTATTAAAAGGATTTATTGAATGAATCATGTCCTTCTTGAATTTTCTTGATATCATGACATGATTTTGTAAGTTGGCTTGTATAATGATTAAAATCTTTTGGCCATCGATTTCTCCCTTCTTTTCGGTAATGACAAAGGGGGAGAAATATATGAATTGATACTATGAGTGTCATATTTGAATGATAAATATATGAATTAATAAGTGCCATATTTAAATTTGAATTATGTTGATATAAAAAGAAGCTTGCATCGAAATATATGGAAAATTGATAATTGAAATGCTATGATTGCCATATGCCATGTTTGCATCATATTAAGATATCAAGAACTAGCATTGTAATTTTACTTGTTGATATCTTGTCATATGATGAAATGCTACGAATTGTTGCTAAAATGATGCATGCAACACTTATGCTTTTTATGTGATGTATTGCATATGATGTGTATCATGAATACTTTAAATGATGAATGTTTGGTATCATGATCAACATGTTGATAAATGCTTGAAAATTTTAATGTTTGAGTATCATGTATGATATGCTTATTAATGATGATTGATTTATTTTTCGGTATCGTGCATGAAAAATAAGATTATTGAAATTGTGTATGTTTTAATTTGAATATATAATGATGCACAAATAAGAATGATACTTACCTTTATCATAATATGAAAATTGATATAAGGATCTTTCCTTCTTTTTGACAATGACAAAGGGGAGCAAGAATTTCTAGCGTGGACATCATGAAAAGAGGCAAACTAACTAGCTTGCACAATTCAAGATGAAAGCAAAAATTGCACTTCTCAAAACAAAAGATGCAAATGTAACATTTGCCAAATTGTTTGCTTGCCTCATGTAAAACATTATCTCTTGCTAGTTTGACATTTTTGCTAGCTTGTATGTTGCAAAACTTGATCACTTTTTCAAACATTTTACTAGCTTGCATGCTCTAAAAATATTGTAAAATTTGCTAGCTTGTATGTTGTAGAAATTACTATCATACTACCTTGCATATCTATGATGATAGCAAAATTGCATAATGATAAAACTAGGAGATTATGTTAATTATGCAATGTTGGTATCCAATGTTGAACTTGGATATTTCAAAAACTTACAACTTGCACATTGCAATAGGAAGCAAGAGTCATGGGCCTACATAAGAAAGCTATTTTGCATTTGCTTTCGAAATTTTTACTAGCTTGTATGTTGCAAAACTTGCTCACTTTTTCAAAAACTTTGCTAGCTCAAACATTGCAAAGGAAGCAAAAATTTGCTAGCTCGAAACTTGCTAGCATGTAGTCTAAAGAGAAGCAATTAGTTGTTATATCAAGAAATGCAAACATGCTAAACTTACACATCTTTAATTGCTAGATTGCATGATGATAAAATTTGATACTATGTTTTTCATGCAATGTATGAAACTTTTTTTCTCTAAACACATAAGAGTAGGAACTTCTCCTTTTTGTTGATGACAAAGGGGGAGAAGTATATTGATGACTTCATGCATTAAATTGAATATTTTAAATATTTGCATGATGGTTTAAATGGTTATCAGAACTAGTGATGAATGTTACTTGGATTTGGGATAATCCAAGTGTTCTATCAATGGCATATTGATAGGGGGAGTTTGGTTAAACTCCGGGGAGTTAAAGTTAACTCCGTTAGTCATCAATTAGTTGTCATCATCAAAAAGGGGGAGATTGTTGAATATCATATTTTGATGATGAAACTAATTGATAATTATGTTTATGTTTAACTGCATTTTGAGTGATGCAGGTCTACTCGATCAGGATTAGACAGTTAATGCAGGAGGAATTGACGTTGTGCCGGAGGAGATCACGTCAGGGTATTGGACGGCAGAAGGCTTCGGACGTCGGGCGTCGGGCCAAGGAGAGTGGAATTGTGCCAAGGATAATGGGGTTGCAGAGGTCAACCGCCGATTGGGCAACAAGCCGCAAGAGTGGACGATGCACCGAAGAATCGGACGAAGCGCCAACCAATGATGTGCCGGGCAACAGAATGTCAATTCGCGTTGTAATAATTGTCTAGATCGGAGTTGAGTTTTGGTTTGTGTGTGGAGGATTAACTACGATAACGATGAAGACATAAAGCGAAATAAAGTGCTGGAGTCAAGCGCGAAGGATTTGTTGCGAATTCGAGAGTTCGACGGAAGTCCGAAGGTTCGTCGAGAATGCTGTCGGAACTAGCCGAGAATGAGTAGGGAGCTTGCCAAAGGGTTTTTCGGAAGCTCGCCGGAAGGTTCGTTGGAAGTTCGCGGAGCTCACCGAGAAAGATCGGAGCTTGCCGAAGAAGCTCATTGGAACTCGCCAAGATCAAATCGTGAAGTCTAGGAGCTTGCCGGGAGTCCGCAGAATGATTTTCGAGAGTTTATCGGAAGACTGTCGGAAGTTCGCCGGAAGCTCGCCGGAAGAAGTCTTGACTTACGGACTTTGTAATAGCTTAGAAAATGTCTTTAAATTCGTAGTTAGCACGTTAATTAGGGTTAGGATTAGGTGTTAATCCTATAACCCAAGTAGGGGCCAATTGGGCCCGAGTTCGGACTGGTTTGGGCCAAATTTGGAGCCCAACCAGTGAGCTGATTTGGCCTAGGCGGTGGCACCGCCTAGGCTAGGCGGTGGCACCGCCCAGCACCCGAGAGCTGGGCGGTGACACCTCCTTGGCTGGGCGGTTGCATCGTCCAGCACCCGAGCGCTGGGCGGTGGCACCGCTTGGCTGGGCGGTGGCACCTCCAGCATTCGGGAACCCAAAGAGAATTCAAATTTTGGAGCCCAAAATTTGAATCCTCTTGAGGCTTATAAATACCCCTCAAATCTCAGCTGAGAGAACAACTTTTGTGCAGCAAGTGATTGAGAGAAAAGTCTTAGAAGAGTCTTTGTCTTTCTTGTTTTCAATTTGCTAGTGTTCACCTCCTTCTTTCTTGCTGAAAATCTGTAAGAGAGTGAACCACTTGTAAAAGTTGTAAGAGGGGTATTTACCCTTCCCTTTCAAGAGATTTGCTAGTGGAAGGTGGGAGCCTCATCGAAGAGGGGCCTCGCAAGTGGATGTAGGTCACTTGACCGAACCACTTTAAAAACGGCGTAATCTCTGGTTTATATTTCATTACTGCTATTTACATTACTGCAAACCCTCTTACTTGCTTTATTTCCTCATTACATTTACTGCACAACTTTGCGAATACGCTTTCAAGTTAAGCACTTCCGATTCCGATTTTTTATCGTATGAAAGATTTATCGAAACCAACGTTTTAATCCGCTGTACTAATTCACCCCCCCCTCTTAGTGCCGCTCCGATCCTAACAACTTCAAGAGTGAATATCCCCAAGCAAAGAGGAGGTAACCAAAGAAGAAGGCTCTCAAAGGTACATGGGATGACTCAAGTGCTTCCGAAGAAGAGGAGCCAACCAACATCGAGCAAGTTGCTCACTATGCGCTAATGACTATTGGAGATGAGGTAACAAATTCATTAGACGCAAATTTAACTTTCGATGAGCTTTCAAGTGCTTTTCATGAATTGTTTGATGAATGTAGAATCTTGAGTAAAAAATATAACTCTTTAAAAAAGGAATATGCTTCTCTTATTAGTAATTTTAATAGATTAAAAGTTGAGCACAATGATAGTCTAGCTTCATGTACGAAATGTGATGAACTAGAATTACTTCAAAAATAAAACTTGCTACTTAAGAAAACCCTAGAAAAGTTGAAGGTTGGTAGCAAATCCTTGAACATGTTCCTTGCTAATAAGGGCCACATTCATAGAAAAGGCAGAATCGGATTTGTGAGTAGCTCTCACCAAAGTCCAACCACTTTTGTTAAAGACCCTACTTTGCATGCTTCCCCCCGAAAGAAATGCAACTTTTGTTGCAAATTTGGGCATGTAGCTTATCATTGTCCAGTTAAGAAATGTAGTCCACACAAATTGATTTTGGTTCCTAAAAGAACCTCAAATGACTCAATGCAACATGATAAGCTATGTAGATCGATTTTTGAGGCACCTAAGGTCAAATGGGTACCTAAAAATTATCTTTTTTTATAGAAATGTTTACCATCACAAGCTAGGAGCAAGAGATGGTACCTGATAGTGGATGCTCAAGGCATATGACTGGAGATCCATCTCAATTCTCTAAGCTCACTAGCATAGACGAAGGATATGTCACCTTTGGAGATAATAACAATGGTAAAATCATTGACAAAGGAACCATAGGTAACAAATCTATCTTTTTTATTGAAGATGTGTTGTTAGTTGATGGCTTAAAGCATAACCTTTTGAGCATTAGTCAATTGTGTGATAAATGATACATTATTAAATTTGAATCTAATGCTTGCAATATTGAAAAACCACATAAAAACACATCTATGATTGCACTAAAACAAAATAACGTATACACTATTGATATTAATGATCTTTGCAATGAAATATGTTTTTCGGTTTTGAATGACGATGCTTGTCTTTGGCATAGGAGATTAGGTCATGCTAGCATGAAACTAATCACTCAAATTTCATCTAAAGAACTTGTAAGAGGAATTCCTCATATCAAGTTCGTCAAAGATAATGTGTGTGATGTATGTCAACTAGGAAAACAAATAAAATGTAGCTTCAAACCTAAGAACAAAATAAGCACCTCTAGACCTTTGCAATTGATCCATAAGGACTTATTCGGACAATTGCTACATCAAGCCTAGGAGGTAGCAAATACGCATTTGTCATCGTGGATGATTATAGTAGATACACATGGACTTATTTTTTGGCAAATAAAAATGAATGCTTTAGGTATTTCTCTAAGTTTTATAAACTTGTTCAAAATGAAAAGGGTTTTATGATTTCGTCAATTCGAAGTGATCACGATAGTGAATTTCAAAACTGTGATTTTCAAGAATTTTGTGAATCTAATGGATACAACCACAACTTCTCTACTCCAAGAAATCCTCAACAAAATGGAGTAGTAGAAAGAAAGAATAAAAACTTACAAGAAATGGCAAGAACCATGTTGAATGAACCTAGCCTACCCAAATATTTTTGGGCCGAAACTGTAAATATGGCATTCGATGTCATGAATAGAGTTCTAGTAAAATCCTTACTCACCAAAACTCCTTATGAGTTGTGGAACAACAAAAAACCCAATGTTTCATATTTTAAAGTTTTAGGGTGTAAGTGTTTTATCTTTAATGAAAAAGATGACTTAGGAAAATTTGATGCTAAATCCGATAAAGAAATTTTTCTTAGCTATTCTTCTATTTCTAAAGTATTTCGTATCTTTAATAAAAGAACTTTAATTATAGAAGAATCTATTTATATTATTTTTAATAAAGTTTTCAAAGTTAAGAAAAATGATTTTGATGATGATGTTAATTTTGATGCTTTGAATTTAAATGAAACCCTTTCTCCATCTAGCAACTTTGATGCATCTACTTCCGAAACATCCTTATCCAAGGATTGGAAGTATATAGATGCTCATCCTAAGGAGCTAATCATAGGAGACACATCTAAAGGGGTTCAAACTCGTTCCTCTCTTAAAAAATTTTATGCAAACGCTGCTTTTCTCTCCCATATTGAACTTAAATGCATTGATGAGGCCTTGAAAGATGATTCATGGGTCATCGCAATGCAAGATGAGTTAAACCAATTTGAGAGAAATGAGGTGTGGAAGCTTGTTCCTTGGCCAAATGACCATTAAGTTATTGGTACTAAATGGTGTTGAATCTCGAATTTTGATGATAAAATCAATTGATGGGTTAATTGATCTAATCCATATTATTGAGATAAGTGTGCAGGATTAACTACGATAACCAGAAAATACAAAGCAAGAATACCAGAGTCAAGTTCGATGGACGTTTAAGAGTCCGAAGAATCGTCGGAGATGCTGCCGGAACCAACCGAGAAAAATCGGGAACCTGTCGGAATTTTCGAAAGTAAGCCGAAGAGATTATCGGAGGTTCACGGAGATCACCGAAAAGGCTCGGCTACTCGTTAAAGTCATCACAAGATCGGGAGCTTGCTGGGAGTCCATCGGAAGAAGTTCGTCGGAAAGCTAGCCGAAACAAGACTCGATGTCCGCGGTTGAAAACTTGCTTAGGATGTTTTTAGTTATCTAGTTCACTTATAATTAGGATTAGGATTAAGAGATAATCCTATATCCTGGTTTGGGGCCAACTGGGCCCAAAATTAGATTTGGTTTGGGCTAAATTTAAAGCCCAACCAATGAACCGGAGAGCCAGGCAATGGCACCGCTTGGCTGGGCGGTGGCACCGCCCAGCACCCGAGAGCTGGGTGGTGGCACCGCTTGGCTGGGTAGTGGCACCGCCAGTCCATTGTCAGTGTCAGACACTGACAGGCGGTGGCACCGCCACTGACAGGCGGTGGCACCGCCAGCATCGGGAAACTAAAGAGAATTCAAATTTTGGAGCCCAAATTTGAATCCTCTTGAGGCCTATAAATACCCCTCAAATCTCAGCTGAGATCACAACTTTTTAATAAGCAATTGATTGAGAAAGAGATCTTAGAAAAGTCTTAGCAAGTCTTGTTTTCAATTTGCTAGTGTTCACCTCCTTCTTTCTTGCTGAAAATCTGTAAGAGAGTGAACCGCTTGTAAAAAGTTGTAAGAGGGGTATTTACCCTTCCCCTTCAAGAGATTTGCTAGTGGAAGGTGGGAGCCTCATCGAAGAGGGGCCTCACAAGTGGATGTAGGTCATTTGACCGAACCACTTTAAAATCGGCGTGATCTCTGGTTCGCATTTACTTATTTTCATTTATATTACTGCAAACCATTTGCACTTTAATGCTCTACTTCTCTGTCTCCTTCTTACGTATCCCTTCAAGTTAAAACGCAATCGAAACGGTTTCAAACGAAACGTTGCTTTTATCGTACGAAGTTTCCGAAAGTGTTTAAATCGTCAAAAGTTTATCGTACTTTACCGCTGCACTAATTCACCCCCCCCTCTTAGTGCCGCTCCAATCCTAACAATTGGTATCAGAGCTAGGCTCACTCTCATATTTGGTTTGATACCCAAGAGAGATGGCTTACTCCGGCATACATGAGGGTCATTCTATCACATGTCCACCCTTGTTTAATGGGTTGGATTATACTTATTGGAAGACTCGTATGAGGATCTTCCTCATTTCCATGGATTTTGAGCTTTGGACTATTGTTGAAAACGGATTTCAAAAATCTATGAATGCCTTGTTTTGTGCACTAGACAAAAATGAATTTAATCGTGTTTCAATTTACGATTCGGCTTTTGATATTTGGAGAACTCTTGAGGTCACTCATGAAGGCACTAGCCGAGTGAAAGAGTCCAAAATTAACATCCTTGTGCACTCTTACAAACTTTTCCGAATGAAACCAAGTGAGTCCATCGGAGACATATACACCCGATTCACGGATGTCATCAATGGACTCAAAGCTCTTGGTAAAGATTTTACCAACTTTGAACTAGTAACTAAAATCTTAAGATCCCTGCCTAAAAGTTGGGATCCAAAAGTTACGGTCATTCAAGAGGCCAAAGACCTTAAAACATTCCCTCTTGAAGAACTCATTGGCTCTCTAATGACCTACGAAATGACATGTTAAGCTCATGACAAGCTCGAGAACCCCCTTCCAAAGAACAGGAAGGATATGGCACTCACATCATAAGAAGACCACTTGAAAGAAATATCAAGTGATGAGGACAGTGATAATGACATTGCACTTTTGACTCAAAAATTTAAAAAATATTTAAGAAAGAACAAATTTAAAAATAATACAAAAAATAAATTCGAACACAAGAAGGACCAAGTAATTTGCTATGAGTGCAAAAAACCGAGACACTATAAGAATGATTGTCCTCAAGCCAAAAAGAGAATATCAAAGAAGAAGGCACTCAAGGCAACGTGGGATGATTCAAGCGCGTCCGAAGAAGAGGAGTCCAACACCGAGCAAGTTGCTCATTACGCCCTAATGGCCATCGGTGAAGAGGTAACGGATTTAATTGATGCAGATTTATCTTATCATGAATTATTAAATGCTTTCCATGAGTTATTTGATGAATGTAAGACAATTAGTAGAAAATATAAATTGCTAAAAAAGGAGCATGATAGTCTCACTTGTGATATCGATAAATTAAAAACTAAATATCATGATAGTTTAGCTCCATGTATAAAATGCCATGATCTAGAATCTCTCCAAAAGGAGAACTTGCTACTTAAGGACACCTTGAAGAAATTCGAGGTTGGTAGCAAATCTTTGAACATGATCCTTACAAATAAGGGTCACGTTCCTAAAAGAAGTGGAATCGGATTTGTGAGAAGTCCTCACCAAAATCCAACCACCTTCATTAAAGGCCCCATCTTACATGTTCGGCACCAAAGCAATTGTAACTTTTGTTGCAAATATGGACATAAAACTTAAAAATGTCTATTCAAGAAAATTAGTCCGAACAAACTAATTTGGGTTCCTAAAGGAACCATGATCAATTCTATGCAATATGATGAACAAGTTAAATCAGTTTTTAAGGCACCCAAAAGAAAATGGGTACCTAAAAATAATCCCTTCTTGTAGAAACATACACCATCAGAAGCTAGGAGCAAGAGATGGTATCTAGATAGTGGATGCTCAAGACATATGACTGGAGATCCATCTCATTTCTCTATGCTCACTAGCAAAGAAGAAGGGTATGTCACCTTCGGAGACAACAACCAAGGCAAAATCATTGGCAAGGGAACCACAGGTAACAAATTAAAATTTTCTATTGATGATGTCTTACTAGTTGATGGATTGAAACATAATCTATTGAGTGTTAGTCAATTATGCGATAAAGGTTACAACGTTAGATTTGAATCAAATATGTGTATTATTGAAAAACCAAACCATAACATAACTATGATTGCATTAAAACAAAATAATGTCTACACCATCAACCTTGATGAACTAAGTAATGAAATGTGCTTCTCTATTTTAAATGATGATGCTTGGCTTTGGCATAGGAGACTAGGCCATGCAAGCATGAAACTAATATCTAAGATCTCATCTAGAGAATTAGTGCGAGGAATTCCAAATATAAAGTTTATTAAGGACAAAGTATGCGATGCATGTCAACTAGGTAAACAAATAAAAACTAGTTTCAAACCAAAAACTCAAATTAGCACCACTAGACCATTACAATTGATTCATTTGGACTTATTTGGACCAATTGACACGACAAGTCTAGGAGGAAGCAAATATGCGTTTGTAATAGTGGATGACTATACTAGATACACTTGGACCTATTTCTTAGCTCACAAAAGTGATTGTTTCAAGTGTTTCTCTAAATTTTGTAAACTCACTCAAAACGAAAAAGGTTTCATGATTTCATCAATTCGGAGTGATCACGGTGGCGAATTTCAAAACCATGACTTTCAAAATTTTTGTGAAGTTAATGGATACAATCACAACTTCTCCACTCCGAGAAATCCCCAACAAAATGGAGTAGTTGAAAGAAAAAATAGAAACCTACAAGAAATGACAAGAACGATGTTAAATGAACATAGTCTACCCAAGTATTTTTGGGCCGAAGCCGTAAATATGGCTTGCTACATCATGAATAGAGTCCTAATAAGACCATCCCAATCAAAAACTCCCTATGAATTATGGAATAACAAAAAACCAAATATTTCCTATTTTAAAGTTTTCGGTTGTAAATGCTTTATTTTGAATCAAAGGGATGCCTTAGGAAAATTTGATGCTAAATCCGATGAAGGCATCTTTCTTGGTTACTCTTCCGTTTCTAAGGCTTTTCGGGTTTTTAACAAAAGAACATTAGTAATGGAAGAGTCTATTCATGTAGTTTTTAATGAAATATCTAATTTAAAGAAAAATGATTTTGATGATGATCTTGGTTTTGATAATTTGAATTTAAATGAACCCCCTCCTCAAAATAGCAACTTGGATGCACCTTTTTCCGAAATTTCCTTACCCAAGGAATGGAAGTATATAGATGCTCATCCAAAGGAGCTAATTATAGGAGATACATCAAAAGGGGTTCAAACTCGTTCCTCTTTCAAGAATTTTTGTGCTAACGCTGCCTTCCTTTCTCAAATCAAACCTAAATGCATTGATGAGGCCATAAAAGATGATTTTTGGGTTATTACAATGCAAGAGGAATTGAATCAATTTGAGAGGAATAAGGTATGGAAGCTTGTTCCTAGACCTAGTGACCATTTAGTCATTGGTACTAAATGGATCTTTAGAAACAAGACGAAAATGGTATCGTGGTTAGAAACAAGGCTAGATTAGTGGCCAAAGGTTTCAACCAAGAAGAAAGTATCGATTACGAAGAAACCTTCGCTCCCGTGGCTCGATTAGAAGCCATAAGGATGCTCCTTGCCTATGCTAGTAGTAATAATTTTAAACTGTTTCAAATGGATGTCAAAAGTGCTTTCTTGAATGGTTTTATTTCCGAAGAAGTATATGTCGAACAACCTCCCGGATTTGAAAATTCTCTTCTTCCTAATCATGTATTCAAATTGACTAAGGCTCTCTATGGCTTGAAACAAGCTCCTAGAGCTTGGTATAAAAGGCTTAGTTCCTTTCTTATTTTAAATAATTTTACCAAAGCTAAAGTTTATACTATATTGTTTATTAAACATTTTGAAAATAATTTTCTTATTGTGCAAATTTATGTTGACGATATTATTTTTGGCTCCTCGGATGAATCACTATATGAATCATTTGCCAAATGTATGAGTCATGAATTTGAAATGAGTTTAATGGGTGAATTAACTTTCTTTTTAGGATTACAAATCAAACAACTTAGTGATGGCATATTTCTTAACCAATCTAAATATACATTAGAATTGTTAAAACGATTTAACATGGATAATTCAAAAGCAATAAGCACCCCTATGAGTACTTCGACTAAGTTAGATATGGATGAAAATAGTGAAAATTTTGATCAAAAAACATATAGGGGAATGATAGGTAGTCTACTCTACCTCACCGGATATTATGTTTAGTGTAGGAGTTTGCGCTAGGTTTCAATCTAATCCTAAATTATCTTATCTTAAGAGTGTTAAAAGAATATTTATGTATCTTAAAGGAATTCCAAATTTAGGATTGTGGTATCCAAAATCTGAAAAATTTGATTTAATAGCTTATGTAGACGTCGATTTTGGCGGATGCAGGATAGATAGAAAAAGTACATCCGGAACATGCCAGTTTTTAGGACATGCACTTGTTTCTAGGACTTCCAAGAAATAAAATTCAGTTGCACTATCTACGGCAGAAGCCGAATACATTGCTGCAAGTGCATGCTTTGCACAAGTTGTTTGGATGAAAAACACATTAGACGACTATGGAATTCACTTTAAAAACGTTCTCATAAAATGTGATAATACTAGTGCCATATGTCTTACTGAAAATCCAATTCGGCACTCTAGAACTAAGCACATCGACGTTAGGCATCATTTCATACGCGATCATGTCCTTAACAATAATGTTGTTCTAGAATTCATTGACACAAAGCATCAATTAGCAGATATATTTACAAAAGCTTTAAATAAAGACCAATTTGAATTCATTAGAAGGGAATTAGGTATGTTAAATTATCCATAAGAATAAACTTGTTTGAATGGATTTTCCATAAAATTTTTCATCCTCTCTCCGTTCCTTGGTGAATTTGATCCTTCTCTTTCGATTCTAAATGACACATTAAATTACCTTATCTTGAGTCAAACACCGCTTCCATCTAATCAAGATTAATGATTTTATGATATTTTTTGAATCTCGAAATTGATTTTGATGGCTTGATTATGAGTTTCAAGTTGACGATTTGAAATTGAATGAGTTTGTATTCGAATTATGATCTTGACTTATTGGAGTTACTACTTGAAATTTTTTCACAATCTCTTCCTTGTACACCTACAATTTTTGTTATTTATAAAAAGAAGAGATTTGATAAAATGGATGAATGCTGAATTTTCCTTTAAGATGAACTCTGCGTAAATATTTTAGCATATTTAATTTTAAATGATAAATTTTTGTATGATCAATGCTGAATTCCTGATGTTATAATCACAAATTATATGCTTCAAGTCTCATTCCCTTTTTGTTGATGATAAAGGGGGAGAAGTGATGACTAAGTGATGACTTATACCATTTCGATAGCATGACTTAATGAAAATGTCTTATGCGCATCGATAACATGACTTATATGAATTGCAAAAGCTTGTGTGATATGAATGTCTTATATGCCTTACAAAATCTTTGAGAATATCGCAAGATTGATTGATCATATTGAAAGCATGCCTTACATTTATATCATGAAATTCATGTTGAAAATCTTTATCTCTTGTCGTAGTAAAAATTGTCTCTTATCATTCGACTTGAAAATGATTTTCATCGAAGTTTCGTATTTACTTATGTTTAATGAGAATAACGATAAGTTCTACGGTTACAACTTATCGGTTTATGCTTGAATTCAATGGGATGGAATTCAAGTGTTTTTATCTTCTCATAATATGACATATAGATAGGGGGAGTTATGTTTAACTCCGTCATCAATTGATTGTCATCATAAAAAAGGAGGAGATTGTTGAATCTCAGATTTTGATGATAAAATCAATTGACGGGTTAATTGATCTAATCCATATTATTGAGTTAAGTGTGCAGGATTAACTACGATAACCAGAAAACACAAAGCAAGAATACCGGAGTTAAGTTCGATGGACGTTTAAGAGTCCGAATAATCGTCGGAGATGCTACAGGAACCAACTGAGAAGAAATCGGGAACCTGTCGGAATTTTCGGAAGTTCGCCGAAGAGATCATCGGAGGTTCACGGAGATCACCGAGAAGGCTCGGCTACTCGTTAAAATCATCACAAGATCGAGAGCTTACTAGGAGTCCGTCGGAAGAAGTTCGTCGGAAAGCTCATCGAAACAAGACTCGACGTTCGTGGTTGAAAACTTGCTTAGGATGTTTTTAGTTATGTAGTTCACTTGTAATTAGGATTAGGATTAAGAGATAATCCTATATCCTGGTTATGGGCCAACTGGGCCCAAAATTAGATTTGGTTTGGGCTAAATTTAAAGCCCAACCAATGAACCGGAGAGTCAGGCGGTGGCACCGCCCAGCACCCGAGAGCTGGGCGGTGGCACCGCCAGTCCACTGTCAGTGTCAAACACTGACAGGCGGTGGCACCGCCACTAACAGGCGGTGGCACCGCCAACATCGGGAAACCAAAGAGAATTCAAATTTTGGAGCCCAAATTTGAATCCTCTTGAGGCCTATAAATACACCTCAAATCTCAGCTGAGATCACAACTTTTTGAGAAGCAATTGATTGAGAGAGAGATCTTAGAAAAGTCTTAGCAAGTCTTGTTTTCAATTTGCTAGTGTTCGCCTCCTTCTTTCTTGCTGAAAATTTGTAAGAGAGTGAACCGCTTGTAAAAAATTGTAAGAGGGGTATTTACCCTTCCCCTTCAAGAGATTTGCTAGTGGAAGGTGGGAGCCTCATCGAAGAGAGGCCTCGCAAGTGGATGTAGGTCATTTGACCGAACCACTTTAAAATCGGCGTGATCTCTGGTTCGCATTTACTTATTGTCATTTATATTACTGCAAACCATTTGCACTTTAATGCTCTACTTCTCTGTCTACTTCTTATGTATCCCTTCAAGTTAAAACGCAATCGAAACGATTTCAAATGAAACATTGCTTTTATCGTACGAAGTTTCCGAAAGTGTTTAAATCGTCAAAAGTTTATCGTACTTTACCGCTGCACTAATTCACCCCCCCCCCCTCTTAGTGCCGCTCCGATCCTAACAAATGGGTCATTAGAAACAAGTATGATGAATTTGATATCGTGGTTAGAAACAAGGCTAGATTAGTGGCTAAAGGTTTCAGCCAAGAAGAAGGGATCGATTATGAAGAAACCTTCGCTCTTTTGGCATGATTAGAAGCCATAAGGATGCTCCTTGCCTATGCTAATAGTAATAATTTTAAATTGTTTCAAATGGATGTTAAAAGTACTTTTCTTAATCGCTTTATTTCTGAAGAAGTTTGTGTTGAACAATCTTCCGGATTTGAGAATGATAATCTCCCTAATCATGTGTTTAAATTGACTAAAGGTCTCTATGGATTGAAACTGTTAGGATCAAGAGCGCACTAAGAGGGTGGGGTGAATTAATGCAGTAGAAAACTTTCGCTATTTCAAAAACCTTGTTTCGATTAAAGCCGATTCAACGAGAATGATTTCAACTTAACTCGTTTCGGAAGGAATTTGAGCTTGAAGTCTTAAGTGAAAATGCAAGAGAGGACTAAGGTGATTTGCAGCAATGTAAATCACACAAATAAAAAAAACATAGATTTCATAAAGTCTTCGTAGAAAGCCGATCTCGGAAGATGTTTTACATTAAAGCGAATATAGACGTATTTAAAACACAGTAAGAAGGAGAGGCAGTTTCCTATAAAGGAAAGATGCTCAAAGTAAATGCAAACCGAGATTTTAGAGTGGTTCGGTCAATGTGACCTACATCCACTATTGGCTTCCTCCTCCGATAAGGTTACCGGCGTCCACTAGAGGCCTTCCTTCAATAGGCGAAAGCCAACCACCCATTTACAGCTTTTCTCCTTTTGCCAGGCTTAGGAGACAACCCTTACAAATTTTCACTCCTCTCTTGGATGAGATTAATACTTAGAAAGAAAGAGGAGAACTCTAACTTTTACAACACTTTAAGGCCTCAAGACTCAAGAGTATTTCAAGAATTTCGTTGCCCTTTCATGCAGGAAAGGGTAGGATATTTATAGACCCCAATGAATTCAAAAATGGAGCCTAAAAGTGTCCATTCCCAAATTTTGGGGGTCTTGGCAATACCACCGCCATTACTGGGCGGTACTACTGTCACGCCCCTAAAAATATCCATGATATTTAAATTTTTTTCGCCACAACTAACCCAGGATCCAAACACACATTTGAGGTCACTAAGAAAACATTCAGATCAAAAATTTCACTTCTATAATCTATCAATTCATAACCCTGTGCAATTCATAAACATAGCACACATCACTCGATAATTTATACAATCTGAACTCAACTCATCAAAATAAAAACCACAATATAAATCCACAAGTGGGGAAATCTATGCAGTCACCACAATCATCGATTTACCATAAGTTCATATCATTACACGAATTTAATTTAACATTCCAAAACCCTATACATGAGGGATCCTTTAACTTACACAAAATCCACAGGTTTAGATTCATAGTCACATTTCATTAGATGCAAGGTAGCTTATACACAACTACATATATGCTAACAAAAGTTCTGCCCAACGTCTTCTAAACTTTCCGCTGCCTCAGCCCATTCTTAACATTTAAGCAAGAGTTACGCTATCCTGAAAAATTTATCAACAAATGGGGTGAGCATAAAGAGCTCAGCAAGTGACTAACATATCCATATCAAAATAGTACAATTTCCAAAGAGATGCAGTTTTCAAACACGAAGCAGAATATACGATTTCGTATACATAATATCATTAGGAGCAGAATCATAATTGTCCTTTTTAATCATACATATTTGGTTCCTGACAGATGGGGCATAGAGTAATTGGAGCATATCAGAAACAAAGGAGACATATCGGAGCTTATCAATGGCATTTAAAATGTTCCAAATCACATCAACGACATATGGAACATTACGAAGCAAAATCAACAGTGAATGAAGCATTTCAGAGCATATCAAACTCATATGTCATACAGAAGCTCAAACGTCGTCCTTGACGTTGCAATCATATCATAACTATCCAGAGCACGAACAGAAATAACTCACCAAAACTCTGGATGTCATATCAAACATATAGAGGGTGTAGTGGGATCTCAGTCAGAATGTGATTCATCCATTTCTGAATGACCACCTGACAAAAGTCTCCCACGTCTGGGAGCTCCATCCACCCACGTCTAGGTGAAGTCAAAGGGGGCCGGCAGAGCATCGCAGGCTCTAAGCAATATCCCACATAGCGGGACCCCACATAGCGGGCAAATAAGCGCATACCAGAATATCCCACATAGCGGGACCCCACATAGCGGGCAAATCAGCGCATACCCTTTACCATTTCTAGCAAAGGTCCAGACAATCCCACACACCAGAGTACAAGAAGGCAGTTTCAACAATAAGTAGCATATAACGGAAGCACACGCGGAACAACCAAACGTACATGTGCCTTTTCGAAAGCAATGTGATGCAAGGAACAAATCTCTCACAAAAGTATTCATTTTAGGAAAGAAATGAAAGCAAGAGTGTACAGGGATTCCAAACAATCATAATTAGCTCAATTCCAATAAGAAGATTAGGCGAATTCAAGTATCCAAAGGAAATGGAACAGAATACGCGAAATCGACCAAAGCTCGATTTCGGACAGAATTCCAATGGCACATCAAACAAATATTTCAGAATAACAATTATGCTCCAATACCCATAAGAAGGCTATGGTCGAACCATATATCAATCTATATTCGGATGGAACAGATTTCATATGAAACAGGGCTCCCAACACAGAGTTACCTCTGATTTGGTAACACAAGGTCAAAATCACAATCACTGTTTTGCAAAATTTATAAGGTCGGATTCAACAGACGATAGGGTGGGCAATTGAACTCCAAAATTTTCAAACTATATGTCAAAAGAGAGAATTTCAAGTCTAGTTTCAAATAAAATCAGTTTGGTACAAACCAGAATTTTCAACAGGGAGTTATAGGTGTTTTAGTATCGAAAGGTCAGAAATCTTGAACTCTGTTTTACAGCGTCTATAGGCTCTTTTGAAACAAATTTTTGGGTAAGTATTCGGTGTCCAAAATCTACCAAATCGGTGTCAAAAGAAAGACATACGAGTCTAATTTCAAACAAAAATAGTTCCTGCCTGAATTCTCATTCTGTACTAAAACTTAGGGCCGAAGAAGTGCTTAGGGGTCAGTTTACCGAAAACTTTCAGAATCCATAGTTCTATGTCCAAAGAGGAATATATCAGTTTCTAAATAAAAATCTTCCAATTTATTTTTAATCAACATAAAAGCAGAGTCAAATACTTATGTAGGATGGGGTTAGAACACTTGCCTTTGCAAATTTTGACCCGAAGTAACAAGATTAAAGCAAAAACCCTAAAAGCCCCAAATTTTCTTTCTCTTCTCCTTCTTCTTCTTCTTCTTCTTCTTCTTCTTCTTTTCTTTCCCTGATCACCCACGAGCTGCCTCCTCTGCTTCCTTAACAACGAAGGCAGAGAGGCTTAAGCGGTGGAATTTGTCATTTGGTGCATTTTGCAGTTTAGTCCTTGTTTTATCATATTCACGATTAGGTCCTTAGGGTTTACATATAGGTCCTCAGATTCTTTCTTTTTTTTCTTTTTTTTTTTTTTGAACAGATCTCCCAAATCTTAAAAATAAGTTACCTCTGATTCATACTCTATTTCTTTTGTCAATTAAAATAGATGCTTACATTATCACCAAAAATTTATACGAACATTCGGAATTGAGGGGTGTTACACTCTCCCCCCCTTAAAAGAAAAATTTAGTCCTCTAAATTTATCGTACCTCTATTCGATGAAAAGACGAGGATACACCTTTTTCATTTCCTCTTCTAGCTCCCAAGTTGTCTCCGCTCCAGAATGATGTCTCCAAATTACTTGAACCAGTGGAATGACCCGATTCCTTAGGACTTTTTCTTTCTTATCAATAATCTGAATAGGCTCTTCCACATAGGATAAATCTTTATCGATCTCCACCAGCTCATATTTAATGATGTGAGCAGGGTCATACATATACTTTCTAATCATCGAGACATGAAATATATCATGGACATGGCTCAATGCTGGTGGTAAAGCAATCCTGTAAGCGACAGAACCAATCCTCTCAAGAACCTCAAAAGGTCCAATAAATCTTGGGCTTAATTTTCCTTTCTTCCCAAACCTTATAATGCCTTTGGAGGGGGAGACTTTTAAGAATACCAAATCTCCGATTTCAAACTCAATATCTCGCCTTCTATTGTCGGCATAACTCTTTTGACGACTCTAAGCAGCTTTTAACCTTTTCCTTATAACTTGAATTTTCTCGGTAGTTTCTTGTACCTTGTCCGGTGCTAACAATTTTCTGTCACCAACTTCCTCCCAACATATAGGTGTTATGCACCTTCGCCCATATAAAGCTTCATAAGGAGCCATCTGAATACTTGAATGATAACTATTATTATACGTGAACTCAACAAGTGAAATATCCTTATCCCATTCACCTTTCCAATCCATAACATAGGCTCTAAGCAAATCCTCAAGTGTTTGAATTGTTCTTTCTGACTGACCATCGGTCTGAGGATGATATGCAGTGCTAAACTTAACTTTAGTGCTCATAGATTCCTGTAATCTTCTCCAGAATCTAGAGAGAAATCTGGAGTCTCTATCAGAGATGATCTCCTTTGGAATACCATGAAGTCTTACTATTTCATTAACATATAAATCTGCAAGTCTATCAAGCGAATAAGTCATATTAATCGGAAGGAAATGTGCAGATTTTGTTAACCTATCAATGATAACCCAAATAGCATCATGCTTCCTTGAGGTTCTGGGTAGTCCTGAAACAAAATCCATAGTAATACATTCCCATTTCCATTCAGGTATAACTAAAGGTTGCAGCAACCCTCCAGGTCTTTGGTGTTCTACTTTGATTTGCTGACAAGTCAAACTTTTTGAAACATACATTGCAATTTCCTTCTTCATACCTTCCCACCAATAATGACTTTGAAGATCTCTATACATCTTAGTGCTCCTAGGATGTATGGTGTACTTCGAAGTATGACTCTCCTTTAGGATTTGATTCTTGATATCCGGTTCATTTGGTACACATACTCTCTCCCCAAATCTCAATAGGCCATCCTTTGAAACTTGAAATTGTGGCTTCAATTCTTTTTCTACTTCATTCCTCAAGTAGATTAAATATGGATCTCGTAATTGTCCTTTCTTAATTTGTTGAATAAGATCAGATTGCACTTGAATGGAGGCCATCAATATCATCGAGTCTTGCTCTTTCCTCAAAGCTTTCAAATCAGAATTTTCTTCTAATAACTTCCATTGCTTCACGACCAGACTAGCCATAAAACTTGTAGATTTCCTACTAAGTGCATCAGCTACCACATTGGCCTTGCCCGGGTGATAACGGATGGCACAATCGTAATCCTTCAGAAGTTCTATCCATCTTCGCTGCCTCATGTTTAGCTCTTTCTGAGTGAAAATATATTTTAGACTCTTGTGATCAGTAAAGATTTCAAACTGTCAACCATACAAATAATGTCTCCAAATCTTTAGAGCAAAAATGATTGCTGCTAATTCCAAATCATGAGTTGGATAATTCAATTCATAACCCTTAAGTTGCCTAGAAGCATAAGCAATTACTCTCCCTTCCTGCATCAAAACACATCCTAAGCCCTTTCTTGAAGCATCAGTATAAACTACAAATCCCTCACTACCACTTGGAATAGTGAGAATAGGGGCACTAGTCAATCTTCTTTTTAACTCTTGAAAGCTTTGCTCACAATCATCGCCCCATACAAATTTCATATTCTTCTTAGTGAGTTTGGTGAGAGGTTGAGCAATTCGAGAAAATCTCTCCACAAATCTCCTGTAATAACCTGCCATGCCCAAGAAACTTCTAACCTCTGTTACATTTGTTGGTACTTCCCATTCAACTACAGCTTCTATTTTCCTTGGATCAACAGATATACCCTTCCCTGAAATCACATGGCCTAAGAAAGCAACTTCATTCAACCAAAATTCACATTTGCTGAACTTCGCATACAACTTCTTTTCTCTTAGTATGGACAACACATCACTCAAGTGTTCCTCATACTCCTGGTTACTCTTTGAATACACCAATATGTCATCAATAAATACAATTACACAGATATCCAAGAGCGGTTGAAATATCCTATTCATTAGTTCCATAAAAGCTGCAGGGGCATTTGTCAAACCAAACGGCATCACCAAGAATTCATAATGACCATATCGAGTTCTGAAAGCTGTTTTTGAAATATCCTCCTCCTTGATCTTTAGCTGATAGTAACCTGACCTCAGGTCAATCTTAGAGAATACTTGTGCACCCTGCAGTTGATCAAACAAATCATCAATTCTAGGTATGGGATATTTGTTTTTGATGGTCACCTGATTCAACTGTCTATAATCAATACAAAGCCTCAATGTTCCATCCTTCTTCTTAACTAACACCAGAGCACCTCATGATAAGATATTAAGCCAAATAAAATCCTCATTTAATAATCCTTGTAGTTGCTTTTCTAATTCCACTCACTCAAATGATGTCATTCTCTAGAGAGGCTTAGATATTGAGATTATCCCAAGGACCAAATCAAAAGCAAAATCACATTTGGAGGTAATCCAAACAAGTCATCCTGGGATACATTAGGCAAGGAGATAAATAATGTCCAATACTCTCAAAATAAAAGATCGGCTGATCAAATATGCAAAAAGTGATCATTCATTATATACCAATCCATACTGGTATGATAAGAAGATAGTCAATCCATACCAAGTATAATATCATAACTCCAAATCTCTAGGAGAACTAAATCAGCAAAAGTTCAAGTTCTCCAACAAAAATCAGACAAGAGGACCAGATTCAAGTTCGTTATCAAATAATCTCCATTGATTGTACTTACATATATCACATAATACAGTGGTCTAGGTTGAATACCCAAGTGATAGGCAACATGTTACGAATCAAATCGTAGATAGGACCCATGGTCAAACAAATATCTGCATTCTTTCATAAGCATGCATAATACCTTCGATCACTACTTCAGAAGTTTTAGAATCATATTCAGTGATAGCATACACTCTGATATGGGCAGATGATTTATGAGGCAGTGACTCTTTCTTATTGTTCAAAGGGCAGTCTTTTATTTCATGATCCAACTTTCCGCAAGCAAAATAGACTCCAGTCACCTGAAACACAAATTTGTTTCATAATTTAACTTATAATTCACACATGATTGAGTCTTTTGCGGTGACTTCCCATTTCAAATCCAAATGTCTTGACCCTCTTGTTATCACTTTCTGATTCATTTCCAATCACATTCTTATTGGTAAACTTGTCCTTATCATTCTTCTCACTGATCTCCAAAAATTCTTTTCATTGTTCTCATTAATGATAAGCCTCTACTTCCAATATAAGGCAGCAAAAGAAATCTTTCGATCATCAAAACAATTTTGTACATCAAATATCTTCTCTGTTTGCATCATCCATTTTTCTACCACCAATGAAATTAGGTCCACCATGCTTCCGCTGCGCCACTCTGATTCAATATCCCCGATTACCCTTTCATCCCACTTAATTAATCAAAATCAGATGAAGTAGGAGGACTAAATGTCATCGTCATCCTAGATTCCTAAAATACATCAAAGAAAGTTTTCACCAATCACTGTAGTTCACTAGACCACAATATATTTTGCACGTCAACATATCAAATATTCTAGTGATCCTCAAACCATGCTCTGATACCACCTCTGTCACGCCCCTAAAAATATCCATGATATTTAAATTTTTTTCGCCACAACTAACCCAGGATCCAAACACACATTTGAGGTCACTAAGAAAACATTCAGATCAAAAATTTCACTTCTATAATCTATCAATTCATAACCCTGTGCAATTCATAAACATAGCACACATCACTCGATAATTTATACAATCTGAACTCAACTCATCAAAATAAAAACCACAATATAAATCCACAAGTGGGGAAATCTATGCAGTCACCACAATCATCGATTTACCATAAGTTCATATCATTACACGAATTTAATTTAACATTCCAAAACCCTATACATGAGGGATCCTTTAACTTACACAAAATCCACAGGTTTAGATTCATAGTCACATTTCATTAGATGCAAGGTAGCTTATACACAACTACATATATGCTAACAAAAGTTCTGCCCAACGTCTTCTAAACTTTCCGCTGCCTCAGCCCATTCTTAACATTTAAGCAAGAGTTACGCTATCCTGAAAAATTTATCAACAAATGGGGTGAGCATAAAGAGCTCAGCAAGTGACTAACATATCCATATCAAAATAGTACAATTTCCAAAGAGATGCAGTTTTCAAACACGAAGCAGAATATACGATTTCGTATACATAATATCATTAGGAGCAGAATCATAATTGTCCTTTTTAATCATACATATTTGGTTCCTGACAGATGGGGCATAGAGTAATTGGAGCATATCAGAAACAAAGGAGACATATCGGAGCTTATCAATGGCATTTAAAATGTTCCAAATCACATCAACGACATATGGAACATTACGAAGCAAAATCAACAGTGAATGAAGCATTTCAGAACATATCAAACTCATATGTCATACAGAAGCTCAAACGTCGTCCTTGACGTTGCAATCATATCATAACTATCCAGAGCACGAACAGAAATAACTCACCAAAACTCTGGATGTCATATCAAACATATAGAGGGTGTAGTGGGATCTCAATCAGAATGTGATTCATCCATTTCTGAATGACCACCTGACAAAAGTCTCCCACGTCTGGGAGCTCCATCCACCCACGTCTAGGTGAAGTCAAAGGGGGCCGGCAGAGCATCGCAGGCTCTAAGCAATATCCCACATAGCGGGACCCCACATAGCGGGCAAATAAGCGCATACCAGAATATCCCACATAGCGGGACCCCACATAGCGGGCAAATCAGCGCATACCCTTTACCATTTCTAGCAAAGGTCCAGACAATCCCACACACCAGAGTACAAGAAGGCAGTTTCAACAATAAGTAGCATATAACGGAAGCACACGCGGAACAACCAAACGTACATGTGCCTTTTCGAAAGCAATGTGATGCAAGGAACAAATCTCTCACAAAAGTATTCATTTTAGGAAAGAAATGAAAGCAAGAGTGTACAGGGATTCCAAACAATCATAATTAGCTCAATTCCAATAAGAAGATTAGGCGAATTCAAGTATCCAAAGGAAATGGAACAGAATACGCGAAATCGACCAAAGCTCGATTTCGGACAGAATTCCAATGGCACATCAAACAAATATTTCAGAATAACAATTATGCTCCAATACCCATAAGAAGGCTATGGTCGAACCATATATCAATCTATATTCGGATGGAACAGATTTCATATGAAACAGGGCTCCCAACACAGAGTTACCTCTGATTTGGTAACACAAGGTCAAAATCACAATCACTGTTTTGCAAAATTTATAAGGTCGGATTCAACAGACGATAGGGTGGGCAATTGAACTCCAAAATTTTCAAACTATATGTCAAAAGAGAGAATTTCAAGTCTAGTTTCAAATAAAATCAGTTTGGTACAAACCAGAATTTTCAACAGGGAGTTATAGGTGTTTTAGTATCGAAAGGTCAGAAATCTTGAACTCTGTTTTACAGCGTCTATAGGCTCTTTTGAAACAAATTTTTGGGTAAGTATTCGGTGTCCAAAATCTACCAAATCGGTGTCAAAAGAAAGACATACGAGTCTAATTTCAAACAAAAATAGTTCCTGCCTGAATTCTCATTCTGTACTAAAACTTAGGGCCGAAGCAGTGCTTAGGGGTCAGTTTACCGAAAACTTTCAGAATCCATAGTTCTATGTCCAAAGAGGAATATATCAGTTTCTAAATAAAAATCTTCCAATTTATTTTTAATCAACATAAAAGCAGAGTCAAATACTTATGTAGGATGGGGTTAGAACACTTGCCTTTGCAAATTTTGACCCGAAGTAACAAGATTAAAGCAAAAACCCTAAAAGCCCCAAATTTTCTTTCTCTTCTCCTTCTTCTTCTTCTTCTTCTTCTTCTTCTTTTCTTTCCCTGATCACCCACGAGCTGCCTCCTCTGCTTCCTTAACAACGAAGGCAGAGAGGCTTAAGCGGTGGAATTTGTCATTTGGTGCATTTTGCAGTTTAGTCCTTGTTTTATCATATTCACGATTAGGTCCTTAGGGTTTACATATAGGTCCTCAGATTCTTTCTTTTTTTTCTTTTTTTCTTTTTTTGAACAGATCTCCCAAATCTTAAAAATAAGTTACCTCTGATTCATACTCTATTTCTTTTGTCAATTAAAATAGATGCTTACATTATCACCAAAAATTTATACGAACATTCGGAATTGAGGGGTGTTACAACTACCGCTTGTCATCAGACACTAAGCGGTACTACCATTCAGTCTGGGTGGTACTACAGCCTGATAGTGCTCGAATACCGAGCTTAGGCGGTACCACCACTTGACAGGGGTAGTACCATCGCTGGCAGCAATAACTGCCGGTGGTACCACCACCTGACAAGGGCGATACTACTGCCCAGAATCCCTAGGAGACCGAGTCTCCTGGGCGGTGCCACCGTCGGCCAGGAATTTTGGGTCCGAATGGGCTATTCCATTCGGCCCAATTAGCCCCTAATTAAGTTAGTGGGATTATCTCCTAACTCTAACTTAATCTATACTCTAACTACGGCAATTACAACATGATTACTACAATTCTGTGTTCTGGTGCGTCAATCGCTTCTTCCGGCGAACATCCGACGAACCCTCGGCAATGCTCCGGTGGACTCTCGGCAAGCTCCTGGACTACATAACGATCTTCTTGGCGAGTTCGTCTGGTTCGTCGCTTCTTCTCGTCTGGTTCCCGCATTACTTCTGACGAACGTCCGGACTTCCGATGAACTCTCGTACTCCCAACGTGATCTTGATCTTGACTCTAACATAACACCTGCTGCATGTCTTACTGCCATCATAGTTAATCCTGCACACTTATCTCAATATATAGATTAGATCATCAAATGACAATTGACTTCATCATCAAAATCTGAGATTCAACAATCTCCCTCTTTTTGATGATGACAATCAATTGATGACAGAGTTAACCTTAAATCCCCCTATCTATATGCCATACTTGAGAAAAGTCATTCTTGAATTCAAAGCCTTTGAATTCAAGAGACATATTGATAAGTTAAGTTCATTTAAACTTATCAATACACCCATCATGATTCCTATCATGATGTAACTTTCTGAAAATGATGTTAAGGCATGACATCCATTTTCAAGTCTAATATTTCAAATATGAAGGATAACAATCATAGTAATTCATTCTATGACAAGATATCAATTTGTAAAATTGTAAGATAAGCTCTAGATATCTTATCGTAATGCAAATATTTCAAGTGTAAAATTGTATACATCAATTTATCATCAATTTATCACCAATTTACCACATATTTCTCCCCCTTTATCATCAACCAAAAAGGAGAGCGATTCAATAATAAATGCAAGTGTGGTAAAAATTCATGTCACAAAATCATACCAATCATATTTTAAACATTCATGACATGGTATCGTTCAAAAGTTCTCAACATTAAGGAGATAGCTTTCATTACTTCTTTCCTTTTATTTATCATCAAGGCTTTGCATGAAGGAGGAAAGTAAGGAAGGTAAAGCCATTGAGAACCAACTTTAAATGAAGTTAAGATCGATAAGAGAGTTTCATTATGCTTCATTTTTCACAAGGATCAAGATATATATGTGAAATTAAATCCTTGCAAGTGTTCATCTCAAAAAATCTTCCTTCATTAAGAAGAATTCATGTGAGAGAATCATTATATCAAATCCATTTCTCAATTAAAATTCACAAAAGATAAGTCCATGAGAGATGCATTTGTCAATTAATTCCATGTATCAAAATCATTTAGTGATGGAGCATGGATATGAAATAAATTCGATATGGCATAGGCTTGTTATAGCTTATAAGCTCCATTCAAGAAATACATTAAATCTAGAAGAGAAGTACAACAAAATCATGCATTCGGACAATGTTTTGTTATAGCTTTTCAATTACAATCATGAAGGTAAATATGTTCATCATCATGGAAATTTTTAGCATCAAGGCACAAAATTTCTAACATTAAAGTAAACATGTTATTGAAGCACACAATCTTATGTAGAATTCGTATCACGAAATTTTCAACATCGAATCAAGAAAGTCCAAAAATGAAATTAATTCATGTATTTGGACAAATCAACATTCCTAATTCTCTTCTAATAAAATCAAATTATTTTTCACTTAAAGGCTTTGTAAAAATATCGGGCAATTGATGTTTTGTATCAATAAACTCTGGGATTACATCATGATTAGTGACATGATCTCGTATAAAGTGATACCTAATGTCAATATGTTTTGTTCTAGAGTGTTGAATGAGATTCTTTGTTAGACATATTGCACTTGTGTTATCATATTTAATGGGGATATTTTTAAGATGAATATTATAATCCTCTAAAGTGTTTTTCATCCACACAACTTATGCACAACATGCACTAGCTGCAATATACCAAGCTTTGGTTGTAGATAGTACAACCGAGTTTTGTTTCTTGGATGACCAAGAAACAAATGCATGTCCCAAAAATTGACATGTTCTAGATGTGCTTTTTCTATCTAGTCTACATCCGGCAAAATCTGTATAAGGAATTAGCTCAAAATTCTCAGATTTTGGATACCATAATCCTAGATTTGTGGTTCCTTTAAAATATCTAAGTATCCTCTTAACTGCTTTAAGATGAGATATCTTAGGATTAGATTGAAACCTAGCACAAAGACCTACACTAAACATGATATTCGATCTTATTGCAGTGAGGTATAGTAAACTTCCTATCATACCCCTATAAGCTTTTTAATCAAATCTTTCTCCACTTTCATCAATGTCTAACTTAGTGGAGGTATTCATGGGAGTATTGATAGCCTTCGAGCTATCCATTTAAACATTTTTAGCAAATCTAAAGCATATTTTGTTTGACTAAAAAAAATACCATTACTTAGTTATTTGATTTGTAAGCCTAAGAAGAAAGTTAATTCTCCAATCATACTCATTTCAAATTCAAGACTCATACTTTTAGCAAATGATTCACATAAAGATTCATTCATGGAACCGAAAATAATATCATCAACATAAATTTGAACAATAAAAAAATTATTTTTAAAATTTTTGATAAACAATGTAGTATCGACCTTGCCTTTAAAGAAATTATTTTCGCTAAAAAATAAGCTAAGTCTCTCGTACCAAGCCCTTGGGGCTTGTTTCAATCCATATAGAGCTTTAATCAATTTAAACACATGATTAGGGAGATTATCATTCTCAAATCCAGGAGGTTGTTCAACATAAACTTCTTCGGAAATAAAGCCATTAAGAAAAGTACTTTAAACATCCATTTGAAACAACTTCAAATTATTACTACTAGCATAGGCAAAGAGCATCCTTTTGGCTTCTAATCATGCCATAGGAGCTAAGGTCTCTTCATAATTGATCCTTTCTTCTTGGTTGAAATTTTTGGGTACTAATCTAATCTTGTTTCTAACCACGATACCAAGTTCATCTTGCTTGTTTCTAAAGACACATTTAATACCAATAACTAAATGGTCATTTAGCCTAGGAACAAGCTTCCACACCTCATTTCTCTCAAATTGATTTAACTCATCTTGCATTGTGATAATCCATGAATCATCTTTCATGGCTTTGTCAATACATTTAGGTTCAATTTGGGAGAGAAAAGCGGCGTTGGCACAAAAATTTTTAAGAGAAGAACGTATTTGAACCCCTTTAGATATGTCTCCTATGATTAATTCCTTAGGATGAGCATCTACATACTTCCAATCCTTGGGTAAGGATGTTTTGGAAGTGGATACATCTAAGTTGCTAGTTGAAGAAGGGGTTTCATTTAAATTCAAAGTATCAAAATTAACATCATCATCAAAATCATTTTTCTTAATTTCGAAAATCTTATTAAAAACAACATGAATGGATTCTTCTATAATTAAAGTTCTTTTATTAAAGATACGAAATGCTTTAGAAATTGAAGAATAGCCAAGAAAAATTTCTTTATCGGATTTAGCATCAAATTTTTCTAAGGCATCTTTTTCATTCAAAATAAAACACTTACACCCAAAAACTTTAAAATATAAAACATTGGGTTTTTTGTTGTTCCACAACTCATAAGGAGTTTTAGTGAGTAAGGGTCTTACTAGAATTCTATTCATGACATAGCATGCTGTGTTTATGGCTTCGGCCCAAAAATATTTGGGTAGGTTATGTTCATTCAACATGGTTCTTGCCATTTCTTGCAAATTTCTATTCTTTCTTTCTACTACTCTATTTTGTTGAGAATTTCTTGGAGTAAAGAAGTTGTGGTTGTATCCATTGGATTCACAAAATTACAATGGTTTTGAAATTCACCACTGTGATCACTTCGAATTGATGAAATCATAGAACAATTTTTATTTTGAACAAGTTTACAAAACTCGGTGAAATATCTAAGGCATTTACTTTTGTGTGTCAAGAAATAAGTTCATATGTATCTACTATAATCATCTACAATGACAAAAGCATATTTATTACCTCCTAGGCTTGATGTATAAATTGGTCCGAATAAGTCCATATGGATCAATTGCAAAAGTCTAAAGGTGCTTATTTGATTCTTAGGTTTGAAACTACCTTTTATTTGTTTTCCTAATTGACAAGCATCACACACATTATCTTTGACGAACTTGATATGAGGAATTCCTCTTACAAGTTCTTTGGATGAAATTTGGGTGATTAGTTTCATGCTAGCATCACCTAATCTCCTATGCCAAAGCCAAGCATCGTCATTCAAAACAGAAAAACATATTTCATTGCAAAGATCATTGATGTCAATAGTGTATATGTTATTTTATTTTAATGCAATTATAGATATGTTTTTATGTTGTTTTTTAATAATGCAAGCATTAGATTCGAATTTAATAATATATCCTTTATCACACAATTGACTGATGCTCAAGAGGTTATGTTTTAAACCATCAACTAACAAAACATCTTCAATAAAAAAGTTGGATTTGTTACCTATGGTTCCTTTGCCAATGATTTTACCCTTGTTGTTGTCTCCGAAGATGACATATCCTTCGTCTATACTAGTGAGCTTAGAGAATTAAGATGGATCTCTAGTCATATGCCTTGAGCATCTACTATCAATGTACCATCTCTTACTCCTAGCTTGTGATGGTATACATTTCTACAAAAAAGGATGATTTTTAGGTACTCATTTGATCTTGGGTGCCTCAAAAACCGATCTAAATTGCTTATTATGTTGCATGGAGTTCTTTATGGTTCCTTAAGGAACCCAAATCAATTTGTTTAGAGTAACCTTCTTGAATGGACAATGATAAGCTCTATATCCATGTTTGCAACAAAAGTTACATTTGTTTTGGTGCAAAATATACAAGATAGGGCCTTTAATGAAGGTGGTTGGATTTTGGTGAGAGCTCTTCACAAATCTGATTCCACTTCTTTTATGAACGTAACCCTTATTGGTAAGGATCATGTTCAAGAACTTGCTACCAATCTCAAATTTCTTAAAGGTATCCTTGAGTAGCAAGTTCTCCTTTTGAATTATTTCTAAATCATGGCATTTCATACATGGAGCTAAACTATCATTATGCTCAATTTTTAATTTATCGAAATTACTAACAAGAGAATTATGCTCCTTTTTTAATAATTTATATTTTCTACTAATTATTTTGTATTCATCAAATAAATCATGGAAAGCATTTAATAATTCATCAAATGATCAATTTGCATCAATTGAACTTAATACCTCCTCTCCAATGGCCATTAGTACATAATGAGCAACTTGTTCGGTGTTGGGCTCCTCTTCTTCGAATGCGCTTGAGTCATCCCATGTTGCATTGAGCACCTTCTTCTTTGGTGTTCTCTTCTTAGCTTGGGGACATTCACTTTTATAGTGTCCCGGCTTCTTGCATTCATAGCAAATTACTTGGTCTTTCTTGGGTTCAAATTTATTTTTAGTGTCATTTTTAAATTTGTTTCTTTTAATGAATTTTTTGAATTTCCTTGTTAAAAGTGTCAAGTCATCGTCAAAGTCCTCATCACTTGAGTTTTCTCTCAAGTGGTCTTCTTGAGTTCTAAGTGTCATATCCTTCTTGTTCTTTGGAAGGGTATCCTCATGCTCTTCATGAGCTTTGCATGTCATTTCGTAGGTCATTAGTGACGCAATTAATTCTTCAAGAGGAAAGTTGTTTAAATCTTTGGCATCTTGAATGGCCATCACTTTAGGGTCCCAACTCTTTGGAAGGGATCTTAAAACTTTATCAACGAGCTCAAAATCCGAAAAACCTTTATCGAGTCCTTTCAGGCCATTGATAACATCCGTAAAACGGGTGTACATGTCTCCTATGGTCTCACTCGGTTTCATTCGAAATAGTTCATAAGAATGCACTAAAAGGTTGATTTTTGACTCTTTCACTCTACTCGTGCCTTCATGAGTCACTTCGAGTGTGTGCCAAATATCAAAAGTCGTTTCATAAATCGAAACACAATTGAACTCGTTTTTATCTAGTTAACAAAACAAGACATTCATAGCCTTGGCATTTAACGTGAAAGTCTTCTTCTCCAACTCATTCCAATCGTTCATTAGAAGAGAAGACTTTTGAAAACCATTTTCAATAATGTTCAAAGCTCAAAATCCATAAAAATAAGGAAGATCCTCATTCCCGACAAATGCCATCTCTCTTGGGTTTTAATCCAACTAAGAGTGAATCTTGCTCTAATACCAATTGTTAGGATCAAGAGTGCACTAAGAGGGGGGGGGGGTGAATTAGTGAAGTGGAAAACTTTCACTATTTCAAAAACCTTGTTTCGATTAAAACCGATTCAACGAGAATGATTTCAACTTAATTTGTTTCAAAAGGAAATTGAGCTTGAAGTCTTAAGTGAAAATGCAAGAGAGGACTAAGGTGATTTGCAGCAATGTAAATCACATAAATGAAAAAACATAGATTTCGCAAAGTCTTCATAGAAAGCTGATCTCAGAAGATGTTTTAGTCAAAGTGAATGTAAACGTATTTAAAACACAGTAAAGAGGAGAGGCAGTTTGCTATAAAGGAAAGATGCTAAAAGTAAATGCAAATCGGGATTTTAGAGCAGTTCGGTCTATTAGGATCAAGAGCACTAAGAGGGGGGAGGGAGTGAATTAGTGTAGCGAAAAACCTTCTACGATTAAAATAAACTGCGTTCGTTCGATAAAAGTGATTTCAG
Organism: Musa acuminata AAA Group; assembly: GCF_036884655.1. Taxonomy (NCBI): domain Eukaryota; kingdom Viridiplantae; phylum Streptophyta; class Magnoliopsida; order Zingiberales; family Musaceae; genus Musa; species Musa acuminata. The sequence continues at coordinate 17,116,209 of NC_088335.1, read as the reverse complement.
TAAGAAAGCCAATTCGTAAATCACTTTAACTTTTGATTAAGCGAGATGCAGCAAAGATATAAATGCAGTTTGCAGTAATGGTTCAAATCAGATAGTAGGCGCAAACTGAAATATGATATTCGTACGGAAAAACTGATTTACGTCTAAATGCTGATTCGTAAATCACTTGATTAAGCGAGATGCAGTTAAAATAAGGATATAAAGGCAGTTTGCAGTTATAATAGAAATCAAAACGTAAACGCAAACTGAAATATGATGATCGTACGATAAAACTGATTTACGTCTAAACGCCAATTCGGAAAGTGCAAAGCTTGAAACCCAATCGTATATGCGTAGAAAGCAGTAAGCTTTTGAGGAGGTTTGCAATAAAGATAAGATGCTCAAAGTAAATGTAAACCAGGATTTAGAGTGGTTCGGTCAATCTTGACCTACTTCACTTTTGGCTTCCTCCACCGACGAGGTCACCGACGTCAACTAGAGGCCTTCCTTCAATAGGCGAAGGCCAACCACCCTTTTACAGTTTCACTCCTTTTAAAGGGCTTAGGAGACAACCCTTACAGAATTTCCTTTCCTCTCTTAACAGATTAGGACTTGGAAGAAAAGAGGAAGAAGAACTTTCAACTCATACAACACTTTTGAGCTCTAAAAATCATGAAGTAAAATCAGAATTTTGGTGGTTTTTGGGTGCCGTTTCAGTGCTGAAAGGGTGGGGTATTTATAGGCCCCAACCCAATTTGAATTTAGAGCTCAAAATTGTCAATTCCCGGAATTTCGGGATCTGGCGGTTGCACCGCCTGACTGAGGCGATTGCACCGCCGGGTAGAGCTCGAAGACTGAGCCTCTAAGCGGTGCCACCTCCTGTCAGGGGCGGTTGCACCTCCTGCCAGAGCTCGAAGACCGAGCTCAGGCGGTGCCACCGCTTGACTGAGGCGGTTGCACCACTCAGCCAGAGCTCGGAGACCGAGCCCAAGCGGTGCCACCTCCTGTTAGGGGCGGTTGCACCGCCCAATCTCACTCGGAGACTGAGCCCAGGTGGTGCCACCGCCTTGTCGCGGACTTAGCTGGTTTTGCCTAAGTCGTGCGGCACCCTTGCGTGTCCGTCTGCAAAGGTCAGCCTCCCCGAAGCCTCCCATTGTCCCTTAGGACCACCAAAAGAGAGAACGGGTTAGAGAGAACGCCTCAATCGGGATCCACAAGCAAATATCTCCGAAAAACACTTCATAGACAATGCAAATTACAAACAGACTTTACAAGCTCTGAATAGTGGCACAACAAAGGGTAAAATGGTCCATTACAGATCGAAAATCTCTTGCACATGTCCACATGACACAACCTATATTTACCAGCCTAAAGAGGCCACCAACCCAACTAAAATGGGACTATTAAGCCTTCGACCGCCCCGTTACATGTTGTACAAGGCATGAGCATACCAAAAGACACGGACATACATAAGTATTACATCAAACATCTTGTTTAGAAGTTTGTCTGTGACATTCTCCCCCACTTATTCCTTCGACGTCCTCATTGAAGCCTTTGTCGACACTGCAACTCCTCGCCTTTGCTGAGTTTTCAATCTTCTGCTCCAACTACAATGCGCCTCTTGGCTCCTTGCTGCTCTCCGCTGTTGTTTTTGAGTAGTCGAACCTTTGATCCGCCATGCTGCTTCAACTCACCAATGACTCTGACTCTGGTGTGGGGTTGGCTGAGTTGTGTTGATCCTTGTTGATTCCTGCGGATCCCCCAGATGAAGGAAAAGACCATCCTTACTGCGCCAGTCTCTCAAATTCCTCATGCTGCTTGAACTGGGTGGATGCTTATTGGAGCTTTAACGAGCATCGTCTCGCAAACTTCTGAAGTTTTGGGTCCTTCCTCTACAAAATTTACTCATTGACTATTCTTTCACTTAGTTGTCACATCCAAGTAGGTTCGCATCACTTTCGCTTTCGATTGGCATTTCATTGGGAAATGAAGCGGACAATCAACTCTCAGTAGCACTGATCACCATTGGTGAGGATTTGACAACTATTGTCTTCCATTATCTTCGAAGGGTCTTTGAACTTGTGCAGAGCTCCTCTGCTGGATAGATAAGAGAATTAGGGTACTCGGTTTCGCCCATTCTCTTAAGAGTTGAGAAGGCAAAGGTTACTTGGCTTCGCCCGCCTCCTCGAGGTTGTACTCCATGCATCGAGCTGGTTACTAGCCTTCACCTGCTCTTTGCTCACACTTCTGAAGCACTTGAACTGTTTGCACTCCTTGCGTTGAGTTAGTTACTGTGATTCACCTTCTCAATGCCATCGAACTTCTGGAATGCAGGAAGTTTTCACCCCGACTTGGAGTAATTCTCTCATAGGTTTGGTCGCTTCTGGGATTGTACCGTCTTCTCCATCAACCCTGTCGCCTACTCCACTGAGTAGCAAAGGTACAGCACCGCGTACTGCCTGCTTCGTTCCTTGGTTATGCACTCTTGCATGACCCGAAGTCCTTCACTTTCAGCTATCTTGATGAGAAGCACATTGACACCGGTCTTACGAAGTTCTTCAGCCTCTGCCCTTCAGCCTTGTCTCGGTACTTGGAGATTGTCTTTGCATTCTCCACCTCCTCGGCCCCTTTCAAGACCAAGCGCTCTCCCTCCATGAAAGCAAGGGATCAATGACTTTCACGGAAGTCCCGCCTCTGCGGTACCACGGCGCTGCCATGCCCATGGCCCTACTATCCGTCGCCTCGCATCTGCATCCCTTTTCTTCACGATCAGTAGATATGTCTCCGTGGCACTCCTTTGAGTCCACCTTCATTCTAACTGATGCTTGATTTTGGGTAGCTAAGTCCCTCTGGACTCGTCATCGCTTCCTCGCCCCTTTCGACCCCCTGCTTCAACACCTCTGTGTTCTCCAAGCAGTCTGTTTGGTCAATGGAAAGACAGACTGCAACTCCCATGCATGGCCTCTGCCATCGCTTTGTAGGGTTTGTACCGATTCTATTCTCCTTAGCTTCCTTAGTAGCAACGTTCGCTTACTCGGCCTTGTCCTCTGACTTGTCGGGCTCCCTTAAGCGAATATGAGCTCTGGAGCAGTCCAACTCTCCAGCTGTTTCGATCATACCTCTGCATGATCAAGTCCCTCCCATGGAACTCACTGGTACTTGCATTCGAACTTTTCCCTTAGTGGAACTCAGCCCCCATATGCTAATGACCAAGGTTTTCATCCAATGCAAAATTCGATGCACGCTCGGAAGACCCGCCTCTGCGGTACCATGGCCTTCACTCCTTGAATCCATAGCCCTTCTTGCCGTCGTGTTGTTCACCGAAGTGGAGCTTCCAATAGCTCCCGATCATACCTCCAAATGATCTAGTCCCTCCCGGGACTCAGTCGTGTGTATCGCATTGCCACGAACTATTCCACCATGATGCACTGCAACATGTCGCCTCCTGGTGACATCTCCATTGCATTCTGATCCTTGTAGAATAAACTCAAATTGTGAACCTTCCATGTGTGGCCTCTGCCAATGCATCGCAGGGTCTCCTCCACCTTCGATTTTGTTCGCTCCTTTGGCAATCGACCTTCATCCACCCACTCTTGAGTCACACCTAGATGAAGCACCGCTCTAGGACAGTCCGTCGCCTAGTAGCTCCCGAAGTCCACCGACTTCACTGTAATTTGTGCACCATTGTCTGGATCCTGGGCCTTTGCCCCTACCAGCACAATCTCCGCTACGCACCGCTTCCTTCATAGACAATGCAAATTACAAACAGACTTTACAAGCTCTGAACAGTGGCACAACAAAGGGTAAAATGGTCCATTGCAGATCGAAAATCTCTCGTACGTGTCCACATGATACAACCTATATTTACCAGCCTAAAGAGGCCACCAACCCAACTAAAATGGGACTATTAAGCATTCGACCGCCCCTCTACATGTTGTACAAGGCATGAACATGCCAAAAGACACGGACATACATAAGCATTACATCAAACATCTTGTTTAGAAGTTTATCCGTGACAGCCTGGCTGGGGCGGTTCAACCGCTTGGCAAAAATCAGGGTCCGAATGGGTTGATCCATTCGGCCCAATTTGGGTTTTTCAGGGGCCCAATTGCCCCAAGATTAAGTTAATGGGATCACCTCCCATTTCCAACTTAATCATTGTGCTAACTACGATATTTCCTAAGACATTTACTGCAACTTGCTTCGGTGCGTCAATCGCTTCTTCCGGCGAGCTTCCGGCGAACTTCCGTCGATCATCCGATGAACCCTCGGTGATGCTCCTGCGGACTTCCGGCAAACTCCTGGACTTGCGTCGATCCACTTGGTGAGTTTCGACGAGCTTCTTTGGCAAGCTCATGGACTTCTCGGATTTGTTCCCGCAGAACCTCCGACGACTGTCCGAACTTCCGACGAACTCTCGAACTCCCAACGTGATCATTGTCTTGACTCTGGTGCAACTCTTGCTGCATATCTTACTTTCATCGTAGTTAATCCTGCATACTTAAAACAAAACTTCAATTGAGACAATTAATCCTAAGCAATTAACCAAGTTGTCCGGCATGTCATTGGTCCCTCGACGCTTCGTCCGATTCTTCGGCGCATCGTCCTCTCCTGCAACCTATTGCCCAATCAGCCAGTTGACTCCGCAACTCCGATATCCTTGGCACAATACCCGCTCTTCTTGGCCCGATGCCCGAGTTCACGGCCCGAAGCCTTCTGTCGATACGTCGACCGATCCACCGGCCCGACGTCCAATCTTCTGACATGTTCCTCCGGCACAACATGATTTTCCTGCTTTAATTGTCTCATCCTGATCGAAGCATCCTGCGTCACTCAAAATGCAGATTAAATCATAAACATATATCAAGTAGTTTCATCATCAAAATATGAGATTCAACACGGTCAACGTGACCTACATCCACTATCGGCTTCCTCCTCTGACGAGGTTACCACTGTCCACTAGAGGCCTTTCTTCAATAGGCGAAGGCCAATCACCCTTTTACAGCTTTTCTCCTTTTGCCGGGCTTAAGAGACAACCCTTACAAGTTTTCACTCCTCTCTTGGATGATCTCAACACTTAGAAAGAAAGAGGAGAACTCTAACTTTTACAACACTTTAAGGCCTCAAGACTCAAGAGTATTTCAAGAATTTCGTTGCCCTTTCATGAAGGAAAGGGTGGGGTATTTATAGACCCTAATGAGTTCAAAAATGAAGTCTAAAAGTGTCCATTCTCGAATTTTCGGCTTAGCGGTACCACTGGCATTACTGGGTGGTACTATCGCCTATCATCGGACACTGAGCAATACTACCGCTCAGTCTGGGTGGTACTATCACTTGACAGCGCTCGAAGACCGAGCTCAGGCGGTACCACTACCTGACAAGGTCGATACCACCACTAGCAGCAATAACTGCCGACGATACCACCGCCTGACAAGGGCGGTACTACTACCTAGAATCCCTAGGAGAACGAGTCTCCTAGGTGGTGCCACCGTCGGCCAAGAATTCTAGGTCTGAATGGGCTATTCCATTTGGCCTAATTTGGGTCTGTTAAGGGCCCAGTTGGCCCCTAATTAAGTTAGTGGAATTATCTCCCAATCCTAACTTAATCTATACTCTAACTACGACAATTACAACATGATTACTGCAATTCTGTGTTTCGGTGCATCAATCGCTTCTTCCAGCGAGCTTCCGGCATATTTCCGGCGAACATCCGACGAACCCTCGGTGATGCTCCGGCGGACTCTCGGCAAGTTCCTGGACTTCGCGACGATCTTCTTAGCGAGTTTCGATGAGCTTCTATGGCAAGCTCCTGGACTTCTCTGTTGGTTCCCGCATAACTTCCGACGAACGTCCGGACTTCCGACGAACTCTCGTACTCCCAACATGATCATGATCTTGACTCCGGCACAACACTTGCTGTATGTCTTACTGCCATCATAGTTAATCCTTCATACTTTTCTCAACATATAGATTAGATCAATAAATGACAATTGACTTCATCATCAAAATCCGAGATTCAACAAAAACAAGTCCCAAGGGCTTGGTTTGAGAGACTTAGCTCACTTCTTATCGAAAATAATTTTTCTAAAAGCAAGGTCGATACTACATTGTTTATCAAAAATTTTAAAAATAATTTTTTTATTGTTCAAATTTATGTTGATGATATTATTTTCGGTTCTACGAATGAATCTCTATGTGAGTCATTTGCTAAAAGTATGAGTCTTGAATTTGAAATATGTTTGATAGGGGAATTAACTTTCTTTTTAGGCTTACAAATCAAACAATTAAGTAATGGTATTTTTCTTAGTCAAACAAAATATGCTCTAGATTTGCTAAATAGGTTTAATATGGGTAGTTCAAAGACTATCAATACTCCTATGAGCACCTCCACTAAGTTAGAAATTGATGAAAGTAGAGAAAGCTTTGATCAAAAAGCTTATAGAGGTATGATAGGAAGTTTACTTTACCTCACCGTAACTAGACCGGATATAATGTTTAGTATAGGACTTTATGCTAGGTTTTAATCTAAGCCTAAAATATCTTATCTTAAAACAGTTAAGAGAATACTTAGATATCTTAAAGGAACCATAAATCTAGGATTATGGTATCCAAAATCTGATAACTTTGAGCTAATTACTTATGCTGATGAAGATTTTGCTGGATGTAGATTAGAGAGAAAAAGCACATCCGGAACATGTCAACTTTTTGGACACACACTTGTTTCTTGATCTTCTAAGAAACAAAATTTGGTTGCATTATCTACAACTGAAGTCCAGTACATTGCAGCTAGTGCATGTTGTGCACAAGTTGTGTGGATAAAAAATACTTTAGAAGATTATAAGATTCATCTTAAAAACATTCCCATAAAATGTGATAACACAAGTGTAATATGTTTAACAAAAAATCTTATTCAACATTCTAGAACTAAACATATTGATATTAGGCATCACTTTATATGAGATCATGTTAATAATCATGATATAATCTTAGAGTTTATTTATACGAAACATCGATTAGCCGATATTTTTATAAAGCCCTTAAGTGAAGAATAGTTTGATTTTATTAGAAGAGAATTGGGAATGTTAATTTGTCCGAATGTATGAATTTGTTAAATTTTGTTTTCGGACTTTCTTGATTCTTTGGATCACTCACTTAAATTCTGTGCTGATAATTTTATGATGTGAACTTTACATGATGATAAGGTTGTGTGCTTCAATTCACTTGCTTGATTTTTATTACCACATTTGCATTGTTGAATTGTTCTCCTTTTTGTTGATGACAAAGGGAGAGAAATAATACCGAAATATGGTAAATTGATGTCAAATATATGCAATGTATTTCATCATATATACTTGAAATGTTTGCTTGATAAATTTCCTTTATTATGATAAGATATCTAGAGCTTAACTTGCTATTTTGTAATTGATATCTTGCTATAGAATGATGAATTGCTATCATTGTCATCTTTCATATTTGAAATATCATACTTGAAAATGGATGTCATGCCTTGACATCGTTTTGATAAATACTTGGCATCGTATTTTGAGAATGATCGATCATGATAGGAATCATAATGTGCATGTTGATAAGTTTAATTAACTTATCTTATCGGTTTGTTTCTTGAATTCAAAAGCCTTGAATTCAAGAATGTTTTTTCTCAAGTATGACATATAGATAGAGGGAGTTAAGGTTAACTCCGTGATAGAGGGAGTTAAGGTTAACTCCGTCATCAATTGATTGTCATCATAAAAAAGGGGGAGATTGTTGAATCTCAGATTTTGATTATGAAGTCAATTGTAATTTGTGTAGGATTAACTACGATAGCAGTAAGACATAAAGCAGGTGTTGTGCCGGAGTCAAGATCGAGATCTCATTGGGAGTTCGAGAGTTCGACGGAAGTCCAAACGTTTGTCGAAAGTTCTACCGGAACCAATCGAGAAGTCCAAGAGCTTGCCAAAGAAGCTCGTTAGAACTCACCAAGAAGATCATTGTAAAGTCTTGGAGCTTGCTGGGAGTCTGCCGGAACATTGCCGAGAGTTCGTCGGATGTTCGTCGGAAGCTCGTCGGAAGAGCAATTGACGCACCGGAACAAGAAGCACTATAAATTATATCTTAGTTATCATAGTTAGAGTATAAATTAAGTTAGAATTGGGAGGTGATCCCACTAACTTAATTAGGGGCCAATTGGGCCCTTAATAAGACTGAATTGGGCCGAATTAAGCACCCAATTCAACCCCTGAAAACATGGCCGATGGTGGCACCGCTTGGAAGGCAGTGCCCCTAGATTTCTAGGTGGTGGTGCCACCGGTAGCAGTGCTGCCAGTGGTGGTACTACCCAGTGTTAGATCAGTGGCGGTAGTACCGCCCAGTAACGGTGGTGGTACCGCCAGTACCCCGGATTTCAAGAATGTGACACTTTTTTGCTCTAATTTTGAAGCCATTGAGGCCTATAAAACCATACCCTTTTCTGCATGAAAGGGCACGAAAGTATTGGCTTAATCTTGAATTCTTGAGTCATAAAATTGTTGTAAAAGTTAGAGTTCTCCTCCTTCATCTCTTAGCCTTGTAACTATCTAACAAAGAGGAGTGAGACGTGTAAGGGTTGTCTCCTAAACTTGGGAAAAGGAGAGTGTGCTGTAAAGAGGTATTCGGTCTTCACCTATTGAAGGAAGGCCTTTAGTGGATACCAGTGACCTCATCAGAGGAGGAATCCGAAAGTGGATGTAGGTCACCTTGACCGAACCACTCTAAATTATAGTTTGCTTTTTATTTATACAATTTACTTTATTGCAAACCTCTTTAATCTTCTCTTACACCTTTATGAAAGATTTCAATTTCTACTTCTCTCCGAAACAGATTGAATCGAAACCATTTTCGTCGGAATCGGTTTTAAACGAAACGAATAATTTTCTGAAATCGTGAAAGTTTTCTGCTACACTAATTCACCCCCTCTCTTAGTACTGCTCTTGATCCTAACAGGGCCTAGAGGGTCACACACATATGGTAGGCATTGCAATGAGTAGAGTTTCAGATATGAGATATCCGCGGGAGCCCCTATCTTATTAGATATCCAATAAGCCCCTGAATTATTGAATCCTATGGATAAGATCCAATAAGAGCCCATAAGAGATTATTGGATAGAGATCCACTAATCTATAAGGTTTGGGTAATTGGATGAAGATCCAATACCTAATATGGGAGGATCCATTAGGGTTTGATAGAGACCTCTATAAATAGGAAGGATTCAATGGTTCATAGGCTAGAGTCTTTGCTTGCCTCTCCTATTCTCCTCCCCCTCTCCACCTCAGAGTAGGCCTAGAGTTTTGAGGAGCATCGTCACAGCCCTATTGTGTGGATCACCACTAGAGAGGAGGACGGTTGACCTCCTTCATCCTCTCCTAGAAATCTATAAGGATTCAGGGATATGCAATCTCCCTAGGTAACACAATCTACTATATACGTAGTTTTGAGTTTCACGGATTTTTGCGCACCAATCTTCGCATGACGACGAACATCTCTTTGGGAATAGGAGATTTTGTTTTTGTTCTTCCACTGCACATATGATGTCACCCCCAAGATTTTCTAATAATTCCTACATGGAGAAGTAAGAAAAGTGAACAAAAACTCTGTGTTTCTAGAGTTGAAAACCCTTGTAAAGTATAGAGTCCCTCATCCTAAAGTTTAGAGATCATTCTAAGGGAGAGTGTGAGGGAAGCTTTGTAAAAAGGGGGTATAAAGGTTCTCTCCTGAGCCTACAAAAGGAGAATAGAGTTGTAAGAAGGAGGTTGATCTTCACCTATTAAAGGAAGATCGTTAGTGGATGCTAGTGGTCTCGACGGAAGAGGAATCGGTGGAGTGGATGTAGGTTACGACGATCGAACCACTATAACTCGGTTTGCATTTACTTCTTGCAATTTATATTTACTACAAACTGCCCTTCTTTACTTGCTTTACATCCACTACACTCTTTCATATACTTTCAAGTTAATATCTTTCGAAATGGGTTTAATCGCAACATGATTTTCAAACCGACGTAATTTTTACCACTACACTAATTCACCACCCCCCCCCCCCCTCCCTCATAGTGCTGACTCGTTCATAATAGGTCTCATAGCTGCTCATGTGGGGACACTAGGGATATAATGCATGTGCTCATTAGAGAATAAGTTCACTGATTGATCTACTTATGAAATGCTGGATGGTTGATAATACCTCATTGTCAAACAGCGATTCCGTATTCCCAATGGTGTGTCTGGTCCTTAGACTTGAAACACCAAGGATGTCTTGTATGAGTACTCTACTCTTTGATATTGGAGTAATAGGTTTGGAAGTTCTAAATCTAATATAGTCAGTTATCGAGAGTGGCAACCAACCTTACGAGGGCTATTGAGTATCGATAGAGGATCATCCGCATTTAGTATTATAAGAGGAATATCTCATGTATTCTTGCTTAGATAAATCCTTAGCCAGGGTCATTTGGATTGAGAGAAAAAGAGTTCTCCGGGAGAATCCGCGATTAGACCGAGACTCGAGTAGAAATTATATGAGCCTAATAACACCATACCCGGTATATATTCTCTGGGATATTAGACGGATGAGGAACTATAGGTATGTTGGGGATGAAGGAGCAAGAAAATGATAAAAACAGAATACTATGATGCAATTAACAAAAATCCTTTCGATCAAGAAAACCATTGTAGTATTTAAATAAGAGGTAAGACTAGAATACTAATAAAATATTCCCAAGTGCACACTCACTCTCTTGCTTCATGAACTACGGTCCTATTTATAGGACCTAGTGGTAACTACCTCACTCCCCATGTCACCCATGATTGAGGTAGTTATAGGAACTACCCTATAACTTCAAGATCATGGGTCACTTCTTGAAACATGCCTAAAACTACCCTGAATATAATAACTACCTAGATAACTACCATGAATCAATTCTCAACACTCCGCCTTGATTCATAGTTATATACACCGATTTGCGACATGAAATAAGTATGCTTTTGAATTGGAAGCGGCTTGGTGAGGATATTTGTAACTTGTTCATCTATTCCACAATACTTCATTATTATGGCTCCACTTGCTACAAGATCTCGGATGAAATGATAGCATATCTCTATATGCTTCATTCTTCCATGAAATGTTGGATTCTTCGTCATTGCAATTGTGGCTTTGTTGTCACAAAATATTTTCGTTGCTTCGTTTTGTTTCTTGATGAAGATCTTCAAGAAGTCTTCTAAGCCATATTGCTTGACAAGCTACTGATGTTGCGGCTACATATTCTGCTTCCGATGTCGATAACGCAGTTGTTGCTTGCTTTTTTGAACTCCAAGATATAGCTCATGATCTGAGGCTAAAAATATTATATGAAGTACTCTTTCTATCATCTAAAGCTCCCGCCCAATCATTATCAATGAAACCAAATAATTTGTATTTAAAATTATGAGAATACCAAATACCATAATCTGTAGTTCTAGCAATATAACGTAGAATTCTTTTAATAGCTCCAAGATAATGTTTACTTAGGCTATGCATAAACCTGGATACTACACCAATAGAGAAGGTAATATCTGGTTGAGTATGAGTTAGATAAATTAAACCTCCAACCAAACTTCTATAGTATCTTGCATTTATCAAACATATAACATCTTCAAGTTTCAATTTCTCATTTACATTCATGGGTGTTGCTGTAGCTTTGCAATTAATCATATTAGATTTTTTGAGTAGATCCATTGCATACTTTCTTTGTGAAATAAAAATTCCATCTGATCCTTGCTTCACTTCCAACCCAAGAAAATAATGTAGTAAACCTATATCTAACATTTCAAACTTTTTCATCATATACTTTTTAAATTCTGCCACAAAGGAGTTAGATGAACCCATATATATAACATCATCAACATAAAGGCAAACCATTAGAATATTATGTTCATCTTCCTTTTTTAGATAAAGAGTAGATTCATTATTGCTCCTCTTAAATCCATTTTGATGAAAATAATAATCAAATTTGCTATACCATGCACTTGGAGCTTGTTTAAGCTCATAAAGAGCTTTTCTTAGCTTATACACCTTTTTTTCATGTTCTTTAACCAAAAAATCTTCAGGTTGAGTAATAAAAACCTCTACGTATAAATCTCTATTTAAAAATGTAAATTTCATATTAAATTGATAAACAAACCAACTCAAGTGAGCAGCAAAAGCCAAGAAAGTTCTTACGGTTTCAAATCTAGTAACTGGATAAAAAGTGTCATTAAAATCAATACCTTGTTGCTGTGAATATCCTTTTGCAACAAGCCGAGCCTTATACTTTTGGATACTTCCATCTACATTAAACTTTATTTTGAACATCCATTTTAATCAAATAACATTCTTTTCTTTCGGTAGATACATTAGCTCCCATGTTTCATTCTTCTCAATTGACTTGATTTTCTCCTTCATTGCTTTTTGTCATTCCTCTTTTTCAACAGCTTCATCAAAAGTTGTTGGATCTGAAATAAACAAAGCAAATGTTGAGTTATAAATTTCTGTTAGTGATCTGAAATTTCTTGGAGGGGTTTCATCTAAGGAATCAGAATTTGAACTACTACTAGGTGAGGTTGACAATGAACTTATTGGAGTAGGATCTGTCATTTGATTATGTGAAGTGTCTAGTTCTGCTGGAATCTGAATTTGTGTTTCACCTTTATTGGTCTCCCAATTCCAACTTGCCCTTTCATCAAACACAACATTTCTGTTAATTATAACTTTGCCACTAACAGGATTATATAATTGATATGCTTTGGATTGTAAGAAATAACCAATTAAGATGCATTTTTCAGATTTTTCATCAAGCTTGTGACGATTTTGTGAATTCATCAAAGCATAAGCAATACAACCAAAAATTCTTAGATGGCTGACATTTGGTTTCATACTATACCAAGCCTCAAAAAGAGTTTGATTCATAACAACCTTTGATAGTGAAATATTCAACAAATAAACTGCTGTTGCAACTGCTTCTGCCCAAAACTAATTTGGAAGGTGTTTTCCTTTAAGCAAACTTCTTGCTATTTTAACGACGGTTCGATTCTTACGTTCAGCTATACCATTTTGCTCTAGTGTTTATGGTGCTGTCAATTCTCTATGAATACCATTTTCTTCATAAAAAGAATTAAACTTATTAGATAAAAATTCACCACCTCTATCTATCCGAAGTGTCTTTATGTATCTACCACTTTATCTTTCTACAAGTGCCTTGAATTTTTAAAAATTATCAAATGTTTCAAATTTTAATTTCAGAAAATATACCCAACTCATGCGACTATAATCATTAGTAAACAATAAAAAATATTGACTTCCACTAAATGATTTTGTATTCATAGGTCCACATAAGTCAGCATGAATTAATTCAAGACCATTAGATGCTCTCCATACTTTTCCAAGTTTTTTAATTTGTTTACCATAAATGAATTCTTCACATACATCAAGTGTATTAATCTTGGACAATCCGAAAATCATTCCTTTTTTACTTAACAACCTTAAACCCTTAATGTTAAGGTGTCTATAACTTAAATGTCATAAATTAGGCTCATTCTTTTGAGTTGCAATAAGAGCATTCGTTTTAATATTTGAAACATCAAGTGAAAATATCTTGTTTTGCGTCAAGCAAACATTTACTATAATCAAACCATATTTTTTATCTTTAATAGTGCATAAACCATCATCAAATATAACCGAATATCTATTATCTATAAATTGACCAATACTCAGTAAGTTATGTGATAAATTAGGAATAAAGAAAACATTATCAAGGTATTTTACCTTCCCTTGATTTGTCTTTATCTCAATTGTTGCTTTTTCTTCCACTTGGATTTGCTTGTTATCTCCAAGTCTAACTTTCAACTTATGAGTTTCATCAATATCTCTAAACATTGATCTTATGCCTGACATATGATTAGAATATCCACTATCCAAAAACCAAATATCATTTGACCATGGGTCCTTCATTCTAATGGAGCGGACTCATCTTGCATGGTGCCAAAGATGAAGGGAGCTTCTGGGCACATATACCTTATCTCGGAGAAGCATTTGATGGAGGAACTAAGATGACTCAACTTGTGGAGGCAAAGTTGGGTTCAGAAGGCCTTAGCACGGGGCAAGAGGATGCGGAGGCGGGTGCTCTTGAAGAATATGCCACAATGTTGCCATTCAAGTTGCCATGAAGGAAGCGGTGCACAGTGGAGATTGTGCTGGTAGGGGCAGAGGCCTAGGATCCAGACAATGGTGCACCATTTTCAACGAAGTCGGTGGACTTCAGGAGCTACTAGGAGACGGACTATCCTAGAGCGGTGCTTCATCTAGGTGTGACCCAAGAGCGGGTGAATGAAGGTCAATTGCCAAAGGAGTAAACAAAATCAAAGGTGAAAGAGACCCTGCGATGTATTGGCAGAGGCCACACATGGAGGGATCACAATTCGAGTTCATTCCACAAGGATCAAAATGCAATAGAGATGTCACTAGGAGGTGACATGGTACACCAGATCGTGGTGGAACAGTTCGTGGCAATATGATACACACGACATAGTACCGTGAGGGACTAGATCATACGGAGGTATGATCGGGAGCTATTGGAAGCTCCACTTCGGTGAACAACACGATGGCAAGAAGGGCTATGGATTCAAGGAGTGAAGGCCATGGTACCGCAGAGGCGGGTCTTCTATGCATGCATCAAATTTTGCATCGGATGAAAGCCTTGGTCATCAACATATGGGGGCTGTATTCCACCAAGGGAAAAGTTCGAATGCAAGTACCAATGAGTCCCATGGGAGGGACTTGATCATGCAGAGGTATGATCGAAGCAGCTGGAGAGTTGGACTGCTCTAGAGCTCATATTTGTTTAAGGAAGCTCGGCAAGTTGGAGGACAAGGTCGAGTAAGCGAATGTTGCTACCAAGGAAGCTAAGGAGAACAAAATCGGTGCAAACCCTATAATGTGATGGCAGAGACCATGCATGGGAGTTGCAGTCTGTCTTTCCATCGACCAAAGGGAGCTGCTTGAAGAACATAGACGTGTAGATGCAGGGGGTCGAAAGGGGCGAGGAAACGACAATGAGTTCAAAGAGACTTAGCTACCCAAAATCAAGCATCAGTTAAAATAGAGGTGGACTTAGAGGAGTGCCACAGAGACATATCTACTGATTATGAAGAAAAGGGATGCAAATGCGAGGCGACAGATAGTAGGGCCATGGGCATGGCAGCGCCATGGTATCGCAGAGTCGGGACTTCCGTGAAAGTCATTGATCCCTTGCTCTCATGAAGGGAGAGCGCTTGGTCGTGAAAGGGGCTGAGGAGGTGGAGCATGCAGAGGCAAACTCCTAGTACCGAGACAAGGCTAAAGGGAAGAGGCCAAGAAACTTTGTAAGATTGGTGTCAACGAGCTTTTCATCAAGATAGTTGAAAGTGAAGGACTTCAGGTTATGCAAGAATGCACGACCAAGGAACAAAGCAGGCAGTACGCTATGCTGTACCTTTGCTACTCAGTGGAGTAGGCGACCGAGTTGATGGAGAAGACGGTAAAATCCCAAAGACGACCAAAACTATTAAAGACTTACTCCAAGTTGGGGTGAAAACTTCTTGCATTCCAGAAGTTCGATTGCATTGAGTGTTGAATCTCGGATTTTGATGATAAAATCGATTGATGGGTTAATTGATCTAATCCATATTAGTGAGTTAAGTGTGCAGGATTAACTACGATAACCAGAAAACATAAAGCAAGAATACCGGAGTCAAGTTCGATGGACATTTAAGAGTCCGAAGAATCGTCAGAGATGCTGCCGGAACCAACCGAGAAGAAATCAGGAACCTGTCGGAATTTTCGGAAGTTCGCCGAAGGGATCGTCGGAGGTTTGCAGAGATCACCGAGAAGGCTCGGCTACTCGTTAAAGTCGTCACAAGATCGGGAGCTTGCTAGGAGTCCGTCGGAAGAAATCCGAGGGCATATCGGAAGTCCGCCGGAAGTTTGTCGGAAAGCTCGCCGGAACGAGACTCGAAGTTCGCGGTTGAAAACATGCTTGGGATGTTTTTAGTTATGTAGTTCACATGTAATTAGGATTAGGATTAAAAGATAATCCTATATCCTGGTTAGGGACCAATTGGGCCCAAAATTAAACTTGGTTTGGGCTAAATTTAAAGCCCAACCAGTGAACCGAAGGGTCTGGCGGTGGCACCGCCCAGCACCTGAGAGCCAGGAGGTGGCACTGCCCAGCACCCGAGAGCCAAGCAGTGGCACCGCTTGGCTGGGCGGTGGCACCGCCAGTCCACTGTCAGTGTTAGACACTGACAAGCGGTGGCACCGCCGGCATCGGGAACCAAAGAGAATTCAAATTTCGGAGCCCAAATTTGAATCCTCTTGAGACCTATAAATACCCCTCAATTCTCAGCTGAGATTACAATGTTAGAACCCTTGCAGATTCTAAACTTGGGGTTGATCTCTTTAGGGGATCGGCCTCCTTGGAACTCTATAGGGGTTCCTCCCTCCAAGTTGCTGCTCAAAGGCTGTAGAAAAGATTCATCTATTGCTTAAGAAAAGAGAAGGAATACATGGCTATTTATAGGGCTTCTAAACCCTAACTCCTAATAGGACTCCTACTTAAGACTCTTACTTCTAACCAACTCCTAATAGGACTCCTACTCAAGACTCCTATTCCCTTACA
This sequence comes from Musa acuminata AAA Group, assembly GCF_036884655.1. Lineage (NCBI taxonomy): Eukaryota > Viridiplantae > Streptophyta > Magnoliopsida > Zingiberales > Musaceae > Musa > Musa acuminata. Next base: position 17,099,537 of record NC_088335.1, on the reverse strand, counting down.
ACTCCTAATTCTTCTCTAAGAAAAAACCTCCTACATGAATGCCCCTCACAATTAGGACTCTCCTAGCTAGAGTCCTAACAGAATGTCCCTCTCAATTAGGACTCTCCTAGCTAGAGTCCTAACATTTTTACATGAATGTCCCTCTCAATTAGGACTCTCCAAGCTAGAGTCCTAACAGACCCACCCTCTTCAAATCAGCCTTGTCCTCGAGGCTGATGATTCATAAATTCTGGGAATTTGATCTTCAAGTCGTCATAGTTCTCCCAAGTGGCATCTTCTTTTGGTAGGTTCGCCCACTGTATTAGCACTTCATTAGTGGGTCGTCGTCGTCGAGTCACGATCCGTCGATCAATAATGGCACTTGGTTGGGTTTAGAGTTCTCTTTGGGTAGTCATATTTGGTGGGTGGCTTTGGGCTGTCTCCAAGCACCTGTTTAAAACTTCCGGTTGGCTGTTGGTTTGTGAGTGATATGTCATACTCCTTTTCAATTTAGTACCCTGCATATGGAATAACTTTGTCCAAAATCTACTATTGAAGATGCAAGTAGAATTTGTCACAAGCACAATGCGTCCCTTATAGTGTAATTCTTTTGAGTCCCAATTGTAATGAGCCATGGGGCTTGGTGCTTCCTCCAATTTTTTTATAATCTTACTAGTATCTGAATCTTCCTGCCATTTCATCTTAATATACTCAAGGAAGTCGCTGGTCGGAAGTGAAACGGTCGAAACTTCAACTTGCTCGGGTAGCTGCGAAAGCGCATCTGCAAGAACATTCTCTTTCCCCTTTTTGTAAGTTATTTCAAAATCAAATCCAAGAAGTTTTGTTACCCATTTTTGCTGCTCGGGGGAAGATATCTTCTGCTCCAAGAGATATTTTAGGCTTTTATGGTCGGTCTTGATTTGAAAGTATCGCCTGATCAAGTACAATCTCCACCTCGTTGCTGCACGCACAATGGCGAGCATCTCCTTATCATATGTTGACATATTTTGATCGGAGGGAGATAATGCCTTGCTAGTGTATGCGAGTGGTCGACCATCTTGCATGACAATGGCTCTAATTCTGACTCCAGATGTGTCAGCCTCAATAATGAAGGGTCGGTTGAAATCTGGTAGTGTTAGCACCGGCGTCATCGTCATGGCTGCCTTAAGTTTGTCGAAGGCAGCGGTGGCTCTGTCCAACCATTGGAAGACATCTTTTTCTAGTAAGGAAGTAAGTGGTGCACTGATCTTTCCATAGTTTTTCACGAACTTGCGGTAGTAGCCTGTTAAACCCAGAAAGCCATGTAGTAATTTTATGTTTCTCGAGGTCGGCTAGTTTTGCATTGCTCCAATTTTGAAGGGGTCCACTACCACACCTTCCTCTGATATGATATGCCCAAGATATTCCACCTTTTGTTGAAGAAAGCAAAAATTCGTGGTTGTTGTGTGTTCAAAAGGTGGTTTTCCGTATGTCTTCTTCGCATGCTCGTATTTGATGATACCCGGATCAAAGGTCTAGCTTTGTAAAGATTTGTGCTCCCTTTCATCTAGCAATTCATCTACTATTGGAATAAAGTAATTGTCCTTGATGATTATGCCATTGAGAGCTCGGTAATCAACACATATTCGCCTTGTTCCGTCCTTCTTGCGTACAAGTAGCACCGGCGAAGAGTAGAGGTTGCAACTTGGCCGAATAACTCCTGTTTCGAGCATCTCTTTTATAATCCTTTCTATTTCATCCTTTTGGAGATGTGGATACTGATATGGCTGAGCATTTGCTGAAGATTTGCCTGGAAGAATCATTATACAATGATCATGCCGATGGGTAAGAGGTAGGTTGCGCGGTTCGTCAAATATATTGAAAATTCAGCAAGCAAAGGAAGTAGATTTGAATCTTCAAATTCTATTGGCTCTCCCTTAGTTTGTTGCTCAAGTTGTACCAAAAAGCTGCTGCATGCTTTATGCAAAACATTCTCCATTTGTTGTGTGCAAATCGTTGTTATGTCGTCCCCACGTTTCTCGTGCAATGTCACCTGTTTCTCCTTACTGTAAAATTTCATAATTAGTTTCATAAAATTCCAAGAAATATCACCTAATGTCATCAACCATTTAATTCTAAGCATGGCCTCATGATTGTTAAGAGGGAGAAGGAAGAAATCTGCAATTATCTCTTGGTCCTACAGCAATAGTTTCTCCTGCAAGCGCCTATGATCACAATTCAAAATCCGTCCGTCGGTGACCTTAACATCAAACCTGCAGCGATTCTCAATAGGTAATGATATCCGAACAGCAAGCTTACTATTTAGGAAGTTAGTAGTACTGCCCGTGTCGATGAGAACAGTGATTGGTTGTTGTTTGAGAAGGCCTCCAATTTTCATCGTTTGCGGGTTTGAGTAGCTAGCTAGTGTATATACCGTAACTTCGGTCGGTTGTGGCTCTTCTTCTGCATCTTCTTCTTCATTTTTAAGGCTCTCTTTTGGATGTTCAATGACCTCTTCTTCTATCGGTTCAATCATAAGAAGTCCCCCTTTACTACAACGATGCTCACGGCTCCACGGCTCGTCACAATGCCAACATAACCCCTTCGCATATCGCTCCCGAAGCTCTTCTCTTGTTAACCTCTTTAGTGTAGGGACTTGGTCGACAGTACGGGGGGCTAAGGGCTTCAATATTACTGGTTGAGGAGAGACCCTAGTCCTCCGAGCTTCATGGTTCAATTGCTCCTCTTGATGTCGTGCGAAAGAGATGGCTGCCATAAGCGTATACGGTTGTCGCGCTTTAACTTCTCCTCGGATCTCCGGCTTCAAGCCCTCAATGAAGGTCCTCAATAGCTGTTTTTGAGACCAATCATGAGTTTGATTAGATAACCTTTCAAACCTGGTTTGGTACTCCTGAATGGTGGAGGTTTGTTGGATCTTTGCTAGTTGTTCGTCAATATTCTCGTAATCGGTTGGTTTGAAGCGAATCAGCAGTCCTTCTTTGAATTGTCGCCATGAAAGGACTCCATAAGTATGTTCAAACCAGTCAAACCACTGTATAGCATCCCCTTCAAGATGCATAGCTGCAATTTTCACCATAGATACATCCGCGGTTTTGTGATACCGAAAATATCGCTCCGCGCGCGAGATCCAACCAATCGGGTCTCCTTCCCATCTAGGGAAGTCCACTCTCATGCATGGATAGTTGGGGTTGGTCATAGAGCTTCCCCTCTCTTGGAAGTCATATCTTTGGGGTTGGTGTGATTGGGCAAAGCTCTCTCCTTGATGTGATTTCTTCGGGCTTAGTGGTCGGCCCAATCTGAGTTCGGTAAAGAGCATCCGAATCTTATCCTCCATTCGCACCTCCAAGGCTTTGAATTTAGCATTGATTACCTCCTTAGATGCCATAATATATGCCTCCAAATCTATGATGTTAAGATCTCTCTTTTGTTGTTAGGTTAAAGGCATGTATAGGTTGAGAGAAGTGATGGTCAAAAGGGTTGGTGGATTGGTGGATGTAGGCTACGATTTAGGCTTGTTTTGTGGTAGTTTTGGGTGCAGTTTGAGGGTGTGGTTTAGTAGAGTTTTAGGGCTGTGGATGAAAGTTTTGGATCTGTGGTAGATTGTAGCAAAGGTTTGACATAAATCCGTGTAAGTTGCAGCAAGTATGTGCTGTCTTGTAAGAGTAGAATTGTCGTCGAAGAAACAACGGTTTCTCGATGTAATTTCCACCAAAAACTTGAGAGAATTGAGGAGGGAATTGATAGCAAAATCACAGTTTATATGACAGCAAGGATATCTAATTTAATCAAGAAAATTTCGGCAGTATAACTGCAAGGAAATTGGTGCAAGTTGCAATTGCAGAATTATCGTCGAAAAATTTCAGCGGGTTACGATGAAAATTTGCAGCAACATAAAATCGTTTTTAGAGATGAATTTCTTAATAGATCAATCTTAGATGGAAGCCAAGATGATCTATGAAGTGTATAAGAAATTTCATTCAAAAAAGATTGCAAATAGATGGGTTAAGGCAACGATATGCAGCTGAAATTTTCTGCAGCATAGATTTTCAAGTGCAGCAGATTGGACATAAAAGATCAGTAGTTTATATTGAGAATTTTTCGATGAAACCAAAGGAAAATCTACTGTTAGGAAGTGTCAAAGATGTCATAAAAATTTCGTAGAAATTTGGATAGAAAAAGCACAGTAGCAAGATCAAACAGATGGTGCTATGCGGCTTGAATTCTGCAATTCAAGTGCAGCAGATTGGACATAAAAGATCAGCAGTCTATATTGAGAATTTTTTGATGAAACCAAAGGGAAATCCACTGTTAGGAAGTGTCAAAGATGTCATAAAAATTTTGTAAAAATTTGGATAGAAAAAGCATAGTACAAAGATCAAACAGATGGTGCTATGCGGCTGGAATTTTGCAATGTATCTTTCGTCGTAGAGATGAAAACTTTGTGACGAAAAGTTTATGCAGCAATATAGGAACAATTTTTTTTTTTTTTTTTGGATTTTTGAATAAGGATAACTAAATTGCAGCAGCAGTAAGGTAGGAAACCAGAACCTGTTGCAATTCACGGGGAGATCAAAGGATGATCTGCGGTGGTGGAGATGATGGCGGAATTCGGTGACGATCTTTTAAGCAATTGTGGGAATTGCTTTGGGCGGTTGTGGAGGGTTGATGGATGGCTGTGGAAGGGCAGCGAGATGCCAAGAACGCTGCTTTGATACCAGGTGTTAGAACCCTTGCAGATTCTAAACTTGGGGTTGATCTCTTTAGGGGATCGGCCTCCTTGGAACTCTATAGAGGTTCCTCCCTCCAAGTTGCTGCTCAAAGGCTGCAGAAAAGATTCATCTATTGCTTAAGAAAAGAGAAGGAATACATGGCTATTTATAGGGCTTCTAAACCCTAACTCCTAATAGGACTCCTACTTAAGACTCTTACTTCTAACCAACTCCTAATAGGACTCCTACTCAAGACTCCTATTCCCTTACAACTCCTAATTCTTCTCTAAGAAAAAACCTCATACATGAATGCCCCTCACAATTAGGACTCTCCTAGCTAGAGTCCTAACAGAATGTCCCTCTCAATTAGGACTCTCCTAGCTAGAGTCCTAACATTTTTACATGAATGTCCCTCTCAATTAGGACTCTCCAAGCTAGAGTCCTAACATACAACTTTTTGAGAAGCAATTGATTGAGAGAAAGGTCGTAGAAAAGTCTTAGCAAGTCTTATTTTCAATTTTCTAGATTGTTCACCTCCTTCTTTCTCACTAAAAATTTGTAAGAGTGTGAACCGCTTGTAAAAGGTTGTAAGAGGGGTATTTGCCCTTCCCCTTCAAGAGATTTGCTAGTGGAAGGTGGGAGCCTCATCGAAGAGGGCCTCGCAAGTGGATGTAGGTCATTTGACCGAACCACTTTAAAATCGACGTGATCTCTGGTTTGCATTTTCTTATTGCTATTTACATTGCTGCAAACCTTCTTAAGTGCTTCATTTCCTCATTACTTTTGCTGCATATCGTTACGAACACGCATTCAAGTTAAGCTTTTCAAGTTCGGTTATTATCGTATCAAAAGATTTATCGAAACGAAAATTTTAATCCGCTGTACTAATTCACCCCCCCCCCCCCCCCCCCTCTTAGTGCCGCTCCGATCCTAACAATTAGTATCAGAGCAAGGCTCACTCTCATATTTTGTTTGATACCCAAGAGAGATGGCTTACTCCGGCATACATGAGGGTCATTCTATCACACGTCCACCCTTGTTTAATGGGTCGGATTATACTTATTGGAAGACTCGTATGAGGATCTTCCTCATTTCCATGGATTTTGAGCTTTGGACTATTGTTGAAAACGGATTTCAAAAATCTTCTCTTCCGATGAGCGAATGGAACGAATCGGAGAAGGTTTTTTCTTTAAATGCAAAGGCTATGAATGCCTTGTTTTGTGCACTAGACAAAAATGAATTTAATCGTGTTTCAATTTGCGATTCGGCTTTTGATATTTGGATAACTCTTGAGGTCACTCATGAAGGCTCTAGCCGAGGGAAAGAGTCCAAAATTAACATCCTTGTACACTCTTACGAACTTTTCCGAATGAAACCAAGTGAGTCCATCGGAGACATGTACACCCGGTTCACAGATGTCATCAATGGACTCAAAGCTCTTGGTAAAGATTTTACTAACTTTGAACTAGTAACTAAAATCTTAAGATCCCTCCCTAAAAGTTGGGATCCAAAAGTTACGGTCATTCAAGAGGCCAAAGACCTTTAAACATTACCTCTTGAAGAACTCATTGGCTCTCTAATGACCTATGAAATGACATGTCAAGCTCATGACGAGCTCGAGAACCCCCTTCCAAAGAACAGGAAGGATATGGCACTCACATCACAAGAAGATCACTTGAAAGGAACATCAAGTGATGAGGATAGTGACAATGACATTGCACTTTTGACTCAAAAATTTAAAAAATATTTAAGAACAAATAAATTTAAAAATAATACAAAAATAAATTTGAACACAAGAAGGACCAAGTGATTTGCTATGAGTGCAAAAAATTGGGACACTACAAGAACGATTGTCCTCAAGGCAACGTGGGATGATTCAAGCGCATCCGAAGAAGAGGAGTCCAACACCGAGCAAGTTGCTCATTACGCCCTAATGGCCATCGGAGAAGAGGTAACGGATTTAATTGATGCAGATTTACCATATCATGAATTATTAAATGCCTTCTGTTAGGATCGGAGCGGCACTAAGAGGGGGGGTGAATTAGTGCAGCGGTAAAGTGTGATAAACTTTTGACGATTTAAACACTTTCGGAAACTTCGTACGATAAAAGCAACGTTTCGTTTGAAACCGTTTCGATTGCGTTTTAACTTGAAGGGATACGTAAGAAGGAGACAAAGAAGTAGAGCATCAAAGTGCAAATGGTTTGCAGTAATATAAATGATAATAAGTAAATACAAACCAGAGATCACGTCGATTTTAAAGTGGTTCGGTCAAATGACCTGTATCCACTTGCGAGGCCCCTCTTCGATGAGGCTCCCACCTTCCACTAGCAAATCTCTTGAAGGGGAAGGGTAAATACCCCTCTTACAACTTTTTAAAAGCGGTTCACTCTCTTACAGATTTTCAGCAAGAATGAAGGAGGTGAACAGTAGCAAATTGAAAACAAGACTTGCTAAGACTTTTCTAAGACCTTTCTCTCAATCAATTGCTTCTCAAAAGGTTGTAATCTCAGCTGAGATTTGAGGGGTATTTATAGGCCTGAAGAGGATTCAAATTTGGGCTCCAAAATTTGAATTCTCTTTGGTTCCCGATGCTAGCGGTGCCACCGCCTGTTAGTGTCTAACATCGACAGTGGACTGGTGGTGCCACCGCCCAGCCAAGCGGTGCCACCGCCCAGCTCTCGGGTGCTGGGCGGTGCCACCGCTTGGCTCTCCGGTTCATTGGTTGGGTTTTAAATTTAGCCCAAACCAAATCTAATTTTGGGCCCAGTTGTCCCCTAACCAGGATATAGGATTATCTCTTAATCCTAATCCTAATTACAAGTGAACTACATTACTAAAAATATCCTAAGCAAGTTTTCAACCGCGAACGTCGAGTCTTGTTCCGATGAGCTTTCCGACGAACTTCTTCCGACGGACTCCCAGCAAGCTCCCGATCTTGTGATGACTTTAACGAGTAGCCGAGCCTTCTCGGTGATCTCCGTGAACCTCCGACGATCTCTTCGGCGAACTTCCGAAAATTCTGACAGGTTCCCGATTTCTTCTCGGTTGGTTCCGGCAGCATCTCCGACGATTCTTCGGACTCTTAAACGTCCATCGAACTTGACTTCGGTATTCTTGCTTTGTGTTTTCTGGTTATCGTAGTTAATCCTGCACACTTAACTCAATAATATGGATTAGATCAATTAACCCATCAATTGATTTTATCATCAAAATCCAAGATTCAACAATCTCCCCCTTTTTTATGATGACAATCAATTGATGACGGAGTTAAACATAACTCCCCCTATCTATATGCCATATTATGAGAAGATAAAAACACTCAAATTCCATCCCATTGAATTCAAGCATAAACCGATAAGTTCTAACCGTAGAACTTATCATTATTCTCATTAAGCATAAGTAAATACGAAACTCCGATGAAAATCATTTTCAAGTCGAATGATAAGAGACAATTTTTACTATGACAGGAGATAAAGATTTTCAACATGAATTTCATGATATAAATGTAAGGCATGCTTTCAATACGATCAATCAATCTTGTGATATTCTCAAAGATTTTGTAAGGCATATAAAACATTCATATCACATAAACTTTTGTAATTCATATAAGTCATGTTATAGATGCGCATAAGACATTTTCATTAAGTCATGCTACCGAAATGGTATAAGTCATCACTTAGTCATCACTTCTCTCCCTTTGTCATCAACAAAAAGGGAATGAGACTTGAAGCACATAATTTGTGATTATAACATCAGGAATTCAGCATTGATCATACAAAAATTCATCATTCAAAATTAAGTATGCTAAAATATTTACGCATAGTTCATCTTAAAGAAAAATTCAGCATTCATCCATTTTATCAAATCTCTTCTTTTTATAAATAACAAAAATTGTAGGTGTACAAGGAAGAGATTGTGAAAAAAAAATTTCAAGTAGTAACTCCAATAAGTCAAGATCATAATTCGAATACAAACTCATTCAAATTCAAATCGTCAACTTGAAACTCATAATCAAGCCATCAAAATCAATTTCGAGATTCACAAAATATCATAAAATCATTAATCTTGATCAGATAGAAGCGGTGTTTGACTCAAGATAAGGTAATTTAAAGTGTCATTTAGAATCGAAAGAGAAGGATCAAATTCACCGAGGAACGGAGAGAGGACAAAAAACTTTACGAAAAATCCATTCAAACAAGTTTATTCTTAGGGACAATTTAACATACCTAATTCCCTTCTAATGAATTCAAATTGGTCTTTATTTAAAGCTTTTGTAAATATATCTGCTAATTGATGCTTTGTGTCAATGAATTCTAGAACAACATTATTGTTAAGGACATGATCGCGTATGAAATGATGCCTAACGTCAATGTGCTTAGTTCTAGAGTGCTGAATTGGATTTTTGGTGAGTCATATGGCACTAGTATTATCACATTTTATGAGAATATTTTTGAAGTGAATTCCATAGTCTTCTAATGTATTTTTCATCCAAACAACTTGTGCACAACATGCACTTGCAGCAATGTATTCGGCTTCCGCTATAGATAATGCAACTGAATTTTGTTTCTTGGAAGTCCAAGAAACAAGTGCATGTCCTAAAAATTGGCATGTTCCGGATGTACTTTTTCTATCTATCCTGCATCCGCCAAAATTGGCACCTGCATAAGCTATTAAATCAAATTTTTCAGATTTTGGATACCACAATCCTAAATTTGGAATTCCTTTAAGATACCTAAATATTCTTTTAATACTCTTAAGATGAGATAATTTAGGATTAGATTGAAACCTAGCGTAAAGTCCTACACTAAACATAATATCCGGTCTAATCGCGGTGAGGTAGAGTAGACTACCTATCATTCCCCTATATGTTTTTTGATCAAAATTTTCATTATTTTCATCCATATCTAACTTAGTCGAAGTACTCATAGGAGTGCTTATTACTTTTGAATTATCCATGTTAAATCATTTTAACAATTCTAATGTATATTTAGATTGGTTAAGAAATATGCCATCACTAAGTTGTTTGATTTGTAATCCTAAAAAGAAAGTTAATTCACCCATTAAACTCATTTCAAATTCATGACTCATACATTTGGTAAATGATTCACATAGTGATTCATCCGAAGAGCCAAAAATAATATCGTCAACATAAATTTGCACAATAAGAAAATTATCTTCAAAGTGTTTGATAAATAATGTAGTATCAACCTTGCCTTTGGTAAAATTATTTGAAATAAGAAAGGAACTAAGCCTTTCGTACCAAGCTTTAGGAGCTTGTTTTAAACCATAGAGAGCCTTAGTCAATTTGAATACATGATTAGGTAGAAGAAAATTTTCAAATCCGGGAGGTTGTTCAACATATACTTCTTCCGAAATAAAACCATTCAAGAAGGTACTTTTCATGTCCATTTGAAATAGTTTAAAGTTATTACTACTAGCATAGGCAAGGAGTATCCTTATGGCTTCTAATCGAGCCATGGGAGCGAAGGTTTCTTCGTAATCGATACCTTCTTCTTGGTTGAAACCTTTGGCTACTAATCTAGCCTTGTTTCTAATCACGATACCATTTTTGTCTTGCTTGTTTCTAAAGACCCATTTCGTACCAATGACTAAATGGTCACTAGGTCTAGGAATAAGCTTCCATACCTTATTCCTGTCAAATTGATTTAATTCCTCTTGCATTGCAATAACCCAAAAATCATCTTTTATGGCCTCGTCAATGCATTTAGGTTCGATTTGAGAAAGGAAGGCGGCGTTAGCACAAAAATTCTTGAAAGAGGAACGAGTTTGAACCCCTTCTGATGTATCTTCTATAATTAGCTCATTTGGATGAGCATCTATATACTTACATTCCTTGGGTAAGGAAATTTCAGAAGAAAGTGCATCCAAGTTGCTATTTTGAGGAGGGGGTTCATTTAAATTCAAATTATCAAAACTAAGATCATCATCAAAATCATTTTTCTTTAAATCAGAAATTTCATTAAAAACTACATGAATAGACTCTTCTATTACTAAGGTTCTTTTGTTAAAAACCCGAAAAGCCTTAGAAACGGAAGAGTAACCAAGAAAGATGCCTTCATCGGATTTAGCATCAAATTTTCCTAAGGCATCCCTTTCATTCAAAATAAAGCATTTACAACCGAAAACTTTAAAATAGGAAATATTTGGTTTTTTGTTATTCCATAATTCATAGGGAGTTTTTGATAGGGATGGTCTTATTAGGACCCTATTCATGATGTAGCAAGCCGTATTTATGGCTTCGGCCCAAAAATACTTGGGTAGACTATGTTCATTTAACATCGTTCTTGCCATTTCTTGTAGGTTTCTATTTTTTCTTTCAACTACTCCATTTTGTTGGGGATTTCTCGGAGTGGAGAAGTTGTGATTTTATCCATTAACTTCACAAAAATTTTGAAAGTAACGGTTTTGAAATTCGCCACCGTGATCACTCCGAATTGATGAAATCATGAAACCATTTTCGTTTTGAGTGAGTTTACAAAATTTAGAGAAACACTTGAAACAATCATTTTTGTGAGCTAAGAAATAGGTCCAAGTGTATCTAGTATAGTCATCCACAATTACAAACACATATTTGCTTCCTCCTAGACTTGTCGTGTCAATTGGTTCAAATAAGTCCAAATGAATCAATTGTAATGGTCTAGTGGTGCTAATTTGAGTTTTTGATTTGAAACTAGTTTTTATTTGTTTACCTAGTTGACATGCATCGCATACTTTGTCCTTAATAAACATTATATTTGGAATTCCTCGCACTAATTCTCTAGATGAGATCTTAGATATTAGTTTCATGCTTGCATGGCCTAGTCTCCTATGCCAAAACCAAGCATCATCATTTAAAGCGGAGAAGCACATTTCATTACTTAGTTCATCAAGGTTGATGGTGTAGACATTATTTTGTTTTAATACAATCATAGTTATGTTATGGTTTGGTTTTTCAATAATACACACATTTGATTCAAATCTAATAATATAACTTTTATCGCATAATTGACTACTACTCAAGAAATTATATTTCAATCCATCAACTAGTAAGACATCATCAATAGAAAATTTTAATTTGTTACCTATGGTTCCCTTGCCAATGATTTTGCCTTGGTTGTTGTCTCCGAAGGTGACGTACCCTTCTTCTTTGCTAGTGAGCATAGAGAAATGAGATGGATCTCCAATCATATGTCTTGAGCATCCACTATCTAGATATCATCTCTTGCTCCTAGCTTGTGATGGTGTATGTTTCTACAAGAAGGGATTATTTTTAGGGACCCATCTTCTTTTGGGTGCCTTAAAAACTGATTTAACTTGTTCATCATATTGCATAGAATTGATCATGGTTCCTTTAGGAACCCAAATTAGTTTGTTCGGACTAATTTTCTTGAATGGACATTTATAAGTTTTATGTCCATATTTGCAACAAAAGTTGCAATTGCTTTGATGCCGAACATGTAAGATGGGGCCTTTAATGAAGGTGGTTGGATTTTGGTGAGGACTTCTCATAAATCCGATTCCACTTCTTTTAGGAACGTGACCCTTATTTGTAAGGATCATGTTCAAAGATTTGCTATCAACCTCGAATTTCTTCAAGGTATCCTTAAGTAGTAAGTTCTCCTTTTGGAGAGATTCTAGATCATGGCATTTTATTCATGGAGCTAAACTATCATGAATTTATCGATATCACAAGTGAGACTATTATACTCCTTTTTTAGTAATTTGTATTTTCTACTAATTGTCTTACATTCATCAAATAACTCACGGAAAGCATTTAATAATTCATGATAAGATAAATCTGCATTAATTAAATCTGTTACCTCTTCTCTGATGGCCATTAGGGCGTAATGAGCAACTTGCTTGGTGTTGGACTCCTCTTCTTCGGAAGCGCTTGAATCATTCCACGTTGCCTTGAGAGCCTTCTACTTTGATGCTCTCTTTTTGGCTTGAGGACAATTGTTCTTGTGTTATATCTCGTATTTTCATGATGAAACCACTTGATATGTGTTTATGATTTAAACTATGTTTTGAGTAACGCAGGATGCTTCGATCAGGATGAGACAATTGATGCAGGAGGAATTGACGTTGCGCCAGAGGAGATCACGTCAGGATATTAGATGGCAGAACGCTTTGGACGTCGGGCATCGGGCCAAGGAGAGTGGAATTGCGCCAAGGATATCGGGGTTGCGGAGGTCAACCGCCAATTGGGCAACAAGCCGCAAGAAAGGATGATGCACTGAAGAATTGGACGAAACGCCAACCAATGACGTGTCGGGCAACAGAATGTCAATTCGCGTTGTAATAATTGTCTAGATCAGAGTAGAGTTTTAGCTTGTGTGTGCAGGATTAACTACGATAACGATGAAGACATAAAGCGAAATAAAGTGTCGGAGTCAAGCGCGAAGGATTTGTTGCGAGCTCAAGAGTTCGACGGAAGTCTGAAGGTTCGTCGGGAATGCTGCCGGAACTAGCCAAGAATGAATAAGGAGCTTGCCGAAGGGTTTTTCGGAAGCTCGCCGGAAGGTTCGTTGGAAGTTCGCGGAGCTCACCGAGAAAGATCGGAGCTTGCCAAAGAAGCTCGTTGGAACTCGTCAAGATCAAATCGTGAAGTCTAGGAGCTTGCCGGGAGTCCACAGAATGGTTTCCGAGAGTTTATCGAAAAACTGTCAGAAGTTCGCCGGAAGCTCGCCGGAAGAAGTCTTGACTTACGGACTTTGTAATAGCTTAGAAAATGTCTTTAAATTCATAGTTAGCATGTTACTTAGTGTTAGGATTAGGTGTTAATCCTATAAACCAAGTAGGGGCCAATTGGGCTCTAGTTCGGACTGGTTTGGGCCAATTTTTGAGCCCAACCAGTGAGTTGAAATAGTGTAGGTGGTGGCACCGCCAGATTTGGCGGTGGCACCGCCTAGAACCCGAGAGCCAGGTGGTGGCACCGCTTGGCTGGGCGGTGGCACCGCCAGCATCGGGAACTAAAGAGAATTCAAATTTTGGAGCCCAAATTTGAATCCTCTTGAGGCCTATAAATACCCCTCAAATCTCAGCTGAGAGAATAACTTTTTGAGAAGCAATTGATTGAGAGAAAAGTCTTAGAAAAGTCTTTGCTAGTCTTGTTTTCAATTTGCTAGTGTTCACCTCCTTCTTTCTTGCTGAAAATCTGTAAGAGAGTGAACCGCTTGTAAAAAGTTGTTAGAGGGGTATTTACCCTTCCCCTTCAAGAGATTTGCTAGTGGAAGGTGGGAGCCTCATCGAAGAGGGGCCTCGCAAGTGGATGTAGGTCATTTGACCAAACCACTGTAAAATCGGCGTGATCTCTGGTTTGCATTTACTTATTATCATTTATATTACTGCAAACCATTTGCACTTTAATGCTCTACTTCTTTGTCGCCATCTTACTTATCCCTTCAAGTTAAAACGCAATCGAAACGATTTCAAACGAAAACGTTGCTTTTATCGTACGAAGTTTCCGAAAGTATTTAAATCGTCAAAAGTTTATCACACTTTACCATTGCACTAATTCACCCCCCCCCCCCCCCCCCCCTCTTAGTGCTGCTCCGATCCTAACAATTGGTATCAGAGCCCGGTATTTCTCATTTCAGATTTACACCCGAGAGAAATGGCTCTTCATGGCTTTCAAGATGGCTTATCAGTTTTTCGTCCACCGTTGTTTAACAGATTGGACTACACTTATTGTAAAACTCGAATGAGAGTTTTCTTGATTTCTATGAATTTGGATTTATGGAATATTGTTGAAAACGGTTTTCAACTTCCCTCTAAACCGATAAATGAATAGTCGGATTTGGAGAAGAAGTATTTTTCTTTAAACGCAAAGGCTATGAATGCCTTATTTTGTGCTTTGGACAAAAATGAGTTCAATTGGATTTCAACGTGCGAAACGGCTTTTGATATTTGGCGAATACTTGAAATCACGCACGAGGAAACTAGTAGAGTCAAAGACTCGAAAGTTAACATTTTAATACATGATTTCGAGCTTTTTTGAATGAAGCCGAACGAAACCATTGTTGACATGTACACCCGTTTTACGGATGTCGTCAATGGTTTACAAGCTCTTGGTAAATGTTTCTCGAATTTTGAACTTGTTAGTAAAGTTTTACAATCACTTTCTAAAGCTTGGGAATTAAAAGTAACGGCAATACAAGAAACAAAAGATTTAAATATTTTTCCACTTGAAGAACTTATCGGCTCATTGATGACATATGAAATGTTGCGCAAGGCACATGATGAACATAATCAACACTTGAACCACCTTCCAAAGAATAGGAAGGATTTGGAACTCTGGACAAATGAATACCATTTGAGTGATGACTCATGTAATGAGGACAATGATGAACTTGAACTTCGAACACCAACTCTTAATAAGTTTATTAAATAAAAATCTAAAATAAACAATGAACTTGAACGGAGGAAGAGGCCAAAGAAAAGGAAGGCACCCAAGGATGAATCAAGAACTTCCAAAGGTGAAACGGCGAATTGGGCTTTGACGGGCTTCGACTACAAGGTAAGTAACTCAACTCTCTTGAATTATTTTGAAATTACTTGAAGTTTTTCATGAGTGCTTAATTTAGATAGTAGGAATAGGAAATATAAAAATTATTTTTCAAAAATTATATCCTATTTTTCTTTTTAGCATCTTTGAAAAATTAAAAATTTGATCATGAAAAGTATATTGCTAAGGTTTCATGCATGTTATGTTTTGAAATGTTGAATGATGTATGCAACATTAGGGATGATAATTATATGATATGTGATAGTGCTTAGGATTAATCCATGCATGTGTATCTTGATGATTTTACACTATTACATGCCTTAATAACATGTTGAAAATTATGTGTTTTGGATACAAAAATTTTCATGATCATGAGCATGTTTTAACTTCATGATTGAATATGAAAATCTATAGCAAAACCATGTTCGAATGCATGAAAGTGTTAAATTTCATTTTCGGATTTTCTTGATCCTAACAATTCATTTTTGAGAATCTATTGATCTTGATGGTTTTATGATGAAATTCATTTTTCGATCTTAAACGTTGATGCATGTTTTTATTTAACATAAATGAAAAAGCATGCTAACATGAAATCAATCACTTAAAATGAAATACATAAAAAAAAAGAAAAATATATTATCAATGAAATCATGAATCTACTTATGTTACGAATTTTGTGAACGATAAAAATGATTTTGGTGATTTGAATTTGAGATGAGTTTTATCAAAATCATGATCTTGATTTCTTAGAATAACATGATATTTCCCTTGTTGATCATCTCGATTATTTAAAAGGAGATTTGTCGAAATGATTCATGAAAATTTCGATTTATGACTTAGATCCTTCATTTGTTTATAAGATGGTTGAAATACGTGTACCTTTGAATTCTTCCCTTCTCCTTTCGATTTTTGAATTCATGCATGTTATATGTTGAAGATTTGAAACCATGTTTTGATATCATGCATACCCAAGAAATGTTGATTTAATAAATTGAATGATTTAAAAATGAATGATGACTTTTCTCTTGAATGTAACTTGTGATATTCTTTATGAATCATCATCTTGATTTCTCGATAATCGATACATGAAATTTTATTGTGAATCAAGATCTTGTTCTTTGAACTCCCATGTTTCTTCTTATTGTTTACTAAAGAAGAAAATTTCTGAAATGAATCATGATTTTTTGGAATTATAATTTTTATGATTCATAAAGAATTGAGAGATTAAAAAATATATCTATGTTTTTTTTATGAATCTCTTGAAAATGATTTTGATTTGACGATTTGAATTTGAATAAGACTTATCTTGATTTTTTGAAATTTATAACTTATGACTTCTTATGCAAGAATCAAGGTACTATAACATTTGATCTCCTACATTTCTTTTTTATATTTATAAAAATAAAAGAGAACTGTTGAAATAAATCATGTCTGTTGGTATTTAAATGGTCTTATCTTTGATGATATGATTTCTTTGTATCTATGATACAAATGCCTTGATATGATTGAATCACTGTTATAAAAGAAAAAAGAATTTGATAGCTTGCTAATTGCAAAAATATACGCTAGCTTGAATGATAAAACATGAGATTGTCTATAGTGCAAATTTATTATTATCATGATGTGCAGATTGAAATAATGATTAGAATATTGATGTAATTATAAATGATGATTTTGTATTATGTATAAAATACTCTTGATATTATTTTGATGCATACAAATGAAAAGTTATGAACATGGTAGGATATAATTTGACAAAATTGATACCATCATTATTTGAAACATTTATGATTTGAAATTATGCACGCAATTGCTTTTTATTGTGATGATATATGTATATAATGTGTATCATGAATGCTTGGTATCATGATCAAAATATAGATAAATGCTATGATTTATTTCCAAAATGATGTATCATGTATGATATGCTCATAATGTTGATTGATTTATTCAATATCGTGTATGAATGAAATATAAGATTTTTGAAATAGTGCATATTTTAATTTGAAAATATAATGATGCACAAATAATATTGATACTTACCTTTGTCATAATTGATGTAAAGGGTCTTCCCTTCTTTTTGACAGTGACAAAGGGGGAGATAACTAGCTTGCACAAGTCAAGAATATACAAAAACTTGATTGCTAACTTGCTTATTTCAAGAAGCAAAAGTTATCTTCTTAAACATCACTATCTTGCCTATCTCAAGAAGCAAGACTTGCAACCTGCACATTACAATAAGAAGCAAGAATCGATAGCTTACACACTTCAAAAGAAAGCTATCTTGTATTTGCTTTCGAAATTTTTGCTAGCTTGTATGTTGTAAAATTTCTCACTTTTTCAAACACTTTGCTAGCTTGCAATTTATAAAGGAAGCGAAAATAGCACTTCTCAAAAGAGAAGAAAGAACTTACTATCTTGAACATCACAAAAATTTGCTACCTTGCATGATGTAAAATTTGCTAAGATCACTATCTCAAAAGAGTTGCTATCTCAAAAAAGGCAAATGTGCTATCTTGCCTATCTCAAAATACAAAACATGCTAACTTGTTACGGAAGCAAAATTGCTAGCTCAAATATTGCAAAGGAAGCAAAAATTTGCTAGCTTGCAACTTGCATATCATGAAAATTGCTAGCTTGTAGTCTAAAGAGAAGCAATTAGTTGTTATCTCAAGAAAAGCAAACATGCTAAACTTACACATCTTTAATTACTAGATTGCATGATGATAAAATTTGATACTATATTTTTCATGCAATGTATGGAACTTTTTATCTCTAAACACATAAGAGTAGGAACTTCTCCTATTTGTTGATGACAAAGGGGGAGAAGTATGATGACATGACATGTTATGCATAAGTTTATGATGACATGATGACATATTATGTATAAGTTTATGATGACATATTGCTTGGATTCTTGAATCCAAGAGTTTCTATCAATAAGCCATATTGATAGGGGGGAGTTTGTTTAAACTCCGTCATCAAGTGGTTGTCATCATCAAAAAGGGGGAGATTGTTATATCTCGTATTTTGATGATGAAACCACTTGATATGTGTTTATGATTTAATCTGTGTTTTGAGTAATGCAGGATGCTTCGATCAGGATGAGACAATTGACGCAGGAGGAATTGACGTTGCGTCGGAGGAGATCACGTCAGGATATTGGATGGCAAAACGCTTCGGACGTCGGGCATCGGGCCAAGGAGAGCGAAATTGCGCCAAGGATATCGGGGTTGCGGAGGTCAACCGCCGATTGGGCAACAAGCCGCAAGAAAGGACGATGCATTGAAGAATCGGACGAAACGCCAACCAATAACGTGCCGGGCAACAGAATGTCAATTCGCATTGTAATAATTGTCTAGATCAGAGTAGAGTTTTAGCTTGTGTGTGCAGGATTAACTACGATAACGATGAAAACATAAAGCAAAACAAAGTGTTAGAGTCAAGCGCGAAGGATTTGTTGCGAGTTCGAGAGTTCAACGGAAGTCTGAAGGTTCATCGGGAATGCTGCTGGAACTAGCCAAGAATGAGTAGGGAGCTTGCCGAAGGGTTTTTCGGAAGCTCGCGGAGCTCACCGAGAAAGATCGGAGCTTGTCGAAGAAGCTCGTTGGAACTCGTCAAGATCAAATCGTGAAGTCTAGGAGCTTGTCGGGAGTCCGCAGAATGGTTTCCGAGAGTTTATCGAAAAATCGTCGGAAGCTCGCCGGAAGAAGTCTTGACTTATGGACTTTGTAATAGCTTAGAAAATGTCTTTAAATTCGTAGTTAGCATGTTACTTAGGGTTAGGATTAGGTGTTAAACCTATAAACCAAGTAGGGGCCAATTGGGCTCTAGTTCGGACTGGTTTGGGCCAATTTTTGAGCCCAACCAGTGAGCTGAAATAGTGTAGGCGGTGGCACCGCCAGATTTGGCGATGGCACTGCCTAGAACCCGAGAGCCAGGCGGTGGCACTGCCTGGGCTGGGCGGTGGCACCGCTTGGTTGGGCGGTGGCACCGCCAGCATCGGGAACCAAAGAGAATTCAAATTTTGGAGCCCAAATTTGAATCCTCTTGAGGCCTATAAATACCCCTCAAATCTCAGCTGAGAGAACAACTTTTTGAGAAGTAATTGATTGAGAGAAAAGTCTTAGAAAAGTCTGTACTAGTCTTGTTTTCAATTTGCTAGTGTTCACCTCCTTCTTTCTTGCTGAAAATATGTAAGAGAGTGAACCGCTTGTAAAAAGTTGTTAGAGGGGTATTTACCCTTCCCCTTCAAGAGATTTGCTAGTGGAAGGTGGGAGCCTCATCGAAGAGGGGCCTCGCAAGTGGATGTAGGTCATTTGACCGAACCACTGTAAAATCGGCGTGATCTCTGGTTTGCATTTACTTATTGTCATTTATATTACTGCAAACCATTTGCACTTTAATGCTCTACTTCTTTGTTTCCGTCTTACTTATCCCTTCAAGTTAAAACGCAATCGAAACGGTTTTAAACAAAAACATTGCTTTTATCATACGAAGTTTCCGAAAGTGTTTAAATCGTCAAAAGTTTATCACACTTTACCGCTGCACTAATTCACCCCCCCCCCCCCCCCCTCTTAGTGGCACTCCGATCCTAACATCTTGTAGTGTCCCGATTTTTTGCACTCATAGCAAATCACTTGGTCCTTCTTGTGTTCGAATTTATTTTTTGTATTATTTTGAAATTTGTTCTTTCTTAAATATTTTTTAATTTTTTGAGTCAAAAGTGCAATGTCATTGTCACTATCCTCATCACTTGATGTTCCTTTCAAGTGGTCTTCTTGTGATGTGAGTGCCATATCCTTCCTATTCTTTGGAAGGGGTTCTCGAGCTCGTCATGAGCTTGACATGTCATTTCGTAGGTCATTAGGGACCCAATAAGTTCTTCAAGAGGGAATGTTTTAAGGTCTTTGGCCTCTTGAATTGTCGTAACTTTTGGATCCCAACTTTTAGGGAGGGATCTTAAGATTTTAGTTACTAGTTCAAAGTTAGTAAAATCTTTACTAAGAGCTTTGAGTCCATTGATGACATCCGTGAACCGGGTGTACATGTCTCCGATGGACTCACTTGGTTTCATTCGGAAAAGTTCGTAAGAGTGCACAAGAATGTTGATTTTGGACTCTTTCACTCGGCTAGTGCCTTCATGAGTGACCTCAAGAGTTCTCCAAATATCAAAAGCCGAATCACAAATTGAAACACGATTAAATTCATTTTTGTCTAGTGCACAAAACAAGGCATTTATAGCCTTTGCGTTTAAAGCAAAAACCTTCTTCTCCGATTCATTCCATTCGCTCATCGGAAGAGAAGATTTTTGAAATCCATTTTCAATAATAGTCCAAAGCTCGAAATCCATGGAAATGAGGAAGATCCTCATACGAGTCTTCCAATAAGTATAATCCGACCTATTAAACAAAGGTGGACGTCTGATAGAATGACCCTCATGTATACCGGAGTAAGCCATCTCTATTGGGTATCAAACCAAATATGAGAGTGAGCCTAGCTCTGATACCAATTGTTAGGATCGGAGTGGCACTAAGAGGGGGGGGGGTGAATTAGTGCAACGGTAAAGTACGATAAACTTTTGACGATTTAAACACTTTCGGAAACTTCGTACGATAAAAGCAACGTTTCGTTTGAAACTGTTTCGATTGCATTTTAACTTGAAGGGATACGTAAGAAGTAGATAAAGAAGTAGAGCATCAAAGTGCAAATGGTTTGTAGTAATATAAATGACAATAAGTAAATGCAAACCAGAGATCACGCCGATTATAAAGTGGTTCGGTCAAATGACCTACATCCACTTGCGAGGCCCCTCTTCGATGAGGCTCCCACCTTCCACTAGCAAATCTCTTGAAGGGGAAGGGTAAATACCCCTCTTACAACTTTTTACAAGCGATTCACTCTCTTACAGATTTTCAGCAAGAAAGAAGGAGGTGAACACTAGCAAATTGAAAACAAGACCTGCTAAGACTTTTCTAAGACCTTTCTCTCAATCAATTGCTTCTCAAAAGGTTGTAATCTCAGTTGAGATTTGAGGGGTATTTATAGGCCTCAAGAGGATTTAAATTTGGGCTCCAAAATTTGAATTCTCTTTCGTTCCCGATGCTGGCGGTGCCACCACCTGTCAGTGGCGGTGCCACTGCCTGTCAGTGTCTGACACTGACAATGGATTGGCGGTGCCACCGCCCAGCTAAGCGGTGCCACCGCCCAGCCAGGCGGTGCCACTGCCTGGCTCTCCGGTTCATTGGTTGGGCTTTAAATTTAGCCCAAACCAAATCTAATTTTGGGCCCAATAGGCCCCTAACCAGGATATAGGATTATCTCTTAATCCTAATCCTAATTACAAGTGAACTACATAACTAAAAACATCCTAAGCAAGTTTTCAACCGCGAACGTCGAGTCTTGTTCCGACGAGCTTTCCGATGAACTTCTTCTGATGGACTCCCAGCAAGCTCCCGATCTTGTGATGACTTTAACGAGTAGCCGAGCCTTCTCGGTGATCTCCGTGAACCTCCGACGATCTCTTTGGCGAACTTCCAAAAATTCCGACAGGTTCCCGATTTCTTCTCGATTGGTTCCGGCAACATCTCCGACGATTCTTCGGACTCTTAAACGTCCATCGAACTTGACTCCGGTATTCTTGCTTTGTGTTTTCTGGTTATCGTAGTTAATCCTGCATACTTAACTCAATAATATGGATTAGATCAATTAACCCATCAATTGATTTTATCATCAAAATTCGAGATTCAACACCTTCCATGAGTTATTTGATGAATGTAAGACAATTAGTAGAAAATACAAATTGCTAAAAAAGGAGGATGATAGTCTCACTTGTGATGTCGATAAATTAAAGACTGAATATCATGATAGTTTAGCTCCATGTAAAAATGCCATGATCTAGAAACTCTCCAAAAGGAGAACTTGCTACTTAAAGACACCTTGAAGAAATTCGAGGTTGGTAGTAAGACTTTGAACATGATCCTTACAAATAAGGGTCACGTTCCTAAAAGAAGTGGAATCGGATTTATGAGGAGTCCTCACCAAAATTCAACCACCTTCGTTAAAGGCCCTGTCTTACATGTTCGGCACCAAAGTAATTGCAACTTTTGTTGCAAATATGGACATAAAACTTATAAATGTCCATTCAAGAAAATTTGTCCGAACAAACTCATTTGGGTTCCTAAAGGAATCATGATCAATTCTATGCAATATGATGAACAAGTTAAATCAGTATTTAAGGCACCCAAAAGAAAATAGGTACCTAAAAATAATCCCTTCTTGTAGAAACATACACCATCACAAGCTAGGAGCAAGAGATGGTATCTAGAAAGTGGATGCTCAAGACATATGACTGGAGATCCATCTCATTTCTCTATGCTCACTAGCAAAGAAGAAGGGTATGTCACCTTCGGAGATAACAACCAAGGAAAAATCATTGGCAAGGGAGCCATAGGTAACAAATTAATTTTTTCTATTGATGATATCTTACTAGTTGATGGATTGAAACATAATCTCCCGAGTGTTAGTCAATTATGCGATAAAGGTTATATCGTTAGATTTGAATCAAATGTGTGTATTATTGAAAAACCAAACCATAACATAACTATGATTGCATTAAAACAAAATAATGTCTACACCATCAACCTTGATGAACTAAGTAATGAAATGTGCTTCTCCACTTTAAATGATGATGCTTGGCTTTGGCATAGGAGACTAGGCCATGCAAGCATGAAACTAATATCTAAGATCTCATCTAGAGAATTAGTGCGAGGAATTCCAAATATAATGTTTATTAAGGACAAAGTATGCGATGCATGTCAACTAGGTAAACAAATAAAAACTAGTTTCAAACCAAAAACTCAAATTAGCACCACTAGACCATTACAATTGATTCATTTGGACTTATTTGGACCAATTGACACGACAAGTCTAGGAGAAAGCAAATATGCGTTTGTAATTGTGGATGACTATACTAGATACACTTGGACCTATTTCTTAGCTCACAAAAATGATTGTTTCAAGTGTTTCTCTAAATTTTGTAAACTCACTCAAAACGAAAAAGGTTTCATGTTTTCATCAATTCGGAGTGATCACAGTGGCGAATTTCAAAACCGTGACTTTCAAAACATTTGTGAAGTTAATGGATACAATCACAACTTCTCCACTCCGAGGAATCCCCAATAAAATGGAGTAGTTGAAAAAAAAAATAGAAACCTACAAGAAATGGCAAGAACGATGTTAAATGAACATAGTCTACCCAAGTATTTTTAGGCCGAAGCCGTAAAGACGACTTGCTACATCATGAATAGGGTCCTAATAAGACCATCCCTATCAAAAACTCCCAATGAATTATGGAATAACAAAAAACTAAATATTTTCTATTTTAAAGTTTTCGGTTGTAAATACTTTATTTTGAATGAAAGGGATGCCTTAGGAAAATTTGATGCTAAATCCGATGAAGGCATCTTTCTTGGTTACTCTTCCGTTTCTAAGGCTTTTCGGGTTTTTAACAAAAGAACCTTAGTAATAGAAGAATCTATTCATGTAGTTTTTAATGAAATTTCTGATTTAAAGAAAAATGATTTTGATGGGGATCTTGGTTTTGATAATTTGAACTTAAATGAACCCCCTCCTCAAAATAGCAACTTGGATGCACCTTCTTCCGAAATTTCCTTACCCAAGGAATGGAAGTATATAGATGCTCATCCAAATGAGCTAATTATAGGAGAAACATCAAAAGGGGTTCAAACTCGTTCCTCTTTCAAGAATTTTGTGCTAACACCGCCTTCCTTTCTCAAATCGAACCTAAATGCATTGACGAGGCCTTAAAAGATGATTTTTGGGTTTTTACAATGCAAGAGGAATTAAATCAATTTGAGAGGAATAAGGTATGGAAGCTTGTTCCTAGACCCAATGACCATTTAGTCATTGGTACTAAATGGGTCTTTAGAAACTAGCAAGATGAAAATGGTATCGTGGTTAGAAATAAGGCTAGATTAGTGGCCAAAGGTTTCAATCAAAAAGAAGGTATCGACTACAAGAAACCTTCGCTCTTGTGGCAAGATTAGAAGCCATAAGGATGCTCCTTGCCTATGCTAGTAGTAATAATTTTAAACTGTTTCAAATGGATGTCAAAAGTACCTTCTTTAATGGTTTTATTTTCGAAGAAGTATATGTCGAACAACCTCCCGGATTTGAAAATTCTCTTCTTCCTAATCATGTATTCAAATTGACTAAGGCTCTCTATAGCTTGAAACAAGCTCCTAGAGCTTGATATGAAAGGCTTAGTTCCTTTCTTATTTTAAATAATTTTACCAAAGGTAAGGTTGATACTACATTGTTTATCAAATATTTTAAAAATAATTATCTTATTATGCAAATTTATGTTGACGATATTATTTTTAGCTCTTCGGTTGAATCACTATGTGAATCATTTGCCAAATGTATGAGTCATGAATTTGAAATGAATTTAATGGGTGAATTAACTTTCTTTTTAGGATTACAAATCAAACAACTTAGTGATGGTATATTTCTTAACCAATCTAAATATACATTAGAATTGTTAAAACGATTTAACATGGATAATTCAAAAGCAATAGACACCCCTATGAGTACTGCGACTAAGTTAGATATGGATGAAAATAGTAAAAATTTTGATAAAAAAACATATAGGGGAATGATAGGTAGTCTACTCTACCTCACCGCGACTAGACCGGATATTATGTTTAGTGTAGGACTTGTTGAATCTCGGATTTTGATGATAAAATCAATTGATGGGTTAATTGATCTAATCCATATTATTGAGTTAAGTGTGCAGGAGTAACTACGATAACCAGAAAACACAAAGAAAGAATACCGGAGTCAAGTTCGATGGACGTTTAAGAGTTCGAAGAATTGTCGGAGATGCTGCCGGAACCAACCGAGAAGAAATCGGGAACCTATCAGAATTTTCGGAAGTTCGCCGAAGAGATCGTCGGAGGTTCACGGAGATCACCAAGAAGGCTCGGCTACTCGTTAAAGTCATCACAAGTTCGGGAGCTTATTGGGAGTCCGTCGGAAGTTGTTAGGACTCTAGCTAGGAGAGTCCTAATTGAGAGGGAGAGTCCTAATTGAGAGGGACATTCTGTTAGGACTCTAGCTAGAAGAGTCCTAATTGAGAGGGAGAGTCCTAATTGAGAGGGACATTCTGTTAGGACTCTAGCTAGGAGAGTCCTAATTGAGAGGGACATTCATGTAGGAGGTTTTTTCTTAGAGAAGAATTAGGAGTTGTAAGGGAATGGGAGTCTTGAGTAGGAGTCCTATTAGGAGTTAGGGTTTAGAAGCCCTATAAATAGCCATGTATTCCTTCTCTTTTGATAAGCAATAGATGAATCTTTTCAGCAGCCTTTGAGCAGCAACTTGGAGGGAGGAACCCCTATAAAGTTCCAAGGAGGCCAATCCCCTAAAGAGATCAACCCAAAGTTTAGAATATGCAAGGGTTCTAACACCTGGTATCAGAGCAGCATTCTTGGTGTCTCGCTGCCCTTCCACTGCCATTCATCAACCCTCCACAACCGCTCAAAGCAATTCCCACAATTGCTTAAAAGATCATCACCAAATTCCACCGTCATCTCCACCACCACAGATCATCCTTTGATCTCCCCGTGAATTGCAACAGGTTCTGGTTTCCTACCTTACTGCTGTTGTAATTTAGTTATCCCTATTCGAAAATCCAAAAAAAAAAAAAAAAATTCGTTCCTATATTGCTGCAAATTTTCGTCGTAAGTTGCTGAAATTTTTTTACGAGAATTCTGCTATCGCAACTTACACCAATTTTCTTATTGTTACTGCCGAAATTTTCTTGATTAAATTGGACATCCTTGCTATCATATAAACTGAGATATTGCTGTCAATTCCCTCCTCAAATCTCTCAAATTTTTATGGAGATTTCGTCGAGAAACCGCTGTTTCTTCGATGATAATTCTGCTCTTACAAGACAACACAATTCTGCAGCAAACTTTCACGGATTTCTATCAAACCTATACATGCCTTTAACCCGTCAACAAAAGAGAGATCTTAATATCACATATTTGGAGTCATATACTATGGCATCTGAGGAGGCAATCAATGCAAAATTTGAAGCCTTTGAGGCACGAATGGAGGATAAGATTTGGACTCTCCTTACCGAATTCAGTTTGGGCCGACCACCAAGCCCGAAGAAATCACATCAAGGAGAGAGCTCTAACCAATCACATCATGTCCAAAGAGATGAATTCCAAGAGAGGGGAGGCTCTATGATCGACCCCAACTATTCGCGCATGAGAGTGGACTTCCCTAGATGGGAAGAAGGAGACCCAATTGGTTGGATCTCGCGCGCGGAGCGATATTTTCGGTACCATAAAACTGCGGATGCATCCATGGTAGAAATTACAGCTATACATCTTGAAGGGAATGCTATACAATAGTTTGACTGGTTTGAACACACTTATGGAGTCCTTTCATGGCGACAATTCAAAGAAGGACTACTGATCCGCTTCGGACCAACTTATTACGAGAACATTGACGGACAACTAGCAAAGATCCGACAAACCTCCACCATTCAGGAGTACCAGACCAGGTTTGAAAGGTTATCTAATCAAACTCGTGATTGGTCTGAAAAATAGTTATTTGGGACCTTTATTGAGGGCTTAAAGCCGGAGATCCGGGGAGAAGTTAAGGCGCGACAACCTTACACGCTTATGGCAGCCATCTCTTTCGCATGACTACAAGAGGAGCGATTGAACCATGAAGCCCGGAGGACTAGGATCACTCCATGACCTACAATACTAAAGCTCTCAGCCCCCCCTACTATCAACTGAGTCCCTGCACCGAAAAGGTTAACAAGAGAAGAACTTCAGGAGCGATCTGCGAAGGGGTTATGTTGGCATTGCAATGAGCCGTGGAGCCGCGAGCATCGCTGTAAAAAAGGTAGACTTCTTATGATTGAACCAATAGAAGAAGAGGTCATTGAACATCTAGAAGAGAGCCATGAACATGAAGAAGAAGATATGGAAGAAGAGCCACAACCGACCGACATTACGGTACATGCACTAGCTGGCTACTCAAATCCGCAAATGATGAAAGTTGGAGGCCTTCTCAAACAACAACCGATCACTGTTCTCATCAACATGGGTAGCACTAATAACTTCCTAAATAGTAAGGTTGCTACTCAGATGACACTGCATATTGAAGGTTGCAGCAAGTTCGATGTAAAGGTTGCCGACGGTAGAATCCTAAAGTGCGACCAAAGATGCCCGCTGGTGAAACTATTACTGCAAGACCAAGAAATTATCACCGATTTCTTCCTCCTACCAATCGATGACTATGAGGCAGTGCTTAGTATAGAATGGCTGACTACACTAGGTGATGTCTCTTAGAACTTTTCTAAATTAATTATGAAATTCTACTGTAAGGGCAAACAGATCATCCTACGCGGGAAGCGCGGAAGCAACGTTACCACTGTTTCGACCCAACGAATGGAGAAAGTTTTGCACAAGGTAAATAGTGGCTTTTTGATGCATCTCCAGCCACAACAAGAAGAGAAGAAAATAGAAATTGAAGATCAAAATCTTGCCCAATTGCTTACTGAATTTGCCGACATATTTGCTGAACCGCGCGGTCTTCCTCCTTCTCGGCAACATGACCATCGAATTCCAATCCTTCCGGGCAAGCCACCAGCGAACACTCGACCGTACCGATATCCTCACCTCCAGAAAGATGAAATTAAAAAGATCGTAAAGGAGATGCTTGAAACAGGGGTGATTCGGCCAAGTTGCAGCCCCTATTCCTCACCGGTGCTACTTGTACGCAAGAAGGATAGAACTTGGCGGATGTGCATCGACTACCGAGCTTTAAATGGCATCACCGTCAAGGACAAGTACCCAATACTAGTGGTGGATAAACTTCTTGATGAATTAAAAGGAGCTCGAGTCTTCACGAAGTTGGATCTCCGATCCGGTTACCACCAAATTCGGGTATGTGACGATAACATTCCAAAAACTGCATTTCGCACACATAATGGCCATTATGAATTCTTGGTAATGCCTTTTGGACTCACTAATGCTCCTTCAATCTTTCAAAGTCTCATGAACGATATTTTTCGAACCTTTCTTTGTAAATTTGTGCTGGTATTTTTCGATGATATTCTCGTTTACAGCCCTTCTCTTGAGACTCACTTTCAGCATTTACGGATTGTTTTAACGATCCTTCAGGAGAATACTCTTTTTGTAAAGCAACCAAAGTGCAGCTTTCTCCAGCAAAAAGTAGAGTACCTTGGGCATATAATATCAGAAGAAGGAGTGGTAGTAGACCCAACAAAAATTGAGGCAATGCAAGGCTAGCCGAAACCTACAAACGTGAAATTACTGCGGGGGTTCCTTGGACTAATAGGCAACTACCGAAAATTTGTTAAGGACTATGGGAAGATCAGTGCACCACTCACTTCTTTACTGAAAAAAGATACTTTCCAATGGTCGGACAAAGCCTCTGCTGCCTTCGACAAACTTAAAGCAGCCATGACAACGACGCCGGTGCTTGTGCTACCAGATTTCAATGGACCCTTCATCATTGAGGCCGACGCATCTGGAGTCGGAATTGGAGTCGTTCTCATGCAAAATGGTCGACCACTCGCATACACTAGCAAGGTATTATCTCCCTCCCATCAAAACATGTCAGTATATGATAAGGAGATGCTTGCCATTGTACACGCAGTAACGAGGTGGAGACCCTACCTGATCGGTCGGCGATTTCAAATTAAAACTGATCATAAAAGCCTCAAGTACTTTTTGGAGCAAAAGATATCATCCCCTGAGTAGCAAAAATGGGTAACCATACTTCTTGGATTTGATTATGAAATTATTTACAAAAAGGGGAAAGAAAACGTTGTTGCAGATGCACTCTCACGGCTGCTTGAACAAGCTAAGGTTTCAGCCATCTCCCTTCCTACCACCGGTCTCCTCGAGGATATTAGGAAAGAATGGAAGAAGGATCCAGAGATTAGCATTATCATAAAAAAATTGGAGGAGGATCCAAGTACAATAGCCCACTACACCTGGGATTTGAGGGATCTACGCTACAAAGGTCGCATTGTGCTTATACCTGACTCCCCTTGTATCACAATCATTTTGCATGAAATGCACTCCATACCTTCAGCAGGGCACTCTGGATTCCTAAGAACCTACAAAAGAGTAAAGCAAAATTTTTATTGGAGAGGGATGAAAAAAAGTATTGCTGAATATGTGGCACAATGTGATGTATGTCAACAGCACAAGGGTGAAACTGTGGCAAATCCAGGGAAGCTACAACCACTGCCCATACCAGACTCAGTGTGGACTGACATCTCTATGGACTTCATTGAAGGGCTGCCATCTTCCAAAGGTAAAAGCATGATTCTCGTGGTGGTTGATCGACTTACGAAATATGCTCATTTTTGTGCTGTGAGAAATCCCTACACTACTGCTAGTATTGCCCAGATTTTCATAGAAAATATTGTTAAACTACATGGGATGCCAAGGTCCATCGTAAGTTATCATGGCAGGATCTTCACTAGTAAATTTTGGACCGAGTTATTTCAGTTACAAGGCACCAAACTCAAGATGAGCACAGCGTATCATCCACAAACTGACGGCCAAACAGAGGTGGTAAATAGGTGCTTAGAAACGTACCTCCGGTGTTTCGCTAGCGACCGACCAAAAGAGTGGGCGAAATGGCTTCCCTGGGCCGAATGGTGGTATAATACTACATATCATTTATCAACAAAATGTGCCCCTTATGAAGCATTGTATGGTCGACCAGCCCCTGTGATTCCAAAGTATGTAATTGGCTCGGCCAAGGTATATCAGGTTGACCAAGAATTGATTGATAGGGACAAACTCTTACAACTATTAAAAGATAATCTCTCTACTGCTCAAGCCAGAATGAAGCAGCAAGCCGACACACGACGAAGTGAAAAAGAATTTTCAGTAGGAGATTGGGTTTATCTTCGCCTACAACCATACAAGCAACTCTCTATCAACACTCGAGCCTCCATGAAGCTATCCCTACGTTTTTATGGGCCCTATCAGATCATAGAGCGTATTGGAGTCGTGGCGTACAGACTTAAATTACCTGAGGATGCCAAAATTCACCCTGCCTTCCACGTATCATGCCTAAAGCCCAAGTTGGGAGAACACGAGTCACCCTAGATCCAACTGCCCAACACAACTGAGGATGGAGTTATTCAAGCCCAACCACAAGCCACCCTCGATCGCAGGATCGTGATGCGTCGCCCACATCCCTCTACTGAAGTACTAGTGCATTCGAATAATCTACCACTTGAAGATGCCACATGGGAACCATATGAGGAGCTGAAGACCCGGTTCCCTGGGTTCATGGAATCTCAGCCTTGAGGACAATGCTGATTTGAAGAGGGCGGGTCTGTTAGGACTCTAGCTAGGAGAGTCCTAATTGAGAGGGACATTCTGTTAGGACTCTAGCTAGGAGAGTCCTAATTGAGAGGGAGAGTCCTAATTGAGAGGGAGTCCTAATTGAGAGGGACATTCTGTTAGGACTCCAGTTAGGAGAGTCCTAATTGAGAGGGAGAGTCCTAATTGAGAGGGACATTCTGTTAGAACTCTAGCTAGGAGAGTCCTAATTGAGAGGGACATTCATGTAGGAGGTTTTTTCTTAGAGAAGAATTAGGAGTTGTAAGGGAATGGGAGTCTTGAGTAGGAGTCCTATTAGGATTTAGGGTTTAGAAGCCCTATAAATAGCCATGTATTCCTTCTCTTTTGATAAGCAATAGATGAATCTTTTCTGCAGCCTTTGAGCAGCAACTTGGAGGGAGGAACCCCTATAGAGTTCCAAGGAGGCCGATCCCCTAAAGAGATCAACCCAAAGTTTAGAATCTGCAAGGGTTCTAACAGAAGTTCGTCGGAAAGCTCGCCGGAACAAGACTCGACGTTCGCGGTTGAAAACTTGCTTAGGATGTGTTTTGTTATGTAGTTCACTTGTAATTAGGATTAGGATTAAGAGATAATCCTATATCCTGGTTAGGGGCCAACTGGGCCCAAAATTAGACTTGGTTTGGGCTAAATTTGAAGTCCAACAAGTGAACCGAAGGGTCTGGCGGTGGCACCGCCAGACTAGGCAGTTGCACTGCCTGGGCTGGGCGGTGGCACCGCCCAGCACTGTCAATGTCTGACAATGACAGGCGGTGACACCGCCACTGACAAGCGGTGGCACCGCCAGCATCGGGAACCCAAAGAGAATTCAAATTTTGGAGCCCAAATTTGAATCCTCTTGAGGCCTATAAATACACCTCAAATCTCAGCTGAGATTACAACTTTTTTTAGCAGCAATTGTTTGAGAGAAAGGTCTTAGAAAAGTCTTTGCTAGTCTTGTTTTCAATTTGCTAGTGTTCACCTCCTTCTTTCTTGCTGAAAATCTGTAAGAGAGTGAACCGCTTGTAAAAAGTTGTAAGATGGATATTTACCCTTCCCCTTCAAGAGATTTGCTAGTGGAAGGTGGGAGCCTCATCGAAGAGGGGCCTCGCAAGTGGATGTAGGTCATTTGACCGAACCACTGTAAAATCAGCATGATCTCTAGTTTGCATTTACTTATTGTCATTTACATTACTGCAAACCATTTGCACTTTAATGCTCTACTTCTTTGTCTCCATCTTACTTATCTCTTCAAGTTAAAATGCAATCGAAATGGTTTCAAACGAAAACGTTACTTTTATCGTACGAAGTTTCCGAAAGTGTTTAAATCGTCAAAAGTTTATCACACTTTACCGCTGCACTAATTCACCCCCCCCCCCCCCCCCCACCCCCCCCTCTTAGTGCCGCTCCGATCCTAACAATTGGTATCAGAGCTAGGCTCACTCTCATATTTGGTTTGATACCCAAGAGAGATGGCTTACTCCGGCATACATGAGGGTCATTCTATCATACGTCCACCCTTGTTTAATGGGTCGGATTATACTTATTGGAAGACTCGTATGAGGATCTTCCTCATTTCCATGGATTTCGAGCTTTGGACTATTGTTGAAAACGGATTTCAAAAATCTTCTCTTCCAATGAGCGAATGGAATGAATCGGAGAAGAAGGTTTTTGCCTTAAATGCAAAGGCTATGAATGCCTTGTTTTGTGCACTAGACAAAAATGAATTTAATCGTGTTTCAATTTGTGATTCGGCTTTTGATATTTGGAGAACTCTTGAGGTCACTCATGAAGGTACTAGCCGAGTGAAAGAGTCCAAAATCAACATCCTTGTGCACTCTTATGAACTTTTCCGAATGAAACCAAATGAGTCCATCGGAGACATGTACACCCGGTTTACGGATGTCATTAATGGACTCAAAGCTCTTGGTAAAGATTTTACTAACTTTGAACTAGTAACTAAAATCTTAAGATCCCTCCCTAAAAGTTGGGATCCAAAAGTTACGGTCATTCAAGAGGCCAAAGACCTTAAAACATTCCCTCTTGAAGAACTCATTGGGTCTCTAATGACCAACGAAATGACATGTCAAGCTCATGACGAGCTCGAGAACCCCCTTCCAAAGAACAGGATGGATATGGCACTCAAATCACAAGAAGACCACTTGAAAGGAACATCAAGTGATGAGGACGATGACAATGACATTGCACTTTTGACTTAAAAATTTAAAAAATATTTAAGAAAGAACAAATTTAAAAATAATACAAAAAATAAATTTGAACAAAAGAAGGACCAAGTGATTTGCTATGAATGCAAAAAACCGGGACACTACAAGAACAATTGTCCTCAAGCCAAAAAGAGAACATCAAAGAAGAAGGCGCTCAAGGCAACATGGGATGATTCAAGCGCGTCTGAAGAAGAGGAGTCCAACACCGAGCAAGTTGCTCATTACGCCCTAATGGCCATCGGAGATTAGGTAACGGATTTAATTGATGCAGATTTACCTTATCATGAATTGTTAAATGCTTTCCATGAGTTATTTGATGAATGTAAGACAATTAGTAGAAAATACAAATTGCTAAAAAAGGAGCATGATAGTCTCACTTGTGATATCGATAAATTAAAAACCGAATATCATGATAGTTTAGCTCCATGTATAAAATGCCATGATCTAGAATCTCTCCAAAAGGAGAACTTGCTACTTAAGGACACCTTGAAGAAATTCAAGGTTGGTAGCAAATCTTTGAACATGATCCTTACAAATAAGGGTCACATTCCTAAATGAAGTGGAATCGGATTTGTGAGAAGTCCTCACCAAAATCCAACCACCTTCATTAAAGCCCCCATCTTACATATTCGGCACCAAAGCAATTGCAACTTTTGTTGCAAATATGGACATAAAACTTATAAATGTCCATTCAAGAAAATTAGTCCGAACAAACTAATTTGGGTTCCTAAAGGAACCATGATCAATTCTATGCAATATGATGAACAAGTTTTTAAGGCACCCAAAAGAAAATGGATACCTAAAAATAATCCTTTCTTGTAGAAACATACACCATCACAAGCTAGGAGCAAGAGATGGTATCTAGATGGTGGATGCTCAAGACATATGACTGGAGATCCATCTCATTTCTCTATGCTCACTAGCAAAAAAGAAGGGTACGTCACCTTCGGAGACAACAACTAAGGCAAAATCATTGGCAAGGGAACAATAGGTAACAAATTAAATTTTTCTATTGATGATGTCTTACTAGTTGATGGATTGAAACATAATCTCTTGAGTGTTAGTCAATTATGCAATAAAGGTTATATCGTTAGATTTGAATCAAATGTGTGTATTATTGAAAAACCAAACTATAACATAACTATGATTGCGTAAAAACAAAATAATGTCTACACCATCAACCTTGATGAACTAAGTAATGAAATGTGCTTCTCCGCTTTAAATGATGATGCTTGGCTTTGGCATAGGAGACTAGGCCATGCAAGCATGAAACTAATATCTAAGATCTCATCTAAAGATTTAGTGCGAGGAATTCCAAATATAAAGTTTATCAAGGATAAAGTATGCGATGCATGTCAACTAGGTAAACAAATAAAAACTAGTTTCAAACCAAAAACTCAAATTAGCACCACTAGACCATTACAATTTATTCATTTGGATTTATTTGGACCAATTGACACGACAAGTCTAGGGGGAAGTAAATATGCATTTGTAATTGTAGATGACTATACTAGATATACTTGGACCTATTTCTTAGCTCACAAAAGTGATTGCTTCAAGTGTTTCTCTAAATTTTGTAAACTCACTCAAAACGAAAAAGGTTTCATGATTTCATCAATTCGGAGTGATCACGATGGCGAATTTCAAAACCGTGACTTTCAAAATTTTTGTGAGGTTAATGGATACAATCACAACTTCTCCACTCCGAGGAATCCCCAATAAAATGGAGTAGTTGAAAGAAAAAATAGAAACCTACAAGAAATGGCAAGAACTATGTTAAATGAACATAGTTTACCTAAGTATTTTTGGGCCGAAGCCGTAAATACGGCTTGCTACATCATGAATAGAGTCCTAATAAGACCATCCTTATCAAAAACTCCCTATGAATTATGGAATAACAAAAAACCAAATATTTCCTATTTTAAAGTTTTCGGTTGTAAATGCTTTATTTTGAATGATAGTGATGCCTTAGGAAAATTTGATGCTAAATCCGATGAAGGCATCTTTCTTGGTTACTCTTCCGTTTCTAAGGCTTTTCGGGTTTTTAACAAAAGAACGTTAGTAATAGAAGAGTCTATTCATGTAGTTTTTAATGAAATTTCTAATTTAAAGAAAAATAATTTTGATGATGATCTTGGTTTTGATAATTTGAATTTAAATGAACCCCATCCTCAAAATAGCAACTTGGATGCACCTTCTTCCGAAATTTCCTTACCTAAGGAATGGAAGTATATAGATGCTCATCTAAAGGAGCTAATTATAGGAGATACATCAAAAGGGGTTCAAACTCGTTCCTCTTTCAAGAATTTTTGTGCTAACGCCGCCTTCCTTTCTCAAATCGAACCTAAATGCATTGGCGAGGCCATAAAAGATGATTTTTGGATTATTGTAATACAAGAGGAATTGAATCAATTTGAGAGGAATAAGGTATGGAAGCTTGTTCCTAGACCTAGTGACCATTTAGTCATTGGTACTAAATGGGTCTTTAGAAACAAGCAAGACGAAAATGGTATCGTGGTTAGAAACAAGGCTAGATTAGTGGCCAAAGGTTTCAACCAAGAAGAAGATATCGATTACGAAGAGACCTTAGCTCCCGTGGCTCGATTAGAAGCCATAAGGATGCTCCTTGCCTATGCTAGTAGTAATAATTTTAAACTATTTCAAATGGATGTCAAAAGTGCTTTCTTGAATGATTTTATTTCTGAAGAAGTATATGTCGAACAACCTCCCGGATTTGAAAATTCTCTTCTTCCTAACCATGTATTCAAATTGACTAAGGTCCTCTATGGCTTGAAACAAGCTCCTAGAGCTTGGTATGAAAGGCTTAGTTCCTTTTTTATTTTAAATAATTTTACTAAAGGCAAGGTTGATACTACATTGTTTATTAAATATTTTAAAAATAATTTTCTTATTGTGCAAATTTATGTTGACGATATTATTTTTGACTCTTCGGATGAATCACTATGTGAATCATTTGCCAAATGTATGAGTCATGAATTTGAAATAAGTTTAATGGGTGAATTAACTTTCTTTTTGGGATTACAAATCAAACAACTTAGTGATGGTATATTTCTTAACCAATCTAAATATACATTAGAATTGTTAAAACAATTTAACATGGATAATTCAAAAGCAATAAACACCCCTATGAGTACTGCGACTAAGTTAGATATAGATGAAAATAGTGAAAATTTCGATCAAAAAACATATAGGGGAATGATAGGTAGTCTATTCTACCTCACCGCGACTAGACCGGATATTATGTTTAGTGTAAGACTTTGCGCTAGGTTTCAATCAAATCCTAAATTATCTCATCTTAAAAGTGTTAAAAGAATATTTAGGTATCTTAAAGGAACTCCAAATCTAGGACTGTGGTATCCAAAATCTGAAAAATTTGATTTAATAGCTTATGCAGATGCCGATTTTGGCGGATGTAGGATAGATAGAAAAAGTACATCTGGAACATGCCAATTTTTTGGACATGCACTTGTTTCTTGGACTTTCAAGAAACAAAATTCAGTTGCACTATCTACGGCGGAAGCCAAATACATTGCCGCAAGTGCATGCTGTGCACAAGTTGTTTGGATGAAAAATACATTAGAAGACTATGGAATTCACTTTAAAAACATTCTCATAAAATGTGATAATACTAGTGCCATATATCTTACTAAAAATCCAATTTAGCACTCTAGAACTAAGCACATCGACGTTAGGCATCATTTCATATGCGATCATGTCCTTAACAATGATGTTGTTCTAGAATTCATTAACACAAAGTATCAATTAGCAGATATATTTACAAAAGCTTTGAATGAAGACCAATTTGAATTCATTAGAAGGGAATTAGGTATGTTAAATTGTCCCTAAGAATAAACTTGTTTGAATGGATTTTCCGTAAAGTTTTTCATTCTCTCTCCGTTCCTCGATGAATCTGATCCTTCTCTTTCGATTCTAAATGACTTGTTAAATTATCTTATCCTATCTTGAGTCAAACACCGCTCCCATCTGATCAAGATTAATGATTTTATGATATTTTAAATCTCAAAATTGATTTTGATGGCTTGATTATGAGTTTCAAGTTGACAAATTGAATTTGAATGGATTTGTATTCGAATTATGATCTTGACTTATTGGAGTTACTACTTAAAAATTTTTTTCTTATCCTAATCTCTTCTTTGTACATCTACAATTTTTGTTATTTATAGAAAGAAGAGATTTGATAATATGGATGAATGCTGAATTTTCCTTTAAGATGAACTCTATGTAAATATTTTAGCATACTTAATTTTGAATGATAAAATCTTTGTATGATCAATGATAATATAGATGAATGTTGTATGATTAATGATAATATAGATGAATGATGTATGATCAATGATAAAATCTTTGTATGACAAATTATGTGCTTCAAGTCTCATTCCCTTTTTGTTGATGACAAAGGGGGAGAAAAGTGATGACTTGTATCATTTTAATAGCATGACTTATATGAATTGCAAAAGCTTGTGTGATATGAATGTCTTATATGCCTTGTAAAATCCTTGAGAATATCGCAAGATCGATTGATCATATTAAAAGCATGCCTTACATTTATATCATGAAATTCATGTTGAAAATCTTTATCTCCTGCCGTAGTAAAAATTGTCTCTTATCATTCGACTTGAAAATGATTTTCATCGAAGTTTTGTATTTACTATTGCTTAATGAGAATAACGATAAGTTCTATGGTTAGAACTTATCGGTTTATGCTTGAATTCAATGGATGAAATTTAAGTGTTTTCATCTTCTCATAATATGGCATATAGATTGGGGGAGTTATATTTAACTCCGTCATCAATTGATTGTCATCATCAAAAAGGGGGAGATTGTTGAGTCTCGAATTTTGATGATAAAATCAATTGATGGGTTAATTGATCTAATCCATATTATTGAGTTAAGTGTGTAGGAGTAACTACGATAACCAGAAAACACAAAGCAAGAATACCGGAGTCAAGTTCGAAGGACGTTTAAGAGTCCGAAGAATCGTCGGAGATACTATCGGAACCAATCGAGAAGAAATCGGGAACCTGTCGGAATTTTCGGAAGTTCACCGAAGAGATCGTCGGAGGTTCACGAAGATCACTGAGAAGGCTCGGCTACTCGTTAAAGTCATCACAAGTTCGGGAGCTTGCTGGGAGTCCGTCGGAAGAAGTTCGTCGGAAAGCTCACCGGAACAAGACTCAACGTTCGCAGTTGAAAACTTGCTTAGGATGTGTTTTGTTATGTAGTTCACTTGTAATTAGGATTAGGATTAAGAGATAATCCTATATCCTGGTTAGGGGCCAACTGGGCCCAAAATTAGACTTGGTTTGGGCTAAATTTGAAGCCCAACAAGTGAACCGAAGGGTCTGGCGGTGGCACCGCCAGACTGGGCGGTTGCACCGCCTGGGCTGGGCGGTGGCACCGCCAGCATCGGGAACCCAAAGAGAATTCAAATTTTGGAGCCCAAATTTGAATCCTCTTGAGGCCTATAAATACCCCTCAAATCTCAGCTGAGATTACAACTTTTTTTAGCAGCAATTGTTTGAGAGAAAGGTCTTAGAAAAGTCTTTGCTAGTCTTGTTTTCAATTTGCTAGTGTTCACCTCCTTCTTTCTTGCTGAAAATCTGTAAGAGAGTGAACCGCTTGTAAAATGTTGTTAGAGGGGTATTTACCCTTCCCCTTCAAGAGATTTGCTAGTGGAAGGTGGGAGCCTCATCGAAGAGGGGCCTCGCAAGTGGATGTAGGTCATTTGACCGAACCACTGTAAAATCGGCGTGATCTCTGGTTTGCATTTACCTATTGTCATTTACATTACTGCAAACCATTTGCACTTTAATGCTCTACTTCTTTGTCTCCTTCTTACTTATCTCTTCAAGTTAAAACGCAATCGAAACGGTTTCAAACGAAAACGTTACTTTTATCGTACGAAGTTTCCGAAAGTATTTAAATCGTCAAAAGTTTATCACACTTTACCGCTGCACTAATTCACCCCCCCCCCCCCCCCCCCCCCCCTCCCCTCTTAGTGCCGCTCCGATCCTAACAGGACTTTACGTTAGGTTTCAATCTAATCCTAAATTATCTCATCTTAAAAGTGTTAAAAGAATATTTAGGTATTTTAAAGGAACTCCAAATTTAGGATTGTGGTATCCAAAATCTAAAAAATTTGATTTAATAGCTTATGCAGATGCCGATTTTAGCAGATGCAGGATAGATAGAAAAAGTACATCCGGAACATGCCAATTTTTAGGACATGCACTTGTTTCTTGGACTTCCAAGAAACAAAATTCAGTTGCACTATCTACGGTAGAAGCCGAATACATTACTGCAAGTGCATTCTGTGCACAAGTTGTTTGGATGAAAAACACATTAGAAGACTATAAAATTCCTAGTGCCATATGTCTCGCCAAAAATCCAATCAGCACTCTAGAACTAAGCATATTAATATTAGGCATCATTTCATACGCGATCATGTCCTTAACAATAATGTTGTTTTAGAATTTATTGACACAAAGCATCAATTGGCAGATATTTTTACAAAAGCCTTAAATGAAGACCACTTTGAATTCATTAGAAGGGAACTAGGCATGTTAAATTGTCCCTGAAAATAAGCTTGTTTGAATATATTTTCCGAAAAATGTCTCATCCTTTTCCGTTCTTCTATGAATTTGACTTCATCATTCTCCTTCGATTCAAAATGACATATTGAAGTACAACTTATTATCTTAACCTATCTTGAGTCAAACATCTCTGAAAAACAAAAGGGGGAAGAAAGGATTTTTTTTTTTTCTTCTTCCGCAGCATGCCAGCGGTGGCACCGCCAGAACCGGTGGTTGCACCGCCTGAGCGCTCGGGCGCCAGGCGGTGGCACTGCTCGGTTTGGCGGTGGCACCGCCCGAGGCACCCTTTAAAAACCGAAGGGTTAGGGCCGACGGTGACACCGCCCCCAACCCGTGAAGGCCTCCCTCAAACTCTCCCAAAATCTTCCTAACTCTCATTCTAACCTCTAGAAGTCTTGGAGAGGGATTCTTCTTGGTCCAAGCTCTCCATCCTCCAAGAAACACTCCATAAGGTAAAATCTTTCCTTCCTCTTCTTGTTTTACCTACTCATTACAATTTCATATTTTTTTCCCTATCATCTTGTCTAGATAATGGCTCCTAAGAGATCAAAAGGGAAAAGGATTGAAGGAGATTCATATGACTATGATCTTTTTAGATCCAAAGAAGATGCCCTTAGGTTTCCAAAATTTGAAACAAAATGTATCCATAAGGGTAAACACGTTGATCTCGATGAACTAGGAGACTTAGAACCCATTAGGTGGTTTGCTCATCTAGAGGCCCTACCTCTCCTACAAATAGATGAACCAATTTATCCTAGGTTAGTTAGGCTCTTTTATGCAAACCTATGGGTAGATAACGATAGCCTAAGTACTTACCTTTTAGGAACACAAATTAGGATTTCTGATAATACTATTTGTGAACTAATTGGAATCACTGAAAAAGATAGGGGCTGCTATTTTAGAGGTAAATGGAATGTTAATATAATCGGAGCAACTTACATCGAAGCTGTCGAAACTATTTTTACAAACTCGGACCTCGAAATAATACCCAAGAGTTGCGAACACTTACTACCTTTTAACTCTAAGATTCTTCATCATATCATAACAAGCATACTATTCCCTAAGCAATTTCATCTTGATGAAATGAGTCTAATAGAGATAAGCACCATGTATTGAATTATGACTGGTCAATATAACTATTTTGGATACTCAATACGGCAACACATGCAGGATATTACAGCTAAAGATACTATGTTGCCATATGGGGGGTTAATCACTAGATTTCTTCTTGCCTATGACATTTGCATCCTACCCAATGAAGAAACAATTCAAAGTGATAGATATAACATCATCAATAAAAATCTATTGAAAAGACTTAGGTGCACATTTAACAATGGAATATGGGTAAGGCAACCTAGAAGGACTGATCCTATTCCTCCACCAGTAGAACAACCAGAAACACCAATTTTTAGGGGAAATGAATCTCCTCCTCCTAGTCCCTTTGGCGCACCACCTTTAGCTCCTGTTTCATCCTCTGAAGGACTCATTATGGCGGAACTGTCTCAGATCAAATTCCAACAAGACCAACTCAAATCGCAGCAAGAACAAATTCAACTCCAACAAATTAAAATTTTGAAGGAACTACGACAAATGAATCAAAAAATAGATGTTATGTATCAGCACTATGGATTACCTCCTAAGGATTAATTGATGTATCTTTTTATTATGTTCTGTTTACTCTTAATATCAAGTTCGAAGCTTGTCATCTTTTGAACGAAAACTGAACTTTCTTCTTAGATGTATTTTTAAAATTCTGGATATATGCTGATTTTTTTTCTGGACGAATGCAGATTTTTTTTAGATGAATTCTGGATAAATATTTTTGGCAAATTTGAATGATTAATCTTAATGCTGGATTTTTTTTTCTCTATTGATTTGATGATCACAAATTGTGTGTTTCAAAGTCTCATCTCCTTTTTGTTGATGACAAAGGGGGAGAAAAGTGATGACTTGTACCATTTTGATAGCATGATTTATATGAATTGCAAAAGCTTGTGTGATACGAATGTCTTATATGCCTTGCAAAATCTTTGAGAATATCGCAAGATTGGTTGATCATATGAAATCATGCCTTACATTTATATCATGAAATTCATGTTGAAAATCTTTATCTCCTGTCGTAGTAAAAATTGTCTCTTATCATTTTGACTTGAAAATGATTTTCATCGAAGTTTCGTATTTACTTATGCTTAATGAGAATAACAATAAGTTCAACGGTCAAAACTTATCGATTTATGCTTGAATTCAATGGGATGAAATTCAAGTGTTTTTATCTTCTCATAATATGGCATATAGATAGAGGGAGTTATATTTAACTCTGTCATCAATTGATTGTCATCATCAAAGAGGGGGAGATTATTGAATCTCGGATTTTGATGATAAAATCAATTGATGGGTTAATTGATCTTATCCATATTATTGAGTTAAGTGTGCAGGATTAACTACTATAACCAGAAAATAGAAAGCAAGAATACCGGAGTCAAGTTCAATGGACGTTTAAGAGTCCGAAGAATCGTCGGAGATGTTGTCGGAACCAACCGAGAAGAAATCAGGAACCTGTCAGAATTTTCAGAAGTTCGCCGAAGGGATCGGCGGAGGTTCGCAGAGATCACCAAGAAGGCTCGGCTACTCGTTGAAGTCGTCACAAGATCGGGATCTTACTGGGAGTCCGTTGGAAGAAATCCGAGGGCATAACGAAAGTCCACCGGAAGTTCGTCGGAAAGCTTGCCGGAACGAGACTCGAAGTTCGCGGTTGAAAACTTGCTTGGGATGTTTTTAGTTATGTAGTTTACATATAATTAGGATTAGGATTAAAAGATAATCCTATATCCTAGTTAGGGGCCAACTAGGCCCAAAATTAGACTTGGTTTGGGCTAAATTTAAAGCCCAACCAGTGAACCGAAGGGTCTAGCGATGGCACCGCCCAGCACCCGAGAGCCAGGCGGTGGCACCGCTTGGTTGGGCGGTGGCACCGCCAGTCCACTGTCAGTGTCAGACACTGACAGGCGGTGGCACCGTCGGCATCGGGAACCAAAGAGAATTCAAATTTTGGTGCCCAAATTTGAATCCTCTTGAGGCCTATAAATACCCCTCAATTCTCAGCTGAGATTACAACTTTTTGAGAAGCAATTAATTGAGAGAAAGGTCTTAGAAAAGTCTTAGCAAGTCTTGTTTTTAATTTGCTAGAGTGTTTACCTCCTTCTTTCTTGCTGAAAATTTGTAAGAGTGTGAACCGCTTGTAAAAGGTTATAAGAGGGGTATTTGCCCTTCCCCTTCAAGAGATTTGCTAGTGGAAGGTGGGAGCCTCATCGAAGAGGGCCTCACAAGTGGATGTAGGTCATTTGACTGAACCACTTTAAAATCGGTGTGATCTCTGGTTTGCATTTTCTTATTGCTATTTACATTACTGCAAACCTTTTTAAGTGCTTCATTTCCTCATTACTTTTGCTACATATCTTTATGAACACATATTTAAGTTAAGCTTTTTAAGTTCGGTTATTATCATATCAAAAGATTTGTCGAAATGAAAATTTTAATCCGCTGCACTAATTCACCCCCCCTCTTAGTGTCGCTCCGATCCTAACATTGAGAAGGTGAATCACAGTAGCTAACTCAATGCAATGAGTGCAAACACTTCGAGTGCTTCAGAAGTATGAGCAAAGAGCAGGCAAAGGCTAGTAATCAGATCAATGTATGGAGTACAACCCTTGAGGAGGCAGGCAAAGTCAAGTAACCATTGTCTTCTCAACTCTTACAAGAATGGGTGAAACTGAGTACCCCAATTCTCTTATCTATCCAGCAGAGTACCCCAATTCTCAACTCTGCACAGGTTCGAAGACCCTTCGAAGATATTAGAAGACAATAGTTGTCAAATCCTCACCAATGGTGATTAGTGCTACTGAGAGTAGATTATCCGCTTCATTTCCCAACAGAATATCAATCGAAAGTGGAAGTGATGCGAATCTACTTAGAAATGACAACTAAGTGAAAAAAGAGTCAATGAGCAAATTTTGTAGAGGAAGGACCCAAAACTTCAGAAGTTTACGAGGTGATGCTCGTTAAAGCTCCAACTAGTATCCACCCAGTTCAAGCAACATGAGGCATTTGAGAGACTAGCGCATAGTAAGGATGGTCTTTTTCTTCATCTAGAGGATCCGTAGGAACCAACAGGGATCAACTCAACTCAGCTAACCCCACACTAGAGTCGGAGTCATTGGCGAGTTGAAGTAGTATGGTGGATCAAAGGTTCGACTACTCAAAAACAGCAGCGGAGAGTAGTTGAGAGCCAAGAGGCGCATTGCAGCTGGAGCAAAAGATTAAAGACTCAGCAAAGGTGAGGAGTTACAGTGTCGGCAAAGGCTTCGACGAGGATGTCGAAGGAATAAGTGGGGGAGAATGTCACGAACAAACTTCTTAACAGGATGTTTGATGTAATGCTTATGTATGTCCATGTCTTTTGGTATGTTTATACTTTGCACAACATGTAGAGGGGTGGCTGAAGGCTTAATAGTCCCATTTTAGTTGGGTTTGGTAGCCGCTTTAGGCTTGTAAATAAAGGTTGTATCATGTGGACACTTGTGAGAGATTTTCGATCTGTAGTGGACATTTTGACCCTTTGTTGTGCAACTGTTCAGAGCTTGTAAAGTCTGTTTGTAATTTGCATTGTCTATGAATTGTTTTCGGAATTGTTTACTTGTGGATCCCGAGTGAGGCATTTTCTTTAACCCGTTTTCTCTTTTGTGGATCCTAAGAGACCATGGGAGGCTGACCTTTATGGACGGACACGCAAGGGTGCCGCACGACTTGGGCAAAACTAGCTAAATCCGTGACATAGTGGAGCTACTATTGCATTAGATGCATATTATTTTGTTTCTTCTATTATCAAAAATATTATTTTTATTTTATATTTGGTAGTTAATGGATTTAAATTAGTTTTGTAGAATAACCGTTATTTAATATTATTAGATGATAATATTATCACGAGA
This sequence comes from Musa acuminata AAA Group, assembly GCF_036884655.1. Lineage (NCBI taxonomy): Eukaryota > Viridiplantae > Streptophyta > Magnoliopsida > Zingiberales > Musaceae > Musa > Musa acuminata. The sequence goes on along the minus strand of NC_088335.1, from coordinate 17,055,057 downwards.
GCAACATTGCAGAATGTTTTATTTATACTAAACACTATTCCATATATCATGAATGAAAGTGTGTCCCAAGAGGAAACAAGATGAAGTGAACAATGCATATGTGAGGCATTGCAGGCTAGGTCATATCCATGAGAGAAGGAGTCAAAAGTTGCTGAAGGATATATACCTAGATCCATTCGACTATGAGTCATATGTAACTTGTGAACCTTGCCTTCATAGAAAACTAACCAATTCTCCATTTAGTGGAACTGGAGAGAGAGCCACTGAGTTATTAGAACTCATACATAGTGATGCATATGGTCTCATATCAACTCTGGCCATAGGTGGTTACTCCTACTTCATTAATTTCACTTGCGATTTCTCTATGTATGGATATGTGTACTTGATGAAGTATAAGTTCAAAGCCTTTTAAAAATTCAAGGAGTATAAGAATGAGGAAGAGAACCAGACTGGAAAGAGTATTAAGACTCTTCGATCATATGAGGAGGTGAGTACTTGAGTACAAAGTTTACCTAGTTCCTCAAGGACCATGGGATTCTATTCTAATGGATACCACTTTGTACACTTTAGCTCAATGGTATATCAGAAATGAGGAATTGCACACTATTAGACATGTTACGGTCCATTATGAGTTTCTCGATTTATCCATCTTATTTTGGGGATATGCCCTGGAGTCCACAATTTACCTTTCGAACATAGTTCTAACTAAGTCGGTAGTGTCTACACCATATGAGATATGAAAAAAGAAGAATTCCGATTATAAGATTGTTAAGATTTAGGACTGTCCTCTCCATTTAGTGGAACTAGCGAGAGAGCCACTAAGTTATTGGAACTCATACATATTGATGCATATGGTCTCATGTCAACTCAGGCCATAGGTGGTTACTCCTACTTCATTACTTTCACAGATAATTTCTTTATGTATGAACATGTGTACTTGATGAGGTATAAGTCTAAAGCCTTTAAGAAATTTAGAGTATATGAATAAAGTAGAGAACCAAACTGGAAAGAGTATTAAGGCTCTTCGATCAGATGAGGAGGTGAGTACTTGAGTACATAGTTCACCCAATTCCTCAAGGACCATGAGATTCTATTCTAATGGATACCTCTTTGTACACCTTAGTTCAATGGTCTATCAAAAATGTGGAATTGTATACTATTATATATGGTATGATCCATAATGAGTTTCCCGACCTACCCGTCTCATTCTAGGAATATGCCATAGAGTCCACAGCTTACCTTCCAAACAGAGTTCTAACTAAGTCGGTAGTGTCTACACCATATGAGATATGAAAAGGGAAGAAGTTTGATCTTAATATTGTTAAGATTTGGGACTACCCTGTCCATATTAAGAGACATAACCCTGAGAAATTGGAATCTAGGATAGAGTGGGGTAAGTTCGTGGGATACCCTAAGGAAACTTATGAGTATTATTTCTATCACCCTAATGACCAAAAGGTCTTTATAGCTAAGAGGGCAGTGTTCCTTGAGAAGGAACACATTCTTGGTGGAGATAGTGGGAGCATAATAGAGTTGAGTGAGGTTAAAGAACATAACTCAAGCACCATTCTATAGCCTGAGTCTATTCAAGTATCTAACACACAAGTTCAAACTTTACTTAGGTCCAGTAGAGTATTTCATCCTCTTGAGAGATATGTAGGACATATTAGATAAGAGAATGTTGAGATTATTCATCCTCAGACTTATAAGGAGGCTACTATGAGTATAGACTCTCGGAAGTGGCAAGAAGCTATGAATTCTGAGATGAATTCCATATATTCCAATTAGGTTTGAAACTTAGTATCGTACCCATTGGTTGCAAGTGGATCTTCAAGAAGAAAATTGGAGTAGATGGAAATTTAGAAACCTATAAAGCGAGGCTAGTGGCTAAGGAGTATCGTCAAAGACAAGGTGTTCACTATGACGAAACCTTTTTACCCGTAGCCATGCTAGAATCCATCCAAATTCTATTACCTATTGTAGCACACTATGATTATAAGATTTGACAAATGGACATAAAAATCATATTCCTCAACGGCAACCTCGAAGAGGTGTATATGATGTTGTTGGGAAATCTGGGGTGATATCACATACACAGTAGAAGAATAAAAAATAAAATCATAAAATTCTCATAGAAAAAGGTTTCTTATCATTGTGCAAAAGATTAGCATGAAAAAACCGACGAAACCGAAAAATTACGCATATAAGAAAGATGTGTTATCTAGGGAGATCGTATATACCTGAAAACCTATAGATCTATGGGAGAGGGTAAAGGAAGTCAACTACCCTCCTATCTAGTAGTGATCCACATGGCAGGGGCTACAAAGACACTCCTCAAATTGTTGCCCAAATCTCTTCCACGCAACCAAGAAGGGGCTGCCACTTCTTGCTATCCACACACCCTAAATAGGGGCTGCAATATAAGGAGGAGAGGGAGAGAGGATAATAGGAGGAGGCAGCTAAACAGAACCCAGCCTATAGCCCTTTTGTTAAGATCGAGGCGGTAGAGGGGGGGGGGGGGTGAATTAGTGTAGCAGATAAAAATAATGTCGGTTCAAAATTTCATTTCGATTAAACCCATTTCGAAAAGATATTAACTTGAAATCATATGGGAGCATAGTGAAAGCAATAAGAAAGTAAAGTGGTTTGTAGTAAAGGTAAATTTCTAAAATAAAAATGCAAACTGATTTATAGTGGTTCGATTGTTGTGACCTACATCCACTTTTGATTCCTCTTCCGTTAAGGCCATCAGCTTCCACTATCGATGTTCCTTCAATGGGTGAAGATCAACTACCCTTACAACTCAATTCTTCATTTGACAGGTTTAGGAGAGAACATTTACAACCCCCTTCACTCCTCTCTTAAACAAGACTAACACTTACAGCTTGAGAGGAGTTCTCACAAGATTACAACAGCGTTTTTGTTTCTTTTTATTCTCAATTCTTGTGCATGTTAACCAGGGATAAGAGAGGTATTTATAGGCCTCAAGTGGATTCAAACTTGGAGCCTAAAAGAGTCTTATCCTCGATTTTCGGGGTACTAGCAATACAGTCGCCTATGTTGGGTGATACCACCACCTACAACACTGACACTAGGCGATACCACCACCTAGTCTAGCGGTACCATCTCCTAGAAGACTTTGTCTAGGTGATACCACTGCCTAGACTAGTGGTACCACTACCTGACATTGGGTGGTACCACCACCCAATCTTGCGATACCACCGCCTAACACAGTCTTGGAGACTGTGTCTCATAGACTAAGCCACCGATGGTGCCACCTATTGGGTCACTATTTAGGTCTTTCACTTGGCCTAACATAACCCAAACTTGGGCCCAATTGGCCCCTAATTGAGTTGGCCCAATTCCAACCCAATTATGTGCCAACTACGAATTTGAAGGCATACACTAAGCTAAATAAGTCCGGTAAGTCTAGGTTTCTTCCGGCGAACTTCCGACGTTCTCTCGGTAATGTTCCAGCGGACTCCCGGCAAGCTCTTGGACTTCACGACAATCTTCTTAGCGAGTTCCGATGAGCTTCTTTGGCAAGCTCCTAGACTTCTCGGTCAATTCCGACAGAACTTCCGATGAACGTTTAAACTTTCAACAAACTCTCAAACTCCCAATGAAATCTCGTTCTTGACTCCAGGACTTTATTTTATTTTATGTCATAATCGCTATTGTAATTAATCATGCACACTTAAAACCTACTTTAATCTAAATAATTATTACATAGCTTGAATTAAATGTTGTCTAGTACGTCATTGGTTCATCGACGCTTCATCCGATTCTTCAGCGCATCGTCCTCTCTTGCGGCATATTGTTCAATCAGCTAGTTAACCTCCGCAACTTTAATTTCCTTAGTATAATTTTCACTCTTCTTAGCCCGATGCTCGTACCCATAGCCCAAAGGCTTATGTCGATATGTCGACCGATCCTCTGGCTTGACGTCCAATCTTCTGACATGTTCCACTCCGGCCCAACATGATTCTTCCTGCTTTAATTGTCTTTCCTGATTGAAGCTTCATGCGTCACTCAAAATGCAGATCAGTTTATAAACACTATCAATTGATTTCATCATCAAAATATGAGATTCAACAATCTCCCCCCTTTTGATGATGATAATCAATTGATGATGGAGTTAACTTTAACTCCCCCTATCAATATGCCATATTGATAGAACCTTGAATTCAAGTTGAATTCAAGTCAAAGCAATATTTCATCATGAATATTTTTAAAATATAAAATCATCATTACATGCATGATTCTAAATCATCATTCATAAATATATCATACCATGCATGATCATCATCGTACCTTCTCCCCCTTTGTCATCAACAAAAAGGAGAAGTGCATCTATCAAGTTTTAGATATATGAAAGCTTAGCAATTTAGCAAATTTTTTATGACTTTAGAACATGCAAGCTAGTGAGTTCTTTCTTCTCTTTTGAGAAGTGCAAGCTAGCACTCATAGACCTAGAAGTTCCAGATCTAACACAAACAGTCATAGGGAGTGGCAACCAATTTATGAGGGCTATTGAGTGTCAATAAATGATCATTCACTCTCGGTGTCATGAGAGAAATATCTCATATGTTATTGCTTAGGCAAATCCCTAGCTAGGGTCATTCAGATTGAGAGAAAAAGAGTTCTCCAAGAGAATCTGATTTGAGTGAGACTCGAGTAGAAACCATATGGGCCTAGCAACACCATGCTTGATAATTGAGAATAGATATGTGTTAGGATCAAGAGCACTAAGAGGGGGAGGGGGGGTGAATTAGTGTAGCGGAAAACTTTCGACGATTAAAACTACGTTCGTACATTGAAATCCGATTTCGACGTAAAAGTCGTTTCATGCAGATAATAACTTTGAAAGCTTACGGAAATATATTTAAAATAAAGTAAGGCAGGAAGTTTGCAGTTAAGATAAAAATCGTAATGTAAGCGCAAACTAAAATATGATGTTCGTACGATAAAACCGATTTCTAACGTAAAACCATTTTCGGAAACTTAACTTGAAAGTGAGTTCGTAAAAGAGCAGAAGGCAGTAAGCTATTGAGGAGGTTTGCAGTAAAGGTAAAATGCTCAAAGTAAATGCAAACCGAGATTTAAAGTGGTTTGGTCAATCTTGACCTACATCCACTTTTGGCTTCCTCCACCAATGAGATCACCGATGTCCACTAGAGGCCTTCCTTCAATAGGCGAAGGCCAACCACCCTTTTACAGTTTCACTCCTTTTGACGGGCTTAGGAGACAACTCTTACAAACTTTTCTCTCCTCTCGCGAAAGATCAAAACTTGGAAAAAGAGGGAGGAGAACTTCTAGCCTTTACAACACTTTTGAGCTATAAAAATCATAGAGTAAGATTGGATTTTCAGTGCCCTTTCATGCAGGAAAGGGTGGGGTATATATAGGCCCCAAACTAGTTTGAATTTGGAGCTCAAAAACGTCTTTTCTTGGATTTCCGAGGTCCTGGCGGTACCACCTCCTGACTAGGGCGGTACAACCGCCTGGCAGCTCAGAGACTGAGCTTCTGGGTGGTGCCATCGCCTGACAGGGGTGGTTGCACCGCCCAGTCTCACTCGGAGACTGAGCCCTGGCGGTGCTACCGCCTGTCAGGGGCGGTTGCACCACCCAGTCTCACTCGGAGACTGAGCCCAGGCGGTGCCACCGCCTGCCTAGGGTGGTTGCACCGCCCAGCTTTCCTGGGAGACCCTCTCCTGGGCGGTGCCACCGCCGACCCTAGCGGTGCCACCGCCTAGTAGGAATTCTGGTCCGAATGGGTTAATCCATTCGGCCCAATTTGGATCTGTCAACGGCCCAATTGCCCCTAGATTAAGTTAATGGGATCACCTCCCATTCCTAACTTAATCTACATGCTAACTATGACAATTCTTAAGACATTTACTATAGCTTGCTCCGGTGTGTCAATCGCTTCTTTCGGCGAACTTCCAGCGAACATCCGACGAACCTTCGACGATGCTCCGATGGACTTCCGGCAAACTCCTAGACTTGCGACGATCCACTTGGCGAGTTCCGACGAGCTTCTTTTGGCAAGCTCCTGGACTTCTCGGATTTGTTCCCGTAGAACCTCCGATGACCGTCCGGACTTCCGTCGAGCTCTCGAACTCCCAATGTGATCATAGTCTTTGACTCCAGCTCAACTCCTACTGCATGTCTTACTTTCATCGTAGTTAATCCTGCACACTTATCTCAACATATGGATTAGATAACAAATGATAATTAACTTCATCATCAAAATCCGAGATACAATAATCTCTCCCTTTTTGATGATGACAATCAATTGATAACGGAGTTAACCTTAACTCCCCCTATCTATATGTCATACTTGAGATAAGTCATTCTTGAATTCAAGGCCTTTGAAATCAATAGACTTATTGATAAATTAAGAACTCTTAACCTTGTCAATTACTCCCATCATGATTCCTATCATGAAGTATCTTACTGAAAATGATGTCAAGACTTGACATTCATTCTCAAGTTTTACATTTCGAATATGAATGATTGTAGTAGTTCAACATAAGATATCAACATGTAAAATTAAGATACAAGTTCTTGATATCTTAATATGATGCAAAAATGGCATAATGCAAATATGGCAATCATAGTTATCATCGATTCATATATTTTCGATGATGCAAGCATGGCATAATCATAGCATCAATTCATATATCTCTCCCCCTTTGTCATCAACAAAAAGGAAAATGTATAAACAATTTTTAAGCATAAGTGCAGTTTTATTCATGTCATAACTAGGTTCATGTCATTTTCTAACAGTGAGTGATAGGATACCAATTATGCAAACATCTCAAGGAAAACATGACATGGAGATAGCTTTTAATACTTCTTCCTTTTCATTTGTTATTATCTTTTTGCATGAAGGAGGAAGGCTATTTGTGATACCAGCTATTTGTGAGTTTACTTTGAATGAAGTTAAAATCGAAGAGAGATTAAATCATATTCCATTTTTACAAGGATCAAGATATGTATGTGAAACAAATCCTTGTAAGTAAAAACACTATCATCCATATTTCAAAAAGGAATTTACACGCAGGAATCATTTTATCAAATTCATTTCTCAAAAAATATTTTTCACATGATAAGTGTATGAGAGATGTTTTTGCTAATTGATTCCATATGTCAAAAATCAATGATGAGAATCAAACTCGATATACATATGCTTATTAAGTTCGGAAATGGATAATGTATCGAGAAAATCCAATTGTTAGGATACCACTAGTTAAGAAAATCCGAAAATGAAATTAACACTTTCATGCATTCGGACAAGACTATAGTATAGATTTTCAAATACAATCACGAAGACAAAACATGCTCATTGTTATGAAAATTTTTGTATCCAAAAAATATAATTTCCAACATGCAATTTTAGGCATGTAATGGCAATCAAGTGATTTGATCATTCAATCAATAATGTCCGAAAAATGATTTTAACAAGTTTATGCATTCGGACACATTAACATTCCTAATTCTCTTCTAATGAAATCAAATTGTTCTTCGCTTAGAGGTTTTGTAAAAATATCAGCTAGTTGATGCTTAGTATCAATGAACTCTATGATTACATCATGATTAATGACATGATCTCGTATAAAGTGATGTCTAATATCAATATGTTTTGTTCTTGAGTATTGAATGGGATTCTTTGTTAAACATATTGCATTTGTGTTATCACATTTAATGGGAATGTTTTTAAGATAGACTTTATAATCTTCTAAGGTGTTTTTCATCTACACAACTTATGCACGGCATGCACTAGCTGCAATATACTCAGCTTCGGTTGTTGATAGTGCAACCGAGTTTTGTTTCTTAGATGACCAAGAAAAGCATACGTAATTAACTCAAAATTCTTAGATTTTGGATACCATAATCCTAGATTTGTGGTACCTTTAAGATATCTAAATATTCTTTTAACCGCTTTAAAATGAGATATCTTAGGGTTCGATTGAAACCTAGCACAAAGTCCTACACTGAACATGATATCTGGTCTAGTTGCAGTGAGGTAAAGTAAACTTCCTATCATACCCCTATAAGTTTTTTAATCGAAGCTTTCCCCACTTTCATCAACTTCTAACTTAGTGGAGGTGGTCATAGAAGTGTTAATAGCTTTTGAGCTATTCATATTAAATCTTTTAGCAAATCTAAGGCATATTTAGTTTGACTAATAAAGATGTCATTGCTTAGTTGCTTAATTTGTAAGCCTAAGAAAAAGGTTAATTCTCCCATCAAACTCATTTCAAATTCGAGACTCATGGTTTCAGCAAAAGATTCACAAAGAGATTCATTCGTAGTACCGAAGATAATATCATCAACATAAATTTGAACAATGAAAAATTATTTTCAAAATTTTTGATAAACAATGTGGTATCGACTTTGCCTTTTGTGAAATTATTTTCAATAAGAAAAGTACTTAATCTATCATATCAAGCCCTTGGGGCTTGTTTTAAACCATAGAGAGCTTTGGTTAATTTAAATACATGATTAGGGAGGGTTTTATTTTCAAATCCGGGAGGTTGTTCAACATAAACTTCTTCAGAAATAAAGCCATTAAGAAAAGTGCTTTTAACATCCATTTGAAATAACTTAAAATTGTTATTACTAGCATAGGCAAGGAGCATCCTTATGACTTCTAATCTAGCCACAAGAGCGAAGGTTTCTTCGTAATCGATACCTTTTTCTTGGTTGAAACCTTTGGCCACTAATCTAGTCTTGTTTCTAACCATGATACCAGATTCATCTTGCTTGTTTCTAAAGACCCATTTAGTACCAATAACTAAATGGTCATTTAGCCTAGGAACAAGCTTCCACACCTCATTTCTCTCAAATTGATTTAACTCATCTTGCATTGCAATAATCTATGAATTATCTTTCATGGCTTCGTCAATACATTTAGGTTCAATTTGGGAGAGAAAAGCGACGTTGGTACAGAAATTTTTAAGAGAAGAACATGTTTGAACCCCCTTAGATGTATCTCCTAGGATTAGCTCCTTAGGATGAGCATCTACATACTTCCAATCCTTGGATAAGGGTGTTTCGGAAGTGGATGCATCCAAGTTGCTAGTTGGAGAAGGGGTTTCATTTAAATTCAAATAATTAAAATTAACATCATCATCAAAATCATTTTCCTTGATTTCGGAAGTCTCATTGAAAACAACATGAATGGATTCTTCTATAATTAAAGTTCTTTTATTGAAGATACGAAAAGCTTTAGAAACCGAAGAATAACCAAGAAAAATTCCATCATCGGATTTAGCATCAAATTTTCCTAAGGCATCTTTTTCGTTCAAGATAAAACACTTACACCCAAAAACTTTAAAATATGAAACATTGGGTTTTTTATTTTTCCACAACTCATAGGGAGTTTTGGTGAGTGTCTTACTAGAACTCTATTCAAAATATAGTATACAGTGTTTACGGCTTCGGCCCAAAAGTATTTGGGTCGGCTATGTTCATTTAACATGGTTCTTGCCATTTCTTGTAAATTTCTATTCTTTCTTTCTACTACTCCATTTTGTTGAGGATTTCTTGGAGTGGAGAAGTTGTGGTTGTATCCATTAGATTCACAAAATTCTTGGAAATCACGGTTTTGAAATTCTCCACCGTAATCACTTCGAATTGACGAAATCATAAAACCCTTTTCATTTTGAACAAGTTAATAAAACTTGGTGAAATATTTAAAGTATTTATTTTTGTGTTTCAAGAAGTAAGTCCATGTGTATCTACTATAGTCATCTACAATGATAAAGGCGTATTTGCTACCTCCTAGGCTTGATGTAGAGATTGGTCCGAACAAATTCATATGGATTAATTGTAAGGGCCTAGAGGTGCTTATTTGATTCTTAGATTTGAAACTACTCTTAGTTTGTTTTCCTAATTGACAAGCATCACACACATTATCTTTGATGAACTTGATATGAGGAATTCCTCGTACAAGTTCTTTGGATGATATTTGAGTGATTAGTTTCATGCTAGCATGACCTAATCTCCTATGCCAAAGCCAAGCATCCTCATTCAAAACCGAGAAACACATTTCATTGCAAAGATCATTGATGTCAATGGTGTATACGTTATTCTGTTTTAATGCAATCATAGATGTGTTTTGGTGTAGTTTTTCAATGATGCAAGCATTAGATTCGAATTTGACGATATATCCTTTATCATATAATTGACTAATACTTAAGAGGTTATGTTTTAAACCATCAACTAACAAAACATCGTCAATAAAGAAGTTGGATTTGTTACCTATAGTTCATTTGCCAATGATTTTACCCTTGTTGTTGTCTCCGAAGGTGACATAGCTTTCGTCTATGCTAGTGAGCTTAGAGAATTGAGATGGATCTCCGGTCATATGCCTTGAGCATCCACTATCAAGGTATCATCTCTTGCTCTTAGCTTGTGATGGTGAATGTCTCTACAAGAAAGGATAATTTTTAGATACCCATTTACTTTTGGGTGCCTCAAAAACTGATCTACATTATTTATTATGTTGCATAGAGTCTATCATGGTTCCTTTAGGAACCTAAATCAGTTTGTTCGGACTAATTTTCTTAAATGGACAATGATATGTTTTATGTCTATGTTTGCAACAAAAGTTGCATTTGCTTTGGTGTTGAACATGTAAGATAGTGCCTTTTATGAAGGTGGTTGGATTTTGGTGAGGACTTCTCATAAATCTGATTCCACTTCTTTTGGGAACGTGACCCTTGTTTGCAAGGATCATGTTCAAAGACTTGCTACCAACCTTGAATTTCTTCAAGGTGTCCTTAAGTAGCAAGTTTTCCTTTTGAAGAGTTTCTAGATCATGGTATTTTTCACATTGAGCTAAACTATCATGATATTCAGTTTTTAATTTATCAAAATTGCTAACAAGACTATCATGCTTATTTTTCAGCAATTTATATTTTCTATTAATTGTTTTGTATTTATCAAATAAGTCATGAAAGGCATTTAATAATTCATCAAATGATAAATCTGCATCAATTAAATTTGTTACCTCTTCTCCGATGGCCATTAAGGCATAATGAGCAACTTGCTCGGTGTTGGACTCCTCTTCTTCAGATGCGCTCGAGTCATCCCACGTTGCTTTGAGCGCCTTTTTTTTTTATGTTCTCTTCTTGGCTTGGGGACAATCACTTTTGTAGTGTCCCGACTTTTTGCATTCGTAACAAATAACTTAGTCTTTTTTGTGTTCAAGTTTATTTTTTGTGTCACTTTTAAACTTGTTTCTCTTAATGAATTTTTTGAATTTCCTTGTTAGAAGTGCCAAGTCATCATCACAGTTCTCATCACTTGAGTTTTCTCTCAAGTGGTCATCTAAAGTTCTAAGTGTCATATCCTTCCTGTTCTTTGGAAGGATGTCTTCTTGCTCTTCATGAGCCTTGCAAGTCATTTCATAGGTCATTAATGACCCGATTAGTTCTTCAAGAGGGAAGTTGTTTAAATCTTTAGCCTCTTGAATAGCAGTGACTTTAGGGTCCCAACTCTTAGGAAGGGATCTTAGAATCTTATTCACGAGCTCAAAATCCGAAAAATTTTTGCCGAGTCCTTTTAGACCATTGACGACATCCGTGAAACGGGTGTACATGTCGCCAATAGTCTCGCTCGGTTTCATTTGAAAAAGTTCAAAAGAATGTATTAAAAGATTGATTTTTGACTCTTTCACTCTACTTGTGCCTTCGTGAGTCACTTCGAGTGTATGCCAAATATCAAACGCAGTTTCACAAACCGAAACACGATTGAACTCATTTTTATTAGGCGCACAAAATAAGGCATTCATAGCCTTTGCATTAAGAGCAAAAGTCTTCTTCTCCAATTCATTCCAATCGATCATTGGAAGAGAAGACTTCGAAAATCTATTTTCGATAAGATTCCAAAGTTCAAAATCCATTGAAATAAGGAAGATCCTCATTCGGGTCTTCCAATAGGTGTAGTATGTCCCATTGAACATGGGTGGACATGTAATAGAGTGGCCCTCTTGGTTTCCGGCGTATGCCATCTCTCTTGGGTTTTAATCCATTTGAGAGTTAACCCCGCTCTGATACTAATTGTTAGGATCAAGAGCACTAAGAGGGGGGGGTGAATTAGTGCAGCGGAAAACTTTCGACGATTAAAACTGCGTTCGTACGTTGAAATCTGATTCCGACGTAAAAGTCGTTTCATGCAGATAATAACTTTGAAAGCTTACGAAAATGTATTTGAAGTAAAGTAAGGCAGGAAGTTTGCAGTTAAGATAGAAATCGTAATGTAAGTGCAAACTGAAATATGATGTTCGTACGATAAAACCGATTTCCGACGTAAAACCGTTTTCGGAAACTTAACTTGAAAGTGAGTTCGTAAAAGAGCAGAAGGCAGTAAGCTATTGAGAAGGTTTGCAGTAAAGATAAAATACTCAAAGTAAATGCAAACCGATATTTAGAGTGGTTCGGTCAATCTTGACCTACATCCACTTTTGGCTTCCTCCACCAACGAGATCACCGACGTCCACTAGAGACCTTCCTTCAATAGGCGAAGGTCAACTACCCTTTTATAGTTTCACTCCTTTTGACGGGCTTAGGAGACAACCCTTACAAAGTTTTCTCTCCTCTCTTGAAAGATCAAAACTTGGAAAAAGAGGGAGGAGAACTTCTAGCCTTTACAACACTTTTGAGCTCTAAAAATCACAGAGTAAGATAGGATTTTCGGTGCCCTTTCATGCAGGAAAGGGTGGGGTATATATAGGCCCCAAACTAGTTTGAATTTGGAGCTCAAAATTATCTTTTCCCGGATTTCCGAGGTCCTGGCGGTACCACCTCCTGACTGGGGTGGTACAACCGCCTGGCAGCTCGGAGATTGAGCTTCTAGGTGGTGCCACCGCCTGACAGGGGCGGTTGCACCGCCCAATCTCGCTCGATGACTGAGCCCTAGCGGTGCCACCGCCTGTCAGGGGCGGTTGCACCGCCTAGTATCGCTCGGAGACTAAGCCCAAGCAGTGCCACCGCTTGCCTGGGGCGGTTGCACCACCCAATCTCGCTCGGAGACTGAGCCCAGGCGGTGCCACCGCCTGCGTGGGGCGGTTGCACCGCCCAGCTTTCCTAGGAGACCCTCTCCTGGGCATTGCCACCGCCGACCCTAGCAGTGCCACCGCCTAGTAGGAATTATGGTCCGAATGGGTTGATCCATTCGGCCCAATTTGGGTCTGTCAAGGGCCCAATTGCCCCCAGATTAAGTTAATGGGATCACCTCCCATTCCTAACTTAATCTACATGCTAACTACGACAATTCTTAAGACATTTACTACAGCTTGCTCTAGTGCGTCAATCGCTTCTTCCGGCGAACTTCCGACGAACCTCTAGCGATGCTCTGACGGACTTCCGGCAAACTCCTGGACTTGCGACGATCCACTTGGCGAGTTCCGACGAGCTTCTTTTGGAAAGCTCCTGGACTTCTCGGATTTGTTCACGCAGAACCTCCGACGACCGTCCGGACTTCCGTTGAGCTCTTGAACTCCCCACGTGATCATAGTCTTTGACTCCGGCTCAACTCTTGCTGCATGTCTTACTTTCATCGTAGTTAATCCTGCACACTTATCTCAACATATAGATTAGATAACAAATGACAATTGACTTCATCATCAAAATCCGAGATACAACAACAGGTCCAATGGATTTGATTCTCCTATATCATTTGGGAACTACGGCGTAGTGGCCTAGTACGTCCGCAGTCGATGAGTCACTGAGCTAAGAGGAGTTCTGACATGTATGACTCATGGCCAGCTTGAGATTGGGCCTAAAGGGTCACATACATATGGTAGGTGTTACGATGAGTAGAGGTTCAGATATGAGATATCCGTTGGAGCCCCTATCTTATTAGATATCCAATAAGCCTCTAAATTATTGGATCCTATGGATGAGATCCAATAAGAGCCAATAAGAGATTACTAAGTAGAGACCTATTAAGCTAAGAGGTTTGGGTAGTTGGATAGAGATCCAGTACCCAATAGGACAAGATCCATCAGGGTTAAGTTGATAGGGGGCCTCTATAAATAGGAGGGAACCAAAGGGCCACAAACTCTACCCTTTTGGATGCCACCTCCTATTCTCCTCTCCCCCTCTCCTCCTTAGCCAATAACCCTTGTTTAGGGTTTGTGGATAGCAAGAAGGGTTGATACTTTCTTGATCGCGTGGTGTACATGGAAAAGAGAATTGTGCAGAGATTTGAGAAGTGTCTTTGTAGTTTCTATAGTGTGGATTACTACTAAAGAGGAGGGCAATTGGCCTCCTTCATCCTCTCCAATAGATCTATAGGTTTATAAGGATATACAATCTCCCTAGGTAACACATCTTTTCTTATACGTGCATTTTTCGGTTTCACGGGTTTTTGCGCACCAATCTTCGCATGATGACAAGAGATTATTTTTCCGTGAAAATCTAAATTTTTTTTATTTCTATTCTTTCCTTGAGCATGTAATGTCGCCCGAAATTTCCCAATAATAACTTTACTATCAAGCATAAATCTAGTGTTTAAAACTTAATTACTAATATATTGAGTAGAATACATTCGTTATTATCAACTATGAAGTTAAAGTGGTTGGATTTAAAACATTCAAAGATCTCTATGAGAGTAATATAGATTTTAGCTCAATATGGCAGAATTATAAATCAGGTTCTTTTTAATAATTTTCTTCTTTAACGACTTTCTTTTTCGAGTTAATGCCTTGTATGTTCCATCTTATTCTTTGAGACAAGTAATTTTGGCTAATGCTCATGATGGTGTTTTAGGAAGATATTTTGGTATAGATAAGACTTTAGCTCTTGTTTAATCAAATTTTTGTTGGCTTAAGATTTTCAAAGATGTGTAGAGACTTATGAAGCAATGTCGAATATGTCATTTAGCAAAAACAAGAAGCCAAAATTCTAGTTTGTACACTCCATTACCTGTGCCTAGTGCTCTATGGGAGAATATGAGTCTTGACTTCATTTTGGAACTGCCAAAAACTCAAAATAATAAGGATTCCATCATGGTTGTTATTGATAGATTCTAAATAATGTCTCACTTTGTTTCTAACAATAAATCAAATGATACATCTCATATTGCTGATTTATACTTCAAGGATATTGTAAGATTGCATGAATTTGTACTTCAAGAACTATGGTATATGATCGAGATTTAAAATTTCTTAGTCATTTTTGGAGAACTTTATAAAAGAAGCTAGGTACATCTTTGAATTTCAATAGCTCTCATCATCTACAAACCAATGGGCAAACATAGGTAACGAACAGAAGCTTAGGAAACTTACTTATAAGCTACATTAGTAGGAACATTAAGCAATGGGATCTCATTCTTCCATAAATTGAGTTTGCTTATAACCGTTTCATGCATCAAAGCATTGGTAAGAGCTCTTTTGAGGTTATTCATAGTGCTAATCGTATTGGTCCTTTATACTTCCTTATTTTATAACTAAGCAATTAAGTAGAGATATCGAAGAGAAAGCTAAATAGATAAAGAAGTTGTATGAGAGTGTTAAAATAATCATTGAGAAGCAAAATGAGAGGTACATGCAAGCCGCCAACAAACACAGAAAGCATGTGAAGTTTAATGAGGGTGATTTGGTTTAGATTTATATAAGAAAGAAGAAGTTTCTACCAAGCAAATTTGAAAAATTAAAACAAAAGGCTGAAGGTCTATTCAAGGTGCTTTAGAGAATTGGCAAGAACGCTTATGAGATCGAATTATCTGGATATTATTTAGTGTCCCCAAAATTCAATATAGCTGATTTAAGTCCTTATCATGATGAAAGAACAAATAAGGACTTGAGGATAATTTTTTTCAACCAGGGGAGATTGATAACAGAGTCCCTAATTTCTTACAATTAGCTTATGTAAATCTTGATAATCCTATGGTATTTTTTACAACCCAAAATGCTTGTCTTATAGCCTTTAATCCAGACCTCTCAAATGTGATAACCCATGAGCCAAATGAGTTGCAAACCCATTTTTTAAACCTACATATGGCTCAACTTGATTGAATAGCCTAAATTGATTACTGAAGAGTTAAGGAGCATACCTTTTTGAGTTGAAAAAGCTTAAACTCTTAACTTCCCAACTAGTGGGCAGATTCAAAGAGAGTTAATTCAACTTTTCTTCATGACCAAAGAATGTAGCTTAGTTATCTACTATAAAGCAATAAATTTCATAGTTCTAAGGATTGTTTCATGTATTAGTATTTATTTTGATTTTTTAGAGTTAGAAAGAGTTTGAGAATCTGATTGTACTTACAAAAACACTTTTGAGTTCTCTTTTAGCTATATATCTTTTGGTTTCCTAAAGAGTGGTGGGTTTCGTCTCTGTATCTCTTGGATATTTCTTTGAGTCGTGAGTCATTTATTTTCAGTTCTATATCATTGTTTAGTATTCTTAAGGTGGTAAATTTTCTGTATCCCTTTGTGATTTTAAACTCGATGGTGAACTATTTATCGATTTTATAAAAGTATTATCTTGATTTTTTTTAATTCAAAGGACTTATTCCTACAAATACAACTATCAATCTTCAAATTTTATTCCTCATTATCCCAGTATCACTCAATCTTATATCATGCATTAAGCTTACAAAATCTATGGACAATAATGTCCATTTCAAAATTTCTCTTTATAACATATTTTTGTAAAACTCTTTTAAACTCTAAATTATCTTTAAATACGTACAAAACATGATGGTATTATTTGTCAAATATCATAAGAAAATTATTATTGAATATTATAATATCAACAAATTCTATATTTGATAAATTATTATTTGTCCAATGCATAGCTCATTGATAATAAATTTATCTTCATATGGATAGGGAACTAAAGTATTAAGGTTGAAACTGTTGAATCTCGGACTTTGATGATGAAACCAATCGATATGTGTTTATGTTTTAAACTGCATTTTGAGTGACGCAGGATGCTTCGATCAGGATGAGACAATTAAAGCAGGAAAAATCATGTTGTGCCGGAGGAAAACATGTCAGAAGATTGGACGTCGTGTCATGAACGGTCATCGCGCACCCACAACAACTCTGTTCAACGAACCGTTCGTCGCTCTCATCTATATGTACAGCTATTTGGCAGCCTGTTTTGCCTTGGTTTTGACTCATTTTGCTTGTGAAAATGTAAGTTCAAATAAGCTGCAACGTTACAAAGCGACCGCTCACCGAACCAAGCAAAACAGCCCCAAAACAGCTCTGTTTTCATGTCTCGCAGGCTGATTTCTGGAATCCACCTCCGCTCACCAAAATATCAGCCATCTCAGCCCCTTGGAACCCCCCGAGTGGCACAGGACTGGATGGGGCTTCAGTATAGTACCGGGCGTTGAACACTCCGTAAGTTCGCACGTTGCCTTGACGGGAACTTGTTGTCGCGCCCGGGACTCGGTGAGCAGCTGTTTATGGGCTTGCAGCTATTCGTTCAACCTTCTAAAGCCCTTGTTTTCCCCCTCTCTCTTTTCTCTTATACACGCAAGGTGCTCGCTGAATTGCTTGTAAAGCTTCCCCTTTTCGCGAGACTTCGGGACTTGTCCGTCGCTCGTTCTTTCGAACTAATCAACTTTCTCTTTTACATGTCCTTCGGGACCTGCAAGTAGTTGCAAGTGGGCTGATCTTTGTGGAGCAATATCGCAAGGGCGAAGCGCAACTTAGGCAACGTAAGCTAAGTTCGAGTCTTGGCCGCAAGAGTGCCTCACGCCTTAGGCAATTCCAGATGAGGCCGTGACATTGTGGTATCAGAGAGGGCAAGCACTTCTAGCGAGTAGCGAAGGAACTTCGCAACTTCGCCATAGCAAAGCATCGTGATGAATCAAGCAAGACGGGGCAAGTCGGACCCTTGCCCCAAGTAGCTGCAGGTGGGCTGCATGTGCACACTCGCTCTCATGCTGTTGGAGCCACTCAAGAGGAGCGCGACAGCGAACATGATAAGTGAGAATTTGGCTATTCTCCGCGAGTAGAGGAAGCACAATCTGGAGCACTAACAGGAAAAAAGAGTCACAAGAAGAGACTCACAACGGTGGAAACCTGCTTGGATTTCTTGAAGCGAGTGTGGAGGAACTCTACCATGGCCAACAAATGCTTGTCGGGATAGAGAGCTCGCAAGAGGAAGCAGAGTCCAGGATCGATAAGGTCGAGGCCCTGGTCGATCGACTGTCAGATGATACCAAAGACTCCATGTAACACCTGCAGGAAGTTGTGGCAGAACTCACTTCAAGGGTGACTATGCTCACTAGAGCACTAAATGCGGGAGGAAGCAACACTCGTATTGCACCACCACAAAATTTGAGGGCACCCGAGCCTCATGGATATGGAGGGGCCAAAGATGCCAAAGAGCTCGAGAACTTTATGTTCGATATGGAACAATACTTTCGAGCTACGAGGCCTGATTCTGAAGATACCAAAGTTTATATAGCAACAATGTATCTGAACGGAGATGCAAAACTTTGGTGGCGAACCCGCTGGGAGGAGATCCAACAAGGTCGGTGTCGGGTTGACACTTGGGAGGACTTGAAGCAGGAGTTGAGAACTCAGTTCCTACCGGAGAACACAGAGTTCGTCGTAAGAAGGAAGTTGAGACAATTCTGCCTGAGTACCACCATCCGAGTCTATGTGAAACAATTTTATGCACTAATGCTGGACATACAGGACATGTCCGAGAAGGACAAGTTGTTCAGCTTCCTCGATAGTTTAAAGCCATGGGCGTAACAAGAACTAAATCGAAGGAATGTTATCGATGTGGTCGGGGCAATTACTGCTGCAGAAAGGCTCACTGACTTTGTTTCCTCCGAAGACCCAGGGAGAAGGAAACAATCTTCAAGCAATCGCCCTCCAAAACATTCTTGAGGGAAGGAGCTCGGGGGCGAACAAAAGAAGAAGAGTTCCCATAAAGGGCCAAACCCGAAAAGCAAGGCCTCAAAACTTGGAGGATGCTTCTTGTGCGGAGGACCACACATGGTGAGCGAGTGCCCACAAAAACAGGCACTTAATGCTTTGACGGCTTCCATCCACCACCCCCCCCCCCTCCCCCCGATCGGACAAGGGCAAAGCTGTTGCTCTTAGTTCGAGCAGTTCTGAATCCAACAGTGACGACGAGGAGTCGCAAGGACCCCGGATGGGAGCAATACATTTGTTGAACACTATGCGGGGTCAAGTAGGAGAGAACATGAAGACAAAGTTACAAAAAGCAGGAAGTAGTGAGCTGATGTATGTGGACATTAAGCTAAATGGCCAAACGACCCATGCAATGGTGGACACGGGCGCTACCCACAACTTTATAGCCGATTGAGAAGCACAGCAACTTGGGTTGATCTTGGAGAAGAGCCCAAGTCAAATGAAGGCGGTGAACTCGGAGGCCAAGCAAATCTCTGGGTTAGCGAAGGGAGTCCCCATCAAAATCGGGACATGGAGCGGGAACACCAACATGATGACAGTGCCACTGGATGACTTCCAAGTGATTCTTGGAATGGAGTTTATGCACGTGGCGCAGTTGGTGCCAATGTCGTTCTTGAACTCCCTATGTATGATGGGAGGTGACGACCCCTGCATAGTTCCCATCTCTCGGAGAGGAACCAAGGAGCCCCAACACATATCGGCATTACAACTAAAGAAATGGGTGCGAAAAGGTGAATTAACATTTGTGGCTGCTATGAAGCTAGAGCCACTCGACAAGAAGGCCATTCAAGAACCTGCTGTGGTGGCGAACGTCCTGAAAGAGTTCAATGATGTTATGCCACCCGAGTTGCCGAAGACTCTTCCACCACGCAGAGGCGTGGATCACAGCATCGAGCTGGAGCCAGGAGTGAAACCTCCAGTGAGACCACCCTACCGCATGTCCCTGCCAGAGTTGGAGGAACTCAGAAAGCAATTAGGCGAACTATTAAGCGGTGGTCTCATCCACAGCTCTAAAGCACCTTTTGGAGCTCTAGTTTTCTTCCAGAAGAAACAAGATAAGAGCCTCTAACTATGCGTCGATTACCGAGCCCTTAACAAAGTGATAGTGAAGAACAAGTATCTCATCCCGCTCATCGCGGACTTGTTCGACCAGTTGGGCAAAGCCAAGTATTTCTCGAAACTCGACCTTTGGTCAGGGTATTGGTAGGTGCGCATCGCTGAAGGCGATGAAGCGAAGACTATCTGTGTGACCAGGTATGGAGCATTTGAGTTCTTGGTAATACCTTTCAGCTTAACCAACGCTCCAGCCACGTTCTGCACTCTTATGAACCAACTATTCAAGGAGTACTTGGACAAGTTCATGGTCGTCTACTTAGACGATATCGTCGTATACAGCCAAACGCTCGAGGAGCATGTCCAGCACCTTCGGACAATTTTCAAGGTTCTCAGGGAGAACACTTTGTTCATAAAAAGGGAGAAATGCTACTTCGCCCAAATAGAGATCTTATTCTTGGGGCATCGAATCGATAATGGTTCCATTCGCATGGACAAATCAAAAGTGCAAGCAATTGTGGAATGGCGAACTCCAAAGAAGGCGCTAGAGTTGAGATCCTTCCTTGGTTTCGTCAACTACTATCGACGCTTCATAGCGGGGTACTCAAAGCTTGCAACTCCACTTATGGAGTTACTGAAGAAAGAGTAGCCTTGGAAGTGGTCTAACAAATGTGAAATGGCATTCCAAGATCTGAAGGCTACTATTATGGAAGAACCAGTGCTCAAATTGTTAGACTATAGGGAGCCTTTTGAAGTCCATGCAGATGCTTTGAACTTCACTATTAGGGGAGTACTTATGCAGGAGGGTCATCCGGTGGCCTACGAGAGACGCAAACTCAACGAGACCGAGCGACGGTATCCAATGCATGAGAAGGAGATGATAGCGGTGATCCACTGTCTACGAGTTTGGTGACACTATCTCCTCGGATCGCGATTTGTGCTGAGGACGGACAACATCGCTCTGAGCTATTTCCAAACTCAGAAGAAGCTCTCCCCAAAGCAAGCGCGATGGTAGGACTTCCTAGCTGAATTTGATATGGCAATGGAGTATAAGCCTAGGAAGGCAAATGTCGTGGTCGATGCATTGAGTCGGAAAGTGGAGTATGTGAATGCTGCACAATTGGAGGGCGGAGGCCAAGCAAGTCAGTTGCACTCCAACTTCCTTTCAGGATCAGGGATGGACTGTATAGTGATCCCCAAGTAGTTATCCTGATGCAGCTCATCAAAGAAGGCAAGGCATGACGATTTTGGGTCCAGGAGGGACTCATTTACATAAAAGGGAATAGGGTTTATGTTCCCCGAGTGGACAATTTGAGGCGTGAACTCTTAAAAGAGTGTCACGATTCCCTTTGGACTGGACACCCAAGTATTCACAAGACGTTGGCTCTCGTGGAGAGGGCCTTCTACTGGCCGAAGATGGGGACTGATGTGGAGGAATATATTTGAATATGCCTTACTTGCCAACAAGACAAGGTGGAGCAACGGAAGTCGGTGAGACTTTTGGAGTCGTTGCCCATACCAAAAAGGTCGTGGGAGAGCATTTTCTTGGACTTCATATCAAGCTTGCCACTTGTAGGGAGACTCGGATCGATACTTGTGGTGGTCGATCGGTTTTCAAAGTATGCAACTTTCATTGCTGCTCCCCTACACTGTTCAGTAGAAGAGGCGGCTAAGTTGATGATGAAGGATGTGGTGAAGTATTGGAGAGTCCCGCATAATATTATTAGTGATCGAGACACTCGATTCTTAGGACGATTCTAGACTGAGCTATTCAAATTGTTGGAGTCAAAGTTATACTTCTCCACAAGCCTCCACCCCCAGATGGATGGCCAGACTGAAAGGATAAACTCACTCCTAGAGCAATATCTTCGGCACTACGTGAGTACCAACCAACGAGATTAGGTGAAGCTGTTGGACATTGCCCAATTCTCCTACAACTTGCAGCGGAGCTCTGTATCCAATAAGAGCCCCTTCGAGATCATTACAGGACAACAACCGTCGACTCCGCACACCATGGCAATTGGGTATACTGGGAGTAGTCCGTCAGCCTACCATTTCGCAAAGGAGTGGCATCAAAATACAGATATTGCACGGGCTTACTTAGAGAAGGCGGCAAAAAGGATGAAGAAGTGGGCAGACTTGGGAAGGTGATCGCAAGAGTTCAAAGTTGGTGATTTGGTGTTGGTAAAGCTCCAACCAGCATCACTCCAATTCTTTAGGAATAAAGTCCACAAAGGATTGGGGCGCAAGTATGAAGGGCCCTTCCCAATTATCAGTAAGGTAGGCAATGTCTCTTACAAGTTGCAACTGCCGGCGTGGTTCAAAATTCACAACGTTCTTCACGCCAGCAACCTAAAAACCTACCACTAGGATCCGCAAGATGCTTCCCGAAATGTTCCAACTCGGCTACCTCCCATCACAGCCTCCTACGAGAAGCGAGTTGAAACCATTCTGGCGGACTATAATATTGAATCTCGTATTTTGATGATAAAACTACTTGATATATGTTTATGATTTAATCTACATTTTGAGTGACACAGGATGCTTCGATCAGGATGAGACAATTAAAGCAGGAAAATCATGTTGTGCCGAAGGAACATGTCAGAAGATTGGACGTCGGGCCGGTGGATCGGTCGACGAATTGACAGAAGGCTTCGGGTCGTGGACTCGGGCATCGGGCCAAGAAGAGCGGGTATTGTGCCAAGGATATCGGAGTTGCGGAGTCAACTGGCCGATTGGACAATAGGCCATAGGAGAGGACGATGCGCCGGAGAATCGGACGAAGCGTCGAGGGACCAATGACATGCCGAACAACTTGGTTAATTGCTTAGGATTAATTGTCTCAATCGAAGTTTTATTTTACATATGTAGGATTAACTACGATGTAAGTAAGACATACAGCAGGAGTTGCGCCGGAATCAAGACAATGATCACGTTGGGAGTTCGAGAGTTCAACGGAAGTTCGGACAATCTTCGGAGGTTCTGCGAGAACAAATCTGAGAAGTCCATGAGCTTGCCAAAGAAGCTCGTCGGAACTCGACAAGTGGATCGTCGCAAGTCCAGGAGTTTGCCGGAAGTCCGCAGGAGCATCACCGAGGGTTCATCAGATGATCGACGGAAGTTCGCCGGAAGCTCGCCGGAAGAAGCGATTGACGCACCGGAGCAAGTTGCAGTAAATGTCTTAGGAAATATCGTAGTTAGCACAATGATTAAGTTGGAAATGAGAGGTGATCCCATTAACTTAATCTTGGGGCAATTGGGCCCCTGAAAAACCTAAATTGGGCCAAATGGATCAACCCATTCGGACCCTGATTTCTGGCAGGAGGTGCAACCGCCCAAGCCAGGAGGTGGCACCGCTTGGGCTAAGTCTCCGAGCAAGACTGGGCGGTTCAACCGCTCCAGCCAGGTGGTTGTTAGGAAATCTTGGGGGCGACATCACATGCGCAGCGGAAGAACAAGAAAACAAAATCCCTGATTCCCAAAGAGATGTTCGTCGTCGTGCGAAGATTGGTGTGCAAAATCCGCGAAACTTAAAACTGCGTATAGAGTAGGTTGTGTTACCTAGGGAGATCGTATATCCTTGTTTCCTTGCAGATCCTTAGGAGAGGGTGAAGGAGGTCAAGCGTCCTCCTCTCTAGCGGTGATCCACACAGCAGGGTTGCGACGACGCTCCTCAAAACTCCAGGCCTGCTCTGAGGTGGAGAGGAAGAGGAGAATAGGAAAGGCAAGCAAAGGCTCTAGCCTATGAGGCTCTGAATCCCTCCTATTTATAGAGGTCCCCTGTCAAACCCTAATGGGTCCTCCCCTAGTGGGTATTGGATCTGCATCCAATAAGACAAGGGCTCTGTCGAATATCTCATATCCGAACCTCTACTCATCGCAATGCCTACCATATGTGTGTGACCCTCTAGGCCCAATATCGAGCTGGCCATGAGTCATACCTGTCAGAACTCCTTCTAACTTAGTGAATTATTATCTCTGTAATAATTCACTTGACTCATCGACCACGGACGTACTAGGCCACTACGCCGTAGTCCCCAAACGATACAGGGGAATCCAATCCATTGGACATGTCTGTCCTCAGTTACCGTGTACCTATAGTCCCACATCCATCTAATATCCCAGAGACCGTATATCGAGCATGGTGTTGTCAGACCCATACGGTTTCTACTCGAGTCTCGCTTTAATCGGATTCTCCCGGAGAACTCTTTCTCTCTCAACCCGAATGACCCTGGCCAGGGATTTGTCTGAGCAAGAACACATGAGATATTCCTCTCATGACGCCGAGAGTGGATGATCCTCTATCGACACTCAATAGCCCTCGTAAGGTCGACTACCACTCCCAATGACTAGTTGTACTAGATCTGGGACAGCCAAACCTATAAGTCTAGTATCAAAGAGTGGAGCACTCATACAGGACATCCTTGGTGTCTCAAGTCTAAGGACCAGATATACCACTAGGACTACGGAATCGTTGTCTGACAATAAGGCATCATCAACCATCCAGCATTCCGTAAGCGGATCAATCAGTGAACTCATTCTCCAATGAGCACTTGTACTGTATCCCTAGTGTCCCTACACGAGCAATTATGAGACCAGCTACATCCATCATATGGACGGGTATACAGCACACCAGTCTGTCCGGTTATCACGATGACCCTCTCGAGTAACCTATGACCAGGATTATTTAGGATATGTGTTTAAAGGTGAATCGATCTCATTATCGTGATCTCATCACGATCCGATTCCCATTGCACAAATCCAAGGACATCACAATATATATATATATATATATATGCATTTAGGCAATAGTTATAAAGTGATATACGCCAAAATATAATAAGCAAAAAGATTATGTATCAAGTCACACGTGCCATAACTCACGTGATTAGCTTGTTGGGCACCTATGACTAGCAATCTCCCACTTGACCTAAAACTAATCACCTATGTGTCTGATCCTCATCAGACCCCTATGACGCTCAAAGACAATCTGAGACAACGGCTTTGTCAATGGATCTGCAATGTTATCTTCGGATGGAACTCTTTCCACTGCTACATCTCCTCGGGTTACGATCTCTCTGATAAGGTGGAACCTTCTCAGAACATGCTTAGATTTCTGATGAGACCTAGGTTCCTTTGCTTGAGCAATCGCCCCGTTGTTGTCGCAATATAGGGAGATCGGCTCCTCGCTACCCGGCACGACTCCCAAATTTGTAATGAACTTCTTCAACCAGACTCCCTCCTTTGCTGTATCTGATGTAGCAATGTACTCCGCCTCTATGGTCGAGTCAGCAGTGGTATCTTGGTTCGAACTCTTCCAGCACACTACTCCTCCATTCAAGGTGTGCACATACCCTGAATTCGACTTGCTATCATCGACATCAGACTGAAAACTTGAGTCAATGTAGCCTTCAACCTTAAGGCTATTACCTCCATATATTAGTAAAAGATCCTTAGTCCTTCTCAAGTACTTAAGGATACACTTTACTGCTTTCCAATGCTCCAAGCCTGGATCCGCCTGATACCTGCTCGTGACACTCAGAGCATGCGCTATATCAGGCCTAGTACATAGCATGGCATACATGATAGACCCTATTGCTGAGGCATAAGGTATCATATTCATGTTCGCCCTTTCTTCTGGAGTCTTTGGGGACATACTCGTAGAAAGCGATATCCCATATCTCATCGGTATGAGACCTCTCTTGGAATTTTCCATGCCAAACCTTTTGACAATGGTTTCTATGTACCTGGACTGGGACAAGCCAAGCATCCTCTTGGATCTATCTCTATAGATTCTAATCCCCAAGATATAGGATGCTTCCCCTAAGTCCTTCATGGAGAAGTGTCTAGATAACCAAGCCTTTACTGTGGATAGCATTCCTACGTCGTTCCCAATGATGAGGTTGTCATCCACATATAACACCAAAAAGGTGATAGCGCTCCCACATACCTTCCTGTACACACAAGGCTCATCTTCGTTCTTAATTAAGTCATAAGATCTGATTGCCTCATCAAATCTTATGTTCTAACTTCGGGAAGCTTGCTTTAGTCTATAAATGGATCTAAGCAACCTACACACCTTATCTGGGCAGTTCTTGGACACGAATCCCTCAGGTTGCATCATATACACCTCCTCCTCGAGGTTCCCATTAAGGAATACGGTTTTCACATCCATCTGTCAGATCTCATAATCATAGTGTGCTGCAATAGCCAATAGAATTCTGATGGATTTTAGCATTGCTACGGGTGAGAAGGTTTCGTCGTAGTCAACACCTTGCCTTTGACGATACCCCTTAGCCACTAGCCTTGCTTTATAGGTCTCTATCTTTCCATCTACTCTGATCTTTTTCTTAAAGATCCACTTGCAACCGATGGGTACAATACCTTCAGGCGCATCAACTAGGTTCCAAACCTTATTGGAGTACATAGAATTCATCTCAGAATTCATGGCTTCTTGCCACTTCCCGAAGTATATACTCATAATAGCCTCCTCGTAGGTCTGAGGATCAATATCCTTAACATCCTCTCCTCTAATATGTCCCACATATCTCTCAGGAGGATGGGATACTCTATCAGACCTGCGTAAAGTTGAAACTTGTCTATTAGGTACCTGAACAGACTCGGGCTGTAGAGTGGTGCTTGAGCTTGGTTCTCCAACCTCGCTCAACTCTATCATTCTCCCACTATCTCCGCCAAGAATGTGTTCCTTCTCAAGGAACACTGCTCTCTTAGCTACAAAGACCTTTTGGTCCTCGAGATGATAGAAATAATACCCATAAATTTCCTTGGGGTATCCCACAAATTTGCATCGCTCTGTCCTTGATTCTAACTTATCGGGGTTGTGTCTTTTAACATGGGCAGGGCAGCCCCAAATCTTAACAACCTTAAGATCATGCTTCTTCCCTTTTCATATCTCATATGGTGTAGACACTACCGACTTAGTTGGAACTCTGTTCAGAAGGTAAGCTGCGGTTTCTAGAGCATATCCCTAGAATAAGATGGGTAGGTCAGCGAAACTCATCATGGACTGTATCATATCTAATAGCATACGATTCCTCCTTCCAGAGACACCATTGAGCTGAGGTGTATAAGGAGGTGTCCATTGGGATAATATCCCATAGTCCTTGAGGAACTGAGTAAACTCTATACTTAAGTACTCACCTCCTCGATCTGATCGAAGAGTTTTGATACTCTTTCCAGTATGGTTCTCCACCTCATTCTTATACTCTATGAATTTCTCAAAAGCCTCGGACTTATACTTCATTAAGTACACATATCCATACATTGAGAAATCATCAGTAAAGGTAATGAAGTAGGAGTAACTACCAATGGCATGAGTTGACATGGGTCCACATACATCACTATGTATGAGTTCCAACAGCTCAGTGGCTCTCTCTCCAGTTCCACTAAATGGAGAGTTGCTTCGTTTTCCACGAAGGCAAGGCTCGCAAGTTGCATATGACACATAGTCAAATGGATCTAGATATCCATCATTTAGCAACTTTTGAATCATTCCCTTATGGATATGACCTAGCCTACAATGCCATAGGTATACATTGTTCATCTCCTCTCATTTCCTCTTAGACACTTACATTCATAATATGTGGAGTAGTGTCTTGCATAAACA
Source organism: Musa acuminata AAA Group (assembly GCF_036884655.1). Lineage (NCBI taxonomy): Eukaryota > Viridiplantae > Streptophyta > Magnoliopsida > Zingiberales > Musaceae > Musa > Musa acuminata. Next base: position 17,027,455 of record NC_088335.1, on the reverse strand, counting down.
AACATTTATGCAATATTCCTCTCGTCAATCTCCCCTCGGCTTTGCTAGAATTTACAATAAATTGTAGATGTGATAAAAAATACTGGTATCCAATACCAATGCACTATCACAAAAATCTGACAATTAGAGATTGATCATGAATGTACCTGAAGCTTCTCCAAGCTTCTATTTCGCCCTTTCTGCAAGGTACTCTTTGCAGTTTCTCTTCCAGTGCCCATATTTACCACGGTGGAAGCACTGGCCTTTGTCCTTTGCTGGGTCTTTCTTAGCAACCTTTGCTTTACCTGGTTTGCCCTTGCCCTTTCCCTTCTTAAGGGATCTTTCTGCTTTCCTTTTCTTTTTGGTCTCACTAGTGTAGAGAACTGGCTTCTCTTTCTTAATAGTACTCTCTGCCTCCCTCAACATATTGAGGAGCTCTAGGAGAGTCACCTCAAGCTTGTTCATATTAAAATTCATTATGAACTGTGAAAAGGAATCTGGTAGGGACTGAAGCACAATGTCCATATACAAGTTATCCTCTAGGACCATTCCTAGACCTGTGAGTTTCTCTATCCACTCAATCATCTATAGGACATGGTTCTGAACCGGTGTCCCCTCAGTCATCCTAGCGTGGAAGAGGCTCTTGGATATCTCATATCGCTGAGTCCTTCCCTGTTCCTCAAACAATTTGCGGACATGTAGGAGAATGGATCTAGCATCCATCTTTTCATGTTGTCTCTGTAACTCAGGAGTCATAGAGCCCAACATATAGCATTGAGTAAGAGTGGAGTCATCAATGTACTTCACGTAACGAGCGATCTCATCCTCGTTTGCCCCTTCTTCGGGCGTAGGCATCACTGTATCAAGGACGTACACGATTTTCTCCACTATGAGAATAATTCTCAAGTTACGGAGCCAATCCGTATAATTTGGACCAGTGAGGCGGTTGACATCAAGTATGCCACGTAAGGGATTTGAAAGCGACATTTTCTGAAAATAAAGATGCAGCAAAAATGAATAACATACAGATTTTGCAAGAAATAAACTATCAAGATATGGACTTATATCTTAATATGCTCCCACTATTTTACTAACGAGTCACGCGACACCCTGAGCATGTGAAACGGAAGTCTCCGGTAGACTTCTAGTGGGGATCAGGATCCAATCAGCGTCTTAGTGTAACCTCGAGAGACTCGACCAATCACACTAAGCCTAAAAGGTAGGCAACTCTTGCCGATCACAACTCCTTGTGATTCCCGTCCTGTTCGGCCTCCGAATCACCATGGCCTCGAGGGACTCGACCAACCATGATACTCGGTTAAGTCAACACCTTCGTTACAATTTGAGTCTGATTTGATGATATACCCTCGAGGGACTCGACCAAGCATACCATGCCCTCAGGTCACCGGTGACATCTCTATGTCGTAAGCAAGATAGCGAATCGCGATATAGGTGAGTCTCGAGGGACTTGACCAACTCAACCTACACCGGGAATCGATTCCTACTTATAACGATGGAAGGCCACGTGGGTCAATCTAATTGCCTCACATTTACTGACTTAATATTATCGAGAGATATTTCTATGATTTGGTCTCCTAATATGACATATCACACATATATATATTTAATATATATCTACATCGCATGTAAATATATATACATATCTAGTATGTGTATAAGCAATCACACCAGATGATCATGGACCACAACCTAATGTGATTAGGCCCGAGCCAGTAGGCCTAATCACTCACATCAAGATCTATGTGTGCAACGGTGCATCTCCATGCCCTGTGATCGTCCATCTCGTCCTCGTCGGTTCCAACGACATCTTAATGCATCTTGATGCATCGCGATCGTCCGTCTTGTGGGTCCCGCTATCGCATCCACGCTCCCGCTGCGCCTCCTCATGTGATTATAACTTAATCATAGGCACGCAGGCCCGACAATAAACGAGAAATATAATGGAGGCTCACAGACCTCAATAATAATAATCACAAGTACACACATCACACGGTCTATGATCATCCGTCCACACATCATACATCACATGTATAAATAATCATCATCATGTAGGACTACTAGATAATAATAAAAATAATAATCAAATAAACTTTTTAATTAATTAATATTTTCAGAAATCAGGGACATATAGGAAATTTTTGAATTCATAGGGGTATTTTCGTAATTTGGACAAAAGATAGAAAATGGAATTTCTCAAATTCCGAGGGGTAAAACTGTCTTTTTCCTAGAAAACCCTAATGCCATACTCCCCTTTGCTGCCGCCGCCGCCACCCTACTGGCGGCGGCCTGTGCGGCGGGGCGAGGGCGCTGCCCTCGCCTGCAGGCGGCACGCCCGCTGGCGGCGCTGCCGCTGCGGGTGGGCGCCCCTGCGGGCGGTTCTGCCGGTGGTGCTGCCCCTGCAGGTTGGCGCCGCCGGCTCCGCGGGCGGTTCTGCCCGCGGGGCATCGCCCGCAGGCGGTGCTGTCCCGACGGGCGGCCGCCCCTGCGGGGGGGTTTCCCCCGCGGGAGCAGCAGCGGCAGGCGCCGCTGCCCAGCGGCGCCTCACCCTGCGGGAGAAGCGGCCGCAGGCGCCTCTACCCGCTGGCTGCCAGTCCCGCCGGACGCAAGCCTGCTGCAAGCAAGCCGCCGGCCGGCTGCTGCAGACGCAGCCCCTGTGCTGCCCGCCTTCGGCTGCGCTGCACGCACGCAAAATCGAGGGCAGCAACTGTTGCTGCCCTTCCTTGTTTTTGCGTCAACGATTTTGACGTCAAAATTTTTCCTAAACACAACGCACGCAGTTCAAAACCAATCATTCGCACGAACAACCTGGCTTTGATACCACTGTTGGGAAATGTTAGGGGCAACATCACATGCGCAGCGGAAGAACAAGAAAACAAAATCCCCGATTCCCAAAGAGATGTTCGTCGTCGTGCGAAGATTGGTGCGCAAAATCCGCAAAACTTAAAACTGCGTATATCTCCTCTTCTCTAGCGGTGTAGCGGTGATCCACACAGCAGGGTTGCGACGACGCTCCTCAAAACTCCAGGCCTGCTCTGAGGTGGAGAGGAAGAGGAGAATAGGAAAGGCAAGCAAAGGCTCTAGCGCTCTGAATCCCTCCTATTTATAGAGGTCCCCTTTCAAACCCTAATGGGTTCTCCCCTAGTGGGTATTGGATCTGCATCCAATAAGACAAGGGCTCCGTCGGATATCTCATATCCGAACCTCTACTCATCGTAATGCCTACCATATGTGTGTGACCCTCTAGGCCAAATATCGAGCTGGCCGTGAGTCATACCTGTCAGAACTCCTTCTAACTCAGTAAATTATTATTTCTGTAATAATTCACTTGAGAATCAGCGTCACACGTTTATTTTCGCTAAGGGAGAAACTTAGATCGAGAGCATGTGATGCTTAAGTTAATAAATATTTATATATTATTCAAAATTTTGAAATGTCAGAATATATATATATATATATATATATATATATATATATATATATATATATATATATATATATATATATATCTTGTACCTGAATAGTTCACTATTTTTATAACGTAGAATAGAGAAAAATTCTCCTAATAATCTATCATTTGAAAAATATTTTCTATTAAGAATTATGTTTACTCGACAAGTCTTGCTTTATGATATTATTGTAGGTAGATAGACCTGTCAGGTCGAGTTTTGATTGGACTCGACAAAGATTTATGCATATATGAACAATACAAGAATTCTTTGGGTTCGATTTAGTTAATAATTTGTGGTGGATAATCATTCTTCCTGATTCTTCTACGAGAGACTGGATGCTACGAAATCTTCTGACGGTCACTTCTTCTTTCATCAGGACCGATCGATGGATCCTCCTTCCTGATTCTTCTAAGAGAGAGTGGATGCTACGAAGTCTTTTGATGGTCACTTCTTCTTTCATCAGGACCGATCGATGGATCCTCCTCAAGCCTTCCGCCCGAGGCTTGCCTAATTAATTAATCAATTAATTAATTAATTGTCTTCTTGTTGGATGCTACGGAATCTTCGGATCGTCACTTGGTTTTATCAGGAGGACCATGCCTGCCTAATTGTCACGTCACGGTGAAGGACGGAAGGAGTCGTCCATGATGGCTGCACGCAACCACATTGGTGACTTTGACTTCCCCATCTCCTACCTTTGCTTTCGGTGGCAGCTTTCTGCCACCAAAATATACGAAGAAGCTCCGTAGAAAGAATGCTGCTTGCTACGGCGTAAATGAGTCGATGCAACGACAACTCAACCCATCGCCGACGCGTTTCTTCTCTTCTCTCTGCCTCATTTCCTTGTTCTTCGTTTGCTTTCATCAGCCTTCCCATCGCTGACGCGTTTCTTCTCTTCTCTCTGCCTCATTTCCTTGGTATTCTTTTGCTTTCATCAGCCTTCTATCTCCTTCATGCGCGTGAATCAATCGATCGATTAGGATAATCGATGAAGTACGATTGTGTTTGTTTGAATCCAGCTGCTTAGTGCTAACAAACATATGTGATTTTTTTTTTTCATCAAATTAGTATAAAAAATACTATATATATATGTCGGTTACATGATTCTTTTATCTCTTAATCATGTGATATTCTGTAACCTCTTTTAAATAAATACATGAATATTTTTTTCATGACAAATGTTTATGTTTAGAACTTGTAGTTGGAGTAATTGGAAAAATAATTCTAATTTTTACAAGAGTTTATAAATTTTGATCTTTTAATTACTTCTTCAATAGAACAAAAATTGCTTTATATATATATATATATATATATATATATATATATATATATATATATATATATATGTATGTATGTATATATATATATATATATATATGTATGTATATATATATATATATATATGTATGTATATATATATATATATATATATATATATATATATATATATATACATATATATATATAAATACATATATATATATATATTGTACCTTATATTAATAAAATATTCTAGAATCATCATCCAAATCCCCGATACGAAGACCTACATCCATAGCTATTCTTTCAAATCCATCATATAATGGAGAAGAATTCTTTCTTATTAGCCTAGTAAAACACCATGAAATCTAAGGCAAACCCTAATTCTTGAGATTGATTGTTTTTCTTCAAGTGATGAACTTATAATAATAATTAACAGGGAAAAAGACTCAAGAGTCACGTAAAAGTGTTTCGAGGTTAAATTTAGATTATACCTTTTAACGCCTTCTTCTTTCCCCCTTTTAAGCTCGCTCTCAAACCACTATTTTGTTTTATTTTGTTGACTTGTACATCATCTCTTCTCCCTCAAGCTTTTATTGTGAACGTCACAAATGAACCCTATCGCATGCCTTCGGCATGTTTACAAGAAAAGCACTATTCTACTCACACTCCAAACTCTTTTTTTTTTTTTTTGCCATTCGTATAAAAACAAGGGTTAGATGAAGATTTGTCCGATCCAACTCGATGAGAAAGACAATCAGACCTGTGTCACCATCGAATTATTAATAATTTTTTTCTTAATATTCTATAGATAACTTAAGGATATCTACAAGATTTCGTCCAATATGGAGCCCACGCTTGTCTTGTCGAACGCATCATCACTTCTCGTGTGCTGCTGACTAGGCTCGCCTATCAATTTGGACTGAAACATGAGGGTCCAACTTGGAATTACATACAAACGATCATATTTGTCGAACCGAATAGTATTATTTATTATACATGTCAACATGCCTACTACCAATGGTTACATACCTCAAAGAAACATAAAGTAGAGAGAAAGATGAAAAGGAGACCATCACGTGATATAACGAGGGAAAGAAAAAAAAAAAAACAAAAACAAAAGAGGGCCATCAAACAGACATTCTCCCCGAGGGAGAGGAAAGTGCCAAGAAGATGATGAACGCTCCACCTCCATGCTATATACATCCCCTACTCCATCCCTAACCCTCCCCACCATTGACTTCTCCTCCTCTTTCAGTCCTCCCTTCTGCTTCCTTAGCCCCTCCCATTACGGTAGAGACAACGATGATCCGAAGCAACATCCTTGGCGGCTCCAAGGGCATGGCCGTGAAGGGCACGGTGGTGTTGATGAGGAAGAACACCCTCGACTTCACCGACTTCACCGCCTCCCTCCTCGACGGCGTGCAGGAGCTCCTCGGCCAGCGCGTCTCCCTCCAGCTCGTCAGCGCCACCGTCGGCGACTCAAGTACGTGCTCCCAGCATGCTCCTCGCTCCACTTTCATGGCTTCTGCTGCATCCTGATCGGTCTTCTTGTCAGAACATGGCAACAGGGGGATCGTCGGAGAGCCAGCCTACCTGGACGGCTTCGTCAGCAAGCTTCCGTCCATCGCCGCCGGGGAGTCCACCTTCGACGTCACGTTCCACTGGCAGGAGAAGAACGGCGTCCCTGGCGCAGTCATCGTCAAGAACAGGCACGCGTCCCAGTTCTACCTCAAGAGCATCACCTTGAAGGACTTCCCTGGGAAGGGCCGGATTCACTTCGTCTGCAACTCCTGGGTCTACTCCGCGGACAAGTACAAGTATGACCGGGTCTTCTTTGCCAATACTGTGAGTAATCAACAGCTTTCCTTGCTCGCTTTCGTCCAGGGTTGAGCAGGTCTCTGTGGCGGCCTAAAAACCACCGCGGGAGTGGTTGAGACCTGCCGGTATTTAATGCAACGTCATGACGTGAGATGACAAGATCTCTCTCTCTCTCAACCTTAGTTATTGATGTGACATGACCTTGACCAATCTTCCACCGATTGTTGCGCAGAACACCACCATTTCAACCTTCGAACTCCCCTTTAACCATGTCATGACACTGTTGCAGGCTTACCTCCCCGGGGAGACGCCGGCCCCACTGAAGTCATACAGAGAAGACGAGCTCCTGAACCTGAGAGGCGAGGATGTCACCGGGCAGCTTCAAGAATGGGACCGCATCTACGACTACGCGTACTACAACGATCTCGGCAACCCCGACAGTGACGCAGCTCTCGCTCGGCCGGTGCTCGGTGGCTCGTCGGAGTATCCGTATCCCCGCCGTGGCAGGACCGGCCGGCCACCCACAAAGACTGGTAATTCTGCCAAGAATGCAAGAATTCAGTGTAACACTCAGCGCTGATTCTACTTTTCCTGCAACAGATCCCAACTCCGAGAGCAGACTGCCACTGATCAGCCTCGACATCTATGTCCCTCGGGACGAGCGGTTCGGACACCTCAAGATGGCCGACTTCCTCACCTACGCCCTCAAAGCTCTAGTTCAGGCGGTGGTTCCAGTTCTGGAAGCCATAGCCGATGAAACCCCCAACGAATTCGACTCGTTCGAAGATATTCTGAAGCTGTACGAGGGTGGGCTACCAGTGGCGAAAGTTCCCCTGCTTGATGAGCTCAGAGACCGGATTCCTTTCGAGATGATCAGGGAGCTCTTCCGCACCGAAGGCAACCAGCGTTTGCTGAAGTTACCAATCCCCCAAATCATCGAAGGTACATTAATCTCGAGTCCCAAGGAGCTTAGCGGATCATTCCGGTCCATAACCTTCAAACGAGCCATCCTCTGTTTCTGTAGTCAACAAGAACGCTTGGAGAACGGACGAGGAGTTTGCTCGGGAGATGCTGGCTGGCGTCAACCCTGTGATCATTAGAAGGCTGGAAGAGTTCCCCCCAGTTAGCAAGCTTGATCCCAGCAAGTATGGCAACCAGAACAGCAGAATCACAGCAGCCCACATCGAGCACAACCTCGAAGGACTGACAGTCGATCAGGTACACGTAACGAGACGTTTGCGGATTCAGGTCTCATCTGCGAAACGAGCTCATCTTCTCTACGGGTTTCGCTCTTTTCAGGCGTTGGGTGGCAACAGGCTGTTCATCTTGGATCACCACGATGCTCTGATGCCGTACGTGAACCGCATAAACTCCACCGCGAGCAAGATCTACGCTACCAGAACTGTCTTATTCCTGAGAGACGACTCCACTCTGAAGCCACTGGCGATCGAGCTCAGCTTGCCGCACCCCGACGGAGAACAGCATGGTGCGGTCAGCGAGGTGTACATGCCAGAAGAAGCCGGTGTTGAGGGATCCATTTGGGAATTGGCCAAAGCCTATGTCGTCGTCAATGACTCCGGCGTTCACCAGCTTATCAGCCATTGGTGCTCACTCTGTTCTCTGTCTCCTCTGATAAGATCTGGAAGTAGATCTGATTCATCCCTGTGCTTTCAGGCTAAACACCCATGCGACGATGGAGCCCTTCGTCATCGCGACGAATCGGCACCTGAGTGTCCTCCACCCCATCCACAAGCTTCTCACTCCCCATTACCGCGACACCATGAACATCAACGCTCTGGCTCGGCAGATACTCATCAACGCCGGTGGCATCCTTGAGGCCACAGTCTTCCCGGCGAAGTACGCGATGGAGATGTCGGCCGTGGTCTACAAGAACTGGAATTTCGTCGAACAAGCCCTCCCGGCTGATCTCATCAAGAGGTGATCGCAAGTCAAACACATCTTCCTGTTCTTCTTCCTCGTGCCTAGGCTTGATAGAGTCTATTTCGCTTCAGGGGAGTCGCCGTCAAGGATTCGAACAATGAACTCCGCCTACTGATCAAGGACTATCCTTACGCCGTCGACGGCCTAGCGATATGGCGCACGATCGAGACGTGGGTCACCGAGTACTGCGCCATTTACTACCCCAACGACGCCGTGCTCCAAGCCGACGTCGAGCTGCAGGCATGGTGGAAGGAGGTCCGGGAGGTCGGCCACGGCGACAAGAAGGACGAGGCCTGGTGGCCGCAGATGCAGACGGTCTCCGAGCTAACCCAGGCATGCACCACCATCATATGGGTGGCCTCGGCCCTCCACGCCGCCCTCAACTTCGGGCAGTACCCCTACGCAGGCTACCTCCCCAACAGGCCCACCATCAGCAGACGCTTCATGCCGGCGCCAGGCACGCCGGAGTACGAGGAGCTGAAGGCCCACCCTGACAAGGCGTTCTTGATGACCATCACCAGCCAGCTGCAGACCATTCTCGGGGTGTCACTGATCGAGATCCTGTCGATGCACTCGTCCGACGAGGTGTACCTCGGTCAGCGGGACACGCCGGAGTGGACGACGGACCAGAGGGCGCTCGTGGCCTTCAACAGGTTCGGGTCGACACTGAAACGCATCGAGGACGAGATCATCGGGAGGAACGGGGACGAGAGCTTGAAGAACCGGAATGGTGCCGCGCAGGTGCCTTATACGTTGCTCTTCCCCACCAGCGAGCGTGGGCTTACCGGAAAGGGAATTCCAAATAGCGTGTCCATTTGAGGAGGGAAGCGTGTCAACCCTGCTACGCTCTCTCTCTCTCTCTCTCTCTCTCTCTCTCTCTCTCTCTCTGGACGACGACCCGGCTACTCTCTCTCTCTCTCTCTCTCTGTGTGCTGTACTAAATACGCTCTAATTATTAGAAGCATAGAGATGGAATATGCGTGTCCACTGGTCCTCTTCAATAGTAGCATCGCATGCAACAGGGATCAAATGGCTTCCTGGTTTCCTGTGTGTGCGTTAGTTTAGTTTTGCACATGGAGGGAAACAAAATAGGGCATTTCGAGTCTATAAACAAATTGAACTACCGATACTACATCCATCAATCAAGACACAAACAGCAATCTACAACACCTTTTGCACACGATCACACACTGCATCTGCAACTTATTGATGAACACAGGGATCATAGAGTCTCCCAGTTTACAGCTATCATCACAACGTTGCTACAAACGAAAATATATTCCCGTCAGAGATCTCCCATGAGCTGATACAGTTTATTGTACTTTCTGCGGCTGCAACTCTTTTGGGATGGTAGTCAAATCCAAAGCAGAGCCATGAGTCTTCACAAGAGCCTGTGCGCACCAACCATGAGCATCATCCAATGTAGGCATTCTCACTTCGAAGAAAGGTGAGTTGGCACGGTCTGTGCCCAGCATCATTGCACCAGCAAACACTCGAAGCGTGTTCGCCGCATCGATATCCATGCAGACACTTATCTCAGCAGTCCCTTTCGGCGCCAGTGGAATCGCCGTCACTTTGAAGTAGCCCATCAGATGGTTCTCTTCCACCATCTTCCCATCCCCTTCGTAAACAACAATCAGGGCTTCGGTCTGGCCATCCTGAGTGGTCGTGAAGATCGTGCTCTTTCTTACCGGTATCGCCGTGTTCCTCTGTATGATTGGCACAAATCCTCCACCATGAACTCGAATTCCTAGGCTTAGCGGAGTGGCCTGTATGGTGAGCATATCCAAGCTTCCTGAAGGATCGGTAATTCCAGAAGCAACAGCTCCTTCAAGGGCTGCACCGGTAACTGCAGCCTCGAGTGCATCCATGCCTTCATATTCCTTCTCTTTCTTACACAACCCCAATACCAAACTTCTAATCTTCGGAATTCTAGAGCATCCTCCTACTAGTATGACATCATTTATGTCTTCTGCAGCTAGTTTGGAATCAGCCAGGCACAGCTTTATAAGCTTCTCGCAAATCTCAAACACATTTCTGTTTACCTCCTCAAATTCCGACTGATGCAGGACTCTCTGCATCTTTGTCCCATCACCCAGGTCCACATTTATCTGAACACTAGATTGGGTAGAGAGCCTGTGGATAGCATCTTGTGCCGCAATTCGTAGCAGTCCCATGGACCTTATCTTGTTCGTATCACGGTTTGAGTAAAGGCTGTCAAAGTTTGGCAGAAGGTGATACAAGACATTCTTAAGTATATCCTCTCCACCCAGGGTGCAGCCTTGCATTGCTTTGATTTGGGAAACTCCTCCTGCAGTCGCAGTTGTAGCAACATCACAGTAGCCTGCACCCATATTGAATATAAGAGCAACTTTCTCACAGCCACTTCCCATACCTCCATGCAAAGATTGTTGCTGTTGTTGTTGTTGTTGTTGTGCATACAGTAGTGCCACAGCGGTTGGCTCCGGCATCAGCCTCAGCACATGTAATCCAGCCATTGCGCAGGCTCGCTCAACCCTTATCTGCTGAAACCGGTTAAAAGAGACGGGGATAGTAAGAACGACATTTCTAATTAGGCGCTTGAGCTGGACCTCTGCCATAGTTTTTAACTCCACCAAGAATATGGCAAGTACTTCCTCGGGTGTGGTAGACCTCCAGACATTGTTAACTAGAGCTGCGATGAATGGTTTGACGCCAATGCCCAAAGTCTGTACAACAAAAGGGAGGTTCTTGCTAGCATGAACAATTGGGTCTGTATCTGCTCTCCCAATTAGGCGCTTCATGTTGAAAATTGCACTTCCAGACAATATTTCTTTTTCCTCATATGCTGTTTTGTTGCTTGCTCCTCCAGAGGACGCTTCTCCAGAGGACGTATCATCCTTGAACATGACATATGAGCGCATAGACTTTTGCTTTCTCGTGTTTCTAAGAAGTTCCACTTGTGCACCATTCCATACTGCGATACTACATTTTGAGGTCCCAACTTCGATTCCAATTGCAAGATCATGAAATGCCGATTGTGATTTGTCGTCTCCGGTTGTTTCACTATCTGAAGCTACCGTGTATGGTTGTTCAGCCATCCTGAATAAGGAGATCACAAGTAAATCAGTCCTCCAAACCAGGCACTGATGTTTAACAAATCATAACAACAAACATTATGTTAGACTACTTCCAAGATAACTTGAAGGACTACACGTCACCATCTAAATCGATAGATAAATGCCAAGGCCAACTACTGTATATACTAATCAACATATTATCCATACTTACTAACTGATTTGATTATCCAAAGGAGAGCAATAGTTTCTCGAAAAAAATTCATTCTTCAGCTTTTTTCTGATGTTTGTTGTCATTAATTGAGGACATAAAACAGAGAAAGCTAATACCAACTAGAAACATCTCTACCATGCGAATCTCATTTTCTGAGAAGATCAATCCACTTGCATAATTCTTTGACAATGAATGATCAAGTCTCTAATTTACTTTACTTTTCTGCTGATCAATGTTGGTTATGGACATATGCTTTGTTTTATGGCTTTGTGATGTAGGAGCCCCTGCAACTTGGGACCGATTAATGGATGCTTAGTGTCCATATAACTCTATCAATGACTACTACATTCCGTGTTATCATGTCCTTATTTTAGAAACATTTGATTGGTCGTTTTCTTCCTCAGATTGCAAAGGACGAAACAAATGCAACATTGAATGTCATCCTCATGTAGGTTTAGCGAAAAACATAGAATCTCAAACAATAGCCCTATTATGATGCTTCCCATGTAGTTGCCTCAGTCTGAGTTCTCTCGCTTCCTTTTACATTTCAACTTTGCATGGATTCATAAACAAAAATAGAATGAGATGCTGTGTTCAGTGCAAATCAACAGACGGACCGATACCTAAATAAAGTAGTGTATTATCAATTACGTTACAATATTACTAAGGAAAAAAAAAATTAAAATGATTACTCTATTGGTATCTCTTGGTTATCGTATGAGTTGAATTTATTAACATCAGTTGGCATGATTCAGCATTTGAAGCTTTTCAGAATCAACAGAGGAAAAGAAGCCCAGCGAAATAGTAAAGTTGTGGTGGCCTTCAAGCAGGGATGTCAACAGCACATACTAGCTTATGATCGCAAGGAGAAATCTTGTCCACAGAAGATCGATCAAACTCACAGTTCTGGGCTAAAAGGATTACAAAGATCTAACTAATGTTATGTTAATCTCAGGGCTGAGATAATTATAGCCGAGATTAATCTAACTTGAGCATCTCTATCTCCAACTTAGAATGATGTAGATTCATTGTAATACCAAAAATATAAAGAACATCTTATGGCAACATGTTACCCATTCTAGCAATAGGGAAAAGGAAAAGAAGAACAACAACTCTAGCTCTCCGTAGTGCTTAAAGATATGAAGTCACACAATTTCAAATAATGTGATTAAGAAGTCATCAGGTACTCAAGCCCATGCTCAACATTCACGCAATTGATAAGCCAAATGAAAATTGGTGATCCAATTATTGTGTTCTATTAAGAGAACGAGAGCCATCCAATATGAACATCAAGGCAAAATAGGAGAAAGCATCCATATGAAGCATTGCAGTGAAAGGACCGAAATCATTATTCTCGTTATAGAAAAGAGTTCAAAAATGAGTCTAGCGAAAAACGGAACATGGATCAATGATATTGCTTTACGAACCGTTCCATTTACTCGGCTCCAAGGAACCTGGATTGAAGTACTCAGAATTGTCTCATCCTGAAGGGATGGGTTCCTAGATCGACAGAAAAGCCAATTAGAATTAAGATTCATCCCTTATCTGAAAGTATCTTTATTGCTTGATGCATGGGCAAACCAACTATTAGCTACATGTCTGATGACTACTTGATGTCAAATTTGTGCCCAGAACTGCATCCTTTCCAAGAAAGAACTTCTTACATACATGAACTACTTCATATTTTGATGATGAACAGACATGATGTCAAATTTGTGCCCAGAACTGCATCCTTTCCAAGAAAGAACTTCTTACACTTTACATACATGAACTGCTTCATACTTTGATGATGATCAGAAGTCAGATTCACAAAAGACAACCCCATGACTAAATTCACCATGGTTAGAAGATAAAAACCCTGATACAAGGTCAGAAACGGTGAAAGGATTCATTCACTACGACAAAAGCTCCAGAAGAGCATTAGACCCCAACATCAAAAGAGGGAAACAAAGGCCAAAGGGCACTGATTATTTAAGAAAATGTGCAGCAGTAAACTAGGCTGCATCTCGTCATTAAAAACAGGATTCAAGAAGATCGACAGATGAAACGAGGATCCCAATCACCATACCATCTAATGCAAGAAAATCTGAAAACATTCGGACCAATCCAGAAATGAAAGTAAACCAAAACAAATCGAAAGCCTACTCATCCTGACAATTAAATCAAGTTATGACTACGATTCCAGAATAAACGAGTTCCCCACGTGGTATACTGACCCCCATCCTCGAGATTGCAGAGGGAAACAACAGTAACAAGCACAGTGAAGAACACAACATAAAGCAGACATTCACAGGAAATCAAGAGAGAGGAAACGGAAGTGGAGGCTTCTTCTTACTTCACCTAGGCCGATGAGATCCGCCGAGGGTGGCAAACCTGGGAGTTTGGAAGGGGAAGAAAAGAAGAGGAGGAGAAGAGAGATAAGGCGCGGGGAGCTTCTGGAGAGGGCGGGAGGCAAGCGGCGGGCGCCACCTGGGATCGTTCTGGTACCCAAAGCGGCATAAGTCGCTTCCAGAAGGGAGAGCTTCGTGGGCTTACAAAATCTAAAAGAAGAGTAATGTCCCGACATGGTCGTCCGACCAAAAATCTAGCGGAGGCGACAAAATCTTGTCTTCATCCGAGAGAAGGCGTCCAAAATCCAGAACAGATCTTACAGGATCCAGCGAGAAGGAAAAAAAAAGTTCACCCGCCTTTCATCTTTTTTTCTATTTAAGTGTTCTATCGAGTCATAATATATATATATATATATATATATATATATATATATATATATATATACATTTTTATAAAAAAAAATGATAAATAGTAAAAATAATATCCGAATTCAGAATCTTAAGATAAAAATATTTTTTAAGAAAAGAATCTGGTGGTACATCACCGGATCTATTTATTTAAGATATAATTATGATACAATTTAGTTTTAGAATAAATATAATACGAAGACTCGCCCTCCTCCTCCACGTGACATTGATTCAATCCAATAAATAAAATTTGAAGATGCCGGTAGAAGATTGTGTAGAAGCAAGTATAGTGGCTAATCTGTTTTAATTTGAAGGGTCAGATTGATAAGGTGTTCTCGTCATATTGAGGAATGGAATAAATAAATAAATAACTAATCTGTTGATGTCTCATATGTGGCAGTTCCATCCATGCAGGAGGTTGCACCAAAGTTACCATTACTTTGATGCAGAAATAACGACACAAGTTTATTTGGGTATTTGAACTGTGAAAATTGGACTGTCTGTCCGTCGAATGATTTCTTTTTTGTTTTAATGGATTGTCTCATAAATATATGGGCTCAAAATTAGATTCCGATGTCAACTTGAGCTGAGTCAGTATAGAAAAAGAAGTAGTATCCGAGTCGGTTTGGGATTAGGATACTAGATAGATTCCACTCTATCTCCCAACCGTAATCGAATCCTAGACCTCCTTGGATTACGACTCGCCCGGTGTTTGTTTCCCTTCCGTTTCTATATCATCTCCCATCGCCTCCCTCGTCTCTCTCTCTCTCTCAGTCTTCGACTTCTCCTCCTGCGCTCCCTTTCTCTCGTTCATCCTTTCCTCGTCCTCCTCCTCTCTCTCCGTTGCGGAAGAAGTCGAAGGAAGCCATGAAGATGCAGCGCTCGCACGGCAACACCGCAGTTCATCTCCAAGTTTTTGCTCCTCTCGCAGGCCAAGAAGCGGCAACGCAGCATCCCCTCGCGCGCGTCGAGCTCCGCATCTCCAAGATCGATGGCTCCTTCCGAGGCCCGGGGCTCGTGCAGGCGTTCGACGCGGCCGACATCGTCCTGCCTCTCGCCCACCTCGTCCACCCCGTGTTCGGCCCTCAGCAGGTGACCCACGTGCTCGCCCACCACCTCCCCGGCGACGTGGAGCTCTGGGCCCAGGAGATCTGCTCCTTCGCGGCTCAGGCCGCCGCTGTCGCCGTGACGTTTCTCGCCGGTCGCCGGCTCGTCCTGGTTGCAGACATGACCATCTTTACCGACAAGAAAGCGTCATCCGCGTTTATTGGCACGGAATCAGTGGACGATGTGTTGGTGCTCAACGATGGCCAAAGCCGCAAATTCAGCGACAAGGAAGCATCGTCGGAGTTTGTTGACGCAGAGTGGGTGGACCATGTGTTGGTGTTCGACGACGACGACGGCTGCCAAAGCCGTAGGATCTGAGAGTACTCGATCGTCATAGCAGTTGAGAGTGCATTGCTGCCTCCGATCGAAGTATGCCATATAATTTTTTTGTTTTTACAAGTGATAAAAACGGAATTGAAGGTCAAAATTTTATGATAAACGATATTGGATGCGGAAGGAAGCATATCATATGATTGGCTTAACATTGTTCAAATCATACATTTAGCAATCAATTTTTTTAGCAATAATATCCTCCAAGAATTGATATTTGCACATCCAACCTTCAAAAAAATCCTTTTCTCCGCTAATTGTTCTCTGATTTCGAAATACGTATCAAGCCTTGTGTAATAGAAAAAAGAAAAAGAAAAAAAAAAACCACCCTCACGAAAACTCATTACGATGCTAAGATATGAAAATTTATTGTAAATATATTATGATTTATTTTTTGAAACTCAAATATACTAATGTCAACCAATGTTAGAAATATTTAGCCTTTATAGTTTATTATAATGGCCAACATGCTGCTACTTCCAAGCTTTGCAAGGTGTCAATTTCAGAAAGGAAAAAAGAGAGCCACACAAAACAAGGCCAAAAGTTTTTTTTCCCTCAAATTGGCCAAAGTCGAATGAACCTGAGAAACAGATGTGATGTAAGAGAAAATGGTTCCATCTGGCTCGATAAAATACGTGCCCACAAAATGACTCAACACCTCAAGTACTTGAACCAAAACAATGACTCAATAATCAATCACAATTGATATACGAAAATGGCCCACAAAAAATTGCACCAAACAGAGGTAGGGACCATGGTTCATAATAACTGAGGATGTTGGATGCAATATTGTGCACATCCTCCACTGCAGTGCAGAACTTGCTACCTGCAAACGTCAAAAAAATTGAGAAAAGAGTAAAAGAAGAAGAAGAAGAAGAAGAAGAATTAGGAAAGATCAAAATAATGAAGTTTTCCTGTGGACTCTGACTCTAGATAATTGTATGGGATGTACATTTATGCACGTGCTCCTTGCATCTCGCTTGCTGTTCTTTTTGATTTGTGCTTCGATCTTTTCTCACGCTTCTTGTTTCTGCAGAATATGCCCATATAAGAACAAGAACAGTAAGATAATGAAAAATCCACGAGAAGCATCACAGTAGATGGCATAATAGAGGGCGTACTCGTCTTGAGAGCTTGGATCCCAGCAGCTTTTCAGTTTCCGATCAATGTGCCTCATGTCCTTCGCTGTCGGTATGTTAAGTTTACCTACCTGCAAGAAGTTGTTGACAGATCAGAAACAGAACCCACTGAGCCAACAGCAAGATTTCCACTAATCTAGGAGAGAATTCATTCGGTCTCAATAGCAAAACTTTCCATAATTTTAGCAATGTTATTAGCAAGGCCGAATGTTTTAAGCCTATCCTTGGTGATGGCAATCTTACAAAGCTCCAACATGTATGGTCAATTTACTGTCATTTTCTATGCTAGCAAAGGAGACGAAAGTCTCGACATGCTTCAGTGAGGACACTGGATTTGAATAGTGATGAGTTTCAATAGCCTACCACTGCCAGGCTGACACTGGTTTCCTAAGAGAGAGATGATAATAAAATAAATACTATGTTTTAAGTTTTAAAATTCTATGATGAAGGCCTCTTTATGTATATCCTACAAGAACTAGAAAATGAATTACAGAGATCAAGTATGCACCAGGGAAAGTAACTGCTGCTAATGGGAGGTTGAAACAAGTTGATTAAGAGAATTGATTCAACTGTTTTGTTAAGGTAATAGAATAAAAAACCAACAGCTCAGGTGGCTTTACATGAAGTCATGGGGAAAAAAAAAAATTAGAAGTCAAACTATTCTAACCAACAAAAAGAGACAGTATCATGAAGCTACCAAAACTGGTAAGGGACACAGGCCAACAGTTTTACTATTAAGGAAACTCAAATTCTATATTATGAATAACTAAGATATACATTGCGGACGCTTACCATCAAAATATGGAGAAAGAACTCTAAAGAATTTAATAAATTAAACCTGAGCTTTCGACAGCATATGCCAAATCCACAATCCTAGAAGAATGACAACTTCAATTATAGGAACAAATCAGTGAGACTTTTGGTATTTAGTCCTAAAGGAATTCCTTCTTAAACATGAGCCAATTAATCCTTACTCAAGAAAGATGAGATCTATTTAAACCTCAATTTTCTAGAGCGATAGATGCTAATATTTAAAGACATACCCAAAATACTAAGAACATATCAAATTATGTGCTAAGTTTCTTCTCATGATCACAAAATTTATTCCTACAATGTATAATCAATCTGCTCCTTGCTTTTCATTTGCTGTAACACCATCAGACTACAGGCAGTCCTTGTGTGAACGATGATACTACCTACTAGTATATTGAAGACCCACAACTGCAAGCATCAGATATGTAGAACTGTTGAAGGTCCCATGATTGAGTGACTTTTGTGTCAGCTATCATCTTAAAGATTCATGCACCATATAAAAAATAAGTCACGCTTTTAACAATTTTGTAAATTTATCAGCCTCACTCATTTATATGTAAACTTTATGTCCCCTTACCTTTTGAGGGACATTAGCAGAAAATTAATTAAATCAGCTTCTCAGAAGGCAGTTCTCATACAAACTTGTTTCAGAACAGAGTTGTATGTGCTCGGAATTAGACATGAAAAACCATTATGTTAAGTAGTGACAGTGTCCTAAGAACCAGTGCTAAAGACAAGATATTGATAACTCAATTTGCACTGGTATCTGCAGATCTGATAAAATTTTAACCTAGAAAGAAGAATGAATAAGTTGCACAAAATTATGCATCAAAACAATCAGGTCCAGAATCATGCAGAAAAGTAATTCATCAAAAACCAAGTATAATTGCTATGGCATTGCAGTTAACTTCCACTGGTACTTTGGCAACCAAAACACCACCAAGAATGATAAAACTTCTCAACTTTGATGACAATTACCAATGTATCAATGGACTTCAAAGATTCAAATAGCTGAGAAGTAGAGTACGCAGAGTGCTGTCGAGATAGTAGGATATTCAAATATCTGCAATATTAATTGAACATGGCATATGTCATAACCTGGAACCAAAAGTAAAAAATATTCTCGCTTGCCAAAATAAGAGAAAAATTCACAGAAATATTCAAGTACCTTTCAAAATCGAGGACTCCGTGCACCTCATTTGCCCTATGCAAGGAAGCCAGTGACAACTGAAAAGCAGCAAAAAGGTTCTTTAGAAGACCTCATAATACATCAATGTAGATTTGGGGAAAGATGCTTACAATTTAAAATTAATGAGAATCAAACATTTTAGAATTACAACATATTTGGTTACACGTGGCCAACAGGTATTTGTGAAGACTATGATAGTAAAATATTTTAATATCTCATTAATCCTTTTTTATGAAAAATTTCATTATATTAAATGGTATACTTGAGGCTCACACGTGGTCTCAAACCTAACCTATCACTTGTATAATAATGTACTAACTAATCGGATGTCTCAATAGAAATAATATCTCATTAATATCTAATTAATCATAATTCAATCACAAAAGGATTAAGCACAGAGTCAAGCATTTCAACTATAGGAGCCTTCATACTAGCATGATGTCTCTCCAATCAAGAATCACATGGACCATATCAGGTTCAGCACAAAACAGTCTGGGAACATGTCCATATAGCCAAGAAAGGAATAACAAGGAGCATGCCAGATGCTAGAAATGTGGAGTTTCATAGCCCAGTTTCTTAGGTATAATGTCCTCTGACATGACACTCCGAAAAAAAAGCCATTATAACAAAGATTGGCAAAACTTTTTTTAAAAAGGAAGCCATTGATGCTTCACTTGAAATTAAGAAAAAAAATAATAACCTTGCATGAAATTGGAGTTGGAATAAGCATATCACCTGCCCAGGAGGATAGAGAAGAGGTGCATCAGTCAGCATTATCCGGTCTACCTCTGCATTAGCAGTTTGCAGGAAGTTCTTGAAATGCAATTGGAGGGAATTAGTGAAAATCTTAAAAGCAAAGGCATGCAAGTCTTACTTACAAGCACTCAGATGCTATATGATTGATACATTTTTTACTATCAAAACAAGATAACTACTAACAATGTATGCTTTAACAATCTAATTTAATCAAGCTTCACAAAAACTGGACTTGCACGCACATCTATCCATGCAGACAAATATGCTTAAGCAACATTATTACATCCTTTTACCAATAATTTTTCCTTGACACTAACAATATACTTCTGTTGTTATACAATCACCTTACAGGAACCAGATAGTTGAAAAAGTCAAACAAAATCCTCAAATTAAGCTTTTCTTACAATTAACTGAAAACTACAGCCAAAATGGACTGAAAGTTTCACATAATTTGCTAAATTATTGTTCGAACCTGACTTGTAGTTCTGTTAGAAAACCTTTGGCATTAGTCTCACTGAACCAAAAGAAAAGGGAAATACAAAGTGGCATATGTCCAAATTTAGTACCAGTAAAACTCTGGGTAGGTCTTCAGGGGAAAGGATTCAGATGTATGACTAATTTAATGCAATAAGTGGGTTAACATGTACAATTATGATACAGTGATGCTGCTTTTTTATACTAGAAATAGCAGTGGGCTGTGACCAATGCACTATCTCATTAAGAAAAATGTAGAGAATGTGTAAGATTTTATAATTAAGGGAAGGGCAATTATGGGTACAAACAAGTCGGGGAGAGTCATAAATAGGGAAAGGCTGAGAGGACATTATTTTAGAAAGAAGATTCTTTAGCAGGTCTAGGTCATGAGCATTTAGCATAGAAAAAGACTTCCATCACTGAAAAGTTTTTGCATTTCTTGCAGTATCTATAATGGAAGAGTTGTTTCTGCCAAAAGATTTTCTTGCTCTGATATCTGCAAATGCACCATTGGAAGAAGATCCTGATACTGTTCCAAAATGACATTGCTTCTTCTGGTATGCAGTGTAAATTTAAGATCACAATGTATTTTACAGTCTCTGTAATGGAGCTAAAGATAACTGTTTCGGGTACTGAACCTATTTCGGTGATCTATCAGACTAGTACATACTGATCAATACTGGTGTACCATGTGTCAATACACTGGTCCATACCAGCATTTTGGAGAGAAAGACAAAAGAGAAGAGGAAGGGTGGGTGGAGGAAGAAAGGAGAAAGGAAGGAAGGAGAGACAGTGGAGGAAGAGGAAGAAGAAGAGGAAATGGTGGCAGAGGAAGAAGAAGAAAGAAGCAGTAGAGGAGAAGGAAGAAGGAATAAGAGGAAGAAGAAAAGGAAGCGATGGAGGTGAAAGAAGAAAGAAGAGGAGAACAGGTGTAAGAACACCTGGAGAGATAGAAGAATCATGGCAATGGCGATGGCAGTAGCATCACGAGACGATGACAACAATGAGAAGAAGAATCATGTGACATTGAATGACAGCGATGGCGATTGTAGTGTCACGAAAAGAAGGCTGATACGACATTGAATGGCAACAACAACAACGATGGTAGAGTCGCAAGAAGAGGGGCTTGTGCGAGCCCTAGTTGTTATTTTAGTTTTTTTTTTAAACGTTGGGTTGGACGAGCCCCATCATTATTTTAGGTTTTCTTTTTTATTTTTTCCTTGAGTTGGACTGAACTGCCCGAAACGGGAGTGGGCCACATATCGGTCCAAATGCAGACCAGTATGTACCAGCCATTTCATACTGTTTCAGGCGGTAAGACAGTCCTTGAATGGAGCTATGTTACTTGAAGCTACAATCAAGTAGGAGATGGCTAATGGTTCCATGATATTCTCCAACAGCAATTGATAGTATAAACCCTTCTTGATAATGTTGTTTATAGATGTCTATAATTGTAAATTGTTGCACCATATCTATTCTCCAATACAGTGTTGGAAATTCAGCACATAGCAATGGGTATGAAACTAGTCTATAAACAAAATAATGATGAAAATGATAAATTTTTTTGACATATGTCATGCAATAGAACCCAGCACTAATAGTACCAAGCTTGATATTAGTTAACAGCAAAAGGATGTACCTTGAACTTCTCCTGCTCTTCATCCCTTGCATGACAAAACTCCTTCACAATCAAGACAAAGAGTTAGTCATTGATAATCATCATAGCAGGTGCTGCAAAATTTTGCATTAAAATCAAAGCATAATCAAGCAAGAAGGCAAACAATCTAAAATGCCCAAGCTGAAACTCTTTTTCACGCAAAAACATGTTCTGTAAATGCATTAACAGAAACAGGAAATTTCACCTGCATGTCCTCAATGAAACCTTCAACTGACCGATACGGAGCATATACAATTAAATCAAAACCAAGACTCTGAAATTGGTCGACATCAGAGAAAGGCAATATGAAGAAACAAGACAAACATAATAAAGTATCTGGAATATAAATTTGAAATAGATATGCACCTGATAAACAACCATCTCATTATTGAGAATAATCTGATGATCCTGCTGAATTCCTTTCCCAAGTTCCTCAGCTGATACATGATTTTCTTCTACTTTGCAGGAAGCATATATGCAAGTTAGCCTATTGTTTGCACAAGAAAAAAGAAACCTTGATTATACATTTAGAACACATTATGAACTCACCTTAATGAAAGCTTAAACAACCAAGGAAGATAAACCTAAGGAAGTGATTATTTAAAAAGGTATCAAAACCTCAACTGGAATTCTTAAGGTATAAAGTGTTCCAACATGAAGTATACTTTTTTTTCTTTTTTCTCGAAGTGCAGAAGCAGTCCAAAATTAACAACCTAGCCTTAAAAGTAGCTATATTCAGAAAAATTATATAAGCTATGAACAAACCAACATTGTAACTTATATTCTTACATTATATGTTTTGGGTGATGCTCCATTACAGACCACTGCAAATAGAATCTTTTAAAGTACATAATTGCTGTTGCCTGCATGGTAAAAGCACAATTTGCATGAGATCAGCTATTCTACCATGAGTACAGAAATAAATAAATAAATTTACCTGAATCTTGTGTGGAAATTTGAATGCTAGACAAACTTCTTGGATTTTTTGCTCATAGAAAATACGCATATGTTGTTCCTCTTCACAGTTAAGAGGCTTGGGAAGTGAGCGCTCAGCTGAGAGAATATGACGCAAGATTGCCAATGTTATAAAAATCCATCATTAATGGCCATACAATGAAAAAGTAGATAAAGGAGACATATACCAAAGCAAAAGTAGAGATTTGCAAGATGTTACCATTATCTTTCTGGTCAAGTATAGGTTCAGCATATGAGACTGACCCATCAAGATGAACTTCCAACCGTGTCACTCCAAACTACATGAAAGATTAGGTAATCTAGACCAGTATTGATAAGCATATTTAAAAGGTTATCACAAAGCAGATAAAGAAGTGCAAAACTTTTAAGCAGCGAAGGGAAAAGAATGATGATAACGTCCACCAAAATAAGCAAGATTCTAAACATAACAGCTACTTAGGAGTTGTATAAAGTTTAATTGGGGCACCTGAGTAGCAAATATACAGTTTAATTGGGGCACGTGAGTAGCAAATATACGATTGACAAAGCTATTACTAGTGCACCAATAGGAAGGGGCAAAAAAGCGCCAGCTTTACTGAAAACACCTGTTCGAGCGACTTAGTGGCTCTTTGGTTAGCAGCCTCACGCTTCTCCAACTGTAAGAAGAGCAAAATATTAAGCATTTATTACGACGGAAAAAATTTTATGATAATATCAAATAAAAAGGATCAGAATCATATGGACTCGCAAAGCCCAGCAAACATAAGAACAGGTTTCTAGTCAAGAACAATTTCCGATAAAGAAGCTACTTTGATCCCAAAGATCGTGACTTTTTCGAAATCTCCGATAACTACCACACTTAGGCATTGATGAAACGGAGAAACAACAGAACGACTGCATATACCAATTCCTGAGGTGAAAAGATCCACCTCGACCGATGGGTAGAGGTCTGGAAGTCCGCCATTGCTGCTCCCAACTGGAAAAGACCCTCTAGATGAAACCTTGGATGAGGAACATATCAAGAAAGTTGGGGATCGATGGTCGGGTTATAAGGGAAACCTTTGATTACAAACCCACACGAGGATCGACTTCTGCTCGCAAGCTTCTCTAAACCCTACGATACAAAAGCCATGGATCGATGAGGGCGTATTCGACAAGCGTCACCGCTCTACCTCCGCTTCCTAGGGCAGTGGAGGCAGAGGTTAACGGTGGACGGCGGACGGCGAAGTAGGGCTTCGGCGTCGGACGACGGCAGAATCGGATGGGGGAAATCGCGCTGTTCTTGTAGCGCCAGCTCCACGGGTGACACGCAGAGGCCCGTCCGTCTTTAAGCTATTACAACGGGCCGGACGCACAGCCTATGTTGGGCTTGGTAAGGGCTGCCGGGTAGAAGTAAACAGGGCATGGTAATGGCTACAGGGGAACTTGAGCTAAACGGATCCCCAGATAATAGGGGCATTTCAGTCAAGTAGCTGGAATAAATTTATTTTGATTTAAAATTTTAAATTGTGACCCAAAAAAGTTGATCAAATAGATATAATCTCAAACTCATTAAACTAAGATAAATTATACGTTCTGATTATTCTTTTTATCCTTTCATGACTTTATTAATTTATCTAGATATTATATGTTATTGTACAGCTGATATATCTCATATTCGGTTTCGGTAATACAGTATTTTTTTTTATCACGTGATTGATCCTCCCTCATGTGTTTTTAATTATACATTAAATATATAGTTTCAAAAAGATGTCAAGCAAATTCTGCTAGATATCTATCTTCGCTCATCCATCCAAAGAGTAGTGTAATACGAGGGGAAAGTGTTTTTTTGACTTGGCTAACCCTCATGAGGAATGACACTACATTTACATGAAAAACTAGAACCAAACTTTCTCTTCAAATTTCGTAAAGATTCATAATTTTGGACATCATCAACGATAGTTATGAAAGTTAGGCAAAAAAAGAAAAAAAAAAGGAATTTGATTGATGGGTGCATTGTCAATGTATAGAATGGGTAAGTCATGGATGAACATGAATTTTCTTCAGCCTTCTTGCTTCTTAGGATAGTTCTCAATCTGACTGTGGCTACGTAGTAGAGAAAACACTTTATGTTTCTTAATTTTTTTTCCAAAAAAAAAACTAATTAAGGAGAAACAAGAGGAGTACGAGGTTTGTCGTCAACAACAATCTAAAAATGAGAAGATTATATATATATATATATATATATATATATATATATATATATATATTAGCAATGAGAAGATTATGTAATTTTAGAAAAGTGTTTATATATGTTTCAAGCCTAAATATATTTCCTATAGTGTTTTTCATCTTGCGTTTGTTATTTATTTTTATAGTATTTTCATCAACAATCTAAAAATGATATTTTGTGAGTTTATACAAATTCATCGTGGAGGCCATAAATATTACCAAATTATTGAATCAAGATTTTATTCGTTTAGATAATTTTGATGGAATGAATTTTTTCCATTAGCAAGATAAAATGAAGTTCATGTTGACTACTTTGAAGTTCTTCTATGTGCTTGATCTAAATCTTCAACCAATTCCTTATCCGACCGATAATGACACCGATGAAGTCAAGACTAAACAAAAGAAGAGAAATAAAGATGAAGTTATGTGTAGAGGACACATTCTCAATGCTCTTTCGAACCGGCTTTATGATCTTTATACAATGGAACCATTTACAAAAGTACTTTGGAATGCTTTGGAATTCAAGTATCACGAGAAGAAAGGAACAAAGAAATTTTTAATTTTTAAATATTTTGATTATAAGTTTGTGGATGACAAGTAAATCTTGACACAAGTGCATGAGTTGTAGGTCATTGTTAATCAATTGAAGGCAAACTTCATGAACCTTTTCAAGTAGAGGTTATAATAACTAAGTTATTTTCATCTTGGAAAGGGTATAGGAAGAAGATTTTGCATTACTACAAAGGTATCACTTTAGAGTAAATTTAAAAATATCTTCAAATCGAGGAGAAATTGAGAATGAGAGATAAGCGTGAGAACTCTTTTAGCAATATAAAAGCAAATGCTATAAACAAACCTAAGAATTCCAACAAAAATAAGCAAAACAAGAAGAATCATTTTGGCCCCAAAAGGGATCAAAGAAAATTCAAGAAGCCAAATAGTAGAGGTTATTTTGTTTGTGGAAAACCTAGTCATTTTGCTAGGGACTATAGATTTAAAAAAAATTAAAAATCGAAAGTCAACTCGGTTGAGAGAGATGATAATATAATCGCTATGGTGAGTGAAGTGAATGCCATATTTGGTAAGGTTTTTAGTTTATGGTATGATACTTGTGCTACCATCTATGTTTGCTATGATAAGATACTCTTCAAGACTTACAAAGAAATCACAAATGGGCAAGAGATTCAAATGGGAAATGAAGTTCGTTCTAAGGTGATTGGCAAGGGAAATATGAAATTCATTTTCACTTTGGAAAAGAAAGTCATTCTTACTAATGTTCTTCATGTACTAGATATGAATAGAAATTTAATGAGTAAGAATCTCCTTAGCAAACTTAGAATTAAATCTATATTTGAATCCGAAAAATTAATTCTATTCCGTAATAGAACTTTTATTGGAAAAGACTATTCCGTTGAGAGAATGGTCAAATTATCTTGACAATGATTCTAAATTTAATAAAGATGTTACTTTTGTTTATATTGTTAATTCTTATTCATTATGACATGATAGATTAGCACATATTGGAACTAGAACTAGCATCATTAAAAGAATAGTTAAGTATGACTTAATAAATTATCATTTTAATGATCTTAATACATGTAAAATTTATATTAAATCAAAGATGATGAAGAAACCCTTCAAAAGTGTTGAAAGGTATACTAATTTGTGAATTAAATGACATATTAACAAGAGGAGGCAATAGATATTTCATTACTTTTATAGATGATATGTTTAGGTTTACATATGTTTACTTATTGAAACATAAAAATGATGCTTTTAGTGCTTTTAAGACATATAAAGTAGAAGTTAAAAATGGAAAGAAAATTAAAGTTTTAAGAAATGATAGAGGAGGAGAATACTTTCCTAATGAATTTAACTTGTTTTGTGAATAATATGACATAATTTATGAATGTTTAGCACCTAGAATACCTAAGCAAAATAGATTAGCAGAAAGAAAAAACAGAAGTTATCTAGAGATGATTAATGAAGAAAAAATAGAAGTTATCTAGAGATGATTAATGCTGTGTTATTGCATGCTAAATTTTCTTATAATTTATGGGGAGAAACTTTATTAGTTGCATGTTATATTTTAAACAGAATTCCCTCTAAAAAGAATAAGATCTCTCCATATGAGTTATGAAAAGGAAAACAACCTAACATTGATTATTTTAAAGTGTGAGGGTGTCATAAATATTATAAGAATAATGATCCTCAAAGGACAAAGCTGGAACATAGAGGAATCAATATGCATTTGTAGGCTATGCCTCAACTAGCAAGGCTTATAAACATATTAATTTGGAGTCTAATATCATAATAGAATCTCGAGATGTGGAGTTCTTTGAATACTTATTGACTTCAAGTAATAATGTTTATCCTCCAACTAGTGAAGAATCAACGATGGAGACATCTCAAAAGGTTGGTGCGTAACCTAATATTCATTTGATTGGATATCAATCAAGTTCACAAGAGATTAAAGAGCAATCTCATGAATTAAGGAAAAGCACTTGTGTATGGAAAGCAAAAACATTAATATCAGATGATATTGATTTATTTTCTTTTACCTTATAGAAGGAACTATTGAGAGAGTCTTAATAACAATTCCTCTTATTTTATAAGTGAAAGATGATCTTAAAATGTTTAAAGAAGCTATGGCCTCTTGTGATGCTGTTTTCTGGAAAGATTCTATTAATGATGAGATGGATTATATTATGTCAAACTACATTTGAGAACTTATCGATTTACCTTTTGCTTCTAAATTTATTAGTTGTAAATGCAAATTTCCTAGGAAATATCATAGATGGTACTCTCCAAACATTCAAAACAAGGTTAATTGCTAAAAGATTTCGACAAAAGAAGGAATAGATTACTTTGACACATATGCTACTATAGCTAGGATCACATCTATTAGAATTATTTTTGCTTTAGAATTAATTTTTTATCTTTATGTTCATTAAATACATGTCAAAATGATATTTTTAAATGGAGACCTCGATGAGGAGGTATATATGGGACAACTCGAAGGTTCTTTTTTTTATCGGGAATGAATATAAAGTGTGTAAACTTATTAAGTCATTATATGGTTTAAAGCAGGCTCCAAAATAGTGACATGAGAAATTTGATGCAACAATTCTTTCTAATGGATTTATTTACAATGTTGTGGATATATATATTTATCTTAAAACTTGTGATAGCTATATAGTGATAGTTTGCCTTTTATGTTGATGATATACTAATAGTGAGCAACAACATGAAAGGTATTGTAGAAACAAAGAGGTTTCTATCTTCAACATTTAAGATTAAAGATCTTGGCAAGTTGATACCACACTAGTATCAAGGTAAAAAGAAATAATAGAGGATATGTTTTGAGTCAAACTCATTACATAGAGAAAGTACTTGAGAAATTCAGTCATTTAAAAATCAAAGAAGCAAATACCCTATTTAGGGCAAGTATCAAATTAGTTAAAAATTTTGGAAGAACAGTAGCTGAATTAGAATATTCAAGTGGTATAGGAAGTCTTATATATGCAACTCAGTGCACAAAAACCTGATATAGCATTTGCAGTTAGTAATTGAGTAGATTTACTAGCAATCCAAATATAGACCATTGGAAGACTATTGAAAGAGTTCTTGGGTACCTTAAATGGGCAAAAGATTATGGCCTATAATACTTAAAATTTCTTACTATTTTAGAAGAATATACTAAGTAAGTTGGATATCGAGTTTTGGAAATAACAAATCCATTACTAGTTGGGTGTTCACCTTGGGAAGTGACATTGTTTCTTGAAAAAATAAAAAGAAATGTGTATAACTCACTTAACTATGAAATTTGAATTTGTTGTTCTAGCAAAAGCAAGAAAGGAGACTGAATGATTGAGGGACTTTTTATTAGAGATTTTATTGATGTTTAAGTGTATGAATTCAATTTCTATACTTTATGATAGTCAAGCCACTTTAGCTCATGTGTATAATGAAATATATAATGAAAAATCAAAACACATAAGTCTTAAACATGATTATGTTGTTGAATCTCATATTTTGATGATAAACCAATTAATAATTATTTATATTTTAATCTACATTTTGAGTGGCGTAGGATGCTTCGATCAAGATGAGACAATTAAAGCAGGAAAAATTATGTTGTGTCGGAGGAATATGTCAGAAGATTGGATGTCAGATCGGTGGATCGGTCGACGTATTTATAGAAGACTTCGGGCTGTGGATTCGGGCATCGGGCCAAGAAGAGTGGACATTGCGCCAAGGATATCGGAGTTGCGGAGTCAACTGGCCGATTGGGCAATAGGCCACAAGAGAGGATGATGTGCCGAAGAATCGGACGAAGCGTCGAGAGACTAATGATATACCGGACAACTTGATTAATGCTTAGTATTAATTGTTTAGATTGAAGTTTGTTTTACATGTACAGGATTAACTACGATAGCAAGGCATGAAGCAAAATGAAGTCCCGGAGTCAAGGACACGATTACGTTGAGAGTTTGAGAGTTCGTCGGAAGTCCGGACGTTCATCGGAAGTTCCGGAGGAACCGGCCAAGAAGTCTTGGAGCTTGCCAAAGAAGCTCATTGAAACTTGCCAAGAAGATCGTTGTAAAGTCCAGGAGCTTGCCGGGAGTCCACCAAAACATTGCCGAGAGATCGTTAGAAGCTCGCCGGAAGAATAGACTTACGGACTTTGTTTAGCTTAGAATATATTTTAGGAATCGTAGTTAGCATGTAATTAGGCTTGGATTGAGCCAACCCAATTATGGGCCAGCTAGGCCCATGTAAGAACTGTGTTGGGCCCAATAAGAAGTCCAAACAATGCCCCAAGAAGCCTCACCGTGGCATAATCTTCGAGACTGTGTCAAGCAGTGGTACCACCAGTCTGGGCGGTTGTACCTGTTGGGAAATCATAGGGGGGGGCGACATCATATGCGCAGTGGAAGAACAAGAAAACAAAAATCCCCGATTCCCAAAAAGATGTTCATCGTCGTGCGAAGATTGGTGCGCAAAATCCACAAAAACACAAAAACTGCGTATAGAGATTGTGTTACCTAGGGAGATCGTATATCCCTGTTTCCTTGCAGATCCTTAGGAGAGGGTGAAGGAGGTCAAGCGTCCTCCTCTCTAGCGGTGATCCACACAGCAAGGTTGCGACGACGCTCCTCAAAACTCCAGGCCTACTCTGAGGTGGAGAGGGAGAGGAGAATAGGAAGGGCAAGCAAAGACTCTAGCCTATGAGGCTGTGAATCCCTCCTATTTATAGAGATCCCGTGTCAAAACCCTAATGGGTCCTTTCCCTAGTGGGTATTGGATCTGCATCCAATAAGACAAGGGCTCCGTCGGATATCTCATATCCGAACCTCTACTCATCGCAATGCCTACCATATGTGTGTGACCCTCTAGGCCCAATATCGAGCTGGCCGTGAGTCATACCTGTCAGAACTCCTTCTAACTAAGTGAATTATTATCTCTGTAATAATTCACTCGACTCATCGACTACGGAAGTACTAGGCCACTACGCCGTAGTCCCCAGACGATACAGGGGAATCCAATCCATTGGACCTGTCTGTCCTCAGTTACCATGTACCTATAGTCCCTCATCCATCTAATATCCCAGAGACCGTATATCGAGCATGGTGCTGTCAGACCCATACGGTTTCTACTCGAGTCTCGCTCTAATCGGATTCTCCCGGAGAACTCTTTCTCTCTCAACCCGAATGACCCTGGCCAGGGATTTGTCTGAGCAAGAACACATGGGATATTCCTCTCATGATACCGAGAGTGGATGATCCTCTATCGACACTCAATAGCCCTCGTAAGGTCGACTACCACTCCCAATGACCAGCTGTACTAGATCTGGGAACAGCCAAACCTATAAGTCTGGTATCAAAGAGTGGAGCACTCATACAGGACATCCTTGGTGTCTCAAGTCTAAGAACCAGATACACCACTAGGACTACGGAATCGTTGTCTGACAATAAGGCATCATCAACCATCCAGCATTCCGTAAGCGGATCAATCAGTGAACTCATTCTCCAATGAGCACCTGTACTGTATCCCTAGTGTCCCTACACGAGCAGCTATGAGACCAGCTGCATCCATCATATGGACGGGTATACAGCACACCAGTCTATCCGGTTATCACGATGTCCCTCTCGAGTAACCTATGACCGGGATTATTTAGGATATGTGTTTAAAGGTGAATCGATCTCATTATCGTGATCTCATCACGATCCGATTCCCATTGCACAAATCCAAGGACATCACAATATATATGCATTTATGCAATAGTTATAAAGTGATATACGCCAAAATATAATAAGCAAAAAGATTCTGTATCAAGTCACACGTGCCATCACTCACGTGATTGGCTTGCTGGGCACTTATGACTAGCAATCTCCCACTTGACCTAAAGCCAATCACCTATGTGTCTGATCCCCATCAGACCCCTGTGATGCTCAAAGACAATCTGAGACAATGGCTTTGTTAGTGGATCTGCAATGTTATCTTCGGATGGAACTCTTTCCACTGCTACATCTCCTCGGGTCACGATCTCTCTGATAAGGTGGAACCTCCTCAGAACATGCTTAGATTTCTGATGAGACCTAGGTTCCTTCGCTTGAGCAATTGCCCCGTTGTTGTCGCAATATAGGGAAATCGGCTCCTCACTATCCGGCACGACTCCCAAATCTGTGATGAACTTCTTCAACCAGACTCCCTCCTTTGCTGCATCTGATGCAGCAATGTACTCCGCCTCTGTGGTCGAGTCAGCAGTGGTATCTTGCTTGGAACTCTTCCAGCACACTGCTCCTCTATTCAAGGTGTACACATACCCTGAATTCGACTTGCTATCATCGACATCAGACTGAAAACTTGAGTTAGTGTAGCCTTCAACCTTAAGGCTATTACCTCCATATACTAGTAAAAGATCCTTAGTCCTTCTCAAGTACTTAAGGATACACTTTACTGCTTTCCAGTGCTCCAAGCCTGGATCCGCCTGATACCTGCTCGTGACACTCAGAGCATGCGCTATATCAGGCCTAGTACATAGCATGGCATACATGATAGACCCTATTGCTGAGGCATAAGGTATCATATCCATGTTCGCCCTTTCTTCTGGAGTCTTTGGGGACATACTCGTAGAAAGCGATATCCCATGTCTCATCGGTATGAGACCTCTTTTGGAATTTTCCATGCCAAACCTTTTGACAATAGTTTCTATGTACCTGGACTGGGACAAGCCAAGCATCCTTTTGGATCTATCTCTATAGATTCTAATCCCCAAGATATAAGATGCTTCTCCTAAGTCCTTCATGGAGAAGTGTCTAGATAACCAAGCCTTTATTGTGGATAGCATTCCTATGTCATTCCCAATGATGAGGATGTCATCCACATATAACACCAAAAAGCTAATAGCGCTCCCACTTACCTTTCTGTATACACAAGGCTCATCTTCGTTCTTAACGAAGTCATAAGATCTGATTGCCTCATCAAATCTTATGTTCCAACTTCGGGAAGCTTGCTTTAGTCCATAAATGGATCTAAGCAACCTACGCACCTTATCTGGGCAGTTCTTGGACACGAATCTCTCAGGTTGCATCATATACACCTCCTCCTCCAGGTTCCCGTTGAGGAATGCGGTTTTCACATCCATCTGCCAGATCTCATAATCATAGTGTGCTGCAATAGCCAATAGAATTCTGATGGATTTTAGCATTGCTACGGGTGAGAAAGTTTCGTCGTAGTCAACACCTTGCCTTTGACGATACCCCTTAGCCACTAGCCTTGCTTTATAGGTCTCTACCTTTCCATCTACTCCGATCTTTTTCTTAAAGATCCACTTGCAACCGATGGGTACAATACCTTCGGGTGCATCAACTAGGTTCCAAACCTTATTGGAGTACATAGAATCCATCTCAGAATTCATGGCTTCTTTCCACTTCCCGGAGTCTATACTCATAATAGCCTCCTCGTAGGTCTGAGGATCAATATCCTCTACATCCTCTGCTCTAATATGTCCCACATATCTCTCAGGAGGATGGGATACTCTATCAGACCTGCGTAAAGTTGAAACTTGTGTATTAGATACCTGAACAGACTCGGGCTGTAGAGTGGTGCTTGAGCTTGGTTCTCCAACCTCGCTCAATTCTATCATTCTCCCACTGTCTCCGTCAAGAATGTGTTCCTTCTCAAGGAACACTGCTCTCTTAGCTACAAAGACCTTTTGGTCCTCGAGATGATAGAAGTAATACCCACAAGTTTCCTTGGGGTATCCCACAAATTTACATCGCCCTGTCATTGATTCTAACTTATCGGGGTTGTGTCTTTTAACATGGGCAGAGCAGCCCCAAATCTTAACTACTTTAAGATCAGGCTTCTTCCCTTTCCATATCTCATATGGTGTAGACACCACCGACTTAGTTGCAACTCTGTTCAGAAGGTAAGCTGCGGTTTCTAGGGCATATCCCCAGAATGAGATGGGTAGGTCAGCGAAACTCATCATGGACCGTACCATATCTAATAATGTACGATTTCTCCTTTCAGAGACACCATTGAGCTGAGGTGTATAAGGAGGTGTCCATTGGGATAATATCCCATGGTCCTTGAGGAAGTGAGTAAACTCTGTACTTAAGTACTCACCTCCTCGATCTGATCGAAGAGTTTTGATACTCTTTCCAGTCTGGTTCTCCACCTCATTCTTATACTCTCTGAATTTCTCAAAGGCCTCGGACTTGTACTTCATTAAGTACACATATCCATACCTTGAGAAATCATCAGTAAATGTAATGAAGTAGGAGTAACCTCCAATGGCATGAGTTGACATGGGTCCACATACATCACTATGTATGAGTTCCAACAACTCAGTGGCTCTCTCTCCAGTTCCACTAAATGGAGAGTTGGTCAGTTTTCCACGAATGCAAGGCTCACAAGTTGCATATGACACATAGTCGAATGGATCTAGATATCCATCATTTAGCAACTTTTGAATCCTTCTTTCATGGATGTGACCTAGCCTACAATGCCATAGGTATGCACTGTTCAACTCATCTCGTTTCTTTTTGGACACATTTATATTCATGATATGTGGAGTGGTGTCTAACATAAATAAACCATTATGCAATGTTCCTTTCGTGATGATCTTATCATCTAATAATATCGAACAACCATTGTTCTCAAAAACAAATTTATATCCACTAACTGTTAAACATGAAATGGAGATAATGTTTTTGATAATAGAAAGAACAAAATAACATGCATCTAATGCAATAAAAGCTCCACTAGGCAGATGTAGGGCGACCTCGCCAACAGCTAATACAGCAACTTTTGCTCCATTACCCATCTTGAGGTCCATCTCGCCTCTCTCTAGTCTCCTAGGCCTTGCCAGAACCTGCAACGAATTACATATATGATAAGCACTACCGGTATCTAATACCCATGTGTTATCATAAGAGTCTGACAAATGGAGACTGATCATGAATGTACCTGAAGCTTCATCAAGCTTTTGTTTCGCCCTTTCTGCAAGGTACTCTTTGCAGTTTCTCTTCCAGTGCCCATCTTTACCACAGTGGAAGCACTGGCCTTTGTCCTTTGTTGGGTCTTTCTTAGCAACCTTTGCTTTACCTTGTTTGCCCTTGCCCTTTCCCTTCTTAAGGGACCTTTCTGCTTTCCTTTTCTTTCTGGTCTCACTAGTGTAGAGAACTGGCTTCTCTTTCTTAATAGTACTCTCTGCCTCCCTCAACATATTGAGGAGCTCTGGGAGAGTCACCTCAAGCTTGTTCATATTAAAATTCATTATGAACTGTGAAAAAGGAATCTGGTAGGGACTGAAGCACAATGTCCACACACAAGTTATCCTCTAGGACCATTCCTAGACCTGTGAGTTTCTCTATCCACTCAATCATCTTTAGGACATGGTTCTGAACCGGTGTCCCCTCAGTCATCCTAGCGCGGAAAAGGCTCTTGGATATCTCATATCGTTGAGTCCTTCCCTGTTCCTCAAACAATTTGCGGACATGTAGGAGAATGGATCTGGCATCCATCTTTTCATGTTGTCTCTGTAACTCTGGAGTCATAGAGCCCAACATATAGCACTGAGCAAGAGTGGAGTCATCAATGTACTTCACGTAGCGAGCGATCTCATCCTCGCTTGCCCCTTCTTCGGGCGTAGGCATCACTGTATCAAGGACGTACACGATTTTCTCCGCTGTGAGAACAATTCTCAAGTTACGGAGCCAATCTGTATAATTTGGACCAGTGAGGCGGTTGACATCAAGTATGCCACGTAAGGGATTTGAAAGCGACATTTTCTGAAAATAAAGATGTAGCAAAAATGAATAACATGCAGATTTTGCAAGAAATAAACTATCAAGATATGGACTTCTATCTTAATATGCTCCCACTATTTTACTAACGAGTCACGCGACACCCTCAGCACGTGAAACGGAAGTCTCCGGCAGACTTCTAGTGGGGATCAGGATCCAATCAGCGTCTTAGTGTAACCTCGAGGGACTCGACCAATCACACTAAGCCTAAAAGGTAGACAACTCTTGCCGATCACAACTCCTTGTGATTCCCGTCCTGTTCGGCCTCCGAATCACCATGGCCTCGAGGGACTCGACCAACCATGATGCTCGGTTAAGTCAACACCTTCATTACAAGATGAGTCTGATTTGATGATATACCCTCGAGGGACTCGACCAAGCATATCATGCCCTCAGGTCACCGGTGACATCTCTATGTCGTAAGCAAGATAGCGAATCGCGATATAGGTGAGTCTCGAGGGACTCGACCAACTCAACCTACACCGGGATTCGGTTCCTACTCATAACGATGGAAGGCCACGTGGGTCAATCTAATTGCCTCACGTTTACCGACTTAATATTATCGAGAGATGTTTCTATGATTTGGTCTCCTAATATGACATGTCACACATATACATATTTAATATATATCTACATCGCATGCAAATATATATACATATCTAGTATGTGTATAAGCAATCACACCAGATGATCATGGACCACAACCTAATATGATTAGGCCCGAGCCAGTAGGCCTAATCACTCACATCAAGATCTATGTGTGCAACGGTGCATCTCCATGCCTTGTGATCGTCCATCTCGTCCTCGTTGGTTCCGTCGACATCTTGATGCATCTCCATGCATCACGATCGTCCGTCTCGTGGGTCCCGCTATGGCTTCCACGCTCCTGCTGCGCCTCCTCATATGATTACAACTTAATCATAGGCACGCAGGCCCGACAATAAACGAGAAACATAATGGAGGTTCGCAGACCTCAATAATAATAATCATAAGTACACACATCACACGGTCCATGATCATCCGTCCACTCATCATACATCACATGTATAAATAATCATCATCATGTAGGACTACTAGATAATAATAAAAATAATAATCAACTAAACCTTTTAATTAATTAATATTTTCTGAAATCAGGGATATATAGGGAATTTCTCAATTCCTAAGGGTATTTTCGTAATTTGGACAAAAGACAGAAACTGGAATTTCTCAAATTCCGAGGGGCAAAACTATCTTTTGCGCAGAAAACCCTAATACCCTTTCCCCTTTTCGCTGCTGCGCCGCCGCCGCCGCCACCCTGCTGGCGGCGGCCTGTGCGGCGAGGGCGAGGGCACTGCCCTCGCCTGCAGGTGGCACGCCCGCTGGGGTCGCTGCCGCTGCAGGTGGGCGCCCCCGCGGCGCCTCTGCCCGCGGGCTCAGTGGCCGCAGGCGCTTCTACCGAGCGGGCTCCCAGCCCCGCCGGCCGCAAGCCTGCTGCAAGCAGACCGTCGGCCGGTTGCTGCAGGCACAGCGCTTGCGCATGCGCCGGCGCTGTGCTGCCTGGCTGCGGCTGCGGCTGGCTGCAGGCATGCAGATCGAGGGCAGCAACTGTTGCTGCCCTTCCTTGCTTTTGCGTCAACGATTTTGACGTCAATATTCTTCCTAAACACAACACACGCAGTTCAAAAACCAATCATTCGCACGAACAACCTGGCTCTGATACCACTGTTGGGAAATCATAGGGGGGGCGACATCATATGCGCAGCGGAAGAACAAGAAAACAAAAATCCCCGATTCCCAAAAAGATGTTCATCGTCGTGCGAAGATTGGTGCGCAAAATCCGCAAAAACACAAAAACTGCGTATAGAGATTGTGTTACCTAGGGAGATCGTATATCCCTGTTTCCTTGCAGATCCTTAGGAGAGGGTGAAGGAGGTCAAGCGTCCTCCTCTCTAGCGGTGATCCACACAGCAGGGTTGCGACGACGCTCCTCAAAACTCCAGGCCTACTCTGAGGTGGAGAGGGAGAGGAGAATAGGAAGGGCAAGCAAAGACTCTAGCCTATGAGGCTGTGAATCCCTCCTATTTATAGAGATCCCGTGTCAAAACCCTAATGGGTCCTTTCCCTAGTGGGTATTGGATCTGCATCCAATAAGACAAGGGCTCCGTCGGATATCTCATATCCGAACCTCTACTCATCGCAATGCCTACCATATGTGTGTGACCCTCTAGGCCCAATATCGAGCTGGCCGTGAGTCATACCTGTCAGAACTCCTTCTAACTAAGTGAATTATTATCTCTATAATAATTCACTCGACTCATCGACTACGGAAGTACTAGGCCACTACGCCGTAGTCCCCAGACGATACAGGGGAATCCAATCCATTGGACCTGTCTGTCCTCAGTTACCATGTACCTATAGTCCCTCATCCATCTAATATCCCAGAGACCGTATATCGAGCATGGTGCTGTCAGACCCATACGGTTTCTACTCGAGTCTCGCTCTAATCGGATTCTCCCGGAGAACTCTTTCTCTCTCAACCCGAATGACCCTGGCCAGGGATTTGTCTGAGCAAGAACACATGGGATATTCCTCTCATGATACCGAGAGTGGATGATCCTCTATCGACACTCAATAGCCCTCGTAAGGTCGACTACCACTCCCAATGACCAGCTGTACTAGATCTGGGAACAGCCAAACCTATAAGTCTGGTATCAAAGAGTGGAGCACTCATACAGGACATCCTTGGTGTCTCAAGTCTAAGAACCAGATACACCACTAGAACTACGGAATCGTTGTCTGACAATAAGGCATCATCAACCATCCAGCATTCCGTAAGCGGATCAATCAGTGAACTCATTCTCCAATGAGCACCTGTACTGTATCCCTAGTGTCCCTACACGAGCAGCTATGAGACCAGCTGCATCCATCATATGGACGGGTATACAGCACACCAGTCTATCCGGTTATCACGATGTCCCTCTCGAGTAACCTATGACCGGGATTATTTAGGATATGTGTTTAAAGGTGAATCGATCTCATTATCGTGATCTCATCACGATCCGATTCCCATTGCACAAATATAAGGACATCACAATATATATGCATTTATGCAATAGTTATAAAGTGATATACGCCAAAATATAATAAGCAAAAAGATTCTGTATCAAGTCACACGTGCCATCACTCACGTGATTGGCTTGCTGGGCACTTATGACTAACAGTACCGTCCCTAGCAGGGTGCCAAGTGGTGGTACCGCCTGTCTAGGTGATGGTACCACCTAGCACTATACCCCAGGTGGTGGTACCGCCAGACCTGGGCGATGGTACCGCCCAACGTAGGCAGTGGTACCGCCCATGCCTAGGGAACCCGGGATGAGATGTTTTTAGGCTCTAAGTTTGAATCAACTTGAAGCCTATAAATATCCCTCTCATCCCTAGTTAAAATACACAAGCTCAGAGAGTCTAAAAGTAAAGAAATGCTATTGCAATCACTTTAGAATTCCCTCTTCTACTCTAAGTATTAAATTTCTGTAAGAGAGGAGTCTGAGTGCTTGTAAGGGTTATCTCCTAAACTTGATAAAAGGAGAAGAGGGGTGTAAAAGGTGATTGGTCTTCGCCTATTAAAGGAAGGCCTCTAGTGGACGTCGGTGACGTTGTTGGAGTAGGAAGCCAAAAGTAGATGTAGGCCAAGATTGACCGAACCACTCTAAATCTCGGTTTGCATTTACCTTTTGCTATTTATCTTAACTACAAACTATCTCTATTGCTTTACATCAACTACACTTTCGTATACTTTCAATTTAAGTTAAGTTTTCAAAAATGGCTTTACGTCGAAAATGGTTTTATTGTACGAAAGTTTTTAAATCGAGACATGATTTTATCACCGCACTAATTCACCCCCCCCCCCCCCCCCCCCCTCCCCCCCTCCCTCTTAGTGCGACCCTGATCCTAATAATTGGTATTAGAGCCATGGTTTTCTAATTTGGTTCAACACCCAAATAGAAATGGCTCATTTCAGCTTTCAAGAGGGTCAATCTCTCATTCGTTCGTCCTTTTTCAATGGGACGGACTACACTTATTGGAAAACTCGAATGAGAGTTTTCTTACTTTCGTTGGATTTGAATTTATGGCATATTGTTGAATCCGGTTTTAAAAGATATTCTCTTCCAATGAACAATTGGAATGATTTGGA
Organism: Musa acuminata AAA Group; assembly: GCF_036884655.1. Lineage (NCBI taxonomy): Eukaryota > Viridiplantae > Streptophyta > Magnoliopsida > Zingiberales > Musaceae > Musa > Musa acuminata. The sequence continues at coordinate 16,987,853 of NC_088335.1, read as the reverse complement.
GAAGAAGACGTTTTCTCTAAATGCAAAGGCTATAAATGCCTTGTTTTGCGCCTTAGATAAAACGAAGTTTAATCGGGTTTCTTTGTGCAAAACAACCTTCAATATTTGGCATATTCTCGAAATCACACACAAAGACACAAGTAGTGTAAAAGATTCTATAGTAAATTTTTTTATGCATGATTTTGAGATGCTTTGTATGGAACCAAGAGAGACTATTGGAGACATGTACACCCGTTTTACGGATGTCGTCAATAGTCTAAAAGCGCTTGGTAGAAGTTTTTCGGATTTTAAACTCGTAAATAAGATTTTACGTTCTCTTAATAAAACTTGGGACTCTAAAATAACGGTAATACAAGAGGCCAATGATTTGAACCGTTTTTCACTCGAAGAACTAATAGGGTCATTGATGACCTATGAAATGACGTACAATGCACGTGAAGAACTTGAGAACTACCTTCCAAAGAACAGGAAGGATTTGAGACATAGAACATTTGAAGACCACTCGAGCATCAGCTCAAGTGATGGTGAACTTAAATTACACATGAAACAAAAATTAAAGAACAGAAAAAATTGAACTATTTACTTTGAATGCAAGAAGAAGAACACAAATTGGGATAAATCGAGCTCCTCCGAAGACAAGGAGAAAATCAACAAAGGCGAGGTGGCAAACTACGCCTTAAAAATTAATAATGTGTATCATGTTGATTTCCATTGTTATTTCACGATTTTGATTAAATGAAATCATGTTTGATTTGAAGTAATGCATAATAATATAATGAAAATATTAAATATTTTTATAACATGATTGACGATTTTATGCATGAGATGTTAAGGTTATACATGATGATTTTTATAATTTAGTGGTCTTGATAGTTTTCATGACGAAATTCATTTTCTGATCCTAAACGTTGATGCATGGTTTTAACATAAGAACAAATATTTGAGCATGCTAATAGAAAATCAATCACATGAATTAAAATAACTAAAAATGGAAAAGTATTTTTCTTAAAAATTCTTTTTCTCTATCTTATTGACTTTAATGAATCTATTTGATCATCTTGAAAGTGATTTTGATGATTTTGATGATTTGAATGAGTTTCATCTAACCACGTTTTTTATCTTGATTTTTGAGAATTATAACTTGAAAATTTTTTTATAAATCAAGATTATCTATTATGATTCTTTCTTTTCACTATTTGAGTTATTAAAAAAGAAACATAATATGTCTCTTGATATTCAAAATTTATGTTCACTATTTATGCATCTCATCGCCAATATTCTTTTTGATATTCCTTATATGATGATATGAATACATAAAACACTCATGATATGATTTTTATACAATTCTGTGTATTTATAAAATATTTATCTCATCACCTAATTAATTTTCTTGATATTCCTAATGTGATGAAATGAAATTATGTATGAAATACAAATGAGAAGTTAATGATCATGCATGATAGGATGTAATGAACTTTGACATTTAGATACCATCATTTAAAAAGCTATGATCATGTTGCTAAAATGATGTATCATGAATGCTTAAATATCATGTATGATAGGCTCATAATGATAATTGATTTATTTATATCATGCATGAAAAATGAAATGTATGGTTTTGAAAATGTACATGTTTTAATTTGAAAATATATTGATGCACAAATAAGATTGATACTTACTTTTGTCATAATTGATGCTAATGTGCTATCTTGAATTGATGTAAAGGGTCATCTCAAAGAGAAATTAGCTAGCTTACATAAGTCAAGAAAATACAAATACTTGCTTACTTTCTTACACATCTAAAGAGAAGCTATTATTAGCTTGCACAATTCAAGAAGAAAGCAAAAATTAAACTTCTCAAAAGAGAAGAAATTGTTATCTTGAACAGCACCGATAATTGTTAGCTTGAAATCTCAAGAAAATGCAAAAATGTGCTATCTTACCTATCTCAAGGTGCTAAATATGCTAAACTTGTACTTTGCAACGGAAGCAAAATTGCAAGTTCAAACATTACAAAGGAAGCAAAAATTTGCTAGCTTACAACTTGCATATTTCAAGAAGCAAGAGTTGCTTTCTTGAACATCTCAAAACTGCTAGCTTGTATATTCTAAAATGTTATAAAATTTGCTAGCTTGTATGTTGTAGAAATTATTATCTTACTGCCTTGCATATATATGATAATAGCAAAATTTGCATAATGATAAAACTGAAAATTATATTTATTATGCAACGATTTGAACTCCTACTTCTAAACACATGAGAATTGTACTTCTCCTTTTTGTTGATGACAAAGGAAGAGAAGTATGTTGATGTCATACATGATTTAATCATGACATATTGCTTGGATTTTTGAATCCAAGAGTTTCTATCAATACGGCATATTGATAGGAGGAGTTTGGTTATACTTCGAGAGTTAAGGTTAATTCCGTTGTCCATTGGTTGTCATCATACAAAAGGGAGAGATTATTGAATCTCATATTTTGATGATGAAACCAATTGATAATTATTTATATTTTAATTTACGTTTTGAGTGATGCAGGATGCTTCGATCAGGATGAGACAATTAAAGCAGGAAAAATCATATTGTGCCGGAGGAACATGTCAAAAGATTGGACATCGGACCGGTGGATCGGTTGACGTATCGATAGAAGGCTTCGGGCATCGGGCCAAGAAGAGCAGACATTGCGCCAAGGATATCGGAGTTGTGGAGTCAATTGGCCGATTAGGCAATAGGCCGCAAGAGAGGACGATATGCCGAAGAATCGGACGAAGCGTCGAGAGACCAATGACATGCCGGACAACTTGATTAATGCTTAGTATTAATTATCTAAATTGAAGTTTGTTTTACATATACAGGATTAACTACGATAGCAAGGCATGAAGTAAAATGAAGTCCCGGAGTCAAGGATGCGATTACATTGGGAGTTCGAGAGTTCGTTGGAAGTCTGAACATTCGTCGGAAGTTCTGGAGGAACTAGCCGAGAAGTCTCGGAACTTGCCAGAGAAGCTCATTAGAACTCACTTAGAAGATCGTCGTGAAGTCCAGGAGCTTGCCGGGAGTCCACCGAAACATTACCGAGAGATCATCGGAAGTTCGCCGGAAGAATAGACTTACGTACTTTGTTTAGCTTAGAATATGTTTTAGGAATCGTAGTTAGCATGTAATTGGGCTTAGATTGGGCTAACCCAATTACGGGCCAGCTAGGCCTATGTAAGAACTGTGTTGGGCCCAATAAGAAGCCCAAACAATGCCCCAAGAAGTCTCACCGTCGTGGCACAGTCTTCGAGATTATGTCAAGTGGTGGTACCGCTAGTCTGGGCGATTGTACCACCCTTGGAAGGGTGCCAGGCGGTGGTACCACTAGCCCCCAAGTAGTGGTACCACCAAATCTAGGCGTTGGTACCGCCCAGGGCAGTGTCAGCCAGACTGACACTAGGCAATAGTACCACCGCCCATGCTTAGGGCGGTGGTACCGCCCAGGGCAATGTCAGCCAGACTGACACTAGGCAATGGTACCACCCATGCCCGGGGAACCCGGGATGAGATATTTTTAGGCTCTAAGTTTGAATCAACTTGAAGCCTATAAATACCCCTCTCATCCCTGGTTAAAATGCATAGAGAGTCTAAAAGTGAAGAAACACTATTGCAATCTTTTTAGAATTCCCTCCTCTACTCTAAGTATTAGATTTCTATAAGAGAGGAGTGTGAGTACTTATAAGGGTTATCTCCTAAACCCAGTAAAAGGAGAAGAGGGGTATAAAAGATGATTGACCTTCGCCTTTTGAAGGAAGGCCTCTAATGGACTTCGATGACCTCGTTGGAGGAGGAAGCCAAAAGTGGATGTAGGTTAAGATTGACTGAACCACTCTAAATCTCAGTTTGCATTTACTTTCTGCTATTTATCTTAATTGCAAGCTGCCTCCATTGCTTTACATCAACTATACTTCCGTATGCTTTCAATTTAAGTTAAGTTTCTAAAAACGGTTTTACGTCGAAAATAGTTTTATCGTACGAAAGTTTTAATCGAGACGTGATTTTACTACTGCACTAATTCACTCTATTGCCAACCCTGATCCTAACATATGTGAAAAAATTAATCAAGAGTCGGATTATTTCACTCACATTTATGAAAACAAGTGAGAATTTGGATGATCCGTTCACCAAATGTCTTACAAGAGAAGTTGTAAGATCAACATCAAAATGGATGAGACTAAAACTCCTTGAATAAAAGATCCACCAATGATAGCAACCCTACTCAATATTATAAAATGAGTAATAAAGAGTTCAAATAGTAAGAATAAGTCATTGACATATAGAGTTACTCAATACTTTGAAATATTTTACTAGTCCTATCTAAAGATGTTAAAATGCTAGTTGTCATCGAATGTGAGTTAAGTTAATTATACTCTTAATAAAGTTCAATCAGGATAAATATCTCAAAAGGTGATAAAAATACAATAAAAACTTCACCTATATGAACTTAGAAGTGGTGCTGCTTCGATTGAGTATTGGAGTTTCTCTCGTAAAAGTTCATAAACTTGAATTAGCCCAAGGCCATATTAGGGTTAACCGAGAATTTATGAGAAATACAAGGATGTTGTATTTATGTGTGTGGTATCATCGATATTTTCATTAGGAATAAAAAATTCAAAGCTTTTATGCTATTTGGGATTTCGACTTCACTTTGTAATACTTACACTAAGGTAATATTCAAATCGAAAGATATATTACTTTATTCATAAATACTATTTAATCACTTAGAGAAAATTTTTAAATTTGAACAAGTGAGAGATTGTTATAAATTATTTAAATTAAAAAAATTTCTTTTTAAAAGAGTTATTTGAATAGTGATTTCTTTTTTAGTTATTTTTCAAACATTATTTTTTGTGAAAATATCTATAAATAAGTATTTAAGTGTAAATTATGAACAACATCATTTTTCTTTAAAGATTAGATATTCTTTAAAGATTTTTATTGAGAAGATGATGTAAATATTATTTTTAAGAAAATTTTTATATACTTGTTAAGCCTAAATATATTTTCTATACTATTATTGATCATGTATTTGTTATTTGTTTCTATAGTGTTTTCATCCTTCTTTGTTATATTTTTCAACAGTTAGCTGGCTGGCCGACTATCCAGTTGGCAGCTAAGTTTGCTTCTCTAAAAATATGCTCCACTCTTTAATAACATAAAAAAAAATTGAAGCAAAACCTGTATGTACAGTATTGACGATATTTCAAGTTGGCAAGGAGGGGCTCTTTTAAAGTAACAAATTATATTAGATTGGACTAATTTGATTCCGGCATCAACTTGCTCGGACCGGTTGTCATCCACACAAACTGTATATGTAATCGATCTACTAGCAAAAGAGACACTTGTGTTTCTTGGGAAGCAATCTACTTGGACCCGTAAATTCCAAGTACGGTATGCCAAAGTGACCAGCTAAGACACCTACCTATCCAGATAACTTAGAAGAATGTGTGATAACTAAGAAGATCCTAAGGAGGAGGAGTCGTATAAGATTTGGATTCCTTTGTGTTGGCATGATGACCATTGAATTGGTGGAATCGAATTGGTCTCGATGAGCCCCAGTTTCCAAGTCTCCTCCATCTTTTGTTTAAATCGGTGCGTGTAGATTGCGGCTTCACAACCATTCACATGTTGGTATAAGTCATCGACTTTTATGTCCTTTTCGCTAGCCATTCCCATCTTTCGAGGATCAAAGATTCCCGTATCTCCACCATCCCTCGAATTGAATATTGGCTCTTACACATCGCAGCGCAAGAAGACTTCACGCAGTCAACTGGTTGGTTGTTGCCTTGGATCGAAGGTCGTGATTCCAGCCTGCAAGGAGTTGCTTGGGTGATTGCCATATCTCCTTCCCAAGAGAGGGCGATGGCCCGGAAGGAGGAGGAGGAGGAGTTGGGGGAGCGTAATGGATCCGCCAGGATTGACATCAGGAGCGCTACTCCTGCCGACTCCGGCCATGCCCGGCTGCACCAGCTCGGCTACAAGCAGGAACTCAAGCGTGATCTCTCGTAAACCTTCTCGACTCCGGCCATGGCTTGGCTTACCCTACCTTCTTTGTTGTTCCTGGTTCATCATCCTGTTCCCTTGCAGAGTGCTGTCCAACTTCGCCTTCTCCTTCTCCATCATCTCCGTGCTCACCGGCATCACTACACTGTACAACACCGGCCTCCGGTTCGGCGGGACGGTCACCATGACCTACGGCTGGTTCGTGGCGGGGATCTTCACCATGTCCGTGGGGCTCTCCATGGCGGAGATCTGCTCGTCGTACCCCACGTCCGGCGGCCTCTACTACTGGAGCGCCAGGCTCTCAGGGAAGCAATGGGCGCCCTTCGCGTCATGGATGACCGGCTGGTACTGCTCTTCTCGTCTTCCTTCCTCGAGCTTTGTTGAACTGTTCCATCTTAGTTTCATCTCTTGCTTGTTCTGTACTGGATGTTAATGAAAAGGAACAATAGGAATCATGCAAAAGAACCTGGAATATACTGATTCTGATATTTCAATCCAATTAGTCTTTTGCTCAATTGATTTCACCTTTGTCTGATGATTGGTTCAGTGATCCCATCATCTCAGTTTGGCTTTTGTAGTTTCTGGCTATAATGCTTCTGAATCTGAATGACCTTAACAGAGAAGACAATCCGTATCCATCAAATTACTTGCTATTGCCAACCATTGTTCATTCTTAGCAGTACAAAATCTCATAAAATGCATTAACTGAGTTTGGATCATCTCTCATGTCATCATTAACAAGGAAATCACAAGTCTATTTTGATGATCTTCCAGTTTATACATTAACTTATGCTAAAGCTTTAACATTTTTCATTTAACTTCATGCAGGTTCAACATTGTAGGCCAGGTAATTAATTCTTGATTTGTTGATATATTATTCAAGTTCATCAGAGGTGTCAAAGAAACTGTCTTGCAGTGGGCTGTTACAACCAGTGTAGACTTCTCATTAGCTCAATTGCTTCAAGTAATTATCCTGCTCAGCACTGGTGGAAACAATGGAGGAGGATACTTCGCTTCCAAATATGTAGTCATTGGTTTCCATGGGGGCATTCTCTTAGTTCATGCCATAATAAACAGTCTTCCTATATCTTGGTTATCATTCGTTGGACAGTTAGCTGCTGCATGGAACGTAATAGGTATGAATGCATTTAGTGTCTTCATTGTTCCATATTCATCATGCAGATGCTTAATATAATGGCTTTCTTCAGGTGTTTTTGTACTTATGATCCTCATACCTACCGTTGCTACCGAAAGATCCAGTGCCAGATTTGTCTTCACTCATTTCAACACCCAAAATGATGCTGGAATCCACAGCAAACTTTACATCTTTGTTTTAGGACTTTTGATGAGCCAATACACATTGACAGGATATGATGCATCTGCTCATATGGTACAAATCCTTGTCTAAACCGATACCTCTGTGTGTAGTTTTTGGGTTTCCATGATTGTTTGTGTTCTATTGAGCTTATCTCAACATTGTTCTTGAGGAAATGTTCCAAGCTACTACTCAGATTGTTGTTTTCAGACAGAGGAAACGAAATCTGCAGACAAGAACGGCCCGAAAGGAATCATTAGCTCTATCGGCATATCGATCGTCGTCGGCTGGGCTTACCTGCTCGGAATCACATTTGCAGTCACCAACATTCCCGACCTCTTGAGCATTGACAATGATGCTGGAGGTTATGCCATTGCTGAGGTATTCTATCTGGCCTTCAAGAACAGATATGGCACGGGCGTTGGGGGAATCATTTGCTTGGGAGTTGTGGCCGTCGCCATATTTTTCTGTGGCATGAGCTCAGTGACAAGCAACTCCAGGTAAACATCTTCCTCTCCGAGTGATCGCTGAGCTCTGTATCAACAACTCCTTTTGGTTCACTTGCTTTCTTGAGTTCAGGATGGCCTACGCCTTCTCGCGAGATGGAGCGATGCCTCTGTCCTCGTTTTGGCACCGAGTGAACCGACAAGAGGTCCCCATCAACGCGGTTTGGCTCTCTGCTTTGGCCTCCTTCTGCATGGCACTGACGGTATGTGTCTATCATCTTGGTGCTCTGCAATCCTCGCTCATGGCGGATCTCAACCTCACTCCGTTAGTTGTTGCAGTCTCTGGGAAGCTTGGTGGCGTTCCAAGCGATGGTGTCGATCGCCACCATCGGGCTTTACGTTGCGTACGCGATGCCAATCTTCTTCAGGATCACGCTGGCACGCAACTCCTTCGTTGCAGGGCCCTTCAGCCTCGGTCGATATGGCGTGATGGTGGGTTGGGTTGCAGTTCTTTGGGTGGCGACCATCACGGTCCTCTTCTCCTTGCCGGTTGCGTACCCCATCACGAAGGACACTCTCAACTACACCCCGGTGGCGGTCGGCGGCCTGCTCATCCTCACCGTGGGATCATGGCTGCTGAGCGCAAGACACTGGTTCAAGGGGCCCATCACAAACATCAACACTTGAGAACTGAGTCGTCGTCGTCTTCCTCATTGGTTACAGAAAGCACAGTAAAAAGTTGTAGTTCTCAGTGACTGTTACAGGAATATGAGCCATTACATTACACCAACTTTGTGCTGTGCCATGTTACATGCAGCAGGAAGAACATGAGGAGAACAGAGTTGTTACGCTTCAAATTGAATTGTTGACTTGCCATGTAAAAGAGGACTCCCTCTGGTGGATCACATCTTTCACTGTACAATTTAACAGGAAATATAAGCATCAACTCAGTGACTTTAGGTGAAGAGGTGACATAGATCAAATAAACTTTGGCATTTCCATGTCACCAGCTTATGCTCACATCAAATTTAGGATGTGATGTTAGTCACCTTAATTTGCAGAATAAGATGGTTATCATCAAGTTCAAAGCTCAAGCAGTCTTCATGCACTTGATTCTCGTGAGATGGTTGAGAACATAGAGATTTCATAAGAAAGAAATCCTCTCTTTCAGCATGTATAAATAGACACCATATGTAACTAATTGGAATGTGTATTTCTTTGCCTTTACGATTTCATTTTTCTTTCTATCATGGTATCAAAGCACTAAGAAAAGCAAGGCTTCGCCCCTGCTTTCGACGAACGACCATCGCCACTGCAGCCACATTCCCAAGCGAGGTTTCGCTCACCTCCCACCTTCCACCTTCAACTCTTGCGCTATCTACTCTGTTGCGACCGCTCGGCTTCCTCGCGCTGGACCAGGCTCGCCACTTCCTTTTGTTTCGCTCGTGGGCTCCGCTAGTGCTGTGGAGAACTCCTTGTGTAAATCCGATGATCTCAACGTCGAACTCACCCTCGGAGTCTCTCTGTCACGTCACGTGTCGAGCCCTCCCTTCTCCTCCTCTTCTTTACAGCCCACCAGTATTTGCAGACTAACTTGCTGCCGCCTTTCCCTCCCGTCTTGCATGTTCCTCATCCCCCGACGGGCGCCTCTCCCTCAAGGATGAGGGTGGAAACGAAGTGTGATGTGCGGGCCCTACCAATGCCTCCGTCGTCACTGTCCTTAACTCCGGCAACGTTGTCCTTACTACCTCCGGTGATATCCTATGGCAGAGCTTTGATCTTCCTACTGACATGCTCCTGCCAAGTCAAGTCTTGGTCCCGGAGAGGACCTCGTCTAGGTGCAGGACTACCATCACTTCCCTCCCTGCCTTTGATTAGTGATCTGATCACTCAGCGATCAGATTCCTATCACTGCCAGGGGTAGGCGCTACATCCTGCTCCACCACTGCATCCTACTCCACCTTCTTCGCCTTGACAAGTAGTATCCGGAACCATTTCCACGCCACTTGCTACATCACTGCATCGCTGCTATGCAAACGATAACAATGATCCTCAATGAGAAAGTACGCAAGTCTTCTCCTTCAACGAAGACCTCATTTGCCAACAACCTGCTAGTCATAGGTGCCCAGCAAGCCAATCACGTGAGTGATGACACGTGTGACTTGATACAGAATCTTTTTGCTTATTATATTTTGGCGTATATCACTTTATAACTATTGCATAAATGCATATATATATTGTGATGTCCTTGGATTTGTGCAATGGGAATCAGATCGTGATGAGATCACGATAATGAGATCGATTCACCTTTAAACACATATCCTAAATAATCCCGGTCATAGGTTACTCGAGAGGGACATCGTGATAACCGGATAGACTGGTGTGCTGTATACCCGTCCATATGATGGATGCAGCTGGTCTCATAGCTGCTCGTGTAGAGACACTAGGGATACAGTACAGGTGCTCATTGGAGAATGAGTTCACTGATTGATCCACTTACGGAATGCTGGATGGTTGATGATGCCTTATTGTCAGACAGTGATTCCGTAGTCCTAGTGGTGTATCTGGTCCTTGGACTTGAGACACCAAGGATGTCCTGTATGAGTGCTCCACTCTTTGATACCAGACTTATAGGTTTGGCTGTTCCCAGATCTAGTACAGCTGGTCATTGGGAGTGGTAGTCGACCTTACGAGAGCTATTGAGTGTCAATAGCTCTCGTAAGGTCGACTACCACTCCCGGCGTCATGAGAGGAATATCCTATGTGTTCTTGCTCAGACAAATCCCTAGCCAGGGTCATTCGGGTTGAGAGAGAAAGAGTTCTCCGGGAGAATCCGATTAGAGCGAGACTCGAGTAGAAACCGTATGGGTCTGACAGCACCATGCTCGATATACGGTCTCTGGGATATTAGATGGATGAGGGACTATAGGTACATGGTAACTGAGGACAGACAGGTCCAATGGATTGGATTCCCCTGTATCGTCTGGGGACTGTGGCGTAGTGGCCTAGTACGTCCGTAGTCGATGAGTCGAGTGAATTATTACAGAGATAATAATTCACTGAGTTAGAAGGAGTTCTGATAGGTATGACTCACGGCCAGCTCGATATTGGGCCTAGAGGGTCACACACATATGGTAGGCATTGCGATGAGTAGAGGTTCGGATATGAGATATCCGACGGAGCCCTTGTCTTATTGGATGCAGATCCAATACCCACTAGGGAAGGACCCATTAGGGTTTTACACGGAATCTCTATAAATAGGAGGGATTCACAGCCTCATAGGCTAGAGTCTTTGCTTGCCTTTCCTATTCTCCTCTCCCTCTCCACCTCAGAGTAGGCCTAAAGTTTTGAGGAGCGTCGTCGCAACCCTGCTGTGTGGATCACCGCTAGAGAGGAGGACGCTTGACCTCCTTCACTCTCTCCTAAGGATCTGCAAGGAAATAGGGATATACGATCTCCCTAGGTAACACAATCTCTATACGCAGTTTTGTGTTTTGCGGATTTTTGCGCACCAATCTTCGCACGACGACGAACATCTTTTTGGGAATCGAGGATTTTTATTTTTTTATTCTTCCGCTACGCATATGATGTCGCCCCCCATGATTTCCCAACACAACCCACCTCAGGTGACACTGATCTGCACCAACACCTCTTCCTCCCTGATCATTGTCATCGCTGTGGACTTCTAGTTGCTCCCGCATATTGGTACATGTCTTTCATATGTCCTCATCATCTACCTCTGATGCTCCAATTATTGTTCCCGTAAGGAACCATAGTACTTTCCTACATATATGCCTTATCTCCATAAATGCAGCAACCCTCATTCCCTTCAAATTATCTAAAGGTGGCAACTATGCATCCTGGCGTGCTAAATTCTCTAATATATTATTTGGCTATGATCTTCTATGCTATGTTGATGGCTCTCTTCATTGTCCATTGGCGATGCTCAACATCCCAAACGCACCTAGTCCAATATCAAATTTGGACCACAAACTATGGTTACGCCAGGATCGTCTTATCCTTCAAGCAATTCAAGCTTCGGTCACTGGATCCCTCATTTCTTCATGTGACACTACTGTCGAAGCTTAGTGCAAGTTGCAAACCACCCTAGCCAATCATTCCCGCACTCGCATGCTTAGTCTCCTATCCAGTCTCATGAAGATAAAATAAGAGGGAAGTATTGTTGTTGATTATCTACACAACATAAAGATTATCATTAATAACTTGGCCTTGATAGGTCATTCCCTCAGTGAAGTGATGAAGAAGTTACTGTCCATATCCTCAACAACCTAGGAGATAGGTACAAGGAATTGATAATAGCAATACGGGCACATGATTCATCAGTGTCATTCGAAGAACTCTACGACAAGCTGTTTGATTTTGAGATATATCTAAAGTGTGAGGACAAACAGCCAAGACCATCCATCATAGCTCAAGTCAATAAAAAATCTACAAGGAGGGGCAATCCGTATAACAAGATTGTCAACAAAGGTTTGACCAAGACGCCTTCTGAACCTATGAGCTCCAAACAAATCATTCCTCCTCCTCATCATCAATATACCAATAACACAACCTACAGTTCCTAGACATCCAATGATATCATGTTCAAAAAGTGATATCTTTAAACTATGTCAAGTTCTCGACCTACATGCTATCACTAAATCCTCTCCTGAGACCAGTGAACCTACCACAATTACTCAAGCCCAAAAATCTCCACATTGGCGTAAAACCATGTGTGAAGAATATGATGCTCTACTCCATAACTCCATATGAATTCTTGTACCTTTTCATCCTACATAAAACATCATCAGGTGTAAATAGGTCTTCCGAATTAAGTGGAACCTCGATGGGTCCGTTGCTCGATATAAAGCACGTTTAGTAGCCAAAGGGTTTCATCAACGACCTGGAGTTGACTTCATAGAGACTTTTAGTCCTATAGTTAAACCTATAATAATTTAGCTCATTCTAAGTTTGGCCATTTCCAAAGGCTGGCACATACGATAATTGGACGTTAACAATGCCTTTTTACAAGGGACTCTAACTGAAGATGCATTTTTACAGTAACCCCTTGGCTTTGTTCATCACAGTATCCGAGACATATCTGCAAATTACAAAAAGCTATTTATGGACTCCATCAAGCTCTAAGAGCTTGGTATACTGAACTTAGATTATTTCTGATATCAACTGGCTTCATCAATTCCAAGTCTGATACCTCTTTATTCCTACGACAACAATATGGAAATACAATATATCTTCTAGTTTACGTAGATGATATTATTGTCACAAGCAATGATCCCTTGGAGATTCAGACATTTCTAACGTAATTGGCTGATCGATTCTCCCTCAAAGATTTAGGACCCTTGAGTTACTTTTTGGGAATGGAAGTAACATTTACATCCTCAGGTCTCCTCCTCTTATAGAGAAAGTATATTCAAGACTTATTATCAAAGATAAATATGCAGGATGTGAAAGAAGTTGCTACTCCTCTTTCTACTAGTGAATCACTCAAATTATGTGATGATAGTCCTACTACAGACTCAACTCAATACTGACAAGTACTTGGCTCCTTACAGTACTTGGCTCTCACTTGTCTAGATATCTCATTTGCAGTAAATAAATTATCTCAATACATGCACCAGCCTTCTGCTATACATTGGTCTACGGTTAAATGAATTTTACGATATCTTAAAAGGACCCTCAATCATAGTCTCTTTCTCTGCAAAACCACTCCACTTCATCTTTATGCCTTTGTTAATGTTGATTGGATAGGAAACTTTGATGATAGAACCTCCACGTTAGGGTATGTTGTCTTTCTTGGGTCTAATCCAATCAGTTAGAGTTCTAAGAAGTAAAAGACAATCGCCCGGTCTACAACTGAAGCTGAATATCGTGTCATTGCTATCGCTACTGTTGAACTCAATTGGCTTACAAATCTCCTCAAGAAACTCAGAGTCAGCTCTACCCTTACTCCTATAATATATTGTGATAATATTGGAGCCACCTACTTATGTGTCAAACTAGTGTTCCACTCACGCATGAAACACATTGCCATCAACTTTCACTTCGTGTGAGATCAAATTGTCAGACATCAACTTTGTGTCTCTCATGTCCATACGACTGATCAACTAGCAAACTCACTCACGAAGCCTCTAGCCCACAAACTATTTTTGGGGCATGATAACAGAGAGATTTCCTTTGATAATAGAGAGATTTCTTAAACTGCATAGCAGATGAGATTTCCTCAACTGCACGAGGAAATCTCGCTGCTCAATCAAGAAAATCCTCTCTAAAGTATCATGTATAAATAGACACCATATGTTATTTATTGGAATGTGCTTTTCTTTGTCGTTACGATTTCATTCTTCTTTGTGGTGGAGGCCTAAGCGATGAGATAAGGGCTCAACAAAACTTTCACAAGAGATTAAGCCTAAGCAGCTGTTCTTGTGAAATCCAGTAAGCAAGAAAACTTTCACAATGAGGGACTAATCCAGCTGTTCTTACCTTGTCAATCCCTCTGATCATATTAGTTTGTGTTGTCCATAGGGAATAATCAATAATATTTGTGCTGACTAACTAACTATGAACGTGGCCGACATCTCTCTTTTTTCTGTGTTTATTTTACAATTAAGAGTTCCTTCCTCAACTCCAACATACTAATGTGGAGTTGGCTTCGATCCTTTTTCAATTGATTGACCATAGAGCTTTTGCTATAATTACATGGGTTCAAACCTCATAATTCACTCCAATCTTACTTCTGTGAGTGTATATTGAGCCATTCATTAGACAATCACTTTCATCGTCACCAAAAATTATCCTTTCTGTTACAAGTCTCATATAAATTTTATTTGATTTTCTTAGAAAATGTTTATTTTTTGAGTAATATTTTTTAATTGATACCTCTTTTTCTTTTTCACAATCAATTATCTCTTATTTTAAAATTTTTAAAAATACTCCTTCAAAAGTTATCTTATGTTTTTCCATAGGGTGGACCAATTAAATTGGATGGATCAGTTGGTTTTGATCCAATGGGACGATTTAAGACTTTTACACTGTTAGGGTTAAGGCTTCTTTTTTTTTTTTTTGATTAGATAGTATGAATTTGAATGAATGAAAGAATTAGGAAAATCATATTATTATAGTGTTTTTATGTTAAAATTACAATGATTTTCGAATACCAATGAAAACATTATAAGGACTTCATAAAAACACTGTTAAGATATCTTATTTATCACTTATATGAAAAACATGATACGGATGATGTCTGATTGTAATTGTTTAGATGATATATATCGAAATGAATGAAAAAATTATGGAAATAAAGCAATTACAATGATTTAATGTTAACTTTAAAATAGTATTTTAGAATACGAATAAAAACAATGTAAAGACTTTATAAAAACACTGTAACAAGTGAAAACACTACAAGTATTTCATAGTATTTTTATGTTAACTCTATAGTGTTCTCTGATTACGAATGAAAACACTATAAAGACTTTATAAAAATACTATAATGATATCTCTTAATCATTAGTATAGAAAACATGATGTAAGTGATGTCCTATTACAATTCTTTAGATGATTTATATTAAAATGAATGAAAAAAATAAGAAAAATGAAGCCTTTTTATATTAACTTTATAGTGTTTTCTATATATGAATGAAAACATTATAAAGACTCTAATTATTTACATGGTATGCACTAGAATGAATGATAAAATTAGGGAAATGAAGTTTTTATATTATTTTTATGTTAATTTTATAGTGTTTTCTGTATATACATGTAAACACTATAAAGACTTTATAAAAACATTGTAACGATATCTTTTATCTCTTCTTCCAAAAACATAATGCAAATTTTTATGCAAGTACTTTTATCACTCATTTTCTATGTTTTTTTAATGTATATTTATGTTTGTGGGGACGATGTTTAATCAAATGAGAAGTGTCCAACCGGATATGAGTGGTCAACATGTATAATTGATAGAGATGTCACTCATCTAGGGATACAAACAACTAAGTGCTAGTTGAGTCATATAGATTTGACTTGAATGACTCATGTTTTTTTATATAAAAATAAAGATATTGATGATATAACTGAAATTGAATTGACTGATAAATGTATAACAAATGAAGTTAAAGGAAACATTAATAGAAATATATATATACAATTTATGATGTTGTTGGTGAGGTTATCTATATAGATGAGTTGTATAGAAATATGTTGGGAGTCAAGCACGATAGAGATAGCTAGGAAGCCCAGGGAATCCGCTCGACCACCATGTATATAAATGTATAACAAATGAAGTTAAAGGAAACATTAATAGAAATATATATATATACAATTTATGATGTTGTTGGTGAGATTATCTATATAGATGAGTTGTATAGAAATATGTTGGGAGTCAAGCAAGATAGAGATAGCTAGGGTCCACGATGGTCAAACAGCGCCATCCAATGCATGCACTGTATGTACGATAGGTTCAACGTCTTCATTAGAATTTATACCTTCATGGGAGTCCACATTCTTAGCTTTCGGCTCCTCTCCAATTGATTCAATCATCAGAAGTTGCCTTTGTTTACATCGGTGCTCCATACTCCATTTTTCATCATAGTACAAACCCTTTGCTGATCTTTCATTGAGTTCTTCTTGGGTTAGTCTTCGGGTGTCAAGGCTTTGGTTGAGAATAGATGGGGCTAGTGGCTTACTAATCATCTGGTTGTTGTCACTTCTGTTTCCATGATTTTCCCTGTTGATTTTTTTCTCATGTAGATGTGTGAATGAGATCGCAGCTATCATAGTGCGGGGTTGACGAGCCTTAACTTCACACCGAATCTCTAGAATAAGCCCTTCAATAAATGTATCCAGAAGTTGTCGTTCCAACTAATCTCTAGCTTGATTTGACAATCTTTCAAACCTACTCTGATATTCCAACATTGTAGAAGTCTCACAAATTTTGGCGAGCTGTCCATCCACCTTCATGTACGAGTAGATTGTGTCACAATCTTGGAGCCCTTTTTTAGTATTTCCATATATGTGCAATGTAGAACTTGAGCTCCCACCTCGTTAAAATTTACTAAGGCTCCCCAGTAAATCCTTTTTGAAATCATTAAGTACTTCTTGTATTCGGTTCTCAATTCTAATTTCCAATGCTTCCATTTGTGTTTTTACTGAGTTATCAGTGGCCATTTCGTAAGATTGCAAATCTGTAATCTCAACTCCTATTTTTGGTGTTGGTCAAGGGCATCAATCACTACCCTATTCAGTGCCGCTGTTGTGACGTAGTCGGTGGCAACACTATGGGAATGAAGGGTTGCTGCGAGGATGCGGGGATGTAGCTGCGGTCGCCGCGTGGGAGGCAGCGATGCTTGTTGCGGTTGCTGCGTAGAGGGATCGCTGTTGCTGAGGGCTTGGAGGCAGTGATGGTGGTGCGGCTGGGGCAGCACCGCCAAGGGCTCACCACTGCGATGGCTGTGACGGTGCGGAAGGAAGGCAGCGTTGCTCTGTTTCTGTCACACTGCGGAAGGAGGCACTGGTGAGAGGCAACAATGCTTGTTGCAGTCGCTGCATGGAGGGATCGCTACTGTTGAGGGCTGGGAGGCAGCGATGGTGGTGTGGTTGGGGGCAGCGCTGGCAAGGACTCGCTGCTGTAGTGGCTGCGATGGAGGAAGAGTTGCTGCCTTATGTTTTTGTCACTGTGTGAGATAAGAGCACCGAGGCTGAAAGGCGACGGTTGTGACTGCTGTGACCCAAGGAAGCAATCGCCGAGCAGCCGGGTTGAGGCTACGGTGATAGCAACCAACAACTGCAGCAGCGGAGGCAGAATAAGAGGGAGGTGGCGTTGAAGCGGTTGGGGTTGAGGCTGCAGTGGTGGCAATCGGCGGCAGCGGCAAAGATGCAGAGCAAGGGGGCTGCAGCAACGGTGCAGATCGAGGGGGTTGAGGTGAAGGCTGCGGTGGCTGGTAGCAACAGTCGTTGTTGGCCGGAGCGCAATGGCGGTGGTGGAGAAGGAGGCAGCGAGGGTCGTGGCAGGCTGGGCGGCGAGCGACGTCGTCACTGGCTGGGCAGCAGTGGCGACGGTGGTGGCAACCGGCGTTCGCAACAGCAAGGGGGTCCGCGACTGCGGCAATAAGGGGACCCGCGACTGCGACGGTGGTAACTGCCCTGTTTCCGTCCCCACGGATGCAAAGCAAGGGGGAGCAGCGGTTGGGAAGCGAGCAGGAGCAGTGGCTGGAAGGCGATGGCGATGGCGGTGGCTGGAAACAAAGCAGCAGATGTGAGTTGCCCGTGATTGCCCTGTTTCGGTTACAAAAGATGCAGAGCAAGGGGGAGCGACGGTTGGGAGGCGAGCGGTGGTCGTCGCACGGTGGCCCGCAGCAGCGATGGGTCAACTAGGCGGCGACGACGCTAGAGGGGAAGAGGAGTGCTCGAGGCGGCACGGCTGGTGGAGGCACGGCTATGATCGACAAGGGGCTACGGCAACAGAGGAACTATGTTTCTGCAACCGTTGCAACAAGGGGCTGCGGCAACTGGCGACTGCGGCTGTGACCCAAGGGGGGCATAGATAGGGTTGCGGCTGGGAGGCGGTCGGTGGACTTTGGCCGGAAGTGGGGCAGAGTCGGTTGCTGGTCGGAGAGCAGTTACGGGCAGCGGGTGGGCTGGCCGGAAGCAGGGGAAGCAGGGGTGCGTGGCTGCGGTTGATGCTTCTTCTTCTCTCTTTCTTTTTTTTTTTTTTTTTTTTTTTGATAGCTTCGTTGCAGCGAGAACGCCAAGGATCGCTGCTCTGATACCAAATGATAAGACCCTAAAGTCTTATCATTTGGTATCAGAGCGACGATAAGACTTTAGGGTCTTATCATTTGGTATCAGAGCCTATGATAAGACTTTAAGGTCATATCATTTGGTATCAGAGCCTAGGGTCTTATCTTTGGTATCAGAGCAACGATCCTTGGCGCAGCCCGCTGCAGCCTTACTTCCCTTCTTCCCCACCACCACTACAAGGCAACTCTTTCTTCACCGTTGTCGCTGTTTCCCCTGCCAGCGACCTTCGTGTTGAATCTCGTATTTTGATGATGAAACCACTTGATATATGTTTATGATTTAATCTGCGTTTTGAGTGACGCAGGATGCTTTGATCAGGATGAGACAATTAAAGCAGGAAAATCATGTTGTGCCGGAGGAACATGTCAGAAGATTGGACGTCGGGCCGGTGGATCGGTCGACGTATCGACAGAAGGCTTCGGGCAGTGGACTCGGGCATCGGGCCAAGAAGAGCGGTTATTGTGCCAAGGATATCGAAGTTGCGGAGTCAATTGGCCGATTGGGCAATAGGCCGCAGGAGAGGACGATGCACCGAAGAATCAGACGAAGCGTCGAGGGACCAATGACATGCCGGACAACTTGGTTAATTGCTTAGGATTAATTGTCTCGATCGAAGTTTTGCTTTAATTGTGCAGGATTAACTATGATAACGATGAAGACATAAAGCGAAACAAAGTGTCGGAGTCAAGCGCGAAGGATTTTTTGCAAGTTCGAGAGTTCGACGGAAGTCCGAAAGTTCATCGGGAATGCTACCGGAACTAGCCGAGAATGAGTTGGGAGCTTGCCGAAGGATTTTCGGAAGCTCGCCGGAAGGTTCGATGGAAGTTCGCAGAGCTCGCCGAGAAAGATCGGAGCTTGCCGAAGAAGCTCGTTGGAACTCGCTAAGATCAAATCGTAAAGTCTAGGAGCTTGCCGGGAGTCCGCAGAATGGTTTCCGAGAGTTCATCGGAAGACCGCCGGAAGTTTGCCGGAAGCTCGCCAGAAGAAGTCTTGACTTGCGGACTTTGTAATAGCTTAGAAAATGTCTTTAAAATCATAGTTAGCACGTTAATTAGGGTTAGGATTAGGTGTTAATCCTATAACCCAAGTAGGGGCCAATTAGGCCCAAGTTCGGACTGGTTTGGGCCAAGTTTGGAGCCAAACCAAGTGAGCTGAAATAGTGAAAGAGGTGCAACCGCCTAGGCCAGGAGGTGGCACCGCCTGGGCTAAGCCTCCCAGCGAGACTGGGCGGTGCAACCGCCCCAGCCAGGAGGTGGCACCGCCTGAGCTCAGTCTTGGAGCTAGACTGGGCGGTGCAACCTCCCTGATAGAGAGCACCGCCTGAGCTCAGTCTTCGAGCTCTGGCAGAGAGGTGCAACCGCCTTAGTCAAGAGGTGGCACCGCTTGGGGCTCAGTCTCCGAGCCAGACTCAGGAGTTGCAACCGCCCCTGACACAGAGGTGCGACCGCCTGGGCTCAGTCTTCGAGCTCTGCCAGGCGGTGCAACCTCTCCAGTCAGGAGGTGTAACCGCCTGATCCCGGAATTCCGGGATTTGATCGTTTTGAGCTCCAAATTTGAATTGGGTTGGGGCCTATAAATACCCCACCCATTCAACACTGAAAAGATACAGACCTACACCGAATTCTTGATCTTTTCTGTGATTCTAAGAGCTCAAATTTGTGAAAAGTCCTAAAGTTCTCCTCTTTCTGTTCTTCAAGTCTTGAGTTGTAAAGAGAGGAGAGAAAGGTCCTGTAAGGGTTATCTCCTGAGCCCATCAAAAGGAGTGAATCTGTAAAAGGGCAATTGGCCTTCGCCTATTGAAGGAAGGCCTCTAGTTGATGTCGGTGACCTCGTTGGTGGAGGAAGCCAAAAGTGGAGTAGGTCAAGACTGACCGAACGACTCTAAATCTCTGGTTTGCATTTATTTTGAGCACTTTATCATTACTGCAAACCTCCTACATAGCTACTGCTCTCTGCGCCTTTACGAACAAGTTTCTAAGTGCTGATCTTTCCGAATCTGCATTCAGACGTAAATCGGTGTTTTCATACATTACAGTTTACGTTTACGTTTTGATTCTGCAAAACTATCTTCTGCGCTATTATGAACGAAGTTTCTAAGTTCAGATCCCTTTAAAACTATGTTTTAGATGTAAACTACTTTTAAACGTAAAACTACGTTTAGACGTAAAACTGTGTTTAGACGTAAAACTACGTTTAGATACAAACTGCACTGCGCTTAGATACAATCTGATCTTAGACGCAAACTGCGCTTAGACGCAAACTGCGCTTAGACGCAATCTGCATTTAGACGCAAACTGCATTTAGACGCATACTACGTAAACTACGCTTAGACGCAAACTGTGTTTAGACATAAACTGCACTTAATCATAAGTATTCTTAGAATCGACTTTTGCATCAAAATAGTTTTTATCAAATGAACGCAACTTTCGTTTTTAATCGCTGAAAGATTTCCGCTGCACTAATTCACCCCCCCCCCCTCTTAGTGCTCTCGATCCTAACAATTGGTATCAGAGCGGGGTATTTCTCATTTCGGATTTACACCCGAGAGAAATGGCTCTTCAAGAGGGCTTTTCGGTCTTTCGTCCACCATTCTTTAACGGATTGGACTATACTTATTGGAAAACTCGAATGAGAGTTTTCTTGATTTCTCTAAATCTGGATTTATGGAATATCGTTGAAAACGGTTTTCAACTTCCCTCTAAACCGATGAACGAATGGTCGGATTTAGAGAAGAAGTATTTTTCTTTAAACGCAAAGGCTATGAATGCCTTATTTTGCGCTTTGGACAAAAATGAGTTCAATCGGGTTTCTTTGTGCGAAACGGCTTTCGATATTTGGCGCACTCTTGAAATCACGCACGAGGGAACTAGTAGAGTCAAAGACTCGAAAGTTAATATTTTACTGCATGATTTCGAGCTTTTTCATATGAAACCAAGCGAAACCGTTGTTGACATGTACACCCGTTTTACGGATGTCGTCAATGGTTTAAAATCACTTGGTAAAAGCTTTTCGGATTTTGAACTCGTTAACAAAGTTTTGCGCTCACTTTCTAAAACTTGGGATTCAAAAGTAACTGCTATTCAAGAATCGAAAAACTTGAACCAATTTCCACTTGAAGAACTAATTGGTTCATTGATCACATATGAAATGACGTGCAATGCACGTGAAGAACTTGAGAACCACCTTCCAAAGAACAGGAAGGATTTGGGACATAGAACATTTGAAGACCACTCAAGCATAAGCTCAAGTGATGGTGAACTTAAACTACAAATAAAACAAAAATTAAAAAGTAAAAAGAACGGAACTACTTGCTTTGAACGTAAGAAGAAGAACAAAAATTGGGATGAATCGAGCTCCTCCGAAGACGAGGAGAAAATCAACAAAGGCGAGGTGGCAAACTACGCCTTTACGCCTTTCGACGCTGAGGTAATCAAAATGCCTTTAATTTACTTTGAAATTACATGATGCTTAAAGCATTTTTCTTTTTTATTTAATTTTCTTGAAAATCACATGTTTAATAATTTTATAATGAAAATACAAACAATTTGGAATCATGCTTATCATTCTAGTAATTTTGAAAATAATCATGAAAATTGCATGTTTATGATAAACAAAATGATTGTGATTAAAAATACCTTATGAAATTATGCTTAATTTGAAGTTATGATTAATGAGTATATATTTTTTATGTATGATGATTCTTGATTATCGATTTTCATGATAATAACAGTGGCTTTAAAAAAAAAGTTGATGCATGTTTTCATTTGACATAAATGAAAAGGCATACTAACATGAAATCGATCACTTAAGATGAAACACTTAAAAAAGGGGAGAAATATATGAATTGATGCTATAAATACTATGCTATGATTATCCCATGCTTGCATCATCAAGAGATATATGAATTGATATGATTGTCATATTTGCAATGCTTATATGAATTGATGCTATGATTGCCAAATTTGCATTATGCCATGTTTGCATCATGCGTTAAGATATCAAGAACTTGTATCGTAATTTTACGCATTGATATCTTACCATGTGATGAAATGCTACAATTGATGAACACTTGAAATGTAATCCTCTATCTTATTGATTTTTCAATAAATCTATGTTTGTCATATATGAATTTATTGAATGTAATTTTGAGGATGATTTCAGATTTGACAAATGCTTGATTCGTATTTATGACATAAGATACACCTTAAATATGAATCATGCTTCAATCTGATTAAATGCTTCAATCATTTTTTATCTCTAGAGTTCTCGATTTTGATGAAATACAAGTGATAAATTCATTTATGATATCTTGTAAATCACTTGAATTATGAATGAGTTTTTTATGATGTGTTAAAAGAATCACTTAAAAAGAAAATGCTTTTCCCATCTTATCGAGATTAATGATTTCATGATATTGTGTGAATCTTGAAATTAATTTTGATGAAATAGTAATAACATTATTCATGTTATGAATCTTAAAAATGATAATATGCTTCATGTGATAATATGAATACATGAAACACTTATGATATTCCGTGTATTCATAAAATATTTATCTCATCATCCAATAACTCTTCTTGATATTTCTTATGAGATGAAATGAAATAATGCATGAAGTACAAATGAGGAGTTAATAATCATGCATAATAGGATGTAATGAATTCTGACATTTAGATACCATCGTTTGAATATCTATGATCATGTTGCCGAAATGATATATCATGAATGCTTGAATATCATGTTTGATATGCTCATGATGATGATTGATTATTCGTATCATGCAAAAAAAAAGAAAAAGAAAAAATGAAATGTAATGTTAATGAATTTGTGCATTGAAACTATAATGATGCACAAATAAGAATGATTACTTACTTTTGTCATGATTTAGAAATTGATGTAAAGGGTTTTTCCCTTCTTTTTGACAATGACAAAGGGGGAGATAGATTGTTAGCACAATTCAAGAGAAATGCAAAAATTACAAAAGAGAAGAAATTGCTATCTTGAACATCACCGATAATTGCTAGCTTGAAATGTCAAGAAAATGCAAAAACTTGTTTATTTTCTTGCACATCTAAAAAGAAGATGCAAATGTAACACTTGCCAAATTGTTTGCTTGCCTCATGTAAAACATTATCTCTTGCTAGTTTGGCATTTTGCTAGCTTGCACTTTGCAAAGAAAGCAAAAATGATACTTCTCAAAAGAGAAGAAAGAGCTTGTTATCTTGAACATCACAAGCTTGCCAAACAAAAATTGCAAAAGTGCTATCTTGCCTATCTCAAGAAGCAAAAAGTTAACTTGTACATCTAGCAAAACTTATATTTCAAGAAGCAAGAGTTGCTTTCTTGAACATCTCAAAATTGCTAGCTTGCGGGCCTTAAAATGTAGAAATTTTTTGCTAGCTTGTATATGGTAAACTTGCTATCATACTACCATGATGATGAGCATGCCTTATCTTCATGATTATATTTGAAAAACTATGGCAAAAATATGTCCGAATGATTAAACCTGTTAAAATTATTTTTCGGACTTTTTTGATTGAATGATCAAATCACTTGATTGCCATAATGATTTTACACAATTACTTGCCATGATTACATGTTGAAAATTATGTGCTTGAATACAAAAATTTCCATGATAATAAGCATGTTTTACCTTCATGATTGTAATTGAATATCTCTAGTAAAACCCTGTCCGAATGTATAAAAGTGTCAAATTTCATTTTCGGATTTTCTTGATCCTAAAAGTGTCATGAATGCCATATTATGATGAGATATCAAAAGCAGCATTCATATGAATAGGTGCTATGAATGTCATATCATGTTAAGATATCAAGAACTTGAATCGTAATTTTACATGTTGATATCTTACCATATGATGATAGCAAACTTGCATGATGATAACAATAGATATTATGTTTTTCATGCAATGAGTTAAACTTATATCACAAACACTTGATTGTGATACTTCTCCTTTTTGTTGATGACAAAGGGGGAGAAGTATGATGTTATGCATAAGTTTATGCATAAGTTTATGATGACGTGTTGCAAGTATTCATGATGAATATTGCAATGACTTGAATTCAGTTTGAATTTAAGGTTTTATCAATATGGCATATTGATAGGGGGAGTTTGTTTAAACTCCGGGAGTTAAGTTTAACTCCGTCATCAAATGGTTGTCTTCATTAAAAAGGGGGAGATTGTTGAATCTCGTATTTTGATGATGAAACCACTTGATATAAGTTTATGATTTAATCTGCGTTTTGAGTGACGCAGGATGCTTTGATCAGGATGAGACAATTAAAGCAGGAAAATCATGTTGTGCCGGAGGAACATGTCAGAAGATTGGACGTCGGGCCGGTGGATCGGTCGACGTATCGATAGAAGGCTTCGGGCAGTGGACTCGGGCATCGGGCCAAGAAGAGCGGTTATTGTGCTAAGGATATCGGAGTTGCGGAGTCAATTGGCCGATTGGGCAATAGGCCGTAGGAGAGGACGATGCACCGAAGAATCAGACGAAGCGTCGAGGGACCAATGACATGCCGGACAACTTGGTTAATTGCTTAGGATTAATTGTCTCGATCGAAGTTTTGCTTTAATTGTGCAGGATTAACTATGATAACGATGAAGACATAAAGCGAAACAAAGTGTCGGAGTCAAGCGCGAAGGATTTGTTGCAAGTTCGAGAGTTCGACGGAAGTCCGAAGGTTCATCGGGAATGCTACCGGAACTAGCCGAGAATGAGTTGGGAGCTTGCCGAAGGATTTTCGGAAGCTCGCCGGAAGGTTCGATGGAAGTTCACAGAGCTCGCCGAGAAAGATCGGAGCTTGCCGAAGAAGCTCGTTGGAACTCGCTAAGATCAAATCGTAAAGTCTAGGAGCTTGCCGGGAGTCCGCAGAATGGTTTCCGAGAGTTCATCGGAAGACTGCCGGAAGTTTGCCGGAAGCTCGCCAGAAGAAGTCTTGACTTGCGGACTTTGTAATAGCTTAGAAAATGTCTTTAAAATCATAGTTAGCACGTTAATTAGGGTTAGGATTAGGTGTTAATCCTATAACCCAAGTAGGGGCCAATTAGGCCCAAGTTCGGACTGGTTTGGGCCAAGTTTGGAGCCAAACCAAGTGAGCTAAAATAGTGAAAGAGGTGCAACCGCTTAGGCCAGGAGGTGGCACCGCCTGGGCTAAGCCTCCCAGCGAGACTGGGCGGTGCAACCGCCCCAGCCAGGAGGTGGCACCGCCTGAGCTCAGTCTTCGAGCTAGACTGGGCGGTGCAACCTCCTTGATAGAGAGGTGGCACCGCCTGAGCTCAGTCTTCGAGCTCTAGCAGAGAGGTGCAACTGCCTCAGTCAAGAGGTGGCACCGCTTGGGGCTCAGTCTCCGAGCCAGACTCAGGAGGTGCAACCGCCCCTGACACAGAGGTGTAACCGCCTGGGCTCAGTCTTCGAGCTCTGCCAGGCGGTGCAACCTCTCCAGTCAGGAGGTGCAACCGCCTGATCCCGGAATTCCGGGATTTGATCGTTTTGAGCTCTAAATTTGAATTGGGTTGGGGCCTATAAATACCCCACCCATTCAACACTGAAAAGATACAGACCTACACCGAATTCTTGATCTTTTCTGTGATTCTAAGAGCTCAAATTTGTGAAAAGTCCTAAAGTTCTCCTCTTTCTATTCTTCAAGTCTTGAGTTGTAAAGAGAGGAGAGAAAGGTCCTGTAAGGGTTGTCTCCTGAGCCCATCAAAAGGAGTGAATCTGTAAAAGGGCAGTTGGCCTTCGCCTATTGAAGGAAGGCCTCTAGTTGACGTCGGTGACCTCGTTGGTGGAGGAAGCCAAAAGTGGAGTAGGTCAAGACTGACCGAACCACTCTAAATCTCTGGTTTGCGTTTATTTTGAGCACTTTATCATTACTGCAAACCTCCTACATAGCTACTGCTCTCTGCGCCTTTACGAACAAGTTTCTAAGTGCTGATCTTTCCGAATCTGCATTCAGACGTAAATCGGTGTTTTCATACATTACAGTTTACGTTTACGTTTTGATTCTGCAAAACTGTCTTCTGCGCTTTTACGAACGAAGTTTCTAAGTTCAGATCCCTTTAAAACTGTGTTTTAGACGTAAACTACTTTTAAACATAAAACTACATTTAGACGTAAAGCTGTGTTTAGACGTAAAACTGCGTTTAGACGCAAACTGCACTGCGCTTAGACGCAATCTGATCTTAGACGCAAACTGCGCTTAGATGCAAACTGCGCTTAGACACAATCTGCATTTAGACGCAAACTGCATTTAGACGCAAACTGCGTAAACTGCGCTTAGACGCAAACTGTGTTTAGACATAAACTGCACTTAATCATAAGTATTCTTAGAATCGGCTTTTGCATCAAAATAGTTTTTATCAAATGAATGCAGCTTTCGTTTTTAATCGCTGAAAGATTTCCGCTGCACTAATTCACTCCCCCCCTCTTAGTGCTCTCGATCCTAACACTTCGACCACCGCTCGACATCCTCGCTGCCCCATCTCGTTCAAAAAAAAAAAAAAGAAAAAAGAAAAGAAGAAACACGAGAGGAAGAAGAAGCCGCAGCCACCCCTGCGTCCCTTGCTTCCGGCCAGCCCACCCGCCGCTGCTGCTCTCTGGCCAGCGCCCACCATCGCCTCGCTTCTCGGCCGACGACCACCGTCGCCGCTGTTCCCCGGCCAGGAGACGACGCCGCCAACGTTCAGCCGCAACTCTAACCGGTTGCCGCAGCCCCTCGTTGCAACAATTGCAGAAACAGAGTTCCTCTATTGCCGCAGCCTATCGTCGAACGCCGCCACGCCTCGAGCGCCGTCACCTTCCAGCCGACCCACCACCACTGCCAGCCACCGTGCGGCGACCGCTGCTCGCCTCCCAGCCGCCGCTCCCCCTGGCTTGGGCGAGAACGACCGCCGCCACTCCCCCTTGCTCTACCCCCTTGTGACCGAGAAATAGGGCAATCCTCTTGCTGCTGTGAATGCCGGTTGCCACCACCGTCGCCACTGCTGCCCAGCCAGCGACGACGCCGCTCGCCGCCCAGCCTGCCACGACCCTCGCTGCCTCCTTCTCCACCGCCGCCGCTGCGCTCCGACCAGCAACGACTGCTGCTGCCAGTCACCGCAGCCTTCACCTCAACCCCCTCGATCTGCACCGTTGCTGCAGCCCCCTTGTTCTGCATCTTTGCCGCAGTCGCCGGTTGCCACCACTGCAGCCTCAACCCCGGCCGCTTCAACGCCACTTCCCTCTTGTTCTGCCTCCACTGCTACAGTTGTTCGTTGCCATCACCGCAGCTTCAACCCGGCTGCTCGGCGATTGCTTCCTTGGGTCACAGCAGTCACAACCGTCGCCTTTTAGCCTCGACGCTCTCATCTCACACAGTGGCAAAAACATAGGGCAGCAACTCTTCCTCCATCGCAGCCACTGCAGTGGCGAGTCCTTGCCGGCGCTACCGCCAACCACATCACCATCGTTGCCTCCCAGCCCTTAGCAGCGGCGATTCCTCCACGCAGCGACTACAGCAAGCATCGTTGCCTCTCACCAGCTCCTCCTTCCGCAATGTGACAGAAACAGAGCAACGCTGCCTTCCATCCGAGCTGTTACAGCCATCGCAGTGGTGAGCCCTTGGTGGTGCTGCCCCAGTCGCACCACCATCGCTGCCTCCAAGCCCTCAGCAATAGTGATCCCTCTACGCAGTGACCGCAACAAGCATCGCTGCCTCCCACGCGGCGACCGCAGCTACATCCCTGCATCCTCGCAGCAACCCTTCATTCCCATAGTGTTGCCACCGACTGCATCACAACAGCAGCACCGAATAGGGTAGTGATTGATGCCCTTGACCAACACCAAAAATAGGAGTTGAGATTAAAGATTTCCAGTCTTACGAAATGGCCACTGATAACTCAGTGAAAGCAAAAATAGAAGCATTGAAAATTAGAATTGAGAACCGTTTACAAGAAGTACTTAATGATTTCAAAAAGGATTTACTGGGGAGCCTTAGTAAATTTCAACAAGGTGGGAGCTCAAGTTCTACGTTGCACAGATATGAAAATACAAGAAAAAGGCTCCAAGATTGTGACACAAACTACTTACACATGAAGGTTAAATTTCCGAGATGGAAAGATGGGGATCCGACCAGTTGGATCTCTAAGGCAGAAAATTTTTTCCATTTTCACAGAACCCCAGAAGAATCCAAGGTAGAAGTGGCCTCAATCCAGCTCGAGGGAGATACACTCCAGTGATATGATTGGTATGAAACTTTCCACGGAGTTTCTTCATGGGAGCAGTTCAAAAGAGGGCTTCTTGTTCGCTTTGGCCCATCCGAATATGAGAATGTTGATTACTAGCTCGCCAAAATTCGTCAGACTTCTATAGTGTTAGAATATCAGAGTAGGTTTGAAAGATTATCAAATCAAGTTAAAAATTGGTCGGACCGATAACTTCTGGATACATTTATTGAAGGGCTTATTCCAGAGATCCGGTGTGAAGTTAAGGCTCGTCAACCCCGCACTATGATAGCTGCAATCTCATTTGCAAATCTACATGAGAAAAAAATTAGCAAGGAAAGATCAGCAAGGGGTTTGCATTATAATGAAAAGTGGAGTATGGAGCACCAATGTAAACAAGGGCAACATCTAATGATTTAGCCAATTAGAGAGGAACCGAAAGCCAAAGAGTTAGACTCCGATCATGAAGGTGTGGAAACTGATGAAGATATTGAAGCCATCACACATACAGTGCATGCATTGGCTAGCTATATTAACCCACAAACTATGAAAATTGGAGGAACTTTGAAGCATCAACCTGTGACTATTTTTATTGATATAGGTAGCACTAATAATTTTATGGACAGGAAAGTTACAGCCCAATTAGTCCATCACATTGAAGGCTGTGATATATTCAAAGTAAAGATCACTAATGAACGGATTTGAACTTGTGATAGCAAAGGCCAGGAGTTTCTTGCAATGATTACTACACTACTAAAAGACTGACCTGTTGCTTACACTATCAAAAAGCGGAGACCATACTTACTTGATCAACGGGTTGTGATGCATTGCAGATAGCCTATGACTGAAGTTCTGAAAGAGAAGCTCCCCGAGATTGATGCTACTCAGCCTTGAGGACAAGGCTGATTTGAAGAGGGAGGAACTGTTAGGACCCTTTTTCTAAGCTTTTGAATAATGTTTATTGAGTCTATTTGGTCCAGTTGTTTATTGAGTCGGTTTGGTTTAGTTAGAGTCAAGTAGAGGTTTATTTAATATTTATTTATTATTAGAGTTCAAGTCCTGATGAACTTTGGGTGGAACTCTATAAATAGGGATGTAACTGCTTCTTTTCAGTTATCTATGAAAAATACTATTCTGTCTTTGGACAACCCTAGGAAGCCGATCCCCTCGAAGTGATCAAGGAGGGCCGATCCCCTCGAAGAGATCAAGGAGGCCAATCCCCTCGAAGCGATCATTATCATCCTTATTTCTCCCCTTTCTCTTTTTTTTTTTTACGATAAGACTTTAGGGTCTTATCATTAGCGATCCTTGGCGTTCTCGCTTTCCCATCATGACGTCGCTCTGATATTGTTAGGATCCTTTTATTTTTTCTTTTATTTTCTACGTATTTATTAAGTCTGTTTAGTTTAGCTAAAGTCGGAACTATATAAATAAGGATGTAACTGCTTCTTTTCGATCATCTATGAAAAATATTATTCTGTCTTTTGACAAACCCTAGGAGGCCGATTCCCTCGAAGCGATCAAGGAGGGCCGATCCCTTCGAAGCGATCAAGTAGGCCGATCCCCTCGAAGTGATCATCCCCTTTCTCTTCTTCTATTTTACGATAAGTCTTATCATTTGGTATCAGAGCGGCGATCCTTGGCGTTCTCGCTGCAATGTAACAAAAAATAAAAAAAACAAAACAAAAAAAAGGGAGAAAAGGGTTGTTACCCGGCGACCACCGAGAATTCCCTGCTTCCCTTCTTCCCTACTGCCGTCCCTGCTCTCCGGCAGGCCGCGCCCTCCCTTGCTGCCTCCTTTCCACCACTGTCGCTGCTTCCCGATCGATCGACCAACATCACCGCTGCCCCCCCCGCCGATGACCTCTCCTCCTCGCTTTCCCATCTCGCTCGAGCGAGAAGGATCACTGGCGCCGTCTCCATGCCAACGGACCACCCCTTCGTCGTTGATACTCCCGACGACGCTGCCCTAACTTCTCTACCACCATGAACCCGCCGGGTCGCAGCTGTAGTCGCCGATTTGTCACGACCTTAGCTGGAATTGCCTAAGGTGTGAGGCACCCTTGCGGCCAAAGACGCGAACTTAGCTTGCGTTGCCTAAGTCGCGAGTTACTGTTAGGATCGGAGCGGCACTAAGAGGGGGGGGGGGGTGAATTAGTGCAGCGGATTAAAACTTCGATTTTAACAAAATCTTTCGTACGTTAAGAACGAAACTTGAGAAATTTAACTTGAAGGCGTATTCTTAAAGTTGTGCAGCAAGAGTAATAAGGAACTAAAGCAGTAAGAAGATTTGCAGTAATGTAAATGACAATAATAAAAAGCAAACCAGAGATTACGCCGATTTTTAGAGTGGTTCGGTCAAATGACCTACTCCACTTGCGAGGCCCCTCTTCGATGAGGCTCCCACCTTCCACTAGCAAGTCTCTTGAAATGGAAGGGTAAACACCCCTCTTACAACCTTTTACAAGCAGCTCAACCTCTTACAAATTTTCAATAAGAAAGAAGGAGGAGAACTCTCTAGCAAATTGAAAACAAGACTTGCTAAGACTTTCTAAGACTTTTCTCTCAATCAAAATGCTTCTCAAAAGTTGTAACCTCAGCTGAGATTTGAGGGGTATTTATAGGCCTCAAGAGGATTCAAATTTTGGGCTCCAAAATTTGAATTCTCTTAGGGTTCCCGGTGCTGGAGGTTCCACCGCCTAGCCAGGCGGTGCCACCGCCCAGCGCTCGGGTGCTGGACGGTGCAACCGCCCAGCCAAGGAGGTGTCACCGCCTAGCCAGGCGGTGCCACCGCCTGGCTCTCCAATTCATTTGTTTGGCTTAATTTTAGCCCAAACCAAATCTGACTCTGGGCCCAGTTGGCCCCTAACCAGGATATAGGATTATCTCTTAATCCTAATCCTAATTACAGGTGAACTACATAACACAAAAAAAACATCCTAAGCAAGTTTTTTAACCGCGAACGTCGAGTCTTGTTCCGGTGAGCTTTCCGACGAACTTCTTCCGACGGACTCCCTGCAAGCTCCCAATCTTTGTGATGACTTTAACGAGTAGCCGAGCCTTCTTGGCGATCTCCGTGAGTCTCCGACGATTTCTTCGGCGAACTTCCGACACGTTCCCGATTTCTTCTTGGATGGTTCCGGCAGCATCTCCGATGATTCTTCGGTCTCTTAAACGTCCATCGAGCTCGACTCCGGTATCCTTGCTTTATGTTTTCTGGTTATCGTAGTTAATCCTGCACACTTAACTCAATAATATGGATTAGATCAATTAACCCACCAATTGATTATATCATCAAAATCCGAGATTCAACAATCTCCCCCTTTTTGATGATGACAATCAATTGATGACGGAGTTAAATATAATTCCCCCTATCTATATGCCATATTATGAGAAGATAAAAAATACTTGAATTCCATCCCATTGGATTCAAGCATAACCCGATAAGTTCTAATCGTAGAACTTATCGTTATCCTCATTAAACAATAGTAAGTACGAAACTTCGATGAAAATCATAAGTTAAATGATACGGGACGAATTTTGCTACGACAGAAGATAAAGATTTTCAATATAAATTTCATGATATCAATCTTGTGATATTTTCAAGGATTTGCAAGTCATATAAGACATTCATATCACACAGAAGATAAAGATTTTCAATATAAATTTCATGATATCAATCTTGTGATATTTTCAAGGATTTGCAAGTCATATAAGACATTCATATCACACAAGTTTTTGTAATTCATATTAGTCATGCTATCGTTCTGGTGTAAGTCATCACTTCTCCCCCTTTGTCATCAACAAAAAGAGACAAGCCAACTAATTGATGATCATAGAAAAAGGTTTAGCATTTATCAAAGTTCATCATTCAAATTTGCCAGAAATAGTTTATCCAAAAGACATCATCATCTATGCAGATTAAGACAGTAGTTATCTAAAAGGAAAGATCAGCTATCGTTCAATCGATGACAAACTTGAACTTGTTTTTAAAAGCAAACAGAACAGAATAAAAAGATACATCAATTTAATCCTTAGGAGGTAATCCACAGTGCTGATACATGATATCTATTTTTTCATTCATCTGTCATAGTGTCTTCAAAATTTCAACTTGTTGATTCTGAATTTGTTCTTGCTGTGATTTGATCTGAGATAGCTCCGTCATAATGATATCTTCAGAGGAGGAAACAGGAGCTGAAGGTGCTTCGCCAAAGGGACTAGGAGGAGGAGATTCATTTCCTATAAGAATTGGTGTTTCGGGTTGTTCTATTGGTGGAGGAATTGGATCCGTCCTTCTAGGCTGCCTAACCCATATGCCATTGCTAAAAGTGCACCTAAGTTTTTTCAGCAGGTTTTTATTTATTATGTTATATCGATCATTTTGAATAGATTCTTCATCGGGTGGAATGCAAATGTCATAGGCATGAAGAATTCTAGTGATTAACCTCCCATATGGCAATATAGTATCTTTAGTCATAATATCCTGCATGTGTTGGCGAATCAAGTACCCAAAACAATTATGCTGACCGGTCATAATCCAATACATGGTTCCTATCTCTAGTTGACTTATTTCATCAAGATGAAATTGTTTGGGGAATATGATGCTTGTGATAATGTGATGAAGAATTTTAGAGTTGAAAGGTAGTAAGTGTTCACAGCTCTTGGGTAGGAAGTCAAGGTTTGGATTTGCAAAAATTGTTTTTGACGTCCCATTTACCTTTAAAATAGCATCCCCTATCTTTTTCAGTTATGCCAATTAGCTCACAAATGGTGCTATCAAATATTCTAATGGGTGTTCCTAGAATGTAAGTGCTTAGGCTATCATTGTCTTCATATAGGTTGGCATAGAACAATCTCACTAACCGTGGATAGATTGATTCATCTATTTGTAGTAGAGGTAGAGCTTCTAGGTGTGCAAACCACCTAATGGGTTCTAAGTCCTCTAGTTCATCCAAATCAACGTATTTTCCCTTATGGACACATCGTGTTTCAAATTTTGGAAAGCTAAGGGCTACCTCTTTTGATCTAAAAAGGTCATGGTTATATGAATCTCCTTCAATCCTTATTCCTTTTGATCTCTTAGGAGCCATTTTCTAGACAATCATGATGATGAAATTGTGAAAAATAAGCAAGAGAAAGAGAAAAGAAAAGAGGGATTTCAAGTGTTACCTTGTGGAGATTATGTTGAGAGATGGAAAGCTTGGACCACCAAGAATCCTTCTCCAATGTTTCTAAGAGTTAGAATGAGAGTTAGAGGGAATGGGAGAGGTCTTTCTTCGGGTTGGGGGCGGTGTCACCGCCGGCCCTAACCCCTCGGGTTAAAAGGGTGACTCGGTCGGTGTCACCGCCTGGCGCCCGAGCGCTAGTCGGTGCAACCGCCGGATTTGGCGGTGCCACCGCTGGCATCACGCGGAGGAAAGAAAAAAAATTTTCTTCCTTCCTTTTGTTTAGCTTCTTCCCTCAAGATCATAATTTATACTTTAATGGATCATTTTGAATTGAAGAAGAAGGAAGAATTCAAATTCATAAACGAAAGGAAAAGAACGAGTCCTTTTTGTGAAGTTCATTTTAGAGACAGTTTAGCATGCCTAATTCCCTTCGGATGAATTCAAATTGGTCTTCATTCAAAGCTTTTGTAAATATATCTGCTAATTGATGCTTTGTGTCAATGAATTCTAGAACAACATCATTGTTAAGAACATGATTGCGTATGAAATGATGCCTAACGTCGATGTGCTTAGTTCTAGAGTGCTGAATTGGATTTTTAGTAAGGCATATGGCACTAGTATTATCGCATTTTATGGGAATATTTTCAAGGTGAATTCCATAGTCTTCTAATATATTTTTCATCCAAATTACTTGTGCACAACATGCACTTGCAGCAATATATTCGGCTTCCGCCGTAGATAGTGCAACTGAATTTTGTTTCTTGGAAGTCCAAGAAACAAGTGCATGTCCTAAAAATTGGCATGTTCCGGATGTACTTTTTCTATCTATCCTGCATCCGCCAAAATCGGCATCTGCATAAGCTATTAGATCGAATTTTTCAGATTTTGGATACCACAATCCTAAATTTGGAGTTCCTTTAAGATACCTAAATATTCTTTTAACACTCTTAAGATGAGATAATTTAGGATTAGATTGAAACCTAGCGCAAAGTCCTACACTAAACATAATATCCGGTCTAGTCGCAGTGAGGTAGAGTAGACTACCTATCATTCCCATATATGTTTTTTGATCGAAACTTTCACCATTTTCATCCATATCTAACTTAGTCGCAGTACTCATAGGGGTGTTTATTGCTTTTGAATTATCCATGTTAAATCGTTTTAACAATTCTAATGTATATTTAGATTGGTTAAGAAATATACCATCACTAAGTTGTTTGATTTGTAATCCCAAAAAGAAAGTTAATTCACCCATTAAACTCATTTCAAATTCAAGACTCATACATTTGGCAAATGATTCACATAGTGATTCATCCGAAGAGCCAAACACAATATCGTCAACATAAATATGCACAATAAAAAAATTATTTTCAAAATGTTTAATAAATAATGTAGTATCAACCTTGCCTTTGGTAAAATTATTTAAAATAAGAAAGGAACTAAGCCTTTCATACCAAGCTCTAGGAGCTTGTTTTAAGCCATAGAGAGCTTTAGTCAATTTGAATACATGATTAGGAAGAAGAGAATTTTCAAATCCGGGAGGTTGTTCGACAAATACTTCTTCGAAAATAAAACCATTCAAGAAAGCACTTTTAACATCCATTTGAAATAGTTTAAAATTATTACTACTAGCATAGGCAAGGAGCATCCTTATGGCTTCTAATCGAGCCACGGGAGCGAAGGTTTCTTCGTAATCGATACCTTCTTCTTGGTTGAAACCTTTGGCCACTAATCTAGCCTTGTTTCTAACCACGATACCATTTTCGTCTTGCTTGTTTCTAAAGACCCACTTAGTACCTATGACTAAGTGGTCACTTGGTCTAGGAACAAGCTTCCATACCTCATTCCTCTCAAATTGGTTCAATTCTTCTTGCATTGCAATGATCCAAAAATC
The DNA here is from genome assembly GCF_036884655.1 of Musa acuminata AAA Group. NCBI lineage: Eukaryota > Viridiplantae > Streptophyta > Magnoliopsida > Zingiberales > Musaceae > Musa > Musa acuminata. The sequence continues at coordinate 16,951,948 of NC_088335.1, read as the reverse complement.
ATCTTTTAAGGCTTCGTTAATGCATTTAGGTTCAATTTGAGAAAGGAAAGCGGCGTTAGCACAGAAATTTTTGAAAGAAGAACGAGTTTGAACCCCTTTTGATGTATCTCCTATAATTTGCTCTTTTGGATGAGCATCTACATACTTCCATTCTTTTGGTAAAGAAATTTCGGAAGAAGATGCATTCAAATGGCTATTTTGAGGAGAGGGTTCATTTAAATTCAAATTATCAAAACCAAGATCATCATCAAAATCATTTTTTTTTAAATCGGAAATTTCATTAAAAACTACATGAATAGACTCTTCAATTACTAAAGTTCTTTTATTAAAAACCCGAAAAGCTTTAGAAACGGAAGAGTAACCAAGAAAGATGCCTTCATCGGATTTAGCATCAAATTTTTCTAAAGCATCCCTTTCATTTAAAATAAAGCATTTACAACCAAAAACTTTAAAATAGGAGATGTTTGGTTTTTTGTTATTCCATAATTCATAGGGAGTTTTGGATAAGGATGGTCTTATTAGGACTCTATTCATGATGTAGCAAGCCGTATTTACGGCTTCGGCCCAAAAGTACTTAGGTAAACTATGTTCATTCAACATAGTTCTTGCCATTTCTTGTAGGTTTCTATTTTTCCTTTCAACTACTCCATTTTGTTGAGGATTTCTTGGAGTTGAGAAGTTGTGATTGTACCCATTACTTTCGCAAAAATTTTGAAAGTCATGGTTTTGGAATTCACCACCGTGATCACTCCGAATTGATGAAATCATGAAGCCTTTTTCGTTTTGAGTGAGTTTACAAAATTTAGAGAAACACTTGAAGCAATCACTTTTGTGAGCTAAGAAATAGGTCCAAGTGTATCTAGAGTAGTCATCCACAATCACAAAAGCATATTTGCTTCCACCTAGACTTGTTGTATCAATTGGTCCAAATAAGTCCAAATGGATCAATTGTAATGGTCTAGTAGTGCTAATTTGATTTTTTGGTTTGAAGCTTGTTTTTATTTGTTTGCCTAGTTGACATGCATCGCATACTTTATTCTTAATAAACTTTATATTTGGAATTCCTCGTACTAATTCTTGAGATGAGATCTTAGATATTGTTTTCATGCTTGCATGGCCTAATCTCCTATGCCAAAGCCAAGCATCATCATTTACGGCGGAGAAGCACATTTCATTACTTAGTTCATCAAGATTGATGGTATAGACATTATTTTGTTTTAAAGCAATCATAGTCATGTTATGATTTGGTTTTTCAATAATGCACATATTTGATTCAAATCTAACGATGTAACCTTTATCGCATAGTTGACTAATACTCAAGAGATTATGTTTCAATCCATCAACTAGTAAGACATCATCAATGGAAAAATTAAATTTGTTACCAATAGTTCCCTTGCCAATGATTTTGCCCTTGTTGTTGTCTCCGAAGGTAACGTACCCTTCTTCTTTGCTAGTGAGCATAGAGAAATGAGATGGATCTCCAGTCATATGTCTTGAGCATCCACTATCGAGATACCATCTCTTGCTCCTAGCTTGTGGGTTTGTCTACAAAAGAGGATGATTTTTAGGTACCCATTTGATTTTGGGTGCCTCAAAAATTGACCCACTAACTTTGTTATTTATGATTGAATTCTTTATAGTTCCTTTAGGAACCCATATTAATTTTTGTGAACTAATTTTCCTAAATGGGCATTTGTAGGCAATATGTCCGGATTTGCAACAAAAGTTGCATTTCATATAAGAGGAAACATGTAATGTAGGTCCTTTTATGAAAGTGGTAGGATTTTGATGTAATCCTTTTACAAATCCAATTCCATTTCTATTTGTGATGTGACCCTTGTGTGCAAGGATCATATCTAATCCTTTGCTACCAACCTTAAACTTGTTTAAGGTTTCCTTAAGAAGCAAATTTTCATTTTTTATTGCTTCTAAGTGCTCACACTTAGAGCATGGAGGAGTTTGAAGACTATCAAACTTATCTTGTAGCAAAGCATGCTCTTTCTTTAAGATACTTAACTTCTTGCTAACAGTTCTACATTCATCAAATAATTCATGAAAAGCGATAGATAGTTCTTCAAAAGATAAATCTTCATTAAATAAATCACATACCTCTTCTCCTAACGCCATTAGCACGTAATGAGCAACTTGCTCGGTGTTGGACTCCTCTTCTTCGGATGCGCTTGAATCATCCCACGTTGCCTTGAATGCCTTCTTCTTTGATGTTCTCTTTTTGGCTTGAGGACAATCGTTCTTATAGTGTCCCGGTTTTTTGCATTCATAGCAAATCACTTGGTCCTTCTTTTGTTCAAATTTATTTTTTGTATTATTTTTAAATCTGTTCTTTCTTAAATATTTTTTAAATTTTTGAGTCAAAAGTGCAATGTCATTGTCACTATCCTCATCACTTGATGTTCCTTTCAAGTGGTCTTCTTGTGATTTGAGTGCCATATCCTTCCTGTTCTTTGGAAGGGGGTTCTCGAGCTCGTCATGAGCTTGACATGTCATTTCGTAGGTCATTAGAGACCCAATGAGTTCTTCAAGAGGGAATGCTTTAAGGTCTTTGGCCTCTTGAATGGCCGTAACTTTTGGATCCCAACTTTTAGGGAGGGATCTTAATATTTTAGTTACTAGTTCAAAGTTAGTAAAATCTTTACCAAGAGCTTTGAGTCCATTGATGACATCCGTAAACCGGGTGTACATGTCTCCGATGGACTCACTTGGTTTCATTCGGAAAAGTTCGTAAGAGTGCACAAGGATGTTGATTTTGGACTCTTTCACTCGGCTAGTGCCTTCATGAGTGACCTCAAGAGTTCTCCAAATATCAAAAGCCGAATCACACATTGAAACACGATTAAATTCGTTTTTGTCTAGTGCACAAAACAAGGCATTCATAGCCTTTGCATTTAAAGCAAAAACCTTCTTCTCCGATTCATCCCATTCGCTCATCGGAAGAGAAGATTTATGAAATCCATTCTCGACAATAGACCAAAGCTCAAAGTCCATAGAAATGAGGAAGATTCTCATGCGAGTCTTCCAATATGTGTAATCCGACCCATTAAACAAAGGTGGTCGTGCAATAGAATGGCCCTCTTGCATGCTGGAGTAAGCCATCTCTCTTGGGTATTAAACCAAATATGAGAGATAACCTTGCTCTGATACCACTTGTTAGGATCAGAGCGGCACTAAGAGGGGGGGGGGGGGGTGAATTAGTGCAGCGGATTAAAACTTCGATTTTAACAAAATCTTTCGTACGTTAAGAACGAAACTTGAGAAATTTAACTTGAAGGCGTATTCTTAAAGTTGCGCAGCAAGAGTAATAAGGAACTAAAGCAGTAAGAAGATTTGCAGTAATGTAAATGACAATAATAAAAAGTAAACCAGAGATTACGCCGATTTTTAGAGTGGTTCGGTCAAATGACCTACTCCACTTGCGAGGCCCCTCTTCGATGAGGCTCCCACCTTCCACTAGCAAGTCTCTTGAAATGGAAGGGTAAACACCCCTCTTACAACCTTTTACAAGCAGCTCAACCTCTTACAAATTTTCAATAAGAAAGAAGGAGGAGAACTCTCTAGCAAATTGAAAACAAGACTTGCTAAGACTTTCTAAGACTTTTCTCTTAATCAAAATGCTTCTCAAAAGTTGTAACCTCAGCTGAGATTTGAGGGGTATTTATAGGCCTCAAGAGGATTCAAATTTTGGGCTCCAAAATTTGAATTCTCTTAGGGTTCCCGGTGCTGGAGGTTCCACCGCCCAGCCAGGCGGTGCCACCGCCCAGGGCTCGGGTGCTGGACGGTGCAACCGCCCAGCCAAGGAGGTGTCACCGCCCAGCTAGGCGGTGCCACCGCCTGGCTCTCCAATTCATTTGTTTGGCTTAATTTTAGCCCAAACCAAATCTGACTCTGGGCCCAGTTGGCCCCTAACCAGGATATAGGATTATCTCTTAATCCTAATCCTAATTACAGGTGAACTACATAACACAAAAAAAACATCCTAAGCAAGTTTTTTAACCGCGAACGTCGAGTCTTGTTCCGGCGAGCTTTCCGACGAACTTCTTCCGACGGACTCCCTGCAAGCTCCCAATCTTTGTGATGACTTTAACGAGTAGCCGAGCCTTCTTGGCGATCTCCGCGAGCCTCCGACGATTTCTTCGGCGAACTTCCGACACGTGCCCGATTTCTTCTCGGATGGTTCCGGCAGCATCTCCGATGATTCTTCGGTCTCTTAAACGTCCATCGAGCTCGACTCCGGTATCCTTGCTTTATGTTTTCTGGTTATCGTAGTTAATCCTGCACACTTAACTCAATAATATGGATTAGATCAATTAACCCACCAATTGATTATATCATCAAAATCTGAGATTCAACAGTTACCCTTGTGGCAAAGATGCGAACTTAGCTTGCGTTGCCTAAGTCGTGCTTCGCCCTTGCAATATTGCTCCGCAAGGATCAGCCCACTTTGTAACCTCTCGCAGGTCCCGAAGGACCTGTAAAAGAGAGAGAGAGTTAGTTCGAAAGAACGAATAACGGACAAGTCCCGAAGTCTCGCGAAAAGGGAAGCTTTACAAGCAATTCGACGAACACCCTGTGTGCATAAGAGAAAAGAGGGAGAGGGAGAAAAACAAGGCTTTCAAGGATGAACGAACAACTACAAGCCCACAAACATCCACTCACCTGGTCCCGGGCGCGAAGACAAGTTCCCGTAAAGGTCACGTGCGAACTTGCGAAAGAGATCTCAACGCCCGGTATATAACCGAAGCCCCATCCAGCCCTATGCCACCCGGGGAGTTCCTGGGGTCTGAGATGGCTGATGTTTTGGTGAGCGGAGGCAGTTCTCCGCAACCCTCCCGCGGCACGCGAAAACGGAGCAGCTTTGGGCTATTTTGGGGCTGTTTTGCTCGGTTCGGTGAGCGATCACTTTGTAACACTGCAGCTTGTCCGAACTTACATATTTACAAGCAAAATGACCCAAAACCAAGAGAAAACATGCTGTCAAGCAGCTGTACATGCAGGTGTGAGCGACGAACGGTTCGTTGAACGGAGTTGTTGCGGGTGCGCGACGACCGTTCGTGACATTCTACCCCACTTAAACTGTCGACGCCCTCGTCGACGCTTGTTGGTAGTTATTGATGACTTCTTCTTCATGTCGCAGGGTGTCTTCAGGCTCCCAACTGGTTTCAGTTCGGGGAAGCTTTCGCCACTTCACCAAGTACTCTGTCTGCTCGGCTCCGTTGGGTAGCTTTATCTTGCGGTCTGCCAGAATGGTTTCCACTCGCTTCTCGTAGGAGGCTGTGATGGGAGGTAGCCGAGTTGGAACACTTCGGGAAGAATCTTGCGGATCCAAGTGGTAGGCTTTTAGGTTGCTGGCGTGAAGAACGTTGTGAATTTTGAACCACGCCAGCAGCTGCAACTTGTAAGAGACGTTGCCTACCTTGCTGATAATTGGGAAGGGCCCTTCATACTTGCGCACCAATCCTTTATGGACTCTGTTCCTAAGGAATTGGAGTGATGCTGGTTGGAGCTTTACCAAAACCAAATCACCAACTTTGAACTCTTGCGGTCGCCTTCCCAAGTCGGCCCACTTCTTCATCCTCTTTGCCGCCTTCTCCAAGTAAGCCCGCGCAATATCTGCATTTTGATGTCACTCTTTTGCGAAATGATAGGTTGATGGACTACTCCCAGTATACCCAATTGCCATGGTGTGGGGAGTCGATGGTTGTTGTCCTATGATAATTTCGAAGGGGCTCTTGTTGGATGCAGAGCTCCGCTGCAAGTTATAGGAGAATTGGGCAATGTCCAACAGCTTCACCCAATCTCGCTGATTGGCACTCACGTAGTGCCGAAGATATTGCTCCAAGAGCGAGTTTATTCTTTCAGTCTGGCCATCCGTTTGGGGGTGGAGGCTTGTAGAGAAGTATAACTTTGACCCCAACAATTTGAATAACTCGGTCCAGAATCGTCCCAGGAACCGAGCGTCTAGATCACTAATGATATTGTGCGGGACTCCCCAATACTTCACTACATCCTTCATCATCAGTCTGGCCGCCTCTTCTGTTAAACAGTGTAGGGGAGCAGCAATGAAAGTTGCATACTTTGAAAATCGATCGACCACCACGAGTATCGATCCGAGTCCCCCTACAGGTGGCAAGCTTGATATGAAGTCTAAGGAAATGCTCTCCCATGGCCTTTCTGGTACGGGCAATGGCTCCAAAAGTCCCACCGGCTTCCGCTGCTCCACCTTGTCTTGTTGGCAAGTAAGGCATGTTCGAACATATTCCTCCACATCAATCCCCATCTTCGGCCAGTAGAAGGCCCTCTTCATGAGAGCCAACGTTCTGTGAATGCCTGGGTGTCCAGCCCAAAGGGAATCGTGACACTCTTTTAAGAGTTCACGCCTTAAATTGTCCACTCAGGGAACATAAACCCTATTCCCCTTTGTGTAAACAAGTCCCTCCTGGACCCAAAATCGTTGTGCCTTGCCTTCTTTGATGAGCTGCATCAGGATAACTGCCTAGGGATCACTATACAGTCCATCCCTGATTCGGGAAAGGAAGTTGGAGTGAAATTGACTTGCTTGGCCTCTGCCCTCCAGTTGTGCAGCATTCACGCATTCCACTTTCCGACTCAGCGCATCGGCCACGACATTCGCCTTCCCAGGCTTGTACTCCATTGCCATATCAAATTCAGCCAGGAAGTCCTGCCACCGTGCTTGCTTTGGGGAGAACTTCTTCTGAGTTTGGAAATAGCTCAGGGCGATGTTGTCTATCCTCAGCACAAATCGCGATCCGAGGAGGTAGTGTCGCCAAACTTGTAGGCAGTGGATCACTGCTATCATCTCCTTCTCATGCACTGGATACCGCCTCTCGGTCTCATTGAGTTTGCGGCTCTCGTAGGCCACCGGATGACCTTCCTGCATGAGTACTCCCCCAATAGCGAAGTTCGAAGCATCTGTATGGACTTCAAAGGGCTCTCCATAGTTTGGCAATTTGAGCACTGGCTCTTCTAGAACAGCAGCCTTCAAATCTTGGAATGCTATCTCACATTTGTCAGACCACTTCCAAGGCTGCTCCTTCTTCAGCAACTCCGTCAGTGGGGTTGCCCGCTTCGGATATCCCGCAATGAAGCGTCGATAGTAGTTGACGAAACCAAGGAAGGATCTCAACTCTGGCACCTTCTTTGGAGTTCGCCATTCCGCAACTGCTTGCACCTTCGACTTATCCATCCGAATGGAGCCATCACCGATTCGATGTCCCAAGAATAGGATCTCAATTTGAGCAAAGTAGCATTTCTCCCTTTTTACGAATAAAGTGTTCTCCCTGAGAACCTTGAAAATCGTCCGAAGGTGCTTGACGTGCTCATCGAGCATTTGGCTATAGACAACGATATCGTCCAAGTAGACAACCACGAACTTATCCAAATACTCCTTGAATAGCTGGTTCATTAGAGTGCAGAACATGGCCAGAGCGTTGGTTAAGCCGAAAGGCATCACCAAGAACTCAAACGCTCCATACCTGGTCACACAGGTAGTCTTTGCTTCGTCGCCTTTAGCAATGCGCACCTGCCAATACCCCGACCGAAGGTCGAGTTTTGAGAAATACTTTGCTTTGCCCAATTGGTCGAACAAGTCCGCAATGAGCGGGATGGGATACTTGTTCTTCACTATTACTTTGTTTAGGGCTCGGTAGTCGACGCATAATCATAGACTCCCATCTTGTTTCTTCTGAAAGAGAACTGGAGCTCCGAAAGGTACTTTAGAGCAGCGGATGAGACCACCGCTTAGCAGTTCACCTAACTGCTTCCAGAGTTCTGCCAACTCTGGCGGGGGCATGCGGTAGGGTGGTCTCGCTGGAGGCTTCACTCCTGGCTCCAGCTCGATGCTGTGATCCACTCCTCTGCGTGGTGGAAGGGTCTTCGGCAACTCGGGTGGCATAACGTCTTTGAACTCTTTTAGGACGTTCGCCACTACTGCAGGTTCTTGAATGGCCTCCTCGTTGAGTGGCTCTAGCTTCATAGCAGCCATGAATGTCAACTCGCCTTTTCGCACCCCTTTCTTCAATTGTAATGCCGAAATGTGTTGGGGCTCCTTAGTTCTTCTCCGAGAGACGGGAACCACGCAGGGGTCATCGCCTCCCATCATACATAGGGAGTTCAAGAATGGCATCGGCACCAACTTTGCCGCGTGCATAAACTCCATTCCAAGAATCTCTTGGAAGTCGTCCAGTGGCACGGCCATCATGTTGGTGTTTCCGCTCCAAGTCCCGATTTTGATAGGGACTCCCTTCGCCAACCCGGAGATTCGCCTGGCCTCTGAGTTCACTGCCTTCATTCAGCTTGGGCTCTTCTCCAAGGTCAACCTAAGTCGTTGCGCTTCGCGATCGGCTATGAAGTTGTGGGTAGCGCCCATGTCCACCATTGCACGGGTTGTTTGGCCATTCAGCTTGATGTCTACATACATCAGCTCACTACTTCCTGCTTTTTGTACCTTCGTCTTTATGTTCTCCCCCACTTGACCCCGCATAGCGTTCAACAAACGCATTGCTCCCATTCAGGGTCCTTGCGACTCCTCGTCGCCGGTTTGTCATGACCTTAGCTGGAATTGCCTAAGGCGTGAGGCACCCTTGCGGCCAAAGACGCGAACTTAGCTTGCATTGCCTAAGTCGCGAGTTACCCTTGTGGCAAAGACGCGAACTTAGCTTGCGTTGCCTAAGTCATGCTTCGCCCTTGCGATATTGCTCCGCAAGGATCAGCCCACTTTGTAACCTCTCGCAGGTCCCGAAGGACCTGTAAAAGAGAAAGAGAGTTAGTTCGAAAGAACGAGCAACGGACAAGTCCCGAAGTCTCGCGAAAAGGGAAGCTTTACAAGCAATTCGACGAACACCCTGTGTGCACAAGAGAAAAGAGGGAGAGGGAGAAAAACAAGGCTTTCAAGGATGAACGAACAGCTGCAAGCCCACAAACATCCGCTCACCTGGTCCCGGGCGCGAAGACAAGTTCCCGTAAAGGTCACGTGCGAACTTGCGAAAGAGATCTCAACGCCCGGTATATAACCGAAGCCCCATCCAGCCCTATGCCACCCAGGGAGTTCCTGGGGTCTGAGATGGTTGATGTTTTGGTGAGCGGAGGCAGTTCTCCGCAACCCTCCCGCGACACGCGAAAATGAAGCAGCTTTGGGCTGTTTTGGGGCTGTTTTGCTCGGTTCGGTGAGCGATCGCTTTGTAACACTGTAGCTTGTCCGAACTTACATATTTACAAGCAAAATGACCCAAAACCAAGAGAAAACATGCTGTCAAGCAGCTGTACATGCAGGTGTGAGCGACGAACGGTTCGTTGAACGGAGTTGTTGCGGGTGCGCGACGACCGTTCGTGACATTCTCCCCCACTTAAACTGTCGACGCCCTCATCGACGCTTGTTGGTAGTTGTTGATGACTTCTTCTTCATGTCGCAGGGCGTCTTCAGGCTCCCAACTGGCTTCAGTTCGGGGAAGCTTTCGCCATTTCACCAAGTACTCTGTCTGCTCGGCTCCGTTGGGTAGCTTTATCTTGCGGTCCGCCAGAATGGTTTCCACTCGCTTCTCGTAGGAGGCTGTGATGGGAGGTAGCCGAGTTGGAATACTTCGGGAAGCATCTTGCGGATCCGAGTGGTAGGCTTTTACGTTGCTGGCGTGAAGAACGTTGTGAATTTTGAACCATGCCGGCAGCTGCAACTTGTAAGAGACGTTGCCTACCCTGCTGATAATTGGGAAGGGCCCTTCATACTTGCGCACCAATCCTTTGTGGACTCTGTTCCTAAAGAATTGGAGTGATGCTGGTTGGAGCTTTACCAACACCAAATCGCCAACTTTGAACTCTTGCGGTCGCCTTCCTAAGTCGGCCCACTTCTTCATCCTCTTTGCCGCCTTCTCCAAGTAAGCCCGCGCAATATCTGCATTTTGATGTCACTCTTTTGCGAAATGATAGGTTGATGGACTACTCCCAGTATACCCAATTGCCATGGTGTGGGGAGTCGATGGTTGTTGTCCTATGATAATTTCGAAGGGGCTCTTGTTGGATGCAGAGCTCCGCTGCAAGTTATAGGAGAATTGGGCAATGTCCAACAGCTTCACCCAATCTCGCTGATTGGCACTCACGTAGTGCCGAAGATATTGCTCCAAGAGTGAGTTTATTCTTTCAGTCTGGCCATCCGTCTAGGGGTGGAGGCTTGTAGAGAAGTATAACTTTGACCCCAACAATTTGAATAACTCGGTCCAGAATCGTCCCAAGAACCGAGCGTCTCGATCACTAATGATATTGTGCGGGACTCCCCAATACTTCACTACATCCTTCATCATCAGTCTGGCCGCCTCTTCTGCTGAACAGTGTAGGGGAGCAGCAATGAAAGTTGCATACTTTGAAAATCGATCGACCACCACGAGTATCGATCCGAGTCCCCCTACAGGTGGCAAGCTTGATATGAAGTCTAAGGAAATGCTCTCCCATGGCCTTTCTGGTACGGGCAACGGCTCCAAAAGTCCCACCGGCTTCCGCTGCTCCACCTTGTCTTGTTGGCAAGTAAGGCATGTTCGAACATATTCCTCCACATCAATCCCCATCTTCGGCCAGTAAAAGGCCCTCTCCACGAGAGCCAACGTTCTGTGAATGCCTGGGTGTCCAGCCCAAAGGGAATTGTGACACTCTTTTAAGAGTTCACGCCTTAAATTGTCCACTCGGGGAACATAAACCCTATTCCCCTTTGTGTAAACAAGTCCCTCCTGGACTCAAAATCGTCGTGCCTTACCTTCTTTGATGAGCTGCATCAGGATAACTGCCTGGGGATCACTATACAGTCCATCCCTGATTCGGGTAAGGAAGTTGGAGTGCAACTGACTTGCTTGGCCTCTGCCCTTCAGTTGTACAGCATTCATGCATTCCACTTTCCGACTCAGCGCATCGGCCACGACATTCGCCTTCCCCGGCTTGTACTCCATTGCCATATCAAATTCAGCTAGGAAGTCCTGCCACCGTGCCTGCTTTGGGGGGAACTTCTTCTGAGTTTGGAAATAGCTCAGGGCGATGTTGTCTATCCTCAGCACAAATCGCGATCCGAGGAGGTAGTGTCGCCAAACTTGTAGGCAGTGGATCACTGCTGTCATCTCCTTCTCATGCACTGGATATCGCCTCTCGGTCTCATTGAGTTTGCGGCTCTCGTAGGCCACCGGATGACCTTCCTGCATGAGTACTCCCCCAATAGCGAAGTTCGAAGCATCTGTATGGACTTCAAAGGGCTCTCCATAGTTTGGAAATTTGAGCACTGGCTCTTCTAGAACAGTAGCCTTCAAATCTTGGAATGCTATCTCACATTTGTCAGACCACTTCCAAGGCTGCTCCTTCTTCAGCAACTCCGTCAGTGGGGTTGCCCGCTTCGAATATCCCGCAATGAAGCGTCGATAGTAGTTGACGAAACCAAGGAAGGATCTCAACTCTGGCACCTTCTTTGGAGTTCGCCATTCCGCAACTGCTTGCACCTTCGACTTATCCATCCGAATGGAGCCATCACCGATTCGATGTCCCAAGAATAGGATCTCAGTTTGAGCAAAGTAGCATTTCTCCCTTTTTACGAATAAAGTGTTCTCCCTGAGAACCTTGAAAATCGTCCGAAGGTGCTTGACGTGCTCATCGAGCGTTTGGCTATAGACAACGATATCGTCCAAGTAGACAACCACGAACTTATCCAAATACTCCTTGAATAGCTGGTTCATTAGAGTGCAGAATATGGCCAGAGCGTTGGTTAAGCCGAAAGGCATCACCAAGAACTCAAACGCTCCGTACCTGGTCACACAGGTAGTCTTTGCTTCGTCGCCTTCAGCAATGCGCACCTGCCAATACCCCGACCGAAGGTCGAGTTTTGAGAAATACTTTGCTTTGCCCAATTGGTCGAACAAGTCCGCAATGAGCGGGATGGGATACTTGTTCTTCACTATTACTTTGTTTAGGGCTCGGTAGTCGACGCATAATCGTAGACTCCCATCTTGTTTCTTCTAGAAGAGAACTGGAGCTCCGAAAGGTACTTTAGAGCTGCGAATGAGACCATTGCTTAGCAGTTCACCTAACTACTTCCGGAGTTCTGCCAACTCTGGCGGGGGCAGGCGGTAGGGTGGTCTTGCTGGAGGCTTCACTCCTGGCTCCAGCTCGCTTCCAGAACATCCAGGCGGGTTTCCACCATCGTGAGTCTCTCCTTATGACTCTTTTTCCCAGTTAGCGCACCAGATTGCACTTCCTCCGCTCGCGGAGAGTAGCCAACTTCTCGCTCTTCCTGTTTGCTGCCGCGCTCCTCTTGAGCGGCTCCAATAGCATGAGAGCGAGTGTGCACATGCAGCCCACCTGTGGCTGCTTGGGGCAAGGTTCCGGCTTGCCCTGTCTTGCTTGATTCGCCACGATGCTTTGCCATGGCGAAGTTGCAAAGTTCGTTGGCTGTTCGATCGAAGAGCTTGCCTGCTCTGATACCACAATGTCATGACCTTAGCTGGAATTTCCTAAGGCGTGAGGCACCCTTGCGGCCAAAGACGCGAACTTAGCTTGTGTTGCCTAAGTCGCGCTTCGCCCTTGCGATATTGCTCCGCAAGGATCAGCCCACTTTGTAACCTCTCGCAGGTCCCGAAGGACCTATAAAAGAGAAAGAGAGTTAGTTCGAAAGAACGAGCAACGGACAAGTCCCGAAGTCTTGCGAAAAGGGAAGCTTTACAAGCAATTCAACGAACACCCTCTGTGCACAAGAGAAAAGAGGGAGAGGGAGAAAAACAAGGCTTTCAAGGATGAATGAACAGCTGCAAGCCTACAAATAGCTGCTCACCTGTTCTTGGGCGCGAAGATAAGTTCCCGTAAAGGTCACGTGCGAACTTGCGAAAGAGATCTCAATGGCCGATATATAACTGAAGCCCCATCCAGCCCTGTGCCACCCGAGGGATTCCTGGGGTCTGAGATGGCTGATGTTTTGGTGAGCGGAGGCAGTTCCCCGTAACCCTCCCGCGACACGCGAAAACGGAGCTGTTTTGGGCTGTTTTGGGGTTGTTTTGCTCGGTTCGGTGAGCGATCGCTTTGTAACGCTGCAGCTTGTCCGAACTTACATATTTACAAGCAAAATGACCCAAAACTAAGAGAAAACATGTTGTCAAGTAGCTGTACATGCAGGTGTGAGCGACGAACGATTCGTTGAACGGAGTTGTTGCGGGTGCGCGACGACCGTTCGTGACAGGTTGGCCCCCTCCTCACGGCGACCGAAACAGGGCAACTCATTGTTGCTGCCCTTGTTTCCAGTTGCGCCTCCACCAACCGCGCCTCCTCCATCACTCCTCTTCCCCTCGAGCGCTGTCGCCCCACAGCTGACCCATCACCGTTGTGGGCCATCGTGCGACGACCGCTGCTCGCCTCCCAGCCGTCGCTGCTCCACCTTGCTCTGCATCTAACCGAAACAGAGCACACTTGCTCTGCCCTAGTTTTCAGTCGCGCCACAGCTGTGTGGGGTCCCTTGCTGCTGCCAGCTGTCGCCACCGTCGCTGCTACTACCAGCTACTATGCAGATGCCCTTGACTAGACATCAGAAACAAGAACTGGGGATTACCGACTTGCAATCGTACGCAATGGCTACCAATAACTCAGTGAAGGCACAAATGGAAGCGTTGGAAACCAGAATTGAAAATCGGCTACAAGAAACTCTTCATGATTTCAAAAAGAGCTTATTGGAGCATTTTAGCGAGTTTCAACAAGATGGGAGCTCAAGTTCTACGCTGAACAGATCGGGAGATATAGGAAAAGGGCCCCAGGATGGTGACACACACTACCCATGTATCAGGGTAGAATTTCCACGATGGGAAGATGGGGATCCGACCAGTTGGATCTCTAGGGCGGAAATTTTTTTTTGTTTTCATAGAACCCCAGAAGAATCCAAGGTAGAAGTGGCCTCAATCCAGCTCGATGGAGATGCAATCCAGTGGTATGATTGGTACGAAACTTGCCATGGAATTCCGTCGTGGGAGCAATTTAAAAGAGGACTTCTTGTTCGCTTTGGCCCATCCGAATATGAGAATGTTGATGGCCAACTTGCCAAAATTTGTCAGACTTCTACAATGTTGGAGTATCAGAGTAGATTTGAAAGATTGTCCAACCAAGCTAGAGATTGGTCAGAATGATAACTTCTGGGTACATTTATTGAAGGGCTTATTCCTGAGATCCAATGCGAGGTTAAGGCTCATCAACCCCGCACTATGATGGCTGTGATTTCATTTGCATGCCTACATAAAGAAAAAATCAGTGTGGAATATCGTCGAAATAGAGGTGCCAATAAACAGGTGATTAGCAGGCAACCTACCTCATCTACTCCTAGTCGAAACCACAACACTAGCAGACTAACTCGAGAGGAACTCAAAGAAAGGTTAGCGAAGGGTTTGTGCTGGCATTGCGATGAAAAGTGGAGTAAGGAGCATCGATGCAAACAAGGAAGACTTTTGATGATTGAACCGATCGAGGATGAACCAGAAGTAGAAGTATCAGATTCCGATCATGAAGAAGTGGAAACTAATGATGATGTTGAAGCCGTCACACATACAGTGCATGCATTGGCTGGCTACTCTAATCCACAAACTATAAAAATTGGGGGAACTCTGAAACACCAATCTGTCACTGTTTTGATTGATATGGGTAGCACTAATAATTTTATGGATAGAAAAGTTGCAGCCCGATTAGCTTACCACATCGAATGTTGTGACAAATTTGAAGTCAAGGTCGCTGATGGACGGATTTTAACTTGTGACAGCAAGTGCTCAAAAATAAAACTAATTTTGCAAGGTCAAGAATTATTTGTGGATTTATTTTTATTACCCTTGGAAGACTATGAAGTGGTGCTTGGAATTGAATGGCTATCAACCCTAGGTGATGTCTCCTAGAATTTTTCTAAACTGACTATGAAGTTCTTTATTAATGGAAGACAGGTGACTCTCAAAGGAAGACGTGGAGGTAAGGTTACAACTATCACTAGCCATCGGATGGAGCGGGTCCTTCGGAAGACACACACCGGATTTTTGGTGCAATTGCATAACATTGAAAAGGAAATGACAGTGAACATTCCCATTGGAAATATTGAATCATTGCTAACAGAGTTTGTAGATATATTTGCAGAGCCACACGGACTTCCACCTCTTAGATGTCATGATCATCGGATCCCACTATTACCCGAGAAGGCACCAACTAATGTCCAACCCTATAGATATCCACATTTTCAAAAGGCAGAGATAGAAAGGATTGTCACAGAGATGCTCAAAACAGAAGTTATACGAGTTAGTGTTAGCCCATATTCTTCCCCAGTCTTACTAGTCAGAAAGAAGGATGGCTCATGGCAGATGTGTGTCGACTATCGAGCACTTAACAACATTACAGTGAAAGATAAATATCCTATTCCAATAGTGGATGAACTGTTGGATGAATTGGGAGGAGCTCAGGTCTTCACTAAATTGGACATACGATCGGGCTATCATCAAATCAGAGTACATGAAAGGGATGTTCAGAAAACTGCCTTCAGGACACATAATGGCCATTATGAGTTTCTAGTAATGCCTTTTGGGTTAACCAATGCGCCCTCTACCTTCCAGAATTTAATGAATGATATATTTCGGGCTCATCTCCATAAGTTTATTTTGGTTTTCTTTGATGATATTTTAATATACAGTCATTCTCTAGAAAGTCATTTATTACATTTATGAATTGTCTTTAATATTTTTTGTGAGCATGGTCTTTTTGTCAAGAAATCCAAGTGCAGTTTTGGGCAACCTGAGGTTGAGTACCTCGGCCATATCATATCTCAAAAGGGTGTTGCAGTTGATCCTTCAAAAATCCAAGTGATGACAGACTAGCCAATTCCAAAGTCAATCAAAGCTTTAAGGGGGTTCTTGGGACTAACAGGCTATTATCGAAAGTTTGTGAAGAATTATGGCAAAATTAGTACCCTCTTGATGTCACTTCTAAAGAAAAATGCATTCAGATGGTCAAAGAGGCAACTCAAGCATTTCAATTCTTGAAAACTGCAATGACTACTACATCCTTGCTAGCTTTATCCGATTTTAATAAGATGTTTATGATTGAATCTGATGCTTCTGGAGCTGCAATAGGGGCTGTATTAATGCAGGACGGTTGGCTTATCGCTTATGCAAGTAAGGCTCTTTCCCCTTCTCATTTGAGTTTATCTATTTATAACAAGGAGATGCTAGCTATAATACATGCAGTCACAAAATGGAGACCCTACCTAATTGGTCGACGGTTACAAATATGCACTGATCATAAAAGCCTCAAATATTTTCTAGAGCAAAAGATTTCTTCTCTAGAGCAACAGAAATGGGTCACAAAGCTACTGGGATTCGATTATGAGATCATTTATAAAAAGGGGAGTGAGAATTTAGTAGCAGATGCCCTCTCACGCCTTCCAGAACAAGCTGAACTAGTAGCCATTTCTATTCCTATTTGCGAGACTTTGAAAGTTATCAGAAGGGAATGGACAAATAATCCTGAGATCCAAAACATCATTAAAAGATTAGAAGAAGCCCTAGGTTCTGTCTTAAATTATAGTTGGGATTCGGTGGACTTACGCTATAAAGGCCGAATAGTGGTTGCCCCACATTCTTCTCGCCAGGCAATAATTCTGAAGGAGTTCCATTCATCACAAGTTGCTGGTCACTCGGGATTTCTCTGCACTTATAAGCGAGTTCGACAACTTTTTTACTGGAAAGGTATGAAAAATTTTATCAAGAAATTTGTTACTGAATGTGATGTTTGCCAACGTCATAAAAGTGAGACAGTAGCCACCCTAGGCTTACTACAGCCCCTCCCTATTCCTGATGCTACTTGGACCGACATATCTATGGATTTCATTGATAGTCTCCCATCATCTCAAAGAAAGAGTACTATACTTGTAGTCATGGTTAGACTTACAAAATATGCTCATTTCTGTGCTTTACGACATCCTTATACTACTGCAAGTGTTGCTCGTAATTTTGTAGAAAACATAGCTAAATTACATGGGAGCCCCCGTTCCATTGTTAGTGATAGAGAAAAGATATTTACTAGCTCCTTATAGATAGAACTTTTTCGTTTACAAGGTACTCAGTTGAATATGAGCACTGCTTATCATCCGCAAACAGATGGCCAAACTGAAGTGGTAAACAGGTGCCTAGAAAATTTCCTCTAATGCTTTACTAGCGACAAGTCGAAGGAATGGGTCAAATGGCTTCCCTGGGTAGAGTGGTGGTATAATACCCTTTTATACCCAAGGGGAGGCAGAGCCTCGAAGCGATCAAGGAGGCCGATCCTCTCGAAGCGATCATTATCATTCCCTTTTCTCCTCTTTCTTCCACGATAAGACTTTAGGATCTTATCAATTGGTATCAGAGTGACGATAAGACCTTTAGGGTCTTATCATTTGGTATCAGAGCCTATGATAAGACTTTAGGGTCTTATCATTTGGTATCAGAGCGACGATAAGACCTTTAAGGTCTTATCAATTGGTATCAAAGCGACGATAAGACTTTAGGGTCTTATCATTTGGTAACTGAGCCTACGATGTGAGTTGCTCGTGATTGCCCTGTTTCGGTTACAAAAGATGAACAGCAAGGGGGAGCGGCGGCGATGGAGAGGCAGCGGTGGTGGCGCGACTGGGAGCAGCGTCACCAACGATCGCCGAGGAGGAGAGGCCGAGCGACTGCGATGCGACACAAGGGGAGGCGGGCGACGGTAGTAGGGCTGGGATAGATGCTGGCAGCGTCGTCTCCTGGTCGGGGAACAGCGGCGGCGGTGGTCGAAGGTCGCTGGCCGGGGAAACAGCGACAACGGTGAAGAAAGAGTTGCCTTGTAGTGGTGGTGGGGAAGAAGGTAATCAAGGCTGCGACGGGCTACGCCAAGGATCGTTGCTCTGATACCAAATGATAAGACCTTAAAGTCTTATCGTTGCTCTGATACCAATTGATAAGACCTTAAAGGTCTTATCGTCGCTCTGATACCAAATGATAAGACCCTAAAGTCTTATCGTAGGTTCTGATACCAAATGATAAGACCCTAAAAGTCTTATCGTCTCTCTGATACTAATTGATAAGATCCTAAAGTCTTATCGTGGAAGAAGAGGAGGAAAGGGAATGATAATGATCGCTTCGAGGGGATCGGCCTCCTTGATCGCTTCGAGGGGATCGGCCTCCTAGGGTTGTCCAAAAACAGAATAGTATTTTTCATATATTACTAAAAAGAAGCAGTTACTTCCCTATTTATAGAGTTCCACCCAGAGTCCATCAGGACTTAAACTCTAATAATAAGTAAATATTAAATAAACCTCTACTTGACTCTAACTGAACCAAACCAACTCAATAAACAACTGGACTAAACAGACTCAATAAACATTATTCAAAAGCTTAGAAAAAGGGTCCTAACAGTTCCTCCCTCGTCAAATCAGCCTTGTCCTCAAGGCTGAGTAGCATCAATCTTAGGGAGCTTCTCTTTTAGCACTTTAGCCATAGACTATCTGCAACGCATCACAATCCATTGATCAAGTAAGTATGGTCTCCACTTTTTGAGAGTGTAAGCAATAGGTCGATCTTTCAGTGTAGTAATCATTGCATGAAACTTCTGGCCCTGTATAATCAATTTTATCTTTAAACATTTGCTATCACAAGTGAAAATCCGTCAATCAATGATCTTTACTTCGAATCTGTCATAGTTTTCAATGTGATGGGCTAATTGGTCAACAGTCTCACTATCCATAGAATTGTTAGTGCTACTAGTATCAATCAAAACTATAACAGGCTGATGTTCCAGAGTTTCGTAAACTTCCATAGTTTGCGGGTTAGAGTAATCGGTTAATGCATGCATTGTATGTTTGGTAGGTCCAACCTCTTCATTAGAATTTATACCTTCATGATCGGAGTCCACATTCTTAGCTTTCGGTTCCTCTCCAATTGGTTCAATCATCAAAAGTTGCCCTTGTTTACATCGATGCTCCATACTCCATTTTTCATCATAATACAAACCCTTTGTTGATCTTTCCTTAAGTTATTCATGGGTTAGTCTTCGGGTGTCAAGGCTTTGGTTGGGAATAGATAGGGCTGGTGGCTTACTGATCATATGGTTATTGTCACTTCTGTTTCCATGATTTTCCCTGTCGATTTTTTTCTCATGTAGATGTGCAAATGAGATCGCAGCTATCATAGTGCGAGGTTGACGAGCCTTAACTTCACACTGGATCTCGGGAATAAGACCTCAAATAAATGTATCCAGAAGTTGTCGTTCCGACCAAGCTTTAGCTTGATTTGATAATCTTTCAAACCTACTCTGATATTCCAACACTGTAGAAGTCTGACAAATTTTTGAGAGCTGTCCATCCACCTTCATGTATGAGTAGATTGTGTCACAATCTTGGGGCCCTTTTCTAGTATTTCCAGATCTGTGCAATGTAGAACTTGAGCTCCCACATTATTGAAATTTACTAAGGCTCCTCAGTAAGTCCTTTTTAAAATCATTAAGTACTTCTTGTAACCGGTTCTCAATTCTAATTTCCAATGCTTCCATTTGTGCTTTCACTGAGTTATCGGTGGCCATTTCGTAAGACTGCAAATTTGTAATCTCAACTCCTATTTTTGGTGTTAGTCAAGGGCATCAATCATTGCCCTATTCGGTGCTACTGTTGTGACTAGTCGGTAGCAACACTATGGGAATGAAGGGTTGCTGCGAGGATGCGGGGATGTAGCCGCGGTTGCCGCGTGGGACGCAGCGATGCTTTTTGCGGTCGCTGCATAGAGGGATCGTTGTTGCTGAGGGCTTGGAGGCAACAATGGTGGTGCGGCTGGGGCAGCACCGCCAAGGGCTCACCGCTGTGATGGCTATGACGGCGCGGATGGAAGGCAACGTTGCTCTGTTTTTGTCATACTACGGAAGGAGGCGCTAGTGAGAGGCAACGATGCTTGTTGTAGTCGCTGCGTGGAGGGATCGCTGCTGCTAAGGGTTGGGAGGCAGCGATGGTAGTGTGGTTGGGGGTAGCGCTGGCAAGGACTCGCCGCTGCGGTGGCTGCGATGGAGGAAGAGTTGCTGCCCTGTGTTTTTGTCACTATGTGAGATGAGAGCGCCGAGGCTGAAAGGCAACGGTTGTGACTGCTGTGACCCAAGGAAGCAATAGCCGAGCAGCCGGGTTGAGGCTGCAGTGATGGCAACCAACAACTATAGCAACGGAGGCAAAACAAGAGGGAGGTGGCGTTGAAGCGGCCGGGGTTGAGGCTACAGTGGCAACCGGCGGCAATGGCAAAGATGCATAGCAAGGGGGCTGCAGCAATGGTGCAGATTGAGGGGGTTGAGGTGAAGGCTGCGGTGGCTGGCAGCAGTAGTCGTTACTGGCCGGAGTGCAGCGGCGGCGGTGGAGAAGGAGGCAGGCTGGGCGGCGAGCGACGTCGTCGCTGGCTGGGCAACAGCGGCGACGGTGGTGGCAACCGACGTTCGCAGCAGCAAGAGGATTGCCCTGTTTCTCGGTCACAAGGGGGCAGAGCAAGGGGGAGTGGCGGCGGTCATTCTCACCCGAGCCAGGGGGAGCAGCAGTTGGGAGGCGAGCAGCGGTCGCCGCACGGTGGCTGGCAGTGGTGGTGGGTCGGCTGGAAGGTGACGACGCTCGAGGCGTGGCTACGATCGACGAGGGGCTGCGACAACTGAGGAAACTCTATTTCTGCAACCGCTGCAAGGAGGGGCTGCGGCAACCGGCGGCTTCGGCTGTGGTGCCAGTAGTCCTTCTCGCTCGAGCGAGATGGGGATGCGAGGAGAAGAGGTCGCCGGCCAGGTGATTGAGCGGCAGCAATGCGGTTGGGAAAAGTGGTGGTGACGCAGCTGGGAACAAGGGCAATCCATGAGTTGCCTTGTTTCGGTCGTCGCGAGGAGGGCGACAATTGGCGGCTACGGCTGCGACACAAGGGGAGGCGGGCGGCGGTGGAGAGGCAGCGGTGGTGGCGCGGCTGGGAGCAGCATCACCAATGATCGCCGAGGAGGAGAGGTCGAGCGGCTGCGCTGCGACGCAAGGGGAGGCGGGCGGTGGCAGTAGAGCTGGGATGGACGCTGGCAGCGTCGTCTCCTAGCTGGGGAATAGCTGCGGCGATGGTCACCAGCCGGGAAGCGGGGCGATGGTGGGCGCTGGCCGGAGAGAAGCTGCGGTGGGTGGGCTGGTCGGAAGCAGGGGACGCAGGGGTGGCTGCGGCTTCTTCTTCCTCTTGTGTTTCTTCTTTTCTTTTTTTTTTTTTTTTTTTTTTTGAAAGAGATGGGGCAGCGAGGAGGTCGAGCGGTGGTCGAAGGTCACTGGCCGAAAAGCAGCGCCGGTGGTGGAGAAGATGCAATGGTGGTCGACGCAGGGAAGCAAACGTTCCTTCTCGGTTGAGAAGGAACAGCGTGCGGGGCTGCTGGCTTCACCCTTTCTCACAAATATTTTTTTTTTTTTTGAATGATAGCTATGGCAACACAGCGAGAACGCCAAGGATCGTCGCTCTGATACCAAATAATATGACCCTAAAGGTCTTATCGTCACTCTGATACCAAATGATAAGACCCTAAAGTCTTATCGTAGGCTCTGATACCAAATGATAAGACCCTAAAGTCTTATCGTCGCTCTGATACCAAATGATAAGACTTTAGTTTATTTTCTGCATATTTATTAAGTCTATTTAGTTTAGCTAAAGTCGGAACTCTATAAATAGGGATGTAACTGCTTCTTTTCGATCATCTATGAAAAATATTATTCTGTCTTTTGACAAACCCTAGGAGGCCGATCCCCTCGAAGCGATCAAGGAGGGTCGATCCCCTCGAAGCAATCAAGGAGGCCGATCCCCTCGAAGTGATCATCCCCTTTCTCTTCTTCTGTTTTATGATAAGACTTTAGGGTCTTATCATTTGGTATCAGAGCGGTGATCCTTGGCGTTCTCGCTGCAACATAACAAAAACAAAAAAAAAACAAAAAAAAGGGAGAAAAGGGTTGTTACCCGGCGACCACCGAGAATTCCCTGCTTCCCTTCTTCCCCACCACCGCCCCTGCTCTCCGGCAGGCCGTGCCCTCCCTTGCTGCCTCCTTTCCACCACCGGTGCTGCTTCCCGATCGATCGACCAATGTTGCCGCTGCCCCCCCAGCTGGCGACCTCTCCTCCTTGCTTTCCCATCTCGCTCGAGTGAGAAGGATCACTGGCGCCGTCTCCCTACCAACGGACCACCCCTTCGTCATTGATACTCTCGGCGATGCTGCCCTAACTTCTCTACCACCGTGCCCCCATCGGGTCGCAGTTGAAGCCGCCGGTTGCCCCCCTCCTCACGGCGACCGAAATAGGGCAACTCACTACTGCTGCCCTTGTTTCAAGTCGCGCCTCCACTAGCCGCGCCTCCTCCAACACTCCTCTTCCCCTCAAGCGTCGTCGCCGCCCAACCGACCCATCACCGCTGTGACCCACCATGCTGCTAGTCATAGGTGCCCAGCAAACCAATCACGTGAGTGATGGCACATGTGACTTGATATAGAATCTTTTTGCTTATTATATTTTGGCATATATCACTTTATAACTATTGCATATGTGCATATATATATTGTGATGTCCTTGGATTTGTGCAATGGGAATCGGATCGTGATGAGATCACAATAATGAGATCGATTCACCTTTAAACACATATTCTAAATAATACCGGTCATAGGTTACTCGAGAGGGACATCGTGATAACCGGATAGACTGGTGTGCTGTATACCCGTCCATATGATGGATGTAGCTAGTCTCATAGCTGCTCGTATAGGGACACTAGGGATACAGTACAGGTGCTCATTGGAGAATAAGTTCACTGATTGATCCGCTTACCGAATGTTGGATGGTTGATGATGCCTTATTGTCAGACAGCGATTTCGTAGTCCTAGTGGTGTATCTGGTCCTTAGACTTGAGACACCAAGGATGTCCTGTAGGAGTGCTCCACTCTTTGATACCAGACTTATAGGTTTGGCTGTCCTAGATCTAGTACAGCTGGTCATTGGGAGTGGTAGTCGACCTTACGAGGGCTATTGAGTGTCGATAGAGGATCATCCACTCTCGGCGTCATGAGAGGAATATCCCATGTGTTCTTGCTCAGACAAATCCCTGGCTAGGGTCATTCGGGTTAAGAGAGAAAGAGTTCTCCGGGAGAATCCGATTAGAGCGAGACTCGAGTAGAAACTGTATGGGTCTGACAATACCATGCTCGATATACGATCTCTGGGATATTAGATGGATGAGGGACTATAGGTACACGGTAACTGAGGACAGATAGGTCCAATGGATTGGATTCCCCTGTATCGTCTGTGGACTACGACGTATTGGCCTAGTACTTCCGTAGTCGATGAGTCAAGTGAATTATTACAGAGATAATAATTCACTGAGTTAGAAGGAGTTCTGACAGGTTTGACTCACGGTCAGCTCGATATTGGGCCTAGAGGGTCACACACATATGGTAGGCATTACGATGAGTAGAGGTTCAGATATGAGATGTCCAACGGAGCCCTTGTCTTATTGGATGTAGATCCAATACCCACTAGGGGAGGACCCATTAGGGTTTGACAGGGGATCTCTATAAATAGGAGGGATTCCGAGCCTCATAGGCTAGAGCCTTTGCTTGCCTTTCCTATTCTCCTCTTCCTCTCCACCTCAGAGCAGGCCTGGAATTTTGAGGAGCGTCGTTGCAACCCTGCTGTGTGGATCACCGCTAGAGAGGAGGACGCTTGACCTCCTTCACCCTCTCCTATGGATCTGCAAGGAAACAGGGATATATGATCTCCCTAGGTAACACAATCTACTCTATATGCAGTTTTTAAGTTTCGCGGATTTTGTGCACCAATCTTCGCACGACGACGAACATATCTTTGGGAATCGGAGATTTTGTTTTCTTCTTCTTCCACTACGCATGTGATGTCGCCCCCAAGATTTCCCAACAGTGGTATTGGAGCCAGGTTGTTCGTGCGAATGATTGGTTTTGAACTACATGTGTTGTGTTTAGGAAGAATTTTGACATCAAAATCGTTGACGCAAAAGCGAGGAAGGGCAGCAACAGTTGCTGCCCTCGATCTGCATGCCTGCAGCCACCTGCAGCGGCAACCGCAACCGCAGCCAGGCAGCACAGCGCCGGCGCATGCACAAGCGTTGTGCCTGCAGCAGCCGACCGGCGGTCTGCTTGCAGCAGGCTTGCGGCCGACGGGGCTAGCAGCCCGCGGGTAGAGGCGCCTCCGACCGCTGAGCCCGCGGGTAGAGGCACCGCGGGGCAGCAACGCGGGCTGAGGCACCACAGGGCAGCGGCGCTTTTCTTGCCGTTTTCTAGGCAAAAGATAATTTTGCCCCTCGGAATTTGAGAAATTTCAGTTTTTATCTTTTGTCCAAATTATGAAAATACCCCTATAAATTCAGAAATTCCCTATATGTCCCTGATTTCAGAAAATATTAATTAATTAAAAGGTTTAGTTGCTTATTATTTTTATTATTATCTAGTAGTCCTACATGATGATGATTATTTATACATATGATGTATGATGTGTGGACGGATGATCATGGACCGTGTGATGTGTGTACTTGTGATTATTATTATGGAGGTCTCCGAGCCTCCATTATATTTCTCATTTATTGTCGGGCCTGCGTGCCTATGATTAAGTTGTAATCACATGAGGAGGCGTAGCGGGAGCGTGGATGCGATAGCGGGACCCACGAGACGGACGATCGTGATGCATGAAGATGCATCAAGATGTCGACGGAACCGACGAGGATGAGATGGACGATCACAGGGCATGGAGATGCACCGTTGCACACATAGATCTTGATGTGAGTGATTAGGCCTACTGGCTCGGGCCTAATCATATTAGGTTGTGGTCTATGATCATCTGGTGTGATTGCTTATACACATACTAGATATGTATATATATTTACATACGATGTAGATATATATTAAATATGTATATGTGTGACATGTCATATTAGGAGACCAAATCATAGAAACATCTCTCGATAATATTAAGTCGGTAAACGTGAGGCAATTAGATTGACCCACGTGGTCTTCCATCGTTATAAGTAGGAACTGATTCCCGGTGTAGGTTGAGTTGGTCGAGTCCCTCGAGACTCACCTATATCACGATTCGCTATCTTGTTTACGACATAGAGATGTCACTGGTGACCTGAGGGCGTGATATGCTTGGTCGAGTCCCTCGAGGGTATATCATCAAATCAGACTCATCTTGTAACGAAGGTGTTGACTTAACCGAGCATCATGGTTGGTCGAGTCCCTCGAGGCTATGGTGATTCGGAGGCCGAACAGGATGGGAATCACAAGGAGTTGTGATCGACAAGAGTTGCCTACCTTTTAGGCTTAGTGTGATTGGTCGAGTCCCTCGAGGTTACACTAAGATGCTGATTGGATCCTGATCCCCACTAGAAGTCTGCCGGAGACTTCCGTTTCACGTGCTGAGGGTGTCGCATGACTCGTTAGTAAAATAGTGGGAGCATATTAAGATAGAAGTCCATATCTTGATAGTTTATTTCTTGCAAAATCTGCATGTTATTCATTTCTGCTGTATCTTTATTTTCAGAAAATGCCGCTTTCAAATCCCTTTACGTGACATACTTGATGTCAACCGCCTCACTGGTCCAAATTATACGGATTGACTCCATAACTTGAGAATTGTTCTCACAGCGGAGAAAATCGTGTACGTCCTTGATACAGTGATGCCTACACCCGTAGAAGGGGCAAACGAGGATAAGATCGCTCGTTACGTGAAGTACATTGATGACTCCACTCTTGCTCAATGCTATATGTTGGGCTCTATGACTCCTGAGTTACAGAGACAACATGAAAAGATGGATGCCAGATCCATTCTCCTACATGTTCGTAAATTGTTTGAGGAACAGGGAAGGACTCAGCGATATGAGATATCCAAGAGCCTCTTCAGCGCTAGGATGACTGAGGGGACACCGGTTCAAAACCATGTCCTAAAGATGATTGAGTGGATAGAGAAACTCACAGGTCTAGGAATGGTCCTAGAGGATAACTTGTGTGTGGACATTGTGCTTCAGTCCCTACCAGATTCTTTTTCACAGTTCATAATGAATTTTAATATGAACAAGCTTGAGGTGACTCTCCCAGAGCTCCTCAATTTGTTGAGGGAGGCAAAGAGTACTATTAAGAAAGAGAAGCCAGTTCTCTACACTGGTGAGACTAGAAAGAAAAGGAAAGCAGAAAGGTCCCTTAAGAAGGGAAAGGGCAAGGGCAAACCAGGTAAAGCAAAGGTTGCTAAGAAAGACCCAGTAAAGGACAAAGGCCAGTGCATCAACTATGGTAAAGATGGGCACTGGAAGAGGAACTGCAAAGAGTACCTTGCAGAGAGGGCGAAATAGAAGCTTGGAGAAGCTTCAGGTACATTCATGATCAATCTCCAATTGTCAGATTTTTGTGATAGTGCATTGGTATTGGATACCAGTATTGCTTATCACATCTACAATTTATTGTAAATTCTAGCAAAGCCGAGGGGAGATTGACGAGAGGAATATTGCATAAAGGTTTGTTTATATAAGACACTACTCCACATATCATGAATGTAAGTGTCTAAGAGGAAACGAGATGAGGTGAACAGTGTATACCTATGGCATTGTCGGCTAGGTCATATCCATGAGGGAATGATTCAAAAGTTGCTAAATGATGGATATCTAGATCCATTCGACTATGTGTCATATGCAACTTGCGAGCCTTGCCTTCGTGGAAAACTGACCAACTCTCTATTTAGTGGAACTGGAGAGAGAGCCACTGAGCTGTTGGAACTCATACATAGTGATGTATGTGGACCCATGTCAACTCATGCCATTGGTGGTTACTCCTACTTCATCACCTTTACTGATGATTTCTCAAGGTATGGATATATGTACTTAATGAAGTACAAGTCCGAGGCCTTTGAGAAATTCAGAAAGTATAAGAATGAGGTGGAGAACCAGACTGGAAAGAGTATCAAAACTCTTCGATCAGATCGAGGAGGTGAGTACTTAAGTACAGAGTTTACTCAGTTCCTCAAGGACCATGGGATATTATCCCAATGGACACCTCCTTATACACCTCAGCTCAATGGTGTCTCTAAAAAGAGAAATCGTACGTTATTAGATATGGTACGGTCCATGATGAGTTTCGTTGACCTACTCATCTCATTCTGGGGATATGCCCTAGAAACCGCAGCTTACCTTCTGAACAGAGTTCCAACTAAGTCGGTAGTGTCTACACCATATGAGATATGGAAAGGGAAGAAGCCTGATCTTAAGGTTGTTAAGATTTGGGGCTGCCCTGCCCATGTTAAAAGACACAACCCCGATAAGTTAGAATCAAGGACAGAGCGATGCAAATTTGTGGGATACCCCAAGGAAACTTGTGGGTATTATTTCTATCATCTTGAGGACCAAAAGGTCTTTGTAGCTAAGAGAGCAATGTTCCTTGAGAAGGAACACATTTTTGGCGGAGACAGTTGGAGAATGATAGAGTTGAGCGAGGTTGGAGAACCAAGCTCAAGCACCACTCTACAGCTCGAGTCTGTTCAGGTACCTAATACACAAGTTTCAACTTTACGCAGGTCTAATAGAGTATCCTATCCTCCTGAGAGATATGTGGGACATATTATAGGAGAGGATGTTGAGGATATTGATCCTCAGACCTACGAGGAGGCTATTATGAGTATAGACTCCGGGAAGTGGCAAGAAGTCATGAATTCTGAGATTGATTATATGTACTCCAATAAGGTTTGGAACCTAGTTGATGCGCCCGAAGGTATTGTACCCATCGGTTGTAAGTGGATCTTTAAGAAAAAGATCAGAGTAGATGGAAAGGTAGAGACCTATAAAGCAAGGCTAGTGGCTAAGGGGTATCGTCAAAGGCAAGGTGTTGACTACGACGAAACCTTCTCACCCGTAGCAATGCTAAAATCCATCAAAATTCTATTGGCTATTGCAGCACACTATGATTATGAGATCTGGCAGATGGATGTGAAAACCGCATTCCTTAATGGGAACCTCAAGGAGGAGGTGTATATGATGCAACCTGAGGGATTCGTGTCTAAGAACTACCCAGATAAGGTGTGTAGGTTGCTTAGATCCATTTATGGACTAAAGCAAGCTTCCCGAAGTTGGAATATAAGATTTGATGAGGCAATCAGATCTTATGACTTCGTTAAGAACGAAGATGAGCCTTGTGTGTATAGGAAGGTAAGTGGGAGCGCTATCACCTTTTTGGTGTTATATGTGGATGACATCCTCATCATTGGGAACGACGTAGGAATGCTATCCACAGTAAAGGCTTGGTTATCTAGACACTTCTCCATGAAGGACTTAGGGGAAGCATCCTATATCTTGGGGGTTAGAATCTATAGAGATAGATCCAAGAGGATGCTTGGCTTGTCCCAGTCCAAGTACATAGAAACCATTGTCAAAAGGTTTGGCATGGAAAATTCCAAGAGAGGTCTCATACCGATGAGACATGGGATATCGCTTGCTACGAGTATGTCCCCAAAGACTCCAGAAGAAAGGGCAAACATGAATATGATACCTTATGCCTCAGCAATAGGGTCTATCATGTATGCCATGCTATGTACTAGGCCTGATATAGCGCATGCTCTGAGTGTCACGAGCAGGTATCAAGCGGATCCAGGCTTGGAGCATTGGAAAGTAGTAAAGTGTATCCTTAAGTACTTGAGAAGGACTAAGGATCTTTTACTAGTATATGGAGGTAATAGCCTTAAGGTTGAAGGCTACACTGACTCAAGTTTTCAGTCTGATGTAGATGATAGCAAGTCGAATTCAGGGTATGTGTAGACCTTGAATGGAGGAGTAGTGTGCTGGAAGAGTTCCAAGCAAAATACCACTGCTGACTCGACCACAAAGGCGAAGTACATTACTGCATCAGATGCAGCAAAGGAGGGAGTCTGGTTGAAGAAGTTCATTACAGATTTGGGAGTCGTGCCAGGTAGCGAGGAGCCGATCTCCCTATATTGCGACAACAACGGGGCGATTGCTCAAGCAAAGGAACCTAGGTCTCATCAGAAATCTAAGCATGTTCTGAGGAGGTTCCACCATATCAGAGAGATCGTAGCCCGAGGAGATGTAGAAGTGGAAAGAGTTCCACCCGAAGATAACATTGCAGATCCACTGACAAAGCCATTGTCTCAGATTATCTTTGAGCGTCACAGGGGTCTGATGGGGATCAGACACATAGGTGATTGGCATTAGGTCAAGTGGGAGATTGCTAGTCATAGGTGCCCAGCAAGCCAATCACGTGAGTGATGGCACGTGTGACTTGATATAGAATCTTTTTGCTTATTATATTTTGGCGTATATCACTTTATAACTATTGCATATGTGCATATATATATTGTGATGTCCTTGGATTTGTGCAATGGGAATCGGATCGTGATGAGATCACGATAATGAGATCGATTCACCTTTAAACACATATCCTAAATAATCCCGGTCATAGGTTACTCGAGAGGGACATCGTGATAACCGGATAGACTGGTGTGCTGTATACCCGTCCATATGATGGATGCAGCTGGTCTCATAGCTGCTCGTGTAGGGACACTAGGGATACAGTACAGGTGCTCATTGGATAATAAGTTCACTGATTGATCCGCTTACGGAATGCTGGATGGTTGATGATGCCTTATTGTCAAACAGCGATTCCGTAGTCCTAGTGGTGTATCTGGTCCTTAGACTTGAGACACCAAGGATGTCCTGTATGAGTGCTCCACTCTTTGATACCATACTTATAGGTTTGGCTGTCCCAGATCTAGTACACTGGTCATTGGGAGTGGTAGTCGACCTTACGAGGGCTATTGAGTGTCGATAGAGGATCATCCACTCTCGGCGTCATGAGAGGAATATCCCATGTGTTCTTGCTCAGACAAATCCCTGGCCAGGGTTATTCGGGTTGAGAGAGAAAGAGTTCTCTGGGAGAATCCAATTAGAGCGAGACTCGAGTAGAAACCGTATAGGTCTGACAATACCATGCTCGATATACGGTCTCTGGGATATTAGATGGATGAGAGTCTATAGGTACACGGTAACTGAGGACAAACAGGTCCAATGGATTAGATTCCCCTGTATCGTCTGGGGACTACGGCGTAGTGGCATAGTACTTCCGTAGTCGATGAGTCAAGTGAATTATTACAGAGATAATAATTCACTGAGTTAGAAGGAGTTCTGACAGGTATGACTCACGGCCAACTCGATATTGGGCCTAGAGGGTCACACACATATGGTAGGCATTGCGATGAGTAGAGGTTCAGATATGAGATGTCCGACGGAGCCCTTGTCTTATTAGATGCAGATCCAATACCCACTAGGGGAGGACCCATTAGGGTTTGACAGGGATCTCTATAAATAGGAGGGATTCAGAGCCTCATAGGATAGAGCCTTTGCTTGCCTTTCCTATTCTCCTCTTCCTCTCCACCTCAGAGCAGGCCTGGAGTTTTGAGGAGCGTCGTCGCAACCCTACTGTGTGGATCACCGCTAGAGAGGAGGACGCTTGACCTCCTTCACCCTCTCCTAAGGATCTGCAAGGAAACATGGATATACGATCTCCCTAGGTAACACAACCTACTCTATACGCAGTTTTTAAGTTTCGCGGATTTTGCGCACCAATCTTCGCACGACGACGAACATCTCTTTGGGAATCGGGGATTTTATTTTCTTGTTCTTCCGCTGCGCATGTGATGTCGCCCCCAAGATTTCCCAACACGTGCGATGACCGCCACTCGCCTCCCAGCCGCTGCCGCTCCACCTTGCTCTGCATCTAATCGAAACAGAGCACACTTGCTCTGCCCTAGTTTTCAGCCGCACCATAGCCGCGTGGGGTCCCTTGCTACTGCTAGCTGTCGCCATCATCGTTGCTACTGCCAGCTACTGTGTAGATGCCCTTGACCAGACATCAGAAACAAGAACTGGGGATTACCGACTTGCAATCGTACGCAATGGCTACCGATAACTCAATGAAGGCACAAATGGAAGCGTTGGAATCCAGAATTGAAAATCGGCTACAAGAAACTCTTCATGATTTCAAAAAGAGCTTATTGGAGCACTTTAGCGGGTTTCAACAAGATGGGAGCTCAAGTTCTACACTGAACAGATCGGGAGATATAGGAAAAGGGCCTCAGGATGGTGACATACACTACCCATGTATCAGGGTAGAATTTGCACGATGGGAAGATGGGGATCCGACCAGTTGGATCTCTAGGGCGGAAAATTTTTTTCGTTTTCATAGAACCCCAAAAGAATCCAAGGTAGAAGTGGCCTCAATCCAGCTCGATGGAGATGCAATCCAGTGGTATGATTGGTCTGAATCTTGCCATGGAATTCCATCGTAGGAGCAATTTAAAAGAGGACTTCTTGTTCGCTTTGGCCCATCCGAATATGAGAATGTTGATGGCCAACTCACCTCGAAGTGATCAAGGAGGGTCGATCCCCTCGAAGCGATCAAGGAGGCCGATCCCTTCGAAGCGATCATTATCATCCCCATTTCTCCCCTTTCTCTTCTTCTTTTTTTACGATAAGACTTTAGGGTCTTATCATTTGGTATCAAAGCGACGATAAGACTTTAGAGTCTTATCATTTGGAATCAGAACCTATGATAAGATTTTAGGGTCTTATCATTTGGTATCAGAGCCTACGATAAGACTTTAGGGTCTTATCATTTGGTATCAGAGCAACGATGCTTGGCGCAGCCCGCTGCAGCCTTGCTTCTCTTCTTCCCTACCACCACTACAAGGCAACTCTTTCTTCACCGTTGTTGCTATTTCCCCGACCAGCAACCTTCGACCACCGCTCGACATCCTCGCTGCCCCATCTCGTTCAATAAAAAAAAAAAAAGAAAAAAGAAAAGAAGAAACACAATAGGAAGAAGAAGCCATAGCCACCCCTGCGTCCCCTGCTTCCGGCCAGCCCACCCGCCGCTGCTGCTCTCCGGCCAGCACCTACCATCGCCCTGCTTCCCGGCCGGCGACCACCGCCGACGCTGTTCCCCGGCTAGGAGATGATGCTGCCAGCGTCCAACCGCAACCCTAGTCGGTTGCCGCAGCCCCTCGTTGCAACGGTTGCAGAAACCGAGTTTCTCTGTTACCGTAGCCTCTCGTCGATCGCCGCCACGCCTCGAGCGCCGTCACCTTCCAACCGACCCACCACCACTGCCAGCCACCATGCGGCGACCGCTGCTCGCCTCCCAACCGTAGCTCCCCCTGGCTCGGGTGAGAACGACCGCCGCCACTCCCCCTTGCTCTGCCCCCTTGTGATAGAGAAACAAGGTAATCCTCTTGCTGCTGCGAACGCCGGTTGCCACCGCTGTCGCCACTGCTGCCCAGCCAACGACGACGCCGCTCACCATCACCGCAGCTTCAACCCGGCTGCTCGGCAATTGCTTCCTTGGGTCACAGCAGTCACAACCGTCGCCTTTTAGCCTCGGTGCTCTCATCTTACACAGTGACAAAAACATAGGGCAGCAACTCTTCCTCCATCACAGCCACCGCAACGGTGAGTCCTTGCCGGCGCTGCCCCCAACCACACCACCATCACTGCCTCCCAGCCCTTAGCAGCAGTGATCCCTCCATGCAGCAACTACAACAAGTATCGTTGCCTCTCACCAACGCCTCCTTCCGCAGTGTGATAGAAATAGAGCAACGCTGCCTTCCATCTGTGCCGTCACAGCCATTGCAGCGGTGAGCCTTTGGCGGTGCTGCCCCAGCCGCACCACCATCGCTGCCTCCAAGCCCTCAGAAACAGCAATCCCTCTATGCAGCGACCGCAACAAGCATCGCTGCCTCCCACGCGACGACCGCAGCTACATCCCCGCATCCTCACAGCAACCCTTCATTCCCATAGTGTTGCCACCAACTGCGGCACAACAGCAACACCGAATAGAGTAGTGATTGATGCCCTTGACCAACACCAAAAATAGGAGTTGCGATTAAAGATTTGCAGTCTTACGAAATGGCCACCGATAACTCAGTGAAAGCACAAATAGAAGCATTGGAAATTAGAATTGAGAACCATTTACAAGAAGTACTTAATGATTTCAAAAAGGACTTACTAGGGAGCCTTAGTAAATTTCAACAAGGTGGGAGCTCAAGTTCTATGTTGCACAGATATGAAAATATAGGAAAAAGGCTCCAAGATTATGATACAAACTACTTACACATGAAGGTGGAATTTCCGAGATGGAAAGATAGGGATCTGACCAGTTGGATCAAAAAGGCAAAAAATTTTTTTCATTTTCACAGAACCCCAGAAGAATCCAAGGTAGAAGTGGCTTCAATCCAGCTCAAGGGAGATACACTCCAGTGGTATGATTGGTATGAAACTTTCCACGGAGTTCCTTCATGGGAACAGTTCAAAAGAGGGCTTCTTGTTCGCTTTAGCCCATCCGAATATGAGAATGTTGATTACCAGCTCACCCAAATTCGTCAGACTTCTACAGTGTTAGAATATCAGAGTAGGTTTGAAAGATTATCAAATCAAGTTAAAGATTGGTCGGACTGACAACTTCTGGATACATTTATTGAAGGGCTTATTATAGAGATCCAGTGTGAAGTTAAGGCTCATCAACCCCGCACTATGATAGCTGCGATCTCATTTGTAAATCTACATGAGAAAAAAATTAGCAAGGAAATATCAGCAAGGGGTTTGCACTATGATGAAAAGTGGAGTATGGAGCACCAATGTAAACAAGGGCAACATCTAATGATTCAGCCAATTAGAGAGGAACCGAAAGCAGAAGTGTTAGACTCCGATCATGAAGGTGTGGAAACTAATGAAGATATTGAAGTCATCAAACATACAGTGCATGCATTGGCTAGCTATATTAACCCACAAACTATGAAAATCGGAGGAACTTTGAAGCATCAGCCTGTGACTATTTTGATTGATACAAGTAGCACTAATAATTTTATGGACAGGAAAGTTACAGCCCAATTAGTCCACCACATTGAAGGCTGTGACATATTCGAAGTAAAGATCACTGATGAATGGATTTTAACTTGTGATAGCAAAGGCTAGGAGTTTCTTGCAACGATTACTATATTGAAAGACTGACCTGTTCCTTACACTATCAAAAAGTGGAGACCATACTTACTTGATCAATAGGTTATGATGTGTTGCAGATAGCCTATGAGAAGTTCTGAAAGAGAAGCTCCCCGAGATTGATGTTGCTCAGCCTTGAGGACAAGGCTGATTTGAAGAGGGAGGAACTGTTAGGACCCTTTTTCTATGCTTTTGAATAATGTTTATTGAGTCTGTTTGGTCCAGTTGTCTATTGAGTCGGTTTGGTTCAGTTAGAGTCAAGTAGAGGTTTTTTAATATTTATTTATTATTAGAGTTCAAGTCCTGATGAACTCTGGGTGGAACTCTATAAATAGGGATGTAACTGCTTCTTTTCAATTATCTATGAAAAATATTATTCTATCTTTGGACAACCCTAGGAGGCCGATCCCCTCGAAGTGATCAAGGAGGGCCGATCCCCTCGAAGTTATCTAGGAGGGCCGATCCCCTCGAAGCGATCATTATCATCCCCATTTCTCCCCTTTCTCTTCTTCTTTTTTTATGATAAGACTTTAGGGTCTTATCATTTGGTATCAGAGCGACAATAAGACTTTAGGGTCTTATCATTTGGTATCAGAGCCTATGATAAGACTTTAGGGTCTTATCATTTGGTATCAGAGCCTATGATACCATTTGGTATTAGAGCAACGATCCTTGGCGCAGCCCGCCGCAGTCTTGCTTCCCTTCTTCCCCACCATCACCATTGTCGCTGTTTCCCCGGCCAGCGACCTTCGACCACCACTTGACCTTCTCACTGCCCCATCCTTATGGCCCCTTTGAGCAATCCGTGAGTTGCTCTGATACCAAATGATAAGACCCTAAAGTCTTATCGTAAAAAAGAAGAAGAGAAAGGGGATGATCGCTTCGAGGGGATCGGCCTCCTTGATCGCTTCGAGGGGATCGACCCTCCTTGATCGCTTCGAGGGGATCGGCCCTCCTTGATCGTTTCGAGGGGATCGGCCTCCTAGGGTTTGTCAAAAGATAGAATAGTATGTTAGGATCGAGAGCACTAAGAGGGGGGGTGAATTAGTGCAGCGGTAAACTTTCTGCGATTAAAACGAAACTGCGTTCGAATGATAAAAACGATTTCTATGTAAAATCCGATTCTAAGAAAGATGATATTAAAGTTAATCTAGGCAGTTTGCAGCTATGATGAAAACTAGAATATAGGCGCAAACTGAAATCCGACGTTCGTACGAAGAAATTGATTTACATCTAAATGCTGATTCGTAAATCACTTGATTAGGCAAGATGCAGTTTAAGCAAGAGTATGAAGGCAGTTTGTAGTTATGGTAAAGCTCAAAACATAAACGCAATCTGAAATATGATGATCGTACGAAAAAGGCAGATTTATGTCTAAACGTTGATTCGGAAAGTAAAAGGCTTGAAACCCGATCGTAAAAGCGTAGAAGGCAGTAAGCTTCAGAGGAGGTTTGCAGTAAAGATAATATGCTCAAAGTAAATGCAAACCGAGATTTAGAGTGGTTCGGTCAATCTTGACCTACTCCACTTTTGGCTTCCTCCACCAACGAGGTCACCGACGTCAACTAGAGGCCTTCCTTCAATATACGAAGGCCAACCACCCTTTTACAGTTTCACTCCTTTTGACGGGCTTAGGAGACAACCCTTACAGAAATTTTCTCCCCTCTCTTTACAACTCAAAACTTGAAGAATAGAGGGAGGAGAACTTTTGGCCTTTACAACAATTTTGAGCTCTAAGAATCACAGAAAGATGTCAAGATTTCGAGTGTTAGTTCTTCCTTTCAGTGTTGAATGGGTGGGGTATTTATAGGCCCCAACCCAGTTCAAATTTGGAGCTCAAAACTGTCAATTCCCGAAATTTCGGGATCAGACGGTTGCACCTCCTGACTGAAGCGGTTGCACCGCCTGGCAGAGCTCGAAGACTGAGCCTCTGGGCGGTGCCACCTCTGTCAGGGGCGGTTGCACCTCTCTGCCAGAGCTCGAAGACCGAGCTCAGGCGGTTGCACCGCCTGCTAGAGCTCGAAGACCGAGCTCAGGCGGTGCTACCTCCTGTCAGGAGAGGTTGCACCGCCCAGTCTCGCTTGGAGACTGAGCCCAGGCGGTTGCACCTCCTGGTTGGGGCGGTTGCACCGCCCAGTCTCCCTGGGAGACTTAGCCCAGGCGGTGCTACCTCCTGGCTTGGGCGGTTGCACCTCCCACAGCAATCAAGGTCCGAATGGGTAGATCCATTCGGCCCAAATTGGGTCTTTCAGGGGCCCAATTGCCCCAAGATTAAGCTAATGGGATCACCTCCAATTTCCAACTTAATCATTGTGCTAACTACGATAAATTCTAAGACAATTTCTGCAGCTTGCTCCGGTGCGTCAATCGCTTCTTCCGACGAGTTTCCGGCGAACTTCCGTCGATCATCCGATGAACCCTCGGTGATTCTCTTGCGGACTTCCGGCAAACTCCTGGACTTGCGACGATACACTTGGTGAGTTCCGATGAGCTTCTTTGGCAAGCTTATGGACATCTCGGATTTGTTCCCGCAGAACCTCCGACGATTGTCCGAACTTCCGTCGAGCTCTCGAACTCCCAACGTGATCATTGTCATGACTCCGGCGCAACTCCTGCTGCATGTCTTACTTTCATCGTAGTTAATCCTGCATATGTAAACAAAACTTCGATCGAGACAATTAATCCTAAGCAAGTAACCAAGTTGTCCGGCATGTCATTGGTCCCTCGACGCTTCGTCCGATTCTTCGGCGCATCGTCCTTTCCTGCGGCCTATTGCCCAATCGGCCAGTTGGCTCCGCAACTCCGATATCCTTGGCACAATACTCGCTCTTCTTGGCCCGATGCCCGAGTCCACGGCCCGAAGCCTTCTGTCGATACGTCGACCGATCCACTGGCCCGACGTCCAATCTTCTGACATGTTCCTCCGGCACAACATGATTTTTCTGCTTTAATTGTCTCATCTTGATCGAGGCATCCTGCGTCACTCAAAACGCAAATTAAATCATAAACATATATCAAGTAGTTTCATCATCAAAATACGATATTCAACAATCTCCCCCTTTTTGATGATGACAACCACTTGATGACGGAGTTAAACTTAACTCCCAGAGTTTAAACAAACTCCCCCTATCAATATGCCATATTGATAAAACCTTGAATTCACACTGAATTCAAGTCATTGCAATATTCATCATGAATACTTGCAACACGTCATCATAAACTTATGCATAAACTTATGCATAACATCATACTTCTCCCCCTTTGTCATCAACAAAAAGGAGAAGTATCACAATCAAGCGTTTGTGATTGTTTCTTATCAAGGCTCATGATTCATTTGAAAAGATATAGCACAAAGAGCAACTTGAAACATTCTTATCAAGATCACATTTTAAAATATTCCAAGTATCAAGATATCAATATGACACTTCATTGAATTCTGAGAAATCAAAAGACAAGTTACACTTCATTTGAAGAATTTCTTTTTGATAAATGTAGGGAGCATAATGAACGATCTTGATTTATAAAGACCTTCATGTTATAATTATCAAGATCATGATTTTAATAATTATTTTCTTCAGCAAAGAATCACAAAAGCACTTTATTTTTGCATAAGAAATCTCATTGTATTATGATTTATAAATTCTTTCTCTACACATGAATCATAGGAGATATGTATGTGAAACAAATCTTTGCAAATAAAAACACTATCATTCATATTTCAAGATGGAATTTATAAGCAGGAATCATTTCATCAAATCCATTTCAGAAAAATATTTTTCATATAATAAGTGTATGTGAAAATCCGATTGTTAGGATACCAATTGTTAAGCGAATCCGAAAATGAAATTAACACTTTCATGCATTCGGACACATTTTTGCCATAGTTTTTCAAATACACTCATGAAAATAACACATGCTTATCATCAGCTTAAAATCTCATGCATAAAATTGTTAATCAAAATAGTTAATTTCATCATTATGCATTTCTTCAAATCAAACATGATTTTTTTTTTAATCAAAATCGAGAAATAACAATGGAAATCAACGTAATACACATTATTACTTCTTAACCATGATTTCATATTTTCAATCAAGATCATTTTATTTGTTTATCATAAAATATGCAATATTATCATTTTCAAAATTACTTAGCATGATCATATATATATATTTTTAAAAAATATGTAATTTTTAAGAAAATTAATTATAAACTAAAAGAGAAAATACATCATGAAAGCATCAAGTAATTTCAAAATAAATTAGGGGGATTTCGATTACCTCATCATTGAAAGCGATTAAGGCGTAGTTTGCCACCTCGCCTTTCTTGATTTTCTCCTCGTCTTCGGAAGAGCTCGATTCATCCCACTTTGTGTTCTTCTTCTTTGGCCTCTTCCTTTGTTCAAGTTTATTATTTATTTTAGATTTTTGTTTAATAAACTTATTAAGATTTAGTGTTCGAAGTTCAAGTTCATCATTGTCCTCATCACTTGAGTCATCGCTCAAGTGGTATTCATTTGTCCGGAGTTCCAAATCCTTCCTGTTCTTTGGAAGGTGATTTTGTTCATCATGTTCATCATGTGCATTATGCACCATTTCATATGTCATCAACGAACCAATTAGTTCTTCAAGTGGTAAGTTGTTTAGGTTTTTAGCTTCTTGTATTGTAGTTACTTTTGAATCCCACTTCTTAGAAAGAGAACGCAAAATCTTGTTTACGAGTTCAAAATCCGAAAAACATTTTCCAAGAGCTCTTAAACTATTGACGACATCCGTGAAACGGGTGTACATGTTGCCTATAGTCTCGCTTGGTTGCATTCGAAAAAGCTCAAAATCATGCAATAAAATGTTAACTTTCGAGTCTTTGACTCTACTAGTTCCCTCGTGCGTGATTTCAAGTGTTCGTCAAATGTCAAAAGCCGTTTCGCACGTAGAAATCCGATTGAACTCATTTTTGTCCAAAGCGCAAAATAAGGCATTCATAGTCTTTGCGTTTAAAGAAAAATACTTCTTCTCCAAATCTGACCATTCGTTCATCGGTTTAGAGGGAAGTTGAAAACCGTTTTCAATGATATTCCATAAATCTAAATTCATAGAAATCAAGAAAACTCTCATTCGAGTTTTCCAATAAGTGTAGTCCAATCCGTTAAACAACGGTGGACGAAAGACTGAAAAGCCCTCTTGAAAGCCATGAAGAGCCATTTCTCTCGGGTGTAAATCCGAAATGAGAAAAACCGGGCTTTGATACCAATTGTTAGGATCAAGAGCACTAAGAGGGGGGGGGGGGGGGGGAATTAGTGCAGCGGAAATCTTTCTGCGATTAATAAAAACTGCGTTCGTATGATAAAAGCGATTTTGGTGTGAAAGCCGATTCTAAGATTACTTTAACTTAAGATCAAGCGAGATGACGTTAAAGTAAATCTATGAAGGTAGTTTACAGTTATGATGGAAATCAGAATATAAGCGCAAACTGAAATACGACATTCGTACGACAAAAGCGATTTGTGTCTAAACGCCGATTCGGAAAGCACTGAACTTTGAAACATGTTCGTAAAAGCACAGAAGGTAGTAAGCTATTGAGGAGGTTTGCAGTAAAGATAAGATGCTCAAAGTAAATGCAAACCGAGATTTAGAGTGGTTCGATCAATCTTGACCTACTCCACTTTTGGCTTCCTCCACCGACGAGGTCACCAACGTCAACTAGAGGCCTTCCTTCAATAGGCAGAGGCCAACCACCCTTTTACAGTTTCACTCCTTTTGACGGGCTTAGGAGACAACCCTTACGGAATTTTCTCTCCTCTCTTTAAAGCTCAGAACTTGGAAGAAAAGAGGGAGAAGAACTTTTGGCCTTTACAATAATTTTGAACTCTAAAAATCACAGAACAAGATCAGGATTTCGGTGTATGTTCTGTGTTCTTTCAGTGCTGAATGGGTGGGGTATTTATAGGCCCCAACCCAGTTCAAATTTGGAGCTCAAAACTGTCAATTCCTAGAATTTTGGGATCAGGCGGTTGCACCTCCTGACTGGAGCGGTTGCACCACCTGGCAGAGCTCGAAGACTGAGCCTCTGGGCGGTGCCACCTCCTGTCAGGGGCAGTTGCACCGCCCAGTCTCGCTCGAAGACTGAGCCCAAGCGGTGCCACCGCCTGGCTGGAGCGGTTGCACCTCCCAGTCTCGCTCGGAGACTGAGCCCAAGCGGTGCAACCTCCTGCCTTGGGCGGTTCAACCGCCTGGCAGAAATCAGGGTTCGAATGGGTTGATCCATTCGGCCCAATTTGGGTTTTTCAGGGGCCCAATTGCCCCAAGATTAAGTTAATGGGATCACCTCCCATTTCCAACTTAATCATTGTGCTAACTACGATATTCCCTAAGACATTTACTGCAACTTGCTCCGGTGCGTCAATCGCTTCTTCCGGCGAGCTTCCGGTGAACTTCCGTCGATCATCCGATGAACCCTCGGTGATGCTCCTACGGACTTCCGGCAAACTCCTGGACTTGCGATGATCCACTTGGCGAGTTCCGACGAGCTTCTTTGGCAAGCTTATGGACTTCTCGGATTTGTTCCCGTAGAACCTCCGACGACTGTCCGAACTTCCGTCGAACTCCCAACGTGATCATTGTCTTGATTCCGGCGTAACTCCTACTGCATGTCTTACTTCTATCGTAGTTAATCCTATTAGGATCGGAGCGACACTAAGAGGGGTGGGTGAATTAGTGCAGCGGATTAAAACATTGGTTTCGACAAATCTTTCGAAAACTTCGTACGATAAAAGCAACATTTTCGTTTGAAACCGTTTCGATTGCGTTTTAACTTGAAGGGATAAGTAAGACAGAGACAAAGAAGCAGAGCATTAAAGTGCAAATGATTTGCAGTAATATAAATGACAATAAGTAAATGCAAACCAGAGATCACGCCGATTTTACAGTGGTTCGGTCAAATGACCTACATCAACTTGCAAGGCCCCTCTTCGATAAGGCTCCCACCTTCCACTAGCAAATCTCTTGAAGGGGAAGGGTAAATACTTCTCTTACAACTTTTTACAAGCGGTTCACTCTCTTACAGATTTTCAACAAGAAAGAAGGAGGTGAACACTAGCAAATTGAAAACAAGACTAGCAAAGACTTTTCTAAGAACTTTCTCTCAATCAATTGCTTCTCAAAAAGTTGTAATCTCAGCTGAGATTTGAGGGGTATTTATAGGCCTCAAGAGGATTCAAATTTCGGCTCCAAAATTTGAATTCTCTTTGGGTTCCCGATGCTGGCGGTGCCACCGCCTGTTAGTAGCGGTGCCACCACCTGTCAGTGTCAGACACTGACAGTGGATGGGTGGTGCCATCGCCCAGCTCTTGGGTGCTGGGCGGTGCAACTGCCCAGTCTGGCGGTGCCACCGCCAGACCCTTCGGTTCACTGGTTGGGCTTCAAATTTAGCCTAAACCAAGTCTAATTTCGGGCCTAGTTGGCTCCTAACCAGGATATAGGATTATCTCTTAATCCTAATCCTAATTACAAGTGAACTACATAACAAAAAAAATATCCTAAGCAAGTTTTCAACCGCGAACGTCGAGTCTTGTTCCGGCGAGCTTTCCGACGAACTTCTTCCGATGGACTCCCAGCAAGCTACCAAACTTGTGATGACTTTAACGAGTAGCCGAGCCTTCTCGGTGATCTCCGTGAACCTCCGACGATCTCTTCGGCGAACTTCCAAAAATTCCGACAGGTTCTCGATTTCTTCTCGGTTGTTTCCGACAACATCTCCGACGATTCTTCGGACTCTTAAACGTCCATCGAACTTGACTCCGGTATTCTTGCTTTGTGTTTTCTAGTTATCGTAGTTAATCCTACACACTTAACTCAATAATATGGATTAGATCAATTAACACATCAATTGATTTTATCATCAAAATTTGAGATTCAACAATCTCCCCCTTTTTGATTATGACAATCAATTGATGACGGAGTTAAACATAACTCCCCCTATCTATATGCCATATTATGAGAAGATAAAAACACTTGAATTCCATCCCATTGAATTCAAGCATAAACCGATAAGTTCTAACCGTAGAACTTATCGTTATTCTCATTAAGCATAAGTAAATGCGAAACTTCGATGAAAATCATTTTCAAGTCGAATGATAAGAGACAATTTTTACTACGATAAGAGATAAAGATTTTCAACATGAATTTCATGATATACATGTTAGACATGCTTTCAATATGATCAATCAATCTTGCTATATTCTCAAAGATTTTGCAAGGCATATAAGACATTCATATCACACAAACTTTTACAATTCATATAAGTCATGCTATTAAAATGGTACAAGTCATCACTTTTCTCCCCCTTTGTCATCAACAAAAAGGAAATGAGACTTGAAGCACATAATTTGTGATTATAACATCAGAAATTCAGTATTGATCATAAAAATTTTATCATTCAAAATTAAGTATGCTAAAATATTTACGCAGAGTTCATCTTAAAGGAAAATTCAGCATTCATCCATTTTATCAAATCTCTTCTTTCTATAAATAACAAAAATTGTAGATGTACAAGGAAGAGATTGTGATAAAAAAAAATTTCAATTAGTAACTCCAATAAGTCAAGATCATAATTCGAATACAAATCCATTCAAATTCAATTCGTCAACTTGAAACTCATAATCAAGCCATCAAAATCAATTTCGAGATTCACAAAATATCATAAAATCATTAATCTTGATCAGATGGGAGCGGTGTTTGACTTAAGATAGGATAAGATAATTTAACATGTCATTTAGAATTGAAAGAGAAGGATTAGATTCACGGAGGAACGGAGAGAGGATGAAAAACTTTACGGAAAATCTATTCAAACAAGTTTATTCTTAGGGACAATTTAACATACCTAATTCCCTTCTAATGAATTCAAATTGATCTTCATTCAAAGCTTTTGTAAATATATCTGCTAATTGATGCTTTGTGTCAATGAATTCTAGAACAATATCATTGTTAAGGACATGATCGCGTATGAAGTGATGCCTAACGTCGATGTGCTTAGTTCTAGAGTGCTGAATTGGATTTTTAGTAAGACATATGGCACTAGTATTATCACATTTTATGGGAATATTTTTAAAGTGAATTCCATAGTCTTCTAATGTATTTTTCATCCAAACAACTTGTGCACAGCATGCACTTGCAGCAATGTATTCGGCTTCCGTCGTAGATAGTGCAACTGAATTTTATTTCTTGGAAGTCCAAGAAACAAGTGCATGTCCTAAAAATTGGCATGTTCCGGATGTACTTTTTCTATCTATCCTGCATCCGCCAAAATCGGCATCTGCATAAGCTATTAAATCGAATTTTTCAGATTTTGGATACCACAATCCTAGATTTGGAGTTCCTTTAAGGTACCTAAATATTCTTTTAACACTTTTAAGATGAGATAATTTAGGATTTGATTGAAACCTAATGCAAAGTCCTACACTAAACATAATATCCGGTCTAGTCGCGGTGAGGTAGAGTAGACTACCTATCATTCCCCTATATATTTTTTTATCGAAATTTTCACTATTTTCATCCATATCTAACTTAGTCGCAGTACTCATAGGGGTGTTTATTGCTTTTGAATTATCCATGTTAAATCATTTTAATAATTCTAATGTATATTTAGATTGGTTAAGAAATATACCATCCCTAAATTGTTTGATTTGTAATCCTGAAAAGAAAGTTAATTCACCCATTAAACTCATTTCAAATTCATGACTCATGCATTTGGCAAATGATTCACATAGTGATTCATCCGAAGAGCCAAAAAAAATATCGTAAACATAAATTTGCATAATAAGAAAATTATTTTTAAAATATTTAATAAACAATGTAGTATTAACCTTGCCTTTGGTAAAATTATTTAAGATAAGAAAGGAACTAAGCCTTTCATACCAAGCTCTAGGAGCTTGTTTCAAGCCATATAGAGCCTTAGTCAATTTGAATATATGATTAGGAAGAAGAGAATTTTCAAATCCGGGAGGTTGTT
Organism: Musa acuminata AAA Group; assembly: GCF_036884655.1. Classification (NCBI taxonomy): domain Eukaryota; kingdom Viridiplantae; phylum Streptophyta; class Magnoliopsida; order Zingiberales; family Musaceae; genus Musa; species Musa acuminata. Next base: position 16,907,844 of record NC_088335.1, on the reverse strand, counting down.
TGACATATACTTCTTCAAAAATAAAACCATTCAAGAAGGCACTTTTGACATCCATTTGAAATAGTTTAAAATTATTACAACTAGCATAGGCAAGGAGCATCCTTATGGCTTCTAATCGAGCCACTGGAGCGAAGGTTTCTTCGTAATTGATACCTTTTTCTTGGTTGAAACCTTTGGCTACTAATCTAGCCTTGTTTCTAACCACGATACCATTTTCGTCTTGCTTGTTTCTAAAGACCCATTTAGTACTAATGACTAAATGGTCACTAGGTCTAGGAACAAGCTTCCATACCTTATTCCTCTCAAATTGATTCAATTCCTCTTGCATTGCAATAACCCAAAAATCATCTTTTATGGCCTCGTCAATGCATTTAGGTTCGATTTGAGAAAGGAATGTAGCATTAGCACAAAAATTCTTGAAAAAGGAACGAGTTTGAACCCATTTTGATGTATCTCCTATAATTAGCTCCTTTGGATGAGCATCTATATACTTCCATTCCTTAGGTAAGGACATTTCGGAAGAAGGTGCATCCAAGTTGCTATTTTGAGGAGGGGGTTCATTTAAATTCAAATTATCAAAACCAAGATCATCATCAAAATCATTTTTCTTTAAATTTGAAATTTCATTAAAAACTACATGAATAGACTCTTCTATTACTAAGGTTCTTTTGTTAAAAACCCGAAAAGCCTTAGAAACGGAAGAGTAACCAAGAAAGATGCATTCATCGGATTTAACATCAAATTTTCCTAAGGCATCCCTTTCATTCAAAATAAAGCATTTACAACCGAAAACTTTAAAATAGGAAATATTTGGTTTTTTGTTATTCCATAATTCATAGGGAGTTTTTGATAGAGATGGTCTTATTAGGACCCTATTCATGATGTAGCAAGCCGTATTTACGGCTTCGGCCCAAAAATACTTGGGTAGACTATGTTCATTTAACATCGTTCTTGCTATTTCTTGTAGGTTTCTATTTTTTCTTTCAACTACTCCATTTTGTTGGGGATTCCTCGGAGTAGAGAAGTTGTGATTGTATCCATTAACTTCACAAAAATTTTGAAAGTCACGGTTTTGAAATTCGCCACCGTGATCACTCCGAATTGATGAAATCATGAAACCTTTTTCGTTTTGAGTGAGTTTACAAAATTTAGAGAAACACTTGAAACAATCACTTTTGTGAGCTAAGAAATAGGTCCAAGTGTATCTAGTATAATCATCTACAAGTGTATCTAGTATAATCATTTAAACCGGAGAAGCACATTTCATTACTTAGTTCATCAAGGTTGATGGTGTAGACATTATTTTATTTTAATGCAATTATAGTTATGTTATGGTTTAGTTTTTCAATAATACACACATTTGATTCAAATCTAACGATATAACCTTTATCGCATAATTGACTAACACTCAAGAGATTATGTTTCAATCCATCAACTAGTAAGACATCATCAATAGAAAATTTTAATTTGTTACCTATGGTTCCCATGCTAATGATTTTGCCTTGGTTGTTGTCTCCGAAGGTGACGTACCCTTCTTCTTTGCTAGTGAGCATAGAGAAATGAGATGGATCTCCAGTCATATGTCTTGAGCATCCACTATCTAGATACCATCTCTTGCTCCTAGCTTGTGATGGTGTATGTTTCTACAAGAAGGGATTATTTTTAGGTACCCATTTTCTTTTGGGTGCCTTAAAAACTGATTTAACTTGTTCATCATATTGCATAGAATTGATCATGGTTCCTTTAGGAACCCAAATTAGTTTGTTCAGACTAATTTTCTTGAATAGACATTTATAAGTTTTATGTCCATGTTTGCAACAAAAGTTGCAATTGCTTTGGTGTCGAACATGTAAGACGGGGCCTTTAATGAAGGTGGTTGGATTTTGGTGAGGACTTCTCATAAATCCGATTCTACTTCTTTTAGGAACGTGACCCTTATTTGTAAGGATCATGTTCAAATATTTGCTACCAACCTCGAATTTCTTCAAGGTGTCCTTAAGTAGCAAGTTCTCCTTTTGGAGAGATTCTAGATCATGACATTTTATACATAGAGCTAAACTATCATGATATTCAGTTTTTAATTTATCGATATCACAAGTGAGACTATCATGCTCCTTTTTTAGCAATTTGTATTTTCTACTAATTGTCTTACATTCATCAAATAACTCATGGAAACCATTTAATAATTCATGATAAGGTAAATCTGCATCAATTAAATCTTTTACCTCTTCTCCGATGGCCATTAGGGCGTAATGAGCAACTTGCTCGGTGTTGGACTCCTCTTCTTCGGACGCGCTTGAATCATCCCATGTTGCCTTGAGCGCCTTCTTCTTTGATGTTCTCTTTTTGGCTTGAGGACAATCGTTCTTGTAGTGTCCCGGTTTTTTGCATTCATCGCAAATCACTTGGTCCTTCTTGTGTTCGAACTTATTTTTTGTATTATTTTTAAATTTATTCTTTCTTAAATATTTTTTAAATTTTTGAGTCAAAAGTGCAATGTCATTGTCACTGTCCTCATCACTTGATGTTCCTTTCAAGTGGTCTTCTTATGATGTGAGTGCCATATCCTTCCTGTTTTTTAGAAGGGGGTTCTCGAGCTCGTCATGAGCTTGACATGTCATTTCATAGGTCATTAGAGACCCAATAAGTTCTTCAAAAGGGAATGTTCTAAGGTCTTTAGCCGCTTGAATTGCCGTAACTTTTGGATCCCAACTTTTAGGGAGGGATCTTAAGATTTTAGTTACTAGTTCAAAGTTAGTAAAATCTTTACTAAGAGCTTTGAGTCCATTGATGACATCCATGAACCGGGTGTACATGTCTCCGATGGACTCACTTGGTTTCATTCGGAAAAGTTCGTAAGAGTGCACAAGGATGTTGATTTTGGACTCTTTCACTCGGCTAGTGCCTTCATGAGTGACCTCAAGAGTTCTCCAAATATCAAAAGCTGAATCACAAATTGAAACACGATTAAATTCATTTTTGTCTAGTGCACAAAACAAGGCATTCATAGCCTTTGCGTTTAAAGCAAAAACCTTCTTCTCCGATTCATTCCATTCACTCATCGGAAGAGAAGATTTTTGAAATCTGTTTTCAACAATAGTCCAAAGCTTGAAATCCATAGAAATGAGGAAGATCCTCATACGAGTCTTCCAATAAGTATAATCCGACCCATTAAACAAAGGTGGACGTGTGATAGAATGACCCTCATGTATGCCGGAGTAAGCCATCTCTCTTGGGTATCAAACCAAATATGAGAGTGAGCATAGCTCTGATACCAATTGTTAGGATCGGAGCAGCACTAAGAGGGGGGGGTGAATTAGTGCAGCGGATTAAAACGTTGGTTTCAACAAATCCTTCGGAAACTTCGTACGATAAAAGCAACGTATTCATTTGAAACCGTTTCGATTGCGTTTTAACTTGAAGGGATAAGTAAGACGGAGACAAAGAAGTAGATCATTAAAGTGCAAATGGTTTGCAGTAATATAAATGACAATAAGTAAATGCAAACCGAAGATCACGCCGATTTTACAGTGGTTCGGTCAAATGACCTACATCCACTTGCGAGGCCCCTCTTCGATGAGGCTCCCACCTTCCACTAGCAAATCTCTTGAAGGGGAAGGGTAAATACCCCTCTTACAACTTTTTATAAGCGGTTCACTCTCTTACAGATTTTCAGCAAGAAAGAAGGAGGTGAACACTAGCAAATTGAAAACAAGACTAGCAAAGACTTTTCTAAGACCTTTCTCTCAATCAATTGCTTCTCAAAAAGTTGTAATCTCAGCTGAGATTTGAGGGGTATTTATAGGCCTCAAGAGGATTCAAATTTGGGCTCCAAAATTTGAATTCTCTTTGGGTTCCCGATGTTGGCGGTGCCACCGCCTGTCAGTAGCGGTGCCACCGCCTGTCAGTGGCAGACACTGACAGTGGACGGGCGGTGCCACCGCCCAACCAAGCGGTGCCACCGCCTAGCTCTCGGGTGCTGGGCGGTGCCACCGCCCAGCCCAAGCGGTGCCACTGCCTGGCTCTCGGGTGCTGGGCGGTGCCACCGCCAGACCCTTCAGTTCACTGGTTGGGTTTCAAATTTAGCCCAAACCAAGTCTAATTTCGGGCCCAGTTGGCCCCTAACCAGGATATAGGATTATCTCTTAATCCTAATCCTAATTACAAGTGAACTACATAACAAAAAAAACATCCTAAGCAAGTTTTCAACCGCGAACGTCGAGTTTTGTTCCGACGAGCTTTCCGACGAACTTCTTCCGACGGACTCCCAGTAAGCTCCCAAACTTGTGATGACTTTAACGAGTAGCCGAGCCTTCTCGGTGATCTCCGTGAACCTCCGACGATCTCTTCGGCGAACTTCTGAAAATTTTGACAAGTTCCCGATTTCTTCTCGGTTGGTTCCGGCAGCATCTCCGATGATTCTTCGGACTATTAAACGTCCATCGAACTTGACTCTGGTATTCTTGCTTTGTGTTTTTTGGTTATCGTAGTTAATCTGATAAGACCCTAAAGTCTTATCGTAGGCTCTGATGCCAAATGATAAGACCCTAAAGTCTTATTGTAGGCTTTATACCAAATGATAAGACCCTAAAGTCTTATCGTAGGCTCTGATACCAAATGATAAGACCCTAAAGTCTTATCGTAGAACTTGAGCTCCCACCTTGTTGAAATTTACTAAGGCTCCCCAGTAAGTCCTTTTTGAAATCATTAAGTACTTCTTGTAATCGGTTCTCAATTCTAATTTCCAATGCTTCTATTTGTGCTTTCATTGAGTTATTGGTGGCCATTTCGTAAGACTGCAAATCTGTAATCTCAACTCCTATTTTTTGTGTCGGTCAAGGGCATCAACACTGTCGATGCGAAGTTGCCAAGGAGGTGGACGCCAAGGACAGTGTTGCGGTCGCTGCGTTGGAGGAAGAGTAGCTGCCTTGTTTTTATCGCTGCATGAGGTGAGAGCGCCGGGGTTGGAAGGCGATTGCGTTGATGTGGCTGTAGCTGCTGCGACCCAAGGGGCGATCACCGAGCAACGGGGTTGAGGCTGTAGTGATAGCAACCTGTGGTTGTGGCAGAATATGCTAAGTAAGGGGGAGGCGGCGTTGATGCGACCGAGGTTGAGAAGAGGAATCGATGTTGCGTGCGCTGCTGGGGTTGAGGCAAGGCAGCGTACTTGCTATTGTTGCTGCGTTCGCTGTTGGAGGGCGACTGCTGCAGAACGAGGGGTTGGTCGTTGGCCGGGAGCGACGACGGTGGTTACAATCGACGGCTACGGCAGCAGAGGGTGCCACTGTTTTTGTTGCTGCGTGGTGAGAAGGCTGCGGTGGCTGGCAGCACCGGTGGTCACTAGCCGGAGCGCAGCGTTGGTGGTGGAGAAAAAGGCAGCGAGCGTCGTCGCTGGCCAGGAAGTTGCGATGCTGGAGATGGGAAACAGGGTGCGAAAAAGGGTGCTCTGTTTCTATCGCACCACAGCCGGAGCCGCTGGCGATGCTGGCAACGGCAGCGCGGCTGTGATCGTGCGGCCGAGAAGCAGCGGCAGCGGTGGAGAAGGAGGAGTCGGCGGTGTCACGGTTGGGAACAAGGGCAACCAGTGAGTTGCCCTGTTTCTGGCACTACGGATGCAGAGCAAGGAGGATCGGCTGCTGGGAGGCGTGCGGCGGTCGTCGCACGGTGGCCCGCAGCAGTGATGGGTTGGCTGGTCGGCGATGGCGCTGGAGGGAAAGAGGAGTGCTGGAGGCGGCGCGGTTGGTGGAGGCGCGGCTGCGATCGACGAGGGGCTGCGGCAATAGAGGAACTCTGTTTCTGCAACCGTTGCAACGAGGGGCTGCGGCAACAGGCGGCTGCGGCTGCGACCCAAGGGGGGGGCACGGCTAGGGTTGCGGTGGAGAGGCAGCGGTGGTGGCGCGGCTGGGAGCAGCGTCACCAACGATCGCCGAGGAGAAGAGTCGAGCGGCTGCGCTGCGACGCAAGGGGAGGCGGGCGGCGGCAGTAGGGCTGGGATGGACGCTGGTAGCGTCGTCTCCTGGCCGGGGAACAGCGGCGGTGGTGGTCACCAGCTGGGAACCGGGGCGATGGTGGGCGCTGGCCGGAGAGAAGCGACGGCCGGCGGGTGGGCTGGCCGGACACAGGGGAAGCAGGGGTGCTTCTTCTTCTCTCTTTCTTTCTTTCTTTCTTTCTTCGTATCTTCTTTTCCCTTTTTTTTTTTTTTTTTGATAGCTTTGTTGCAACGAGAATGCGAAGGATCGCTTCTCTGATACCAAATGATAAGACCCTAAAGTCTTATCGTAGGCTCTGATACCAAATGATAAGACCCTAAAGTCTTATCGTGGAAGAAAGAGGAGAAATGGAGAATGATAATGATCGCTTTGAGGGGATCGGCCCTCCTTGATCTCTTCGAGGGGATCGGCCCTCCTTGATCACTTCGAGGGGATCGACCCTCCTTGATCGCTTCGAGGGGATCGACCGGTTTGTCCAAAGACAGAATAGTATTTTTCATAGATTACTGAAAAGAAGCAGTTACATCCCTATTTATAGAGTTCCACCCAGAGTTCATCAGGACTTGAACTCTAATAATAAATAAATATTAAATAAACCTCTACCTGACTCTAACTGAACCAAACCGATTCAATAAACAACTGGACTAAATAGACTCAATAAACATTATTCAAAAGCTCATAAAAAGGTTCCTAACATAATCCTGCACACTTAACTCAATAATATGGATTAGATCAATTAACCCATCAATTGATTTTATCATCAAAATTTGAGATTCAACAAATCCTGCACATGTAAAACAAAACTTCGATCGAGACAATTAATCCTAAGCAATTAACTAAGTTGTCTGGCATGTCATTGGTCCCTCGACGCTTCGTCCGATTCTTCGGCGCATCGTCCTCTCCTGTAGCCTATTGCCCAATCGGCTAGTTGACTCCGCAACTCCGATATCCTTGGCACAATACCCGCTCTTCTTGGCCCGATGCCCGAGTCCACGGCCCGAAGCCTTCTGTCGATACGTCGACCGATCCACCGGCCCGACGTCCAATCTTCTGACATGTTCCTCCGACATAACATGATTTTCCTGCTTTAATTGTCTCATCCTGATCAAAGCATCCTGTGTCACTCAAAACGCAGATTAAATCATAAACATATATCAAGTAGTTTCATCATCAAAATACGAGATTCAACAATTTTGATTTATAGAATGTCATTAAATATAGTTCTTAAAAATCCTCTAGACCAATGAATGAATATAATAATTTAGAGAAAAAATCGTTTTCATTAAATGCTAATGCTATGAACGATTTATATTATACTATAGACAAAAAATGAGTTTAATTATGTTTCTATATATGAAATTGCATAAGATATTTGGCACACACTTGAAGTTACTCATGAAGGCATAAGAAGAGTAAAAGAATCTAAAATTAATCTTTTGGTACATAGTTTTAAATTATTTCGAATGAAGCCAAAAGAAAATATTGGTGACATATACACCCATTTTATGAATGTTGTCAATAGTTTGAAAGCTCTTAGTAAATGTTTTACTAATCTTGAACTTGTTAATAAAATTTCATGATATCTTCTAAAACTTGGGATCCAAAGGTAATTGCTATTTAATAAGCAAAAGACTTGAACAATTTTTCTCTTGAAGAACTCATAGGATCATTAATGACCTATGAAATGACTTGCAAGGCATATGACGAACATGAGAACAATCTTTCAAAGAACAGGAAGAATATTACACTTAGAACCAAAGAAGACCATTCAAGTGATGATAATGATATAGAAATTTTGACAAGAAAATTTAAAAAGTTCATGAAAAAAAATAAAACTAATTCTATAAAATAAGAATCTAAAAATAAACTTAAAAAGGATACAATCATTTGCCATGAATGCAAGAAGTTGGGGTACTTTAAAACTGAGTGTCCAAAATTGATGAAGAAGTTGTCAAAGAAGAAGAAAGCATTTAAGACAACTTGGGATGAATTAAGTGCATCAGAAGACAAAGAGCAAACCATTGAATACGAGGTGGCAAACTATGCTTTGATGACTCTCAATGATGGGATATGTGACTCAACCGAAACCCCTTTACTTTATGATGAATTACTTAATATATTTCATGATTTATATGATGGATTTAAATTAGTTGGTAAGAAATATAAATTGCTAAAAAAGGATCATGTATGTTACTCTAATGAATTTGATAAATTGAAAAATGAGTATGGTAAATGCTTGTTAATACCTTGCAATAAATGTGAAGAGTTAGATTCATACAAAAAGAAAAAAAAATTATTACAATAAATATTAAAAAAATTAGTAAAAAATGATTAAACATGATTCTTTCTTATAAAGGTAATAGACATAGAAAAGAAGAAATCGACTTTGTGAGTAACACTCAACAAAAGCTAACTATGCTTGTTAAAGGACTCACATTACATGTTTCTTCTGAAGTTAAATATAATTTTTACAATAGATGTGGTCATTATGCTTATAAATATTCATTTAAAAAGTATGGAGAAATCCAGGCGTGCATAGTGGAAGAACATAAAACAAAAATCCTCAAATTTTCCAATTATGTATTCGTCGTTGTGCGAAGATTGGTGCGTAAAACCTGTGACATAGAAAACTATGTGTGAGATAGTTGTGTTACCTAGGGAGATCGTATATCCCTGAATCCCTATAGATCTATTGGAGAGGATGAAGGAGGTCAAGCGTCCTCCTCTCTAGCAATGATCCACATAGTAGGGCTACGATGATGCTCCTAAAATCTCTACGCCTACTATCTAAGGAGGAGAAGGGGAGAGGAGAATAGGAGGTGACTACTAAAAAGCCTCAGCTTATGGGTCTTTCCTATTTATAGAGGCCCCTAGTTAACCCTAATGGATCCTACCCTATTGGGTACTGAATTTTCATCCAATTACCTAAGCCTCTTAGATTAGTGGGTCTCTATCCAATAATTTCTTATTAGCTCTTATTGCTTCTCATCCATGGGATCCAATAATTCAGAGGCTCATTGGATATCCAATAAGATATGGGCTCCAATGGATATCTCAAATCCAAACCTCTACTCGTCATAACACCTACTATATATGTCTGACCCTCTAGGCTCAATATTGATATGGCCATAAGTCATACTTGTTAGAACTCCTTCTAGCTCAGTGAATTATTATCTCCATAATAATTCACTTGACTCATCGATTGCGGATGTATTGGGTGCTAGTCATAGGTGCCCTGCAAGCATGTGTGACTTGACATGTAGTTTTTTTATTTATTATTATTATTTAATATTTTATCACTTTATATTGTCTGTTGCTTGAATATATTGTGATGTACATGGATCTATGCAATGAGAATCAGATCGTGATGAGATCATAATAATGAGACTAATCTGCCTTAAAACACAGATCCTAAATAATTTTGATTATAGGTTACTCGAGAGGGACATCGAGATAACCAAACAGACTGGTGTGCTATATATCCATCTATATGATGGATGTAGGTGGTCTCATAACTTCTCATGTGGGGATAATATGGATACAGTACAGGTGCTCATTGAAGAATGAGTTCACTTATTGATCCTCTTACGAAATGTTGGATAGTTGATGATGCCTTATTATAAGACAGTGATTCCATAGTCCCAATAGTATATCTGGTCCTTAGACTAGAGACACAAAATATGTCCTATATGAGTACTCCACTCTTTGATACCAAACTTATAGGTTTGGAGGTTCCAAATCTAGCACAACCGGTCATCGGGAGTAGTAGTCAATCTTACGAGGACTATTGAGTGTCGATAGAGGATCATCTGCTTTCGGTGTCATGAGAGGAATATCCCATATATTCTTACTCAGACAAATCCCTAGCCAAGGTCATTCGGATTGAGAGAGAAAGAATTCTCCGAGAGAATCCGATTAAAGCGAGACTTGAGTAGAAACCGTATAGGTCTGACAGCACCATGCTCAGTATATGGTCTCTATGATATTAGATGGATGAGGGACTATAAGTATATGGTAACTGAGGATAGACATATCCAATGGATTGGATTCCCTTGGATCATTTGGGGACTACGGCGTAGTAGCATAGTACGTCCGTAGTCGATAAGTCGAGTGAATTATTATGGAGATAATAATTCACTAGGCCAGAAGGAGTTCTGATAGGTATGACTCATGGCCAGCTCGATATTGGGCCTAGAGGGTCATACACATAGTAGGCATTGCGATGATCAGAGGTTCGACTATGAGATATCCGTCGGAGCCCCTACCTTCTTGGATATCCAATAAGCCCCTGAATTATTGGATCCTATGGATAAGATCCAATAAGATCCAATGAGAGATTATTGGATAGAGATCTATTAATCTAAGAGGCTTGGGTAATTGGATGAGATTCAATACCCAATAGGGCAGGATCCATTAGGGTTATATTGATAGGGGACCTCTATAAATAGAAGGGAACCAATGGTTCATAGGCTAGAGCCTCTCTGGGTTGCCATCTCCTTTTCTTCTCCCTTTCTCCTCCTCAAATAGTAGGCTTGGAGTTTTGAGGAGCATCATCGCAGCCCTGCTTTGTGGATCACCGCTAGAGAAGAAGATGCTTGACCTCCTTTACCCTCTCCTATAGATCTATAAGGATTTAGGGATACACGATCTCCCTAGGTAACATAATCTATATACGTAGTTTTAAGTTTCACGAATTTTGTGCACCAATCTTTGCACGACGATGAACACATCTTTGAAAATTTTGGGGATTTTATTTTAATGTTCTTCCACTACGCATGTGATGTCGCCCCCAAGATTTTTCTATAGTAGTATCAAAGCTAGGTTGTTCATACAAAGATTGGTTTTGTACTATGTGTGTTATGTTTTGGAGAAGCTTTTGACGTCAAAATCGATGACGCAAAAGCGAGAAAGGGCAGCAACTATTGCTGCCTTTGCACCCTCCCAGATGGTAGCTTACATTTGCATGCTTATAGCCACTTGCAACGATAGCCTCAGGCAGGCAGCATAGTGTCGGCGCAAGCGCAGACACAAACGCAACAACTATTATTGTGTGCAGGTGCTGTGCCTACAGTAGCAAGCTGGCGACCTGCTTGCAGCAAGCTTGCGGCCGGCGTGGGCTAGCAGCCTGTGGGTGCCCCACACAGCGCCTGCAGTGGTAGCATAGCCCGTGGGCAACCTACTCACAAGGGCGAGTTGCTCGAGGGCAAGCCGCCTGTGGGGTTAGAGCTCGCCCATAGCGACGCTTGCGGGCATTGCCCCCGCAATGGGCGGTGCCCCCCCATCGCAAAGGCTGCCGCTGGTAGGGTGGCAGCAACCACAAAGCAGAGGAAGGGGAGGGTAGTAGGGTTTTTTTTTTTTGCAAAAAGATAATTTTACCCCTATGAATTGAGAAATTTTAATTTTGTCCATTTCTATCTAAATCACCAAAATACCCCTCATAATTCAGAAAATTTCCTATGTCCTCGATTTCAAAAAATATTAATTAATTAAAGGTTTAATTGATTATTATTATTATTATTATCTAGTAGTCCTACATGATAATGATGTGTACATGTGATGTTTGATGTGGACGGATGATCATGGACCATGTGATGTATGTACTTGTGATTATTATTATTAGGGCCTACGAGCCTCCATTTTATTTCTTGTTTATTATTGGGCCTGCATGCCTATGATTAAGTTGTATCACACGAGGAGGCGCAACGGGAGCGTGGAAGTGATAGCGGGACCTATGAGGCCAAGACAAACAATTGTAATGCATGGAGATGCCGACGAAACAGAAAAGGACGAGATGGGCGATCACAAGGCATGGAGATGCACCGTTACACCCATAGATCTTGATGTGAGTTATTAGGCCCACTAGCTCAGACCTGATCATATTAGGCTGTGGTCTACGACCATCTGGTGTGATTACTCATGTGATGTGTGATTGTTTGCACACCTACTATATATATATATATATATATATATATATATATATATATATATATTTGCACGTGATATAGATATCTATTAAATATGTATCTGTATGACATGTCACATTAGGAGACTAAATCAAAATCTCATCTCTCGATAATATTAAGTCGGTAAACGTGAAGCAATTAGATTGACCCACATGGCCTTCCATCGTTATAGGTAGAGACCAATTCTTGATGTAGGTTGAGTTGGTCGAATCCCTCGAGACTCACATATATCGTGATTTGCTATCTTTCCTATGAGATAGAGATGTCACCGGTGACCTGAGGACATGGTATGCTTAGTCAAGTCTCTCGAGGGTATATCATCGAATCAGACTCATATTGTAATGATTGTGTTGACTTAACCGAACATCATGGTTGATCGAGTCCCTCGAGACCATAGTGGTTCGGAGGTCGAACAAGACGGAAATCACAAGGAGTTGTGATCGGTAAGAGTTGCTTACCTTTTCGGCTTAGTGTGATTGGTCGAGTCCCTCGAGATTATACTAAGATGTTGATTGGATCCCAATCCCCACTAGAAGTCTGCCGAAGACTTCTGTTTCACGTGCTGAGGGTGTCACGTGACTCACTAGTAAAATAGTGGGAGTAGACTAAGATAAAAGTCCATATATTGATTGTTTATTATTCTACAAAATCTGTATGTTATTTATTTATGCTGCATCTTTATTTTCAGAAAAAATCACTTTCAAATTCCTTACATGGCATACTTGATATCAACCACTTCACTGGTGCAAATTATATGGATTGGCTTCGAAACTTGATAATTGTTCTCACGGCGGAGAAAATCGTATATGTCCTTGATATAGTGATGCCTACGCCCGAAGAAGGGGTAAGTTGTCACGCCCCTCAAAATATCGATAATATTAAAATTCAAGAAAACAAATCAATCCAGGATCCAAACTAACATTTGAAGTCACTAAGAAAACATTCAGATCAAAATTTCACCTCTATAATCTATAAATTTATAAACCCTGTGTAGTTCATAAACATACAACACATCGCTCGATGATTCATAAAATTTGAACCCAACTCACCAAAATAATAACCATAGCATAAATTCACAAGTGTGGGAGTCTGTACAATCATAAAACCAACGTTTACCATAAGTTCATATCGTTACACGAATTAAACTTAACATTCCAGAATCTTAAACATAAGAGGTCCTTTAAACTTATACAAAATCCACAAGTTTAGATTCATCGTCAACATTCCATTAGATGCAGAGTGTGCTTATACAACAAAAACATATATACTAATAAAGATCTGCCCAAAATCTTTTAGCTTCCCACTGCCTCAGCCCAATCTTAACATTTAAGCAAGCGACAAGCTATCCTAAAAAATTTATACAACAACGGGGTGAGCATATAAAGCTCAGCAAGTGACTAACATATCCATGTCAAAAGAGGACTGTTTCCAAAGAGATAAAGTTTCAAAATGCAAGGCAGAATATAAGAATTCATAGACGTAATATCATTAGGTGCAGAATCACAATTGTCACTTCAATCAAACATATTTGGTTCAAAACAGATGGGGCATAGAGTAATTGGAGCATATCAGCAACGAATGAAATGTTTTGGAGCATATCAATAACAAATGAAATATTTCGGAGCTTATCAATGGCGTATGAAATGTTTCGGAGCATATCAACGGTGTATGGAACATTTTGAAGTATATCAACAATGAATGAAACACTTCGAAGCTTATCAATAGCGTATGAAATGTTCCGGAGCATATCAACGGCATATGGAACATTTCGAAGCATATTAATAATGAATGAAACATTTCGGAGCTTATCAATGGCGTATGAAATGTTCCGGAGCATATCAACGGCATATGGAACATTTTGAAGCATATCAACGATGAATGAAACATTTCGGAGCATATAAATAATAAATGAAATGTTTCGAAGCTTATCAGTGGCGTATGAAATGTTCCGGAGCATATCAATGGCGTATGGAACATTTCGGAGCATATCAATAACAAATACCAAACAGAAGCTCAAACGTCATCTTTGACGTTGCATTCATATCATTCTTATCCAAAGCATGTACAGAAACACATAACCAAAGCTCTGGATATAATATCAAACATACAGAAGGTGTAGTGGGACCACAGACAGAATGTGATTCATCCATTTCTGAATGACCACCAGACAGAAGTCTCCCACGTTTGGGAGCTCCATCCACCCATGTCTAGGTGAAGTCAGAGGGGGCCGATAGAGCATCGCAGGCTCTATGCATAACTCCCTTTACCATTTCTGGCAAAGGTTCACATTATCCCACAACACCAGAGTACAAAAGGCAGTATGAACAATAAATAGCATATATCGGAAGTATAGGCGGAGCAACAAAATGTACATGTGCCTTTACGAGTCAATACAATGCAAGCAATAATCTCTCACAAATGTATTCAGATTGGAATGAAATGAAAGCAAAAGTATAAACAGATTCCAAGCAATCATATATGGCTCAATTCAAATAAGAAGGTTAGATGAATTTAATATCTAAAGGAATGAAACTAGAATAGGCACATATCGAAAACAAATGTGGAACAATGGGATATACATGTGCCTATATGTGTCAATGCGATATAGCTTAAAAGATACACAAAATGTTTCAAGAATGTAAATAATTTGTAGACAAGATCAACCCAGAATTCAAGCACCAACATAAGCCTCAATTGATTGAAGGGGACTGAATGGAATCTATTTCCAAACAAATGAAACAGAATATGCAAAATCGACCAAAGCTTGATTTCTGACAGAATTCAAGAGGAATATTGAATAAATACTTCAGATTATCAATTATGCTCCAATACTCTTAGGAATGCTACTGTTTAAAGATATATCAATCTATTTTCTGATGAAATAAGTTTCATATGAAACAAGGTTTCCAGCAAGGAGTTACCATTGATTTAGTGACCGAAGGTCAAAAACTAAATCACTGTTTTACAGAATCCATAGGGCGGAATCAACAGATAGCAGAATAGGAATTTGAATTCCAAATTTTTCAATCTATGTGTCAAAAGAAAGGTCTATGAGTTTAGTTTCAAACGAAGTTAGTTTGGTACAAATCAGAATTTCTAACAGGGACTTATAGGTATTTTAGTATCAAAAGGTCAGAAATTTTGATCCCTGTTCTGCAGCATCTATAGGCTCATTTGAAACAGACGTTTGGTTAAGTATTCGATGTCCAAAATCTACAAAATCAGTGTCAAAAGAAAGATATAAGAGTCTAATTTTAAACAAGCTAGGTTCTGCTTGAATTCACATTTGTTACTAAAAATTATAGCTGAAACAGTATATAGGGGTCAGTTTACCAAAATAATTTCAGATCCTTAGTTTTATGTCCAAAGAGAGAAATATTAGGTTCTAAGCATAAATCATTCATAATCAATATAGGAACATAGACTAATACTTCTATAGGATGGGGTTAGAACACTTGCCTTTGAGAATTATGACCCTAAATGAGAAGATTTGAGCAAGAAACCTCAAAGCCCCAATTTTTTTTCTTCTTCCTCTTCCCCCTTTTTCTTCTCTTCTTCTTTCTTTCTTTCTCCTGTTCTTCCACGCAGCTGCCTTTTCTGGTTCCTTATGAATGAAGGTAGAGAGGTTTAAATGGTGGGATTTGTATTTTTGTACCTTTTGCAGTTTAGTCCTTGAATTATTATATTTACGATTAGGTCCTTAGAGTTTACATATAGGTCCTCAGATTTTTTTTTTCTTTTTGAACAAATCCCCCAAATCTTATGAATAAGTTCTCATATTCATATTTTGACTCTTTTATCAAATTTAAAATAGATACTTATATTACAACTAGAAACTTATACGAATATTCAGAAACGAGGGATGTTACACTCTCCCCCCTTAAAAGAAAATTTTAGTCCTCTAAATTTATCATACCTCTATCGATGAAAAGATGGGGATACACCTTTTTCATTTCCTCCTCTAGCTCCCAGATTATTTCCTCTCCAGAATGATGTCTCCAAATTACTTGAACCAGAGGGATGACCCGATTCCTAAGGATCTTTTCCTTCTTATCAACAATCTGAGTGGGCTCTTCCACATAAGATAAATCTTTATCGATATCTATCAGCTCATACTTAATGATATGAGAAGGATCAAGTATATACTCTCTAATCATCGAAACATGAAATACATTATGGATAAGGCACAACGATGGTGGTAAGGCAATCCTGTAAGCGACAGAACCAACTCAATCTTGGGCTTAACTTTCCTTTAGGATTTGGTTCTTGATATCTGGTTTATTAGGTACACATACTCTATCCCCAAATCTCAATAGGCCATCCTTTGAAACTTGAAATTTTGGCTTCAATTCCTTTTCTACTTCATTCCTCAAGTAGATTAAACGTGGATCTCGTAATTGTCCTTCCTTAATTTGTTGAATAAGATCAGATTGCACCTGAATGGAGGCCATCAATATCATTGAGTCTTGCTCTTTCCTCATAGCATTCAAATCAAAATTTTCTTCTAATAACTTTCATTGCTTCACGACCAGACTAGCCATAAAACATGTAGATTTTATACTAAGAGCATCAGCTACCACATTGGCTTTGCCCGGGTGATAATGGATGGCATAATCATAATCCTTTAGAAGTTCTATCCATCTTCGTTGCCTCATGTTTAAGTCTTTCTGAGTGAAAATATATTTCAAACTCTTGTGATCAGTCAAAATTTCAAATTGCCGACCATACAAATAATGTCTCCAAATCTTTAGAGCAAAAACAATTGCTGTCAATTCTAAATCATGAGTTGGATAATTCAGTTCATAACCTTTTAGTTGTCTAGAAGCATAAGCAATCACTCTCCCTTCCTGCATTAAAACACATCCGAGGCCCTTTCTTGAAGCATCAGTATAAACTATAAATCCCTCACTACTACTTGGAATAGTGAGAATAGGAGCACTAGTCAATCTTCTTTTTAACTCTTGAAAACTTTGCTCACAATCATCACCCCATACAAATTTCACATTCTTTTTAGTGAGTTTGGTGAGAGGTTGAGCGATTCGAGAAAATCTCTCCATAAATCTCCTGTAATAACCTGCCATGCCCAAGAAGCTTCTAATTTCTGTTACATTTGCTGGTACTTCCCATTCAACTACAGCTTCTATTTTCTTTGGATCAATAGATATACCCTTCCCTGAAATCACATGGCCTAAGAAAGCAACTTCATTCAACCACAATTCACATTTGCTGAACTTTGCATACAACTTCTTTTCTCTTAGTATAGACAATACATTTCTCAAGTGTTCCTCATGCTCCTGATTACTCTTTGAATACACCAATATGTCATCAATAAATACAATTACATAGCCATCCAAGAGCGGTTGAAATATCCTATTCATTAGTTCCATAAAAGCTGCAGGGGCATTAGTCAAACCAAAATGCATCACAAAAAATTCATAATAACCATATCGAGTTTTGAAAGTTGTTTTAGGAATATCCACCTCCTTGATCTTCAACTGATAGTAACCTGACCTCAGGTCAATCTTAGAGAATACTTGTGCACCCTGTAGTTGATCAAACAAATCATCAATTCTGGGTATGGGATACTTGTTTTTGATGGTCACCTAATTCAACAGTCTATAATCAATACAAAGCCTCAATGTTCCATCCATCTTTTTAACTAACACCGAAGCACCCCATGATGAAATATTAAGCCAAATAAAATCCTTATTTAATAATCCTTGTAGTTGCTTTTCTAATTCCACTTACTCAAATGATGTCATTCTATAGAGAGGCTTAGATATTGGGATTGTCCCAAAGGCCAAATCAAAAGCAAAGTCACGTTTTGGAGGTAATTCAGGCAAATCATCCTGGGATACATTAGACAAGGAGATAAATCATGTCCAATACTTTCAAAATAAAAGATGGGCTGATCTAATATGCAAAAAGTGATCATTAGTTATATAAGAATCCATACTGGTATGATAAGAAGATAGCCAATTCATACCAAGTATAATATCAAAACTCCAAATCTCTAGGAGAACTAAATCAGTAAAAAGTTCAAGTTCTCTAGTAAGAATCAAACAAGAGGACCAGATTCAAGTCCGTTATCAAAGAATCTCCAATGATCGTATTTACATATAGCACATAATGCAGTGGTCTAGATTGAATACCCAAGTGATAAGCAAAATATTACGAATCAAATCGTAGATGGGACCCATGGTTAAACAAATATTTGCATTCTTTCATAAACATGCATAATACCTTCAACCACTAATTCAGAAGTTTTTAGAATCATATTCAGTGATAGCATACACTCTAACATGGGCTGATGATTTAAGAGGCAGTGACTCTTTCTTCTTGTACAAAGGGCAGTCTTTTATTTTATGATCCAACTTTCTACAAACAAAATAGACTCCAATCACCCGAAAACATAAATTTGTTTCATAATTTAACTTGTAATTAACACATGATTGGGTCTTTTGTGGTGACTTCCCATTTCAAATTCAAATGTCTTGACCCTCTTGTTATTACTTTCTGATTCGTTTCCAATCATATTTTTATTAGTAAACTTGTCCTTATCATTCTTGCCACTGATCTCCAAAAATTTCCAAAAATTCTTTTCATTGTTGCCATTAATGATCAGCCTCTACTTCTAATATAAGGTGGCAAAAGAAATCTTTCGATCATCAAAATAATTTTGTACATCAAATATCTTCTCTGTTTGCATCATCCGTTTTTCTACCACTAATGAAATTAGGTCCACCATGCTTTCATTGCACTACTCTGATTTAGTATCCCCGATCAATCCTTTCATTCCCCTTAATTAATCAGAAACAAATGAAATAGGAGGACCAAATGTCCTCGTCATCCCAGATTCCTAATATACATCAAAGAAAATTTCCACCAATCACTATAGTTCATTAGACCTCAATATATTTTGCACGTCAACATATCAAATATTTTAGTGACCCTCAAACCATGCTTTGATACCACCTCTGTCACGCCCCTCAAAATATCGATAATATTAAAATTCAAGAAAACAAATCAATCCAGGATCCAAACTAACATTTGAGGTCACTAAGAAAATATTCAGATCAAAATTTCACCTCTATAATCTATAAATTTATAAACCTTGTGTAGTTCATAAACATACAACACATCGCTCGATGATTCATAAAATTTGAACCCAACTCACCAAAATAATAACCATAGTATAAATTCACAAGTGTGGGAGTCTGTACAATCATAAAACCAACGTTTACCATAAGTTCATATTGTTACACGAATTAAACATAACATTCCAAAATCTTAAACATGAGAGGTCCTTTAAACTTATACAAAATCCACAAGTTTAGATTCATCGTCAATATTCCATTAGATGCAGAGTGTGCTTATACAACAAAAACATATATACTAATAAAGATCTGCCCAAAATCTTTTAGCTTCCTACTGCCTCAGCCCAATCTTAACATTTAAGCAAGCGATAAGCTATCTTGAAAAATTTATACAACAACGGGGTGAGCATATAAAGCTCAGCAAGTGACTAACATATCCATGTCAAAAGAGGACTATTTCCAAAGATATAAAGTTTCAAAATGCAAGGCAGAATATAAGAATTCATAGACGTAATATCATTAGGTGCAGAATCACAATTGTCACTTCAATCAAACATATTTGGTTCATAACAGATGGGGTATAGAGTAATTGGAGCATATCAGCAACGAATGAAATGTTTTGGAGCATATCAAAAACAAATGAAACATTTCGGAGCTTATCAATGACGTATGAAATGTTCCGGAGCATATCAACGGCGTATGGAACATTTCGAAGCATATCAACAATGAATGAAACATTTCGGAGCTTATCAATGGCGTATGAAATGTTCCGAAGCATATCAACGGCATATGGAACATTTCGAAGCATATCAATAATGAATGAAACATTTCAGAGCTTATCAATGGCGTATGAAATGTTCCGGAGCATATCAACGGCATATGGAACATTTCGAAGCATATCAACAATGAATGAAACATTTCGGAGCATATAAATAACAAATGAAATGTTTCGGAGCTTATCAGTGGCGTATGAAATGTTTCGGAGCATATCAATGGCGTATGGAACATTTCGGAGCATATCAATAACAAATACCAAACAGAAGCTCAAACGTCATCTTTGACGTTGCATTCATATCATTCTTATCCAAAGCATATACAGAAACACATAACCAAAGCTCTGGATATAATATCAAACATACAGAAGGTGTAGTGGGACCACAGATAGAATGTGATTCATCCATTTCTGAATGACCGCCAGACAAAAGTCTCTCACGTCTGGGAGCTCCATCCACCCACGTCTAGGTGAAGTCAGAGGGGGCCGGCAGAGCATCGCAGGCTCTATGCATAACTTCCTTTACCATTTCTGGCAAAGGTTCACATTATCCCACAATACCAGAGTACAAAAGGCAGTATGAACAATAAATAGCATATATCGGAAGCACACGCGGAACAACAAAATGTACATGTGCCTTTACGAGTTAATACGATGCAAGCAACAATCTCTCACAAATGTATTCAGATTGGAATGAAATGAAAGCAAAAGTATAAACAGATTCCAAGCAATCATATATGGCTCAATTCAAATAAGAAGGTTAGATGAATTCAATATCTAAAGGAATGAAACTAGAATAGGCACATATCGAAAGCAAATGTGGAACAATGGGATATACATGTGCCTATATGTGTCAATGCGATATAGCTTAAAAGTTACACAAAATGTTTCAAGAATATAAATAATTTATAGACAAGATCAAACCAGAATTCAAGCACCAACATAAGCCTCAATTGAGTGAAGGGGACTGAATGGAATCTATTTCCAAACAAATGAAACAGAATACACGAAATTGACCAAAGCTCGATTTCTGACAGAATTCAAGAGGCATATTGAATAAATACTTCAGATTATCAATTATGCTCCAATACCCTTAGAAAAGCTAATGTTGAAAGATATATCAATCTATTTTCTATTGAAATAAGTTTCATACGAATCAAGGTTTCCAGCAAGGAGTTACCATTGATTTAGTGACCGAAGGTCAAAAACTAAATCACTGTTTTGTAGAATCCATAGGGCGGAATCAACAGATAGCAGAATAGGCATTTGAATTCCAAATTTTTTAATCTATGTGTCAAAAGAAAGGTCTACGAGTCTAGTTTCAAACGAAGTCAGTTTGGTATAAATCCGAATTTCCATCAGGGACTTATAGGTATTTTAGTATCGAAAGGTCAGAAATTTTGATCCCTGTTCTGCAGCATCTATAGGCTCATTTGAAACAGACGTTTGGGTAAGTATTCGATGTCCAAAATCTACAAAATCAGTGTCAAAAGAAAGATATAAGAGTTTAATTTTAAAGAGCTAGGTCCTGCCTGAATTCACTTTTGGTATTAAAAATTATAGCTGAAAAAGTGTATAAGGGTCAGTTTATCGAAAAAATTTCAGATCCTTGGTTTTATGTCCAAAGAGAGAAATATCAGGTTCTAAGCATAAATAATTCATAATCAATATAGGAACAGAGACTAATACTTCTATAGGATGGGGTTAGAACACTTACCTTTGAAACTTATGACCCTAAATGAGAAGATTTGAGCAAGAAACCTCAAAGCCCCAATTTTTTTTCTTCTTCTTCTTCCCCCTTTTTCTTCTCTTCTTCTTTCTTTCTTTCTCCTGTTCTTCCATGCAGCTACCTTCTTTGGTTCCTTATGAACGAAGGCAGAGAGGCTTAAACGGTGGGATTTATATTTTTGTACATTTTACAGTTTAGTCCTTGTATTATTATATTTACAATTAGGTCCTTAGGGTTTACATATAGGTCCTCAAATTTTTTTTTCTTTTTGAACAAATCCCCCAAATCTTATGAATAAGTTCTCAGATTCATATTTTGACTCTTTTATCAAATTTAAAATAGATACTTATATTACAACTAGAAACTTATATGAAAATTCAGAAATGAGGGATGTTACATAAGTGAGGATGAGATCACTCGCTATATGAAGTACATAGATAACTCCACTCTTGTTTAGTATTACATATTGAGCTCTATGACTCCTGAGTTATAAAGACAGCATGAAAAGATAGATGCCAAATCCATTCTCCTACATGTCTGCAAATTATTTGAGCAACAGGGAATGACTCAGCGATATGAGATATCCAATAGCCTCTTCCGCGCTAGGATAACTGAGAGGACACCAGTTCAAAACCATATTCTAAAAATGATTAAGTGGATTGAGAAACCCACAGGTCTAGGAATGGAAAGGGCAGACCAGAAAGAAAATGAAAGTAGAAAAGTCCCTTAAGAAGGGCAAGGGCAAGGGCAAACCAGGTAAAGCAAATATTGCTAAGAAAGACACGACAAAGGACAAAGGCCAGTGCTTCCACTATGACAAAGATGGGCACTGGAAGAGGAACTACAAAGAAAACCTACAGAGAGGGCGAAACAGAAGCTTAGAGAAGCTTCAGGTACTTTCATGATCAATCTCCATTTGTCAAACTCTTATGATAACATATGGGTATTAGATACTGATAGTGCTTATCATATTTATAATTCATTGCAAGTTCTGGCAAGACCTAGGAGATTAGCGAGAGGCGAGATGGACCTCAAGATGGGAAATGGAGTAAAAGTTACTACAGTAGCTGTTGGCAAGGTTGCCCTACATCTGCTTAGTGGAGCGATTATTGCATTAGATGCATATTATTTTATTCCTTCTATTATCAAAAATATTATTTCTCTTTCATGTTTGAAAGTTAGTGGATATAAATTAGTTTTTGAAAACAATGGTTGTTCAATATTATTAGATGATGAGATCATCACGAGAGGAACATTGCATAATAGTTTATTTATGCTAGATACTGCTCCACATATCATGAATGTAAGTATGTCCAAGAGGAAACGAGGTGAGGTAAACTATACAATCCTATGGTATTGTAGGCTAGATCATATCTATGAGGGAAGGATTCAAAAGTTGCTAAAGGATGGATATCTAGATTCATTTGGCTATGAGTCATATGCAACTTGCAAGCCTTGCCTTCGTAAAAAACTGACCAATTCTCCATTTATGGAACTGGAGAGAGAGTTACTAAGCTGCTAGAACTCATACATAGTGATATATGTGGACCCATGTCAACTCATGCCATAGGTGATTACTCCTACTTTATTACTTTTACTAATGATTTCTCAAGGTATGGATATATGTACTTGATGAAGTACAAGTCTGAGGCCTTTAAGAAATTCAAAGAGTATAAGAATGAAGTGGAGAACCAGACTGAAAATAGTATCAATGCTCTTCGATCAGATCGAGAAGGTGAGTACTTGAGTACAAAGTTCACCTAGTTCCTCAAGGACCATGGGATTCTATCCAATGGACACCTCCTTATACACAGCTCAATGGTGTATCTGAAAGGAGGAATCATACACTGTTAGACATGGTGTAGTCCATGATTAGTTTCACAAACCTACCATCTCATTCTGGGAATACTCCATAGAGATCGTAGCTTACCTTCTAAACAGAGTTTCAACTAAATCAGTAGCGTCTACACCATATGAGATATAGAAAGGGAAGAAGTCTGATCTTAAGATTGTTAAGATTTGGGGCTGTCTTGCCTACGTTAAAAGACACAACCATGATAACTTGGAATTGAGGATGGAGTGGTGCAAGTTCGTGGGATACCCTAAGGAAACTTGTGGATATTATTTTTATCATCCCGAGGACCAACAGGTCTTTGTAGCTAAGAGAGCGATGTTCCTTGAGAAGGAACACATTCTTGGCGGAGACAGTGGGAGCTTGATAGAGTTGAGCGAGGTTGGAGAACTTAGCTCAAGCACCACTCCATAGCTCGAGTTTGTTCAAGCACATAGTACATAAGTTCCGACGTTACGTAGGTCCGGCAAAGTATCCCATCCTCCTAAGAGATATGTGGGACATATTAGAGGAGAGAATGTTGATGATATTGATCCTTAGACCTACAAGGAGGTTATTATGAGTATAGACTCTGGGAAGTAGCAAGAAGCCATGAATTCTAAGATAGATTTCATGTACTCCAATAAGGTTTGAAACCTGCTTGATGCACCCAAAGGTATTATACCCATTGGTTGCAAGTGGATCTTCAATAAGAAGATCGGAGTAGATGGAAAGGTAGAGACCTATAAAGCAAAGTTAGTGGCTAAAAGGTATCGTCAAAGGCAAGGTATTGACTATGATGAAACCTTCTCACCTATAGCCATACTAAAATTCATCCACATTCTATTAGTTATTGCATCACACTATGATTATGAGTTTTGACAAATGGACGTGAAAACCGCGTTCTTCAATGACAACCTTAAGGAGGAGGTGTATATGATACAATATGAGGGATTCATGTCCAAGGATTGCCTAGATAAGGTGTGTAGATTTCTTAGGTTCATTTATGGACTAAAGTAAGCTTTTCGAAGTTGGAACATAAGATTTGATGAGGCAATCAGATCTTATGAATTCATTAAGAACGAAGATGAGCCTTGTATGTATAGGAAGTTAAGTGGGAGCACAACACCTTCTTGGTATTATATGTGAATGACGTCCTAATCATTAAGAATGATGTAGGAATGCTCTCCATAGTAAAGACTTGGCTATCTAGACACTTCTCCATGAACGACTTAGGGGAAACATCCTACATTTTGAGGATTTAGATCTATAGAGATAGATATAAAATGATGATTGACTTGTCCCAATCTAGGTACATAGACCCCATTGTCAAAAGGTTTGGCACGAAAAATTTCAAGAGAGGTCTCATACCGATGAGACATGAGATATCATTTTATAGGAGTATGTCCCCAAAGATTCATGAAGAGAAAGAGAACATGGATAGGATATCCTATACCTCAGCGATAGGGTCTATCATGTATGACATGCTATGTACCAAGCCTGATATAGCGCATGCTCTGTGTCACAAGTAGGTATCAGGCGGATCCAACCTTAGAACATTGGAAAGCAGTAAAGTATATCCTTAGGTACTTGAGAAGGACTAAGGATCTTTTACTAGCATATGAAGGTAGTAGCCTTAGGGTTGAAGGCTACACGAACTCGAGTTTCCAGTTTGATGTCGATGATAGCAAGTCTAATTCAGGGTATGTGTTCACCCTGAATGGAGGAGTAGTAAGCTGGAAGAGTTCAAAGCAAGATACTACTACTAACTCGACCATAGAGGCAGAGTGCATTGTTCTAGTAGAGGTAGCAAAAGAGGGAGTTTGGATGAAGAAGTTAATCATATATTTTGGGAGTCATGTTAGACAATGAGGAGTCGATTCCCTTCTATTGCGACAACAATGGGACGATTGCTTAAATGAGGGAACTTGGGTCTCATCAGAAGTATTCTAAGGAGGTTCCAGCTTATTAGAGAGATTGTGGCTGAAGAAGATGTAGTAGTGGAAAGAGTTTCATCCGAAGATAACATCGCAGATCCACTAACAAAGCCATTGTCTTAGATTATCTTTGAGCATCACAGGGGTTTGATGGGGATCAGATATATAAGTGATTTGCTTTAGGTTAAGTGGGAGATTGCTAGTCATAGGTGCCATACAAACCAATCACGTGAGTGATAGCACGTGTGACATGATACATATTCTTTTTTATTATTATATTTTGATATTTTTTCACTTTATATTACTTGTTACATATATACATATATATTGTGATGTCCATGGATCTGTGCAATGAGAATCATATTGTGATGAGATCATAATAATGAGACTGATTTACTTTTAGACACAAACCCTAAATAATCCTAGTCATAGGTTACTCGAGAATGACATCGAGATAACCAGATAAACTGGTGTGCTATATACTTGTCCATATGATGGAGGCAGTTGGTCTCATAGTTGATCATGTAGGGACACTAAGGATACAGTGTAGGTACTCATTGGAGAATGAGTTCACTGATTGATCCACTCACGCAATACTGGATGGTTGATGATGCCTTATTGTCAAACAGTGATTTCATAGTGTAACATCCCTCATTTCTAAATTTTTGTATAAGTTTTTAGTTATAATGTATCTATTTTAAATTTGATGAAAGAGCCAAAGTATGAATATGAAAACTTATTCATAAGATTTGAGGGATTTGTTCAAAAAAAAATTTTTTTTGAGGACATATATGTAAACCCTGAGGACCTAATTGTAAATATAATAATACAAGGACTAAACTACAAAATACATAAAATTATAAATCCCACCATTTAAGCCTCTCTGCCTTCGTTCTTAAGTAACTAGAGAATGCAGCTGCATGGAAGAACAGAGAAAGAAAGAAAGAAGAAGAGGAAAAAAAAGAGGGAAGAAGAAGAAAAAATTTGGGGCTTTGAGGTTTCTTGCTCAAATCTTCTCATTTAGGATCATAATTCTCAAAGGCAAGTATTCTAATCCCATCCTATAGAATTATTAGTCTTTGATCTCATATTTATTTTGAATTATTCGAAAGATTTCAGCCTAGAACCTGATATTTCCCTTGTTAGATACAAAAATCATGGATCTAAAATTTTTTGGTAAACTGACCCCTATACATTGTTTTCGCCATAATTTTTAGCACCAAACGTGGATTTAGGCAAGACCTTATTTGAAAGTAAACTCTTAACCTTTCTTTTGACACTGATTTTGAAAATTTTGGACACCGAATACTTACCCAAACGTCTATTTCAAATGAGCCTATGGATGCTGCAAAACAAGGATCAAAATTTCTAACCTTTCGATACTAAAATGCCTATAAGTCCCTATTGGAAATTCTGATTTATACCAAACTAACTTCATTCGAAACTACACTTGTATACCTTTCTTTTGACATATAGATTGAAAATTTTGGTATTCAAATGCCTATCTTGTTATCTGTTGAAACTGACCCTATGAATTCTGCAAAACAGTGATTTTGTTTTTGACCTTTGGTTACTAAATCAATGGTAACTCCTTGTTGGAGACCTTGATTCATACGAAATTTATTTAATCAGAAAATAGATTGATATATCTTTCAACAATAGCTTTCTTGAGGGTATTATAACATAATTGGAAATCTGAAGTATTTATCCAATGTGCCTCTCGAATTATGCCAGAAATCGAGCTTTGGTCGATTTTGTATATTCTTGTTTCATTCCTTTGGAAATTGATATCCTTTAGCTTTCTTATTCAATTGAGCTTTATATTACTGCTTTGAATTCTTATATGCTCTTGTCCTTAAAATTATTTTCATTCTTGAAAACTATTGTGTAACGTTTATGCTATATCGTATTGACTCATATAGGCACATGTATATCCCATTGTTCCGCATTTGCTTTCGATATGTGCCTATTCCAGTTTCATTTCTTTGGACATTGAATTCATCTAACCTTCTTATTTGAAGTGAGTTATATGTGATTGCTTAGAATCCTTGAATGCTCTTGCTTTCATTTCCTTTCAAATCTAAATACAATTGTGAAAGATTATTGCTTACTTCGTATTGACTCATAAAGGCATATGTACGTTTTGTTGTTCCGCGTGTGTTTCCGATATGTGATATTCATTGTTCATACTATCCTTTTGTACTCTGGTGTTTGTGGGATATTGTGAACCTTTGCCAGAAATGGTGAAGGGAGTTATGCATAGAGCCTATGATACTCTGCCGGCCCTTATGACTTCACTCAGACGTGGGTGGATGGAGCTCCCAAACGTGGGAGACCTCCCATATGTGGGAGACTTATGTTTGGTGGTCATTAGAAATGGATGTACCATATTATGTTATGGTCCCACTTCACCTTTTGTAATTTGATATGGTATCCAGAGCTTTGGTTATGTGTTTCTATAAATGCTCTGAATAAGAATGATATGAATGCAATGTCAAATTCGACGTTTGAGCTTCTGTTTCGTATTCATCTTTGAAATGCTCCGAAATGGTCCATACACCATTGATATGTTCCGAAATATTTTATTTATCATTGATATGCTCTGAAACATCTCATACGCCTATGATATGCTCCGAAATGTTTCATTTGCTATTGTTATGCTTCGAAATATTCCATATGTAGTTGATATGCTCCGGGACATTTCATACGCTATTGATATGCTCCAATTACTCTATGCTCCATCTGTTATGAACCAAATAGGTTTTGAATGACATGACACATATGATTTTGTATCTAATGAGATGGTATCCTTGAGAATTCTTGTATTCTACCTTGCATTATGATATCTTACTTGTTTGAAACCGTTTCTTTTGTTCTGAATATGCTTTGTCACTTGCTTAGCTGTTTTTAGCTCACTCCATTGTTATATAAATCTTTCAGGTCAAGTTGTCACTCTTTGAGATGTTTTGAATTGGGCTGAGGCAGTGGAGAGCTATTCAGAATTATGGGCAAGTTTTGTTGGTTATTATGTTATTGTTGTATAAGCATATTTTGTATGTAATGAAATGTTGTTGACGAATCGAAATGGATATATTGTGTAAAAGTGTTAGAAGATCTCTCTTATCTAGAATTTCAGAATGTTAAGTTTAGTTTATGATGATATGAACTTATGGTGAATAGTTGGAGTTCTGATTGTATAATTTATTTAGCTTGTGGATTTATAAATGTTGTTCATGTTTATCAAGTTGGCTTGGGTTGTTATAAATGTGAATTATCGAGTGATGTGATATATGATTATAAATTGCACAGTTTTATAGATGTGAATTTGATAGAATGTTTTTTAGTGTCCTCAAATGTTAGTTTGGATCCTGGATTGGTTTGTGATGAGAATTTTAATAATATCATGAATTTTTTGAGGGGCGTGATAGAGGTGGTATCAGAGCATGGTTTGAGGATTACTGAAATATTTGATATATTAATGTGTAAAATATATTGAGGTCTAGTGAACTATAGTGATCGGTGAAAATTTTCTTTGATGCATTTTAGGAATCTAGGATGACGAGGACATTTAGTCCTCCTACTTCATCTACTTTTGATTAATTAAGTATGATGAAAGGGTTGATCGAGGATACTAAATCAGAGTAGCGCAATGAAAGCATGGTAGACCTAATTTCATTGGTGGTAGAAAAATGAATGATGCAAACAGAGAAGATATTTGATGTACAAAATTGTTCTGATGATCAAAAGATTTCTTTTGCCACCTTATATTAGAAGTAGAGGCTGATCATTAATGGCAACAATGAAAAGAATTTTTAGAGATCAGTGGCAAGAATGATAAGGACAAGTTTACCAATAAAAATATGATTGAAAATGAATCAGAAAGTAATAACAAGAGGGTCAAGACATTTGGATTTGAAATAGGAAGTCACCACAAAAGACTCAATCATGTGTGATTTACAAGTTAAATTATGAAACAAATTTATATTTTCGGGTGATAGGAGTCTATTTTGTTTATAGAAAGTTGGATCATAAAATAAAAAACTGCCTTTTAAACAAGAAGAAAGAGTCACTGCCTCTTAAATCATCAGCCCATGTCAGAGTGTATGCTATCACTAAATATGATTCTAAAACTTCTGAATTAGTAGTCGAAGGTATTATACATGTTTATGAAAGAATGCAAATATTTGTTTGACCATGGGTCCTATCTACGATTTGATTCGTAATATTTTGCTTATCACTTGGGCACTCAACCTAGACCACTGCATTATGTGATATATGTAAATATAATCATTGGAGATTCTTTGATAACGACCTTGAATCTAATCCTCTTGTCTGATTTTATTGGAGAACTTAATCTTTTTGTTAATTTAGTTCTCCTAGAGATTTGGAGTTTTGATATTATACTTGGTATGGATTGGCTATCTTCCTATCATACCAATATGGATTGGTATATAACAAATGATCACTTTTTGCATATTTGATCAATCGATCTTTTATTTTGAGAGTATTAGACATGATTTATCTCCTTGCCTAATGTATCCCAAGATGATTTGTCCGAATTACCTCCAAAACGTGACTTTGCTTTTGATTTGGTCTTTGGGACAATCCCAATATCAAAGCCTCTCTATAGAATGACATCATTTGAGTAAGTGGAATTAGAAAGGCAACTACAAGGACTATTAAATAAGGATTTTATTTAGCTTAATATTTCATCATGGGGTGCTCCGGTGTTAGTTAAAAAGATGGATGGAATATTGAGGCTTTGTATTGATTATAGACAATTGAATCAGGTGACCATCAAAAACAAGTATCTCATACCCAGAATTGATGATTTGTTTGGTCAACTGTAGGGTGCACAAGTATTCTCTAAGATTGACCTGAGATCAGGTTACTATCAGTTGAAGATCAAGGAGGAGGATATTCCAAAAATAGCTTTTAGAACTCGATATGGTCACTATGAATTCTTGGTGATGCCTTTTGGTTTGACTAATGCCCCTACAACTTTTATGGAACTAATGAATAGGATAGTTCAACTGCTCTTGGATGGCTGTGTAATTGTATTCATTGACGACATATTGGTGTATTCAAGGAGTAATCTAGAGCATGAGGAACACTTGAGAAATGTATTGTCCATACTAAGAGAAAAGAAGTTGTATGCAAAGTTCAACAAATGTGAATTATGGTTGAATGAAGTTGCTTTCTTAGGCCATGTGATTTCAAGGAAGGGCATATCTGTTGATCCAAAGAAAGTAGAAGCTGTAGTTAAATGGGAAGTACCAACAAATGTAACATAAGTTAGAAGCTTCTTGGGCATGACAGATTATTACAGGAGATTTGTGGAGGGATTTTCTCGAATCGCTCAATCTCACACCAAACCCACTAAGAAGAATGTGAAATTTGTAGGGGATGATGATTGTGAGCAAAGTTTTCAAGAGTTAAAATGAAGATTGACTAATGCCCCTATTCTCACTACTCCAAGTGGTAGTGAGGGATTTGTAGTTATTACTGATGCTTCAAGAAAGGGTCTTGGATGTGTTTTGATGCAGGAAGGGAGAGTGATTGCTTATGCTTCTAGACAACTAAAAGGTTATAAACTGAATTATCTAACTCATAATTTGGAATTGGCAGCAATTGTTTTTGCTCTAAAGATTTGGAGACATTATTTGTATGGTCGGCAATTTAAAATTTTTACAGATCACAAGAGTTTGAAATATATTTTCACTCAGAAAGACTTAAACATGAGGCAACGAAGATGGATAGAACTTCTAAAGGATTATGATTGTGCCATCCGTTATCACCCGGGCAAAGCCAATGTGGTAGCTGATGCTCTTAGTAGAAAATCTACATGTTTTATGGCTAGTCTGGTCGTGAAGCAAAGGAAGTTATTAGAAGAAAATTTTGATTTGAATGCTATGAGGAAAGAGCAAGACTCAATGATATTGATGGCCTCCAATCAGGTGCAATCTGATCTTATTCAACAAATTAAGAAAGGACAATTACAAGATCCACGTTTAATCTACTTAAGGAATGAAATAGAAAAGAAATTGAAGCCAAAATTTCAAGTAACAAAAGATGGCCTATTTAGATTTGGGAATAGAGTGTGTGTACCAAATGAACCAGATATTAAGAACCAAATCCTAAAGGAAAGTCATACTTCAAAGTACACCATGCATCTTGGGAGCACTAAGATGTATAGAGATCTCCAAAGTCATTATTGGTGGGAAGGCATGAAGAAGGAAAAGGTTAAAAACTGCTCAGAATCGTCAAAAGAGTTATGCTGACAATAGAAGATGAGATATTGAGTTCGAAGTTGGAGATTTTGTGTTCTTAAAGGTTTCCCCTTCCAAAGGCATTATAAGGTTTGGGAAGAAAAGAAAGTTAAGCCCAAGATTTATTGGACCTTTTGAGGTCCTTGAGAGGGTTGGTTCTGTCGCTTACAAAATTGCCTTGCCACCATCGTTGTGCCATATCCATAATATATTCCATGTTTTGATGATTAGAAAGTATATATCTGATCCTTTTCATATCATTAAGCATGAGCTGATGGAGATCAATAAAGATTTATCTAATGTGGAAGAGCCCACTCAGATTATTGATAAGAAAGAAAAAATCCTAAGGAATCGGGTCATCCCTCTAGTTCAAGTAATTTGGAGACATCATTCTGGAGAGGAAACAACTTGGGAGCTAGAGGAGGAAATAAAAAAGATTTATCCCCATCTTTTCATTGATAGAGGTATGATAAATTTAGAGGACTAAATTTTTCTTTTAACGGGGGGAGAGTGTAACATCCCTCATTTCTGAATTTTCGTATAAGTTTCTAGTTATAATGTAAGTATCTATTTTAAATTTGATGAAAGAGCCAAAGTATGAATCTAAGAACTTATTCATAAGATTTGGGGGATTTGTTCAAAAAAAAAAATCTGAGGACCTATATGTAAACCCTAAGGACCTAATCTTAAATATAATAATACAAGGACTAAACTATAAAATGCACAAAATTACAAATCTCACCGTTTGAGCCTCTCTGCCTTCGTTCTTAAGGAACTAGAGAAGGCAGCTGCATGGAAGAACAAAGAAAGAAAGAAAGAAGAAGAGGAAAAAAAAGGGGGAAGAAGAAAAAAAAAAAATTTGGGGCTTTGAGGTTTCTTACTCAAATCATCACATTTAGGGTCATAATTCTCAAAGGCAAGTATTCTAATCCTATCCTACAGAATTATTAGTCTTTGATCTCATATTTATTTTGAATTATTCGAAAGATTTCAACCTAGAACCTGATATTTCCCTTGTTAGATACAAAAATCATGGATCTGAAATTTTTCGGTAAACTGACCCTTATACATTGTTTCAGCCATAATTTTTAGCACCAAGAGTTGATTTAGGTAGGACCTTATTCATTTGAAAGTAAACTCTTATACCTTTCTTTTGACATTAATTTTGAAAATTTTGGACACCGAATACTTACCCAAACGTCTGTTTCAAATGAGCCTATGGATGCTGCAAAACAGGGATCAAAATTTTTGATCTTTTGATACTAAAATGCCTATAAGTCCCTGTTGGAAATTCTGATTTGTATCAAACTGACTTCATTTGAAACTAGACTTGTAGACATTTCTTTTGACATATAGATTGAAAAATTTGGTATTCAAATGTCTATCTTGTTATCTGTTGAAGCCGACCCTATAAATTCTGCATAACAGTGATTTTGTTTTTGACCTTTGGTTACTAAATCAATGGTAACTCCTTGTTGAAGACCTTAATTCATACAAAATTTGTTTCATCAGAAAATAGATTGATATATCTTTCGATAATAGCTTTCTTGAGGGTATTAGA
Source organism: Musa acuminata AAA Group (assembly GCF_036884655.1). Lineage (NCBI taxonomy): Eukaryota > Viridiplantae > Streptophyta > Magnoliopsida > Zingiberales > Musaceae > Musa > Musa acuminata. The sequence goes on along the minus strand of NC_088335.1, from coordinate 16,874,695 downwards.
GCATAATTGGTAATCTGAAGTATTTATCCAATGTGCCTTTCGAATTCTGCTAGAAATCGAGCTTTGGTCGATTTTGCATATTCTTGTTTCATTCCATTGGAAATTGATATCCATTAGCTTTCTTATTCAATTGAGTTTTATATTACTACTTTGAATTCTTGTATGCTCTTGTCTTTAAAATTATTTACATTCTTGAAAACTATTGTGTAACCTTTATGCTATATCGTATTGACTCATATAGACACATGTATATCCTATTGTTCCGCATTTGCTTTCGATATGTGCCTATTCTAGTTTCATTCCTTTGGACATTGAATTCATCTAACTTTCTTATTTGAATTGAGTTATATATGATTGCTTGGAATCCTTGAATGCTCTTGCTTTCATTTCCTTTCAAACCTGAATACAATTGTGAAAGATTATTACTTACTTCGTATTGACTCGTAAAGGCACATGAACGTTTTGTTGTTCTGCGTGTGCTTCCGATATGTGCTATTCATTATTCATACTATCCTTTTGTACTCTGGTGTTTGTGGGATATTGTGAATATTTGCCAGAAATAGTGAAGGGAGTTATGCTAGAGTCTGTGATGCTCTGTCGGCTCTTATGACTTCACTCAGACGTGGGTGGATGGAGTTCCCAAACATGGGAGACCTCCCAAATGTGGGAGACCTCCCAGACGTGGGAGACTTATGTTTGGTGGTCATTCAGAAATGGATGTACCATATTATGTTATGGTCTCACTTCACCTTCTGTATGTTTGATATGGTATCCAGAGCTTTGGTTATGTGTTTCTATACATGCTCTGATAAAAATGATATGAATGCAACGTCAAATTCGATGTTTGAGCTTCTATTTCGTATTCGTCTTTGAAATGCTCCGAAATGGTCCATACGCCATTGATATGTTCCGAAATATTTCATTTATCATTGATATGCTCCGAAACATCTCATACGCCTTTGATATACACCGAAATGTTTTATTTGCTATTGTTATGCTTTGAAATGTTCCATATGTAGTTGATATGCTCCGGGACATTTCATACGCTATTGATATGGTCAAATTACTCTATGCTCCATCTGTTATGAACCAAATAGGATTTGAATGACATGACACATATGATTTTGTATCTAATGAGATGGTATCCTTGAGAATTCTTGTATTCTGCCTTGCATTATGATATCTTACTTGTTTGAAACTGTTTCTTTTATTCTGAATATGCTTTGTCACTTGCTGAGCTATTTTTAGCTCACTCCATTGTTATATAAATCTTTCAGGTCAAGTTGTTACTCTTTGAGATGTTTTGAATTGGGCTGAGGCAGTGGAGAGCTATTCAGAATTATGGGCAAGTCTTTTTGGTTATTATGTTATTATTGTATAAGCGTATTTTGTATATAATAAAATATTATCGACTAATCGAAATGGATATACTGTGTAAAAGTGTTAGAAGATCTCTCTTATCTGGAATTTCGGAATGTTAAGTCTAGTTTATGTTGATATGAACTTGTGGTGAATAGTTGGAGTTCTGATTGTATAATTTATTTAGCTTGTGGATTTATAAATGTTGTTCATGTTTGTCAAGTTGGCTTTGGTTGTCATAAATGTGAATTATCTAGTGATGTGATATATGATTATAAACTGCACAGGTTTTATAGATGTGAATTTGATAGAATATTTTTCAGTGTCCTCAAATGTTAGTTTGGATCCTAGATTGGTTTGTGATGAGAATTTTAATAATATCATGGATTTTTTGAGGGGCGTGACACATAGTCCCAGTAATATATCTAGTCCTTAAACTTGAGACACCATGGGTGTCCTGTATGAGTACTCCACTCTTTGACACAGGACTTATAGGCTTGGAAGTTCCAAATCTAGTATAACTGGTTATTGGGAGTAGCAGCCAAACTTACGAGGGCTATTGAGTGTCGATAGAGGATCATCCACTCTTAGTATCATGAGAGGAATATCTCGTATGTTCTTACTCAAACAAATCTTTGGCCAAGGTCATTCGGATTAAGAGAGAAAGAGTTCTCCGAGAGAATCCGATTAGAGCGAGACTTGAGGAGAAACCGTATGGGCCTAACAGCACAATACCTGATATATGGTATCTAGGATATTAGATGATTGAGGGACTATAGGTACATGATAACTGAGGATAGATAGGTCCAAATGATTGGATTCCCTTGTATCGTTTGGGGATTGTGGTGTAGTGGCCTAGTACGTTCGTAGTCGATGAGTTGAGTAAATTATTATGGAGATAGTAATTCATTGAGCCACAAGGAGTTCTGATAGATATGACTCATGGCTAGCTCGGTATTGAGCCTAGAGGGTCATATGCATATGGTAGGTGTTGCGATTAGTAGAGGTTCGGATATGAGATATCCGCTGGAGCCCATATCTTATTAGATATCCAATAAGCCTCTGAATTATTGGATCCTATAAATAAGATCCAATAAGAGCTAATAAGAGATTATTGGGTAGAGACCCACTAATCTAAAAGGCTTGGATAATTGGATGGAGATCCAATATCTAATAGGGCAGGATCCATTAAGGTTAACTGGGGCCTCTATAAATAGGAGGGAACTAAAGGCCCATAGGCTGGGGCTTCTTGGTAGCCACCTCCTATTCTCCTCTCCCCTTCTCCTCCTCAGATAGCAGGCCTATAGATTTGAGGAGCGTCATTGCAGCCCTATTGTGTAGATCACTGCTAGAGAGGAGGATGCTTGACTACCTTAATCCACTCCTACAAATCTATAGGGATTCAAGAATATACGATCTCCCCAAGTAACACAACTATCTTTCTAGCATGCAGTTTTCGATTTTACAAATTTTGCACACCAATCTTCGCATGACGATGAATACATATTGGGAAATTTAGGTTTTTGTTTTTTGTTCTTCTGCTGCGTATATTAGACAACCGCCGAGTCCAACGATGAATACCCTTAGATTTTTCTATCGTGGTTAGAAGGACAAATTGCATGCTTTACTTGCAGAATTCAGAATTAGACAACCACCGAATCCAACCAAATTTCAGTAAGGAGAGAGTTTAAATAGGCCTCTAGAGAAGTAGGGACAGCCCTCGAACATGCTTTAGCCATGCATGAGGGTGGACTTCCTGCGATGGGAAGAAGGAGACACGGTGGGGTGGATTTCGCGCGCTAAACATTACTTTCTCTACTACAGAACTTCGGATGATGCTATGGTGGAAATTGCTGTCATCCACCTTGAAGGAGATGCTATTCAATGGTACAATTATCAGGAATACAATTATGGGGCTCCGACGTGGAATCTATTTAAGAACGCACTACTGAATCATTTCGGACCTACGGTGTATGAAAATATCGATGGCTAACTCGCAAAGATTCGACAAACCTCTACGATTCAAGAGTACCAAACTAGGTTTGAGAAGCTATCCTACCTTGCTCATGATTGGAGTGATCATCAATTGTTAGGAACATTCATCGAAGGACTCAAGCCAGAGATAAAAGAAGAGGTTAAGGCATGATAGCCCCATACCGAGATGGCTGCGATTTCTTTTGCCCGAATACAAGAAGAACGGCTCAACCAAGATTTGGAGGATGAGAACCTTTCCTAGGCCCACGGAATATAAACATCCTTCTGCTCCCGGCCATCCTTTGCTGCCAAAAAAATTGACAAGAGAAGAACTATATGAACGATCAGCAAAGGGTCTTTGTTAGCATTACGACGAGCCATGGAATCGGGATCATCGCTGCAAAAGGGGCCACCTCCTACTGATTGAACCTCTTGAAGACATAGAAGAGGAGGTCCAGGAGCATGAGGAAGAGGTCGCAGATGAAGAACAACAGCTGATTAATATTACGATGTATACCCTTGTCGGTTACGTGAACCCACAAACGATGAAAGTGGGAGGACTTCTGAAGCAATTGTTAGGTAAGGGGTCGGCACTAAGAGGGGGGGTGAATTAGTGCAGCAGTAAAAATTACGTCGGTTTTGAAAACTTTTCATACGATAAAAGCCGAACTCAGAAATGCTTAACTTGAAACACGTGTTCGTAAATGTATTGAAGGTAGTAAGTAAGTAAAATGGTTTGTAGTAAAGTAAATGGCAACAATAGAAATGCAAACTAGAGAACATGCCAATTTTATAGTGGTTCGGTCGCCATGACCTACATCCACTCCGTCGATTCCTCTTCCATCGAGGCCATCGGCATCTATTATCGATCTTCCTTTAATAGGCGAAGATCAACCTCCTTCTTACACCCCTCTTCTCTTTTTACCGGAATTAGGAGACAACCCTTACAAGCACTCACTCCTCTCTCAAACTATTCTAGCACTTAGACTAGAAGAGGAGGTTTCTCACAAGAGATTACAATACCGTTTTACCCTCTTTAAATTCTTTATGCTTGTGTATGTTAATCAGGGATGAGAGGGGTATTTATAGGCCTCAAGTTGATTCAAACTTGGAGCCTAAAAACATCTCATCCCGGGTTCCCTGGGTTCAGGCGGTACCACCGCCAGTGTCAGCCTGACACTGACACTACGCTGGATGGTACCACCGCCTAGACTGGCGGTACCATCGCCTGATACAGTCTCAAAGACTATGCCACGACGGTGCTGCCTCTTGGATCACTAATTGGGCCTTTTATTGCGCCCAACACAGTCCTTACATGGGCCCAACTGGCCCCTAATTGGGTTGGCCCAATTCCAATCTCAATTACATGCTAACTATGAAATCTAAGACATTTACTAAGCTAAACAAGTCCGTAAGTCTAGTTTCTTCCGGTGAGCTTTCGGCGATCTTCCGACGAACTTCCGACGATCTCTAGGCAATATTCCAACAGACTCCCAACAAGCTCCTGGACTTCACTACGATCTTCTTAGCGAGTTCCGATGAGCTTCTCTGGCAAGCACCGAGACTTCTCGGCTAGTTCTTGCAGAACTTCCGATGAACGTTTGGACTTCCAACAAACTCTCAAACTCCCAATGAAATCACGTCCTTGACTCTGGGACTTCATTTTGCTTCATGCCTTGCTATCATAGTTAATCCTTACTATCGTAGTTACTAAGCTTGAATCATGTTGTCCGACATGTCATTGGTCCATCGATGCTTCATCCGATTCTTCGGCGCATCGTCCTCTCTTGCAGCCTATTGACCAATCGACCAGTTGACTCTACAACTCCGATATCCTTGACACAATATCTGCTCTTCTTGGCCCGATGCCTGAATCCATGGCCCGAAGCCTTTTGCCGATACATTGACCGATCCTCCGGCCCGACGTCCAATCTTCTAACATGTTCTCCTCCGACCCAACATGATTCTTCCTGCTTTAATTGTCTCATCATGATCGAAGCATCCTGCGTCACTCAAAATATAGATCAAATTATAAATACTATCAATTGGTTTCATCATCAAAAGATGAGATTCAACAGTCTCCCCTTTTTTTATGAGGACAACCAATTAATGACGGAGTTAAAACAAACTCTCAGAGTTTAAACAAACTCCCCCTATCAATATGCCATATTGATAGAACCTTGAATTCAAGCTGAATTCAAGTCCTTGTAAATATTCATCATGAATATTTGCAACATGTCATCATGCATAACATGATCATACTTCTCCCCCTTTGTCATCAACAAAAAGAAGTCCAACTATCTAAGTGTTTGAGATACCAATTGTTAACAAGTTCAAATCGTTGCAAATAAATCTCAAGTTTAATTATCATGCAAGTTAGAAAATTCATATCATTTAAGAGCGTGCAAGCTAGCAAGTTTTTAAAACAAATGCAAGATAGCATTCTTGTTGAAGTGTGCAAACTAGCAATTCTTGCTTCCTTTTGCAATGTGCAAGTTGCAAGTTTTGCTTCTTGAGATAGGCTAGATATCACTTTTGCTTCTCTTGAGATTGCAAGATAGCTTTTCTTGCTTTTTGAGCAAACTAAAAAGTTTTGCCTCTTTTTGCGATATGTACGTTTGCAGTTTTTGCTTCTCTTTAAATGCGTAAGCTAGCAAGTTTTTACATCTTTTTGACTTGTGTAAGCTAGCTAGCAAGCTAGCTATCTCCTCCATTGTTATTGTCAAAGGGAAGGGAAGGATAAAATTTTGTATCTCTTTTTGTCTTTATAATAATTTTCAAATCATGACAAAGATAAATAACAAAGATGAAAAATCAAGTCATGAATATCAAAATAATTTTTCATCATGAATATTTCATCATTGCATGCATCATTATCATAAGTTGAAGTATTGCATGTATAATACCAAATCATCATGTATGTAAAATATAAAATTATAATTACATGCATGATTCCAAATCATCATTCTAGAGTATCATTTCAGAAAATGATAAATATTTATTTGGACATCATTGAAAAAAAATCATAGTGTTGCATGCATTTTTATCTAAGGGAAAAATGTTAGAACCCTTGCAGATTCTAAACTTGGGGTTGATCTCTTTAGGGGATCGGCCTCCTTGGAACTCTATAGGGGTTCCTCCCTCCAAGTTGCTGCTCAAAGGCTGCAGAAAAGATTCATCTATTACTTAAGAAAAGAGAAGGAATACATGGCTATTTATAGGGCTTCTAAACCCTAACTCCTAATAGGACTCCTACTTAAGACTCTTACTTCTAACCAACTCCTAATAGGACTCCTACTCAAGACTCCTATTCCCTTACAACTCCTAATTCTTCTCTAAGAAAAAACCTCCTACATGAATGCCCCTGTCAATTAGGACTCTCCTAGCTAGAGTCCTAATAGAATGTCCCTCTCAATTAGGACTCTCCTAGCTAGAGTCCTAACAGTTTTACATGAATGTCCCTCTCAATTAGGACTCTCCAAGCTAGAGTCCTAACAGACCCGCCCTCTTCAAATCAGCCTTGTCCTCGAGGCTGATGATTCATGAATTCTAGGAATTTGATCTTCAAGTCGTCATAGTTCTCCCAAGTGGCATCTTCTATTAGTAGGTTTGCCCATTGTATTAGCAATTCAGTAGTGGATCGTCGTCGTCGAGTCACGATCCGTCGATCAATAATGGCACTTGGCTGAGTCTGAAGTTCTCCTTAGGTAGTCATATTTGGTGGGTGGCTTTAGGCTATCTCCAAGCACCTATTTACAACTTCCGTCTGGCCGTCGGTTTGTGGGTGATATGCCATACACCTTTTCAATTTAGTACCCTGCATATGGAATAACTTTGTCCAAAATCTACTCGTGAAGATGCAAATAGAATTTATCATAAGCATAATGCGTCCCTTATAGTGTAATTCTTTTGAGTCCCAATTATAATGAGCCACGGAGCTTGATGCTTCCTCCAATTTTTTTTTTTTTTTTCTTACTAGTCTCCAAATTTTCCTGCCATTCTATCTTAATATCCTCAAGGAAGTCGCTGGTTGGAAGTAAAACGACCAAAAATTCAGTTTGCTCAGGTAGCTGCGAAAGCGCATCTACAACAACATTCTCTTTTCACATTTTGTAAGTTATTTCATAATCAAATCCAAGAAGTTTTGTTACCCATTTTTGCTGCTGGGGGGAAGATATCTTCTGCTCCAAGAGATATTTTAGGCTTTTATGGTCGGTCTTGATTTGAAAGTATCGCCTGATCAAGTACAATCTCCACCTCGTTGCTGCGCGCACAATGGCGAGCATCTCCTTATCATATGTTGACATATTTTGATAGGAGAGAGATAATGCCTTGCTAGTGTATGCGAGTGATCGACCATCTTGTATGAGAATAGCTCCAATTCTGACTCCAGATGTGTCGGCCTCAATAATGAAGGGTCGGTTGAAATCTGGTAGTATTAGCACTGGCGTTGTCGTCATGGCTGCCTTAAGTTTGTCGAAGGCAGCGGAGGCTCTGTCCAACCATTGGAAGACATCTTTTTCTAGTAAGGAAGTAAGTGGTGCACTGATATTTCCATAGTTTTTCACGAACTTGCGGTAGTAGCTTGTTAAACCCAGAAAGCCATGTAGCAATTTTATGTTTCTCGAGGTCGGCCAGTTTTGCATTACTCCAATTTTGAAGGGGTCCACTGCCACACCTTCCTCTGATATGATATGCCCAAGATATTCCACCTTTTGTTGAAGAAAGCAAAAATTCGTGGTTGTTGTGTGTTCAAAAGGTGGTTTTCCATATGTCTTCTTCACATGCTCGTATTTGATGATACCCGGATCAAAGGTCCAGCTTTGTAAAGATTTGTGCTCTCTTTCATCTAGCAATTCATCTACTATTGGAATAAAGTATTTGTCCTTGATGATTATGCCATTGAGAGCTCGGTAATCAACACATATTCGCCTTGTTCCGTCCTTCTTGCGTACAAGTAGCACCGGCGAAGAGTAGAGGTTGCAACATGGCCGAATAACTCCTGTTTCGAGCATCTCTTTTATAATCCTTTCTATTTCATCCTTCTGGAGATGTGGATACTGATATGGCTGAGCATTTGCTGAAGATTTGCCTGGAAGAATCATTATACAATGATCATGACGACGGGTAAGAGGTAGGTTGCGCGGTTCGTCAAATATATTTGAAAATTCAGCAAGCAAAGGAAGTAGATTTGGATCTTCAAATTCTATTGGCTCTCCCTTAGTTTGCTGCTCAAGTTGTACCAAAAAGCCGCTGCATGCTTTTTGCAAAACATTCTCCATTTGTTGTGTGCAAATCGTTGTTATGTCGCCCCCACGTTTCCCGTGCAATGTCACCTGTTTCTCCTTACTATAAAATTTCATAATTAGTTTCATAAAATTTCAAGAAATATCACCTAATGTCGTCAACCATTTAATTCTGAGCATGGCCTCATGATTGTTAAGAGGGAGAAGGAAGAAATCTGCAATTATCTCTTGGTCCTGCAGCAATAGTTTCTCTTGCAAGCGCCTATGATCACAATTCAAAATCCGTCCGTCGGTGACCTTAACATCAAACCTGCAGCGATTCTCGATAGGTAATGATATCCGAACAGCAAGCTTACTATTTAGGAAGTTAGTAGTACTGCCCGTGTCGATGAGAACAGTGATTGGTTGTTGTTTGAGAAGGCCTCCAATTTTCATCGTTTGTGGGTTTGAGTAGTTAGCTAGTGTATGTACCGTAACTTTGGTCGGTTGTGGCTCTTCTTCTGTATCTTCTTCTTCATGTTCAAGGCTCTCTTTTGGATGTTCAATGACCTCTTCTTCTATCGGTTCAATCATAAGAAGTCCCCCTTTACGATAGCGATGCTCACGGCTCCACGGCTCGTCACAATGCCAACATAACCCCTTCGTATATCGCTCCCGAAGCTCTTCTCTTGTTAACCTCTTTGGTGTAGGGACTTGGTCGACAGTAGGGGGGGCTAAGGGCTTCAATATTACTAGTTGAGGAGAGACCCTAGTCCTCCGAGCTTCATGGTTCAATTGCTTCTCTTGATGTCATGCGAAAGAGATGGCTGCCATAAGCGTATACGGTTGTCGCGCTTTAACTTCTCCTCGGATCTCCGGCTTCAAGCCCTCAATGAAGGTCATCAATAGCTGTTTTTGAGACCAATCATGAGTTTGATCAGATAACCTTTCAAACCTGGTTTGGTACTCCTGAATGGTGGAGGTTTGTTGGATCTTTGCTAGTTGTTCGTCAATATTCTCGTAATCGGTTGGTCTGAAGCGAATCAGCAGTCCTTCTTTGAATTGTCGCCATGAAAGGACTCCATAAGTATGTTCAAACCAGTCAAACCACTGTATAGCATCCCCTTCAAGATGTATAGCTGCAATTTTCACCATAGATACATCCGCGGTTTTGTGGTACCGAAAATATCGCTCCGCGCGCGAGATCCAACCAATCGGGTCTCCTTCTTCCCATCTAGGGAAGTCCACTCTCATGCATGGATAGTTGGGGTTGGTCATAGAGCCTACCCTCCCTTGGAAGTCATCTCTTCGGGCTTGGTGTGATTGGGCAAAGCTCTCTCCTTGATATGATTTCTTCGGGCTTAGTGGTCGGCCCAATCTGAGTTCGGCAAAGAGCGTCCGAATCTTATCCTCCATTCGCGCCTCCAAGGCTTCGAATTTAGCATTGATTGCCTCCTTAGATGCCATAGTATATGGCCCCAAATCAATGATGTTAAGATCTCTCTTTTGCTATTGGGTTAAAGGCATGTATAGGTTGAGAGAAGTGATGGTCGAAAGTGTTGGTGGATTAGTGGATGTAGGCTGCGGTTTAGGCTTATTTTGTGGCTGTTTTGGGTATAGTTTGAGGGTGTGGTTTGGTAGAGTTTTAGGGCTGTAGATGAAAGTTTTGGATCTGTGATAGATGGTAGCAAAGGTTTGACAGAAATCCGTGGAAGTTGCAGCAAGTATGTGCTGTCTTGTAAGAGTAGAATTGTTGTCGAAGAAACAACGGTTTCTCGACGTAATTTCCACCAAAAACTTGAGAGAATTGAGGAGGGAATTGATAGCAAAATCACAGTTTATATGACAGCAAGGATATCTAATTTAATCAAGAAAATTTTGGCAGTATAATAGCAAGGAAATTGGTACAAGTTGTAATTGCAGAATTATCGTCGAAAAATTTCAGCGGGTTACGATGAAAATTTGCAGCAACATAAAATCGTTTTTAGAGATGAATTTTTTAATAGATCAATCTTAGATAGAAGCCAAGATGATCTATGAAGTGTATAAGAAATTTCATTCAAAAAAGATTGCAAATAGATGGGTTAAGGCAACGATATGCAGCTGAAATTTTCTACAGCATAGATTTTCAAGTGCAGCAGATTGGACATAAAAGATCAGTAGTTTATATTAAGAATTTTTTGATGAAACCAAAGGGAAATCTACTGTTAGGAAGTGTCAAAGATGTCATAAAAATTTCGTAGAAATTTGGATAGAAAAAGCACAGTATCAAGATCAAAAAGATGGTGCTATGCGGCTGGAATTCTGCAATGTATCTTTCGTCGTAGAGATGAAAACTTTGTGACGAAAAGTTTATGCAGCAATATAAGAACGATTTTTTTTTTTTTTCGAATAAGGATAACTAAATTGCAGCAGCAGTAAGGTAGGAAACCAGAACCTGTTGCAATTCACGGGGAGATCAAAGGATGATCCGCGGTGGTGGAGATGATGGCGGAATTCGGCGACGATCTTTTAAGCAATTGTGGGAATTGCTTTGGGCGGTTGTGGAGGGCTGATGGATGGCAGTGGAAGGGCAGCGAGATGCCAAGAATGCTGCTCTGATACCAGGTGTTAGAACCCTTGTAGATTCTAAACTTGGGGTTGATCTCTTTAGGGGATCGGCCTCCTTGGAACTCTATAGGGGTTCCTCCCTCCAAGTTGCTGCTCAAAGGCTGCAGAAAAGATTCATCTATTGCTTAAGAAAAGAGAAGGAATACATGGCTATTTATAGGGCTTCTAAACCCTAACTCCTAATAGGACTCCTACTTAAGATTCTTACTTCTAACCAACTCCTAATAGGACTCCTACTCAAGACTCATATTCCCTTACAACTCCTAATTCTTCTCTAAGAAAAAACCTCCTACATGAATGCCCCTGTCAATTAGGACTCTCCTAGCTAGAGTCCTAATAGAATGTCCCTCTCAATTAGGACTCTCCTAGCTAGAGTCCTAACAGTTTTACATGAATGTCCCTCTCAATTAGGACTCTCCAAGCTAGAGTCCTAACAAAAAATCATAGTGTTGCATACATCATCCCAAATCATTTCAAGGCATATAAGCCATAAATACAAAGAAATCATGTCATGAAAGATAAGATTACTTGAATACTAAAAGACATGATTCATATAGTAAATCTCTTCTTTAACTAAAATACCAAGAATAAAAATCATAGGTGTTCAAAGAAGAGATCTTGAACAAAAAAAAATCTCAAGTAATAAATCCAAGAACTCAAGAAAAATCAAGATTCATTTACAAAATCTCCTCTTAAGAAGATAACAAATAGAATCGTAGGAGAACGATTAATAAAAAATCTTGATTCATAATAAATCATTGAAGTTATAATCAGTTCATTAATACCGAAAGAACATTCATGATTCATTTGGATAATTTTTCTCCTTTGTAAATGACAAAAAGAAGCATAGGAGATATAAGATTTTGATTCATAAATCTCAAGAATATGTGAAAGATTTGGATAAAAAGTCATTTAAATTTAACTTATCAAAATCATTTTCATGGTCCAAGAGATTCATAAAAATAGGTTCATTAGTCTCTTCTTTTTAAAAAGTCGATAAAGTAGAAAAATTTTTCAAGGAGAAAGCTTTCCTCTTTTTAGTTTGTTTCATACAAGCATGCCTTAATCTTTTTTATGCCAAATAATTTTTTAAAATGAAAGTGCAAGATTTATCATAAAAATCATCAATATCAATAACTCACAAAGATCATTAAACATAATTTTGAAATATAAACTTATTAAGCATTATCATTATGCATCATTACTTTGGGCATGATATCATTAATCGTTGAGCATCTTTAATCAAAATCGAGAAACAATATGAAAATCAACATGATACATATTAATGCTTCTTAAAAACATACATAGAATTATCATTAGATTTAAATTTAATATTTTATTACTTTATCATAAAACATACAATTTTTATGATCATTACTAGAAGGATAAGCATGATTCCTAATTTTTTATATTTTCATTACATTATTAAACATGTAATTTTCAAGAAAAAAGTATATAATTTTCTTAAACTAAATTAAAAACAACTCATGAAAAATATCAAGTAATTTTAAAGTAAACTAAAGGAGTTTCATTTGAGTTGTTTACCGAGAGTCACTAAAGCAAGGTTCGCCACTTCCTCTTCATCGGTTTGCTCCTTTTCTTCGGACGCACTCGTTTCATCCCAATTTGTGTCCTTTTTAAGTTTGTTTTTATTTTTTGATTATTGTTTCATGAACCTTTTAAATTTCATGAGGAGTTAAGTTCACCATCACTTGAATTTATGCTCGAGTGGTCTTTAATTGTTCTATGTCCCAAATCCTTCCTGTTCTTTAGAAGGTGGTTCTCAAGTTCTTCACGTGCATTGCATATCATTTCATATATGATCAATGAACCAATTAATTCTTCAATCGAAAAATGGTTCAAGTTCTTTTATTCCTGTATTGCCGTTGTTTTCGAATCCCAACTTTAGAAAGCGATCGCAAAATTTTGTTAATGAGTTCAAAATCCGAAAAACTTCTACCAAGTGCTTTTAAACCATTGATGACATTCGTAAAATGAGTGTACATGTCACCAATGGTTTCGCTTGGTTTCATATAAAATAGTTTAAAATCATGCATTAAAAGATTGACTTTAGAATATTTAACTCTACTCGTGCCTTGGTGTGTGATTTCGAGAGTGTGCCATATTTTGAAAGTCGTTTCGCACAAAGAAACCTGATTGAATTTGTTTTTGTCTAAGGCACAAAATAGAGCATTCATGGCTCTAGCATTTAGAGAAAACATCTTCTTCTCTAAATCATTCCAATGGTTCATTAGAAGAGAAGACCTTTAAAAACTAAATTCAGCTATGTGCCATAAATCGAGATTCAATTAAAGCCAGAATATTCTCGTTCGAGTTTTCCAATAAGTATAGTCCGTCCCATTGAAAAAGGAAGAATAAATGAGAGAGTGACCCTCTTGAAAGCCGAAAAGAGCCATTTCTCTTGGGTAAATTAGTGCAGCGGTAAAAATGCGGTTCCGAAACTTTTCATACAATAAAAGCCGAACTCGAAAATGCTTAACTTGAAACACATATTCGTAAATGTTTTGAAGGCAGTAAGCAAGTAAAATGGTTTGTAGTAAAGTAAATGACAACAATTGAAATGTAAACCAAAGAACACGCCAATTTTATAGTGGTTTGGTCATCGTGACCTACATCCACTCCACTGATTCCTCTTCCATCGAGGCCACCGGCATCCACTATTGATCTTCCTTTAATAGGCGAAGATCAAGCTCCTTCTTACACCCCTCTTCTCCTTTTACCGGGTTTAGGAGATAACTCTTACAAGCACTCCTCTCTCAAACTATTCTTATACTTAGACAAGAAGAGGAGGATTCTCATAAGAGATTACAACAGTGTTTTACCCTTTTTAAATTCTCTATGCTTGTGTATGTTAACCAGGGATGAGATGGGTATTTATAGGCCTCAAGTTGATTCAAACTTGGAGCCTAAAAACATCTCATCCCGGGTTTCCTGGATTCGGGTGGTACCACCGCTAGTGCTAGGCGGTAACACCGCCAGTGTCAATCTGACATTAACACTGCACTGGGCGGTACCACCGCTTGGAACTGGGCCACTGGGTGGTACCACCACCCAGACTGACGGTACCACCACCTGGCACCCTATTAAGGGCAATACCACCGCCTAAACTGGCGGTACCACCACTTGGCACCCTATTAAGGGCAGTACCATAGCCTAGACTAGTAATACCATCGCCTGACAAAGTCTTGAAGACTGTGCCATGATGGTGCTACCTCTTGGGTCACTATTTGGGCCTTTCATTGGGCCCAACACAGTCCTTACATGGGCCCAATTGGCTACTAATTGAGTTGGCCCAATTTCAATCCCAATTACGTGCTAACTACGAAATCTAAGACATTTACTAAGCTAAACAAGTCCGTAAGTCTAGTTTCTTCCAGCGATCTTCTGGCGAACTTCCAACGATCTCTCAGCGAGTTTCGACGAGCTTCTATGGCAAGCTCCTGGACTTCTCGGTTGATTCCCGCAGAACTTCCGACGAACGTCCGGACTTCCATCGAACTCTTGAACTCCCAATGTGATCTCGATCTTGACTCTGACACAACACCTGCTTTATGTCTTACTACCATCATAGTTAATCCTGCACACTTTTCTCAACATATAGATTAAATCAAACAAATTACAATTGACTTCATCATCAAAATCCAAGATTCAATAATCTCCCCCTTTTTTATGATAATAATCAATTGATGACGAAGTTAACCTTTGTTAGGATTAAGTGCACTAAGAGGGGGAGGGAGGGTGAATTAGTGCAGCGGAAAACCTTCTGCGATTAAAATCGAAAACTGCTTTCGTTCGATAGAAGTGATTTTGGTAAGAAAGCCGATTCGTAAATCACTTCAACTTTTGACTAGGAGAGATGCAGCAAAGACATGAACGCAGTTTGCAGTTATGATGGAAATCAGAATATAAGCGCAAACTGAAATACGACATTCGTACGATAAAAGCAATTTCGGTATAAAAGCTTATTCATAAACCACTTTAACTTAAGATAAGGCGAGATGCAGTTAAAGTGAAGATATAAAGTCAGTTTGCAGTTATAATGGAAATCAGAACGTAAGCGCAAACTGAAATACGACGTTCGTACAATAAAACTGATTTGCGTCTTAAACCTCGATTCAGAAAGCACTGAACTTTGAAACACGTTCGTAAAAACACAGAAGGCAGTAAGCTATTGAGGAGGTTTGCAGTAAAGATAAGATGCTCAAAGTAAATGCAAACCAAGATTTAGAGTGGTTCGGTCAATCTTGACCTACTCCACTTTTGGCTTCCTCCACCGACGAGGTCACCGACGTCAACTAGAGGCCTTCCTTCAATAGGTGAAGGCCAACTACCCTTTTACAGTTTCACTCCTTTTGACGGGCATAGGAGACAACCCTTACAGAATTTTCTCTCCTCTCTTTACAACTCAGAACTTGGAAGAACAGAGGGAGAAGAACTTTTGGCCTTTACAACAATTTCGAGCTCTAAGAATCACACAAAAGGATCAAGATTTTGGTGTAAGTTCATACCCTTTCAGTGCTGAATGGGTGGGGTATTTATAGGCCCCAACCCAGTTCAAATTTGGAGCTCAAAATTGTCAATTCCCGGAATTCCGGGATCAGGCGGTTGCACCTCCTGACTGGAGCGGTTGCACCGCCTGGCAGAGCTCGAAGACTGAGCCTCTGGGCGGTGCTACCTCTTTGTCAGGGACGGTTGCACCTCCTGATAGAGCTCGAAGACCGAGCTCAGGCGGTTGCACCTCCTGACTGAGGCGATTGCACCGCCTGGTAGAGCTCGAAGACTAAGCTCAGGCGGTGCCACCTCCTGTCAGGGGAGGTTGCACCACCCAGTCTCGCTCGGAGACTGAGCCCCAGGCGGTGCCACCGCCTGGCTGGGGCGGTTGCACCTCCCAGTCTCACTCGGAGACTGAGCCCAAGTGGTGCAACCTCCTGCCTTGGGCGGTTCAACCGCTTGGCAGAAATCAGGGTCCGAATGGGTTGATTCATTCGGCCCAATTTGGGTTTTTCAGGGGCCCAATTGCCCCAAGATTAAGTTAATGGGATCACCTCCCATTTCTAACTTAATCAATGTGCTAACTATGATTTTTCCTAAGACATTTACTGCAACTTGCTCCGGTGCGTCAATCGCTTCTTCCGGTGAGCTTCCGGCGAACTTCCGTCGATCATCAGATGAACCCTCGGTGATGCTCCTGCGGACTTCTGGCAAACTCCTGGACTTGCGACGATTCACTTGGCGAGTTCCGACGAGCTTCTTTGGCAAGCTTATGGACTTCTCGGATTTGTTCCCGCAGAACCTCCGACGACTGTCCAAACTTCCGTCGAACTCTCGAACTCCCAACATGATCATTGTCTTGACTCCGGCGCAACTCCTGCTGCATGTCTCACTTTCATCGTAGTTAATCCTGCACACTTATCTTAACATATAGATTAGATAACAAATGATAATTGACTTCATCATCAAAATCCGAGATTCAACAACCTTAACTCTCCCTATCTATATGCTATACTTGAGAAAAGACATTCTTGAATTCATGGCCTTTGAATTCAAGAGACATATTGATAAATTAAGTTCATTTAAACTTATCAATATACACATCATGATTCCTATCATGATCTAACATTTTCAAAATGATATCAAGGCATGACATCCATTTCCAAGTATGATTTTTCAAATATGAAAGATGACAAACATAGCAATTCATCATTTTATGGCAAGATATCAATTTGTAAAATTACAAGTTAAGCTCTAGATATCTTATCATAAAGAAGAAAATTTATCAAGCAAACATTTCAAGTATAAAATTGCATACATTTATCATCAATTTACCACATTTTGGTATTATTTCTCCCCCTTTATTATCGACAAAAAGGATATTTCAAGCATTCTTACCAATTCAACAATTCAAGTATGGTAAAAATTTATGCCATTTTTCAACTTGTAAAAATTCTTACCAATCATATTTCAAGCATTCATGACATGGTATCATTCAAAAGTTCTCACATTTAAAAGTTATAAATATTTAAAGAGATGGCTTCCATCAACTTCTCCCTTTATATTTTTAATCAAAACTTTGCATGAAGAAGGAGAGTAAGGAGGAAAATCCATTGAGAACTAACTTTGAATGAAGTTAAAAATGATAAAAGAGTTTCATTAAATCATGCTTTAATTTTCACAAGGATAAAAATATTCATGTGAAATCAAATCCTCATTCTTGCTAGTGTTCATCTCATAAAAAATCATAAAAATTCTTCCTTCATTAAGAAAGAATTCATGTGAAAGAGTCATCATATGAAGGATAAAAGAAATTCTGAGAATTAATCTTCATAATGAGAGGATCATCACATTAAATCCATTTTTCAATAAAAATTCACAAGAGATAAATCCAAGAGATGCATTTGTCAATGAAATCGATGAATCAAACATCAAGATATGTATAAATACTTCATGCATTTATAAAATGTTTTGTCATAGCTTTTCATCACTACTTGCATGAGGCAATATCATTAGTGCTTTGTAGTACTCAAGGATTAAGAATCTGATGTATGATTAAAACTTCTCAATATTCAATAAAAATCATAATCATCAAAGTAAACTTCATGCTATTGCGTCATTGTATGATAACATGCTCATAATCATAGAAACTTTTAGCATCAAAGCACAAAATTTCCAACATCAAAGTAAACATGTTATTGAAGCACACAACCTTATCATCATGTAAGATTCGCATCATAAAATTATCAGCACATAATTAAAGTGAGTGATCAAAGAATCAAGAAAGTTCGAAATCGAAATTTAACAGATTCATGCATTCGGACATATTAGCATTCCTAACTCTCTTCTAATAAAATCAAATTGTTCTTCACTTAAAGGCTTTCTAAAATATCAGCTAATTGATGTTTTGTATCAATAAACTCTAGGATTACATCATGATTAGTGACATGATCTTATATAAAGTGATGCCTAGTGTCAATATGTTTTGTTCTAGAGTGTTGAATGAGATTCTTTGTTAAACATATTGCACTTATGTTATCACATTTTATGAAAATATTTTTAAGATGAATCTTATAATCCTCTAAAGTGTTTTTCATCCACATAACTTGTGCACAGCATGCACTAGCTGTAATGTACTCGGCTTCGGTTGTAAATAGTGCAACCAAATTTTGTTTCTTAAAAGTCCAAAACACAAGTGCGTGTCCTAAAAATTGACATGTTTTTGAAGTGCTTTTTCTATCTAGTCTACATCCAACAAAATCTGCATTAGTATAAGCAATTAGCTCAAAATATTTAGATTTTGGATACCATAATCCTATATTTGTGGTTCCTTTAAGATATCTAAGTATTCTCTTAACTGCTTTAAGATGAGATATCTTAGGATTAGATTAAAACCTAGCACAAAGTCCTACACTAAATATGATATCCGGTCTAGTTGCGGTGAGGTAAAGTAAGCTTCCTATCATATGCTTATAAGCTTTTTGATCAAAGCTTTCTCCACTTTCATCAATTTCTAACTTAGTGGAGGTGCTCATAGGAGTGTTGATAGCCTTTGAGCTATCCATATTAAACCTTTTTAGCAAATCTAGGACATATTTTGTTTGACTAAGAAATATACCATTACTTAGTTGTTTGATTTGTAAGCCCAAAAAGAAAGTTAATTCTCCTATCAAACTCATTTCAAATTTAAGACTCATACTTTTAGCAAATGATTCATAAAGAGATTCATTCGTAGAACCAAAAATGATATCATCAACATAAATTTAAATAATAAAAAAATTATTTTCAAAATTTTTTATAAACAATGTAGTATCGACCTTGCCTTTAGAGAAATTATTTTCAATAAGAAATGAACTAAGTCTCTCATACCAAGTCCTTGGGGCTTGTTTTAAACTATAGAGAGCTTTAGTTAATTTAAACATATGATTAGGGAGACTATCATTCTCAAATCCGGGAGGTTGTTCAACATAAACTTCTTCGGAAATAAAGCCATTAAGAATAGTACTTTTAACATCCATTTGAAACAACTTAAAATTATTACTACTAACATAGGCAATGAGCATCCTTATGGCTTCTAATCGAGCCACAGGAGCAAAGGTTTCTTCATAATTGATACCTTCTTCTTGGTTGAAACCTTTAGCCTCTAATCTAGCCTTGTTTCTAACCACGATACCAGATTCATCTTGCTTGTTTCTAAATACTCATTTAGTACCAATAACTAAATGGTCATTTGGCCTAGAAACAAGCTTCCACACCTCATTTCTCTCAAATTGATTTAACTCATCTTGTATGACAATAATCTATGAATCATCTTTCATGGCTTTGTCAATGCATTTTGATTAAATTTGGGAGAGAAAAGCGACGTTGGCATAAAAATTCTTAAGAGAAGAACGAGTTTGAACCCCTTTAGATGTGTCTCCTATGATTAGCTCCTTAGGGTGAGCATCAACATACTTCTAATCCTTAGGTAAGGATGTTTCGGAAGTAGATGCATCCAAGTTGCTAGATGGAGAAAGGATTTCATTTAAATTCAAAGCATCAAAATTAACATCATCATTAAAATTATTTTTCTTAATTTCAGATACCTTATTAAAAACAATATGAATGGATTCTTCTATAATCAAAGTTCTTTTATTAAAGATATGAAATACTTTAGAAATAGAAGAATAGCCAAGAAAAATTCCTTCATTGGATTTAGCATCAAATTTTCCTAAAGCATCTTTTTCATTCAAGATAAAACACTTACATCCAAAAACTTTAAAATATGAAACATTGGGTTTTTTGTTGTTCCACAACTCATAAAGAGTTTTGAAAAGTAAAGGTCTTACTAGAACCCTATTCATGACATAGCATGTCGTATTTACGGCTTCGGCCCAAAAATATTTGGGTAGGCTATGTTCATTTAACATGGTTCTAGCCATTTCTTGTAAGTTTCTATTCTTTCTTTCTATTACTCTATTTTGTTGAGGATTTCTTGGAGTAGAGAAGTTGTGGTTGTATCCATTAGATTCATAAAATTCTTGGAAATCATGATTTTGAAATTCACCACCATGATCACTTCAAATTGATGAAATCATAAAACCTTTTTCATTTTGAACAAGTTTACAAAACTTAGAGAAATACCTAAAGCAATCATTTTTGTGTGCTAAGAAGTAAGTCCATGTGTATCTACTAAAATCATCCACAATGACAAATGCATATTTGCTACCTCCTAAGCTTGATGTAGCAATTGGTTCGAACAAGTCCATATGGATCAATTGCAAAGGTCTAGAGGTGCTTATTTGGTTCTTAGGTTTGAAGCTACCTTTTATTTGTTTTCCTAGTTGACAAGCATCACACACATTATCTTTGACGAACTTGATATGAGGAATTCCTCTTTTAAGTTCTTTAGATGAAATTTGGATAATTAGTTTAGTTTTATGCTAGCATAACCTAATCTCCTATGCCAAAGCCAAGCATCGTCATTCAAAATCGAAAAATATATTTCATTGTAAAGATCATTAATGTCAATGGTATATACGTTATTTTATTTTAGTGCAATCATAGATATATTTTTGTATGGTTTTTCGATAATACAAGCATTAGATTCAAATTTAACAATATATCATTTATCACATAATTGACTAATGCTCAATAGGTTATACTTTAAGCCATCAACTAACAATACATCTTCAATAACAAAGTTAGATTTATTACCTATGGTTCCTTTGCCAATGATTTTACCCTTGTTGTTATCTCCGAAGGTGACATATCCTTCATCTATGTTAGAGAGCTTAGAGAATTGAGATGGATCTCCGGTCATATGCCTTGAGCATCCACTATCAAGGTACCATCTCTTGCTCCTAGCTTGTGATAGTAAATATTTCTACAAAAAAGGATAATTTCTAGGTACCCATTTAACCTTGGGTGCCTCAAAAATCAATCTTAATTGCTTATCATGATGTATTGAGTCATTTGAGGTTCTTTTAGGAACCCAAATCAATTTATATGGACTACTTTTCTTGAATGGACACTGATAAGCTACATACCCAAATTTTCAACAAAAGTTATATTTTTTTTAGGGTGAAACATGCAAGGTAGGGCCTTTAACAAAGGTAGTTGGATTATGGTGAGATCTACTCACAAATCCGATTCCGTCTTTTCTATAAACGTGACCCTTGTTGACAAGGATCATGTTCAAGGACCTGCTACCAATCTCAAATTTCTTCAAGGTATCTTTGAGTAGCAAGTTTTCCTTTTGAAGTATTTCTAAATCATGGCATTTCATACGTGGAGCTAAACTTTCATTATGCTCAATTTTTAATTTATCAAAATTACTAACAAGAGAATTATGCTCCTTTTTTAATAATTTATATTTTTTACTAATTGATTTGTATTCATCAAATAAATCATGAAAAGCATTTAATAGTTCATCAAATGATAAATTTGTATCAACTGAACTTGTTACCTCATCTCTAATGGCCATTAGCGCATAGTGAGCAACTTGCTCGGTGTTGGTTGGCTCCTCTTCTTCGGATGCGCTTGAGTCATCCTATGTTGCTTTGAGCGCCTTCTTCTTCGGTGTCCTCTTCTTGACTTGGGGACATTCACTCTTGTAGTGTCCCGGTTTCTTGCATTCATAGCAAATTACTTAATCTTTCTTGGGTTCAAATTTATTTTTAGTGTCATTTTTAAATTTGCTTCTTTTAATGAATTTTTTAAATTTTCTTATTAAAAGTGTCAAGTCATCATCAAAGTCCTCATCACTTGAGTTTTCTCTCAAGTGGTCTTCTTGTGTTCTCAGTGTCATATCCTTTTTGTTCTTTGGAAGGGTGTCCTCAAGCTCTTTATGAGCTTTACATGTCATTTCATAGGTTATTAGTGACCCAATTAGTTCTTCAAGAGGAAAATTATTTAGATCTTTGGCCTCTTAAATAGCCACTACTTTAGGGTCCCAACTCTTTGGAATGGATCTTAAAACTTTATTAACAAGTTTAAAATCCGAGAAACCTTTACCAAGTCCTTTTAGATCATTGACGACATCCGTAAATCGGGTGTATATGTCTCCAATGGTCTCACTCGGTTTCATTTAAAATAACTTATAAGAATGAACTAAAAGATTAATTTTTGACTCCTTCACTCTACTTGTGCCTTCATGAGTCACTTCTAGTGTGTGCCAAATATCAAAAGTCGTTTCACAAATCGACACTCGATTAAACTCGTTTTTATCTAATGCACAAAACAAGGCATTCATAGCCTTTGCGTTTAAAGCGAAAGTCTTCTTCTCCAACTCATTCCAATCATTCATTGGAAGAGAAGACTTTTGAAATCTATTTTCTATAATATTCCAAAGCTCAAAATCCATTGAAATCAAGAAGATCCTCATTCTTGCCTGCCAATATGTGTAATCCATCCCATTGAACACGGGCGGACATGTAATTGAATGACCCTTTTGGTTGCTAGCAATTGCCATCTCTCTTGGGTTTTAAACCAAATGAGAGTGAACCTTGCTCTAATACCAATTGTTAGAACCAAGAGCAGTACTAAAAGGGGGGGTGAAATAGTGCAGTAGAAAACTTTCATTATTTCAAAAAACTTATTTCGATTAAAATCGATTCCGACGAGAATGATTTCGATTCAATCCGTTTCGGAAAGAATTTGATCTTGAAAGCTTTCGTAAAAGTGCAAGAGAAGACTAAGGTGATTTGTAGCAGTGTAAATTGCACAAATAAAAAGCATTAGTTTAGTAAAGTCTTCATACGATGAAAGCCGATCTCGGAAGATATTTACGTGAAAGCGTATGTAGACATAGTTAAAGCACAATAAGGAGGAGAGGCAATTTGCTATAAAAGAAAGTTGCTCAAAGTAAATGCAAACCGAGTTTTAGAGTGGTTCGGTCAACGTGACCTACATCCACTTTCGGCTTCCTCCTCCGACGAGGTCACCAGCTTCCACTAAAGGCCTTCCTTCAATAGGTGAAGGTCAACCACCTTTTACAGCTTTTCTCCTTTTGCCGAGTTTAGGAGACAACCCTTACAAGTTTCACTCTTCTTTCTTGGATGGTTACAAGGCTAAGAGATGAAGGAGGAGAATGGTTACAAGGCTACGAGATGAAGGATGAGAACTCTAACTTTTACAACACTTTAAGACTCAAGAACTCAAGATTAGCCAATAGGTTTCGTGCCCTTTCATGCAGGAAAGGGTGGGGTTTTTATAGGCCCCAATGGCTTCAAAAATGGAGCCAAAAAGTGTCTAATCCTAAATTTCCGAGGTCCTGGCGGTACCACCGCCATTACTGGATGGTACTACCGCCTGACATCTGACATTAGGTGGTACTACCGCTCAGTCTGGGCAGTACCACCGCCTGACAGGGGCGGTACCATCGTTGGCAGCAATAATTATCAGCGGTGCCACCGCCTGACAGTGGCGGTACCACCACCTAGAATTCCTAAGAGACCGAGTCTCCTAGGCGGTGCCACCATCGACCCTAGCGATGCCACCGTCGGTCGAAAATTCTGAGTCCTGGTTGTGCCTTGAATCCGGCCCAAACCAGCCCATCTCAAAGCCCAATTGGCCCCTAATTAAGTTAGTGGGATTATGTCTCAATCCTAACTTAATTTATACTCTAACTATGACAATTAAAACATGTTTACTACACTTCTTATTCCAGTGTGTCAATCGCTCTTCCGGCGTACTTCCGGTGAACATCCAACGAACTCTCGGCAATGCTCCGGTGGACTCCTAGTAAGCTCCTGGACTTTGCGACAATCTTCTTGGCGAGTTCCGATGAGCTTCTATGGCAAGCTCCTGGACTTCTCGGTTGATTCTCGCAAAACTACCGACGAACGTCCGGAATTCCAACGAACTCTCGAACTCCCAATGTGATCTTGATCTTGACTCTAGCATAATACCTACTTTTGTTAGGATCAGAGTGGCACTAAGAGGGGGGGGTGAATTAGTGCAGCGGATTAAAACTTATAAGTTCAAAAATGATTTCGTAAATGCGTAGAGATTTCAATTCGTCAATGACTTGGAGAAAGTAGCTCGAGTAAAGTGAGAAAATGAAAACCGAAAGCTTGCTGTTATGTAAATAATGGTTTCAAAAAAGTAAGAACTCACACATTCAAGGAATGCACCAATTTAAAGTGGTTCGGTCAAAATAACCTACATCCACTTATGAAGCCTTCTTCAATGAGGCTCCCAACTTCCACTAGCAAATCACTATGAAAGGGAAGGACAAATACCCCTCTTGCAACCTTTTACAAGTGGTTCACACTCTTACAAATTTTCAAAGAGAAAGAGGGAGGTGAACACTCAAGCTATTGAAAACAAAAACTTGCTAAAGACTTTGCTAAGACTTTTATCTCAATCTCTTGCTTCTCAAAAGTTATATTCTCTACTGAGAATTGAGGGGTATTTATAGGCTCCAAGAGAATTCAAATTTAGGCTCCAAATTTTGAATTATCTTGGGTTTTCGAGACTAGCGGTGCCACTGCCTGTCGGTGGCGGTGCCACCGCCTGTTAGTGTCTGACACTGACAGTGTATTGGCGGTGCCACCGCCGAACCACTCGAGTGCTGGGCGGTGCCACCGCTCAGTCCAGCGGTGCCACCACTCAGTTCTCAAGTTCTGGGCGGTGCCACCGCCTAATCTGGCGGTGCCACCACCTACACTATTTCAGCTCACTGGTTGGGCTCCAAACTTGGCCCAAACCAGTCCGAACTCGGGCCCAATTGACCCCTACTTGGGTTATAGGATTAACACCTAATCCTAACCCTAATTAACGTGCTAACTATGAATTTAAAGACATTTCTAAAGCTATTACAAAGTCCGTAAGTCAAGACATCTTCTAGCGAGCTTCCGACGAACTTCCGGCGGTCTTCCGATAAACTCTCGGAAAACATTCTGCGGACTCCCGGCAAGCTCCTAGACTTCACGATTTGATCTTGGCGAGTTCCAATGAGCTTCTTCGGCAACCTCCGACCTTTCTCGGCGAGCTCCGCGAACTTCCAACGAACCTTCCAGCGAGCTTCCAAAAAACCCTTCGGCAAGCTCCCTACTCATTCTCGGCTAGTTCCGACAGCATTCCCGACGAACCTTCGGACTTCCGTCGAACTCTCAAACTTGCAACGAATCCTTCGCGCTTGACTCCGACACTTTGTTTCGCTTTATGTCTTCATCGTTATCATAGTTAATCCTGCACACACAAGCCAAAACTCTACTCCGATCTAGACAATTATTACAACGCGAATTGACATTCTATTGCCCGGTACGTCGTTGGTTGGCGCCTCGTCCGAATCTTCAATGTATCGTCCTCTCTTGTGGTTTGTTGCCCAATCGGCGGTTGATCTCCGCAACCCCGATATCCTTGGTACAATTCCGCTCTCCTTGGCCCGATGCTCGACGTCCGAAGCCTTCTGCCGTCCAATATCCTGACGTGATCTCCTCCGGCGCAACGTCAATTCCTCCTACGTCAACTATCTAATCTTGATCGAGTAGACCTACATCACTCAAAATATAGTTAAACATCTAAACACAATCAATTAGTTTCATCATCAAAATTTGAGATTCAACAATCTCCCCTTTTTTTATGATGACAACTAATTGATGACTAACAGAGTTAACCTTAACTCCCCGGAGTTTAACCAAACTCCCCCTATCAATATACCATTGATAGAATACTTGGATTATCCCAAATCCAAGTAACATTCATCACATGTTATGAAAAATATTTAAACCATCATGCAAATATATATAAAATATTCAATTCAATGCATGAAGTCATCAATATACTTCTCCCCCTATGTCATCAACAAAAAGGAGAAGTAGCTCTAGCTATTTTAAAAGATATGCAAGTTTTTGCAATATGAAGCTAGATTTTCATCATAACATATAAGCACAAAAGCATAAGCAAGATTCTTAAGTTCAATCATGGCAATTCAACACTTGAATTTTTGTGCAAGATTGCACTTTGCTTTTCTTTGCATGTTCTAACTAGCAAAAGCTTTCTCCCCTTTGTTTTTATCGAAAAGAAGGGAAGAGTACAAGCTAGCCAGCATTTGCCTTGAGCTAGCAATGATTTACCGAAAATAAGGAGAGGAACCAATGATTTAGACTTTTACATAAATTATGAATTTACATAAATCAATATTTCAATCATCACATGATATATACAAGACAAAAATACAAAGAAATCATGTCATGAAAGACATCAATTGTTAAACATGATATGATAATAGTCTCAAAAATTTTAATTTGCGATACATATGATACATTGCGATACTAAAAAATTTAATGCGATGCTTTTAAAGATATCAACCTATTTTTGATACAAAGCATGGCAAGAGCAATTATATTGCAAGTTTTCTAAGTTTTGCATTTTTTGCTTCTTTCGAGATAGCAATTCTTTGCTTCTCTACAAGCTAGCAACTTTTACGATATGCAAGTTTTACTACATACAAGCTAGCAAATTTAAAGATGTGCAAGTTGGCATATTTGCTTTTCTTTGCAATGTGCATGATAGTATTTCTTTGTAATGTTCAAGATAGCAAATTGTACTTCATGCTAGCTAGCAAATTAAAGATGTTCAAAAAAGCAAGTTCTTTCTTCTCTTTTGAGAAGTGTCATTTTTGCTTCCTTAGCAAAATACCAAACTAGCAAGGGACCATGTTTTACATGAGGCAAGCAAACAATTTGGCAAGTGTTACATTTGTATCTTTTCTTTAGATGTGCAAGAAAGTAAGCAAGTTTTTGTATTTTCTTGACTTGTGCAAGGTAGCTAATTTCTCTTTGAGACAACTCTTTACATCAATTCAAGATAGCACATTAGCAACTCTTTCTCTCCTGTTGTCATTGGCAAAAATAAAGAAAGATTCAAGTCATGAATATCAAAATAATAATTTTATCATGAATATTTCATCATTGCGTGCATCATTATTGCATGCATAATACCAAATCATCATATATATTTTCAAAACATATAAACTCATCATTATATGCATGATTCCAAATCATCATTTCAATCATTGTTTCAATCATCACTATAACTCATCATGCACAAAATGTAAAATCATCTAACATGATACAAACATTTATTTTCAAAATATTTATCACTAGTTTCATGTATGATAATAAAGTATTCATGATACCAAACATTAAGTCAACAATGATTCATTTTATCAAATCTCTTCTTTTTATAAATAATAAAAATTGTAGGTGTACAAAGAAGAGATTGTGATTAAAAAAAACTCTCAAAGTAGTAAATCCAAGAAGTCAAGATCATAATTCGAATACAAACTCATTCAAATTCAAATCATCAAAGTCTCAACATTACTTTCAAGAGATTCAAAATGGTATACATAGATTTATCATAAAGAAAATTAATTTTCAATTATCACATAAGGCATTTAAAGAATTTTTGAAACATAGGAGAATGATTAATTTAAGCATGCAATGTTTCAATCAAATTCAAGTCATGAATACCAATACTTTCATATTGTGAGTATCAATTCATGAATACCAAAAGATATTATTTATGATTCCAATTTTGCAAGATCAAGATTATGATTTAGATAAAACTCATTCAAATCAAATCGTTAACTTGAAATTCATAATCAAGTCATCAAAATCAATTTCGAGATTCACAAAATATCTTGAAATCATTAATCTCGATCAGATGGGAAAAGCATTTTTTAAGTGATTCTTTTTTATCTAAGCATGCCTTAGTCATTATATGCCAAATCAAGATAAGAATGAAAGTTCAAGACGTAAAGGTAAAATCTTATAAAACAACTTATCAAGCAAGATTTTAAACATCTATTTTCAAGCCAGAGTAAGTCAAGGATTCAATTATCTTATGTCATGAATTCCAACAGGCATCTCAAATTATCAACAACATATTAAAAAGATATTTCAAAAAGACATATCGATAAGTGATTCATTTGTATCATTTCATTTTCGGAATATTCTCCTCTTTGGTAAATAAATCTAGGAGAACAAAATGAATTAAGGGAGATATAACATGATTGAAGCATTGAACATGATTCATATTTAAAATATGTCTCGTGTCATAAGTATGAATCAAGCATTTGTGAAATCTGAAATCATCCTCAAAGTCACATTCAATAAATTCATACATGACAAGCATAGATTTATTGAAAAGTCGATAAGATAGAGGATCGCATTTCGTTTTTATAAATTTCTATTAATGTGATTTGCTTCTTATAAGCATGCCTTTACCATTAATAAAATAAGTGTCAACATTTAAGATGGAAAGGTAAATTTCATAAAACAAATCATCAAGCATGATTCCAGGATAATATCCTTTTAATATCTTGATATTCATCATCAAGTATGATTTCAAAAAGTATGTTCAAGAGAAATCATTAAGACCAAATGCATGAAACACTCATTTATTTTCAAAATATTCATCATGTTTATTTTCATGAGATTCACAAGATTGGTAAAATAAATTCATTAATCTCAATAGGATATAAATTTCATTTCCATTTCATACAATTGATTTCATGTGAGGGTATTCAAATCTTTTGTGAAAACATGTATCATCATTTAAAATCGAAACATAAGTTTCGTCATGAAGCCGTCAAGACCAAACACATCATGATATCACATCTATCATCAAAAGACTATCAAGAATTTCATACGTAGATGTACATGCACTATGTCATCTTAATATGTCATGAGAATGTCATCTTAATTCGTCATAAATATGATTAGACCAAAAACATGTTAATCTAAAATGAGAGTTTCAAATCAACATTTACTTCAAAAACTTATGCATGACATAAAATCATCAAGATACACATGCATGGATTAATCCTAAGCATTATCACATATCATATAATTATCATCTCTAATGTTGCATACATCATTCAACATTTCAAAACATAACATGCATGAAACCTTAGCAATATACTTTTCATGATCAAATTTTTTATTTTTCAAAGATGCTAAAAAGAAAAATATTTTTTTTATTTCCTATTCCTACTATCTAAATTAAGCACTCATGAAAAACTTCAAGTAATTTCAAAATAATTCAAGAGAGTTGAGTTACTTACCTTGTAGTCGAAGCCCGTCAAAGCCCAATTCGTCGTTTCACCTTTGGAAGTTCTTGATTCATCCTTGGTTGCCTTCCTCTTCTTTGGTCTCTTCCTCCGTTCAAGTTCATTGTTTATTTTAGAATTTTGTTTAATGAACTTATTAAGATTTAGTGTTCGAAGTTCAAGTTCATCATTGTCCTCATCACTTGAGTCATCGCTCAAGTTGTATCCATTTGTCCGGAGTTCCAAATCCTTCCTATTCTTTGGAAGGTGGTTTAAGTGCTCATCGTGTTCATCATGTGCATTGCGCACCATTTCATATGTCATCAATGAGCCGATAAGTTCTTCAAGTGAAAAAATATTTAAATCTTTTGTTTATTGTATTGTCGTTACTTTTGATTCCCAAGCTTTAGAAAGTGATCGTAAAACTTTACTAACAAGTTCAAAATTCGAGAAACATTTGCTAAGAGCTTTTAAACCATTGACGACATCCGTAAAACGGGTGTATATGTCAACAATGGTTTCGCTCGGCTTCATTCGAAAAATCTCGAAATCATGCATTAAAAAGTTGATTTTTGAATCTTTAACTCTAGAAGTGCCTTCGTGTGTGATTTCAAGAGTGTGCCATATGTCGAAAGCCGTTTCGCACAAAGAAACCTGATTGAACTCATTTTTGTCCAAAGCGCAAAATAAGGCATTCATAGCCTATGCATTTAAAGAAAAATACTTCTTCTCCAAATCCGACCATTCGTTCATCGGTTTAGAGGGAAGTTGAAAACCGTTTTCAATGATATTCCATAAATGCAAATTCGTAGAAATCAAAAAAACTCTCATTCGAGTTTTCCAATAAGTGTAGTCCAATCCGTTAAACAACGGTGGATGAACAATCGATAAGCCTTCTTGAAAGCCATGAAGAGTCATTTCTCTCGGGTGTAAATCCGAAATGAGAAATACCGGGCTCTGATACCAATTGTTAAGATCGGAGCGGCACTAAGAGGGGGGGTGAATTAGTGCAACGGATTAAAACTTATAAGTTCGAAAATGATTTCGTAAATGCGTAGAGATTTCAATTCGTCAATGACTTGGAGAAAGTAACTCGAGTAAAGTGAGAAGATGAAAACCAAAAGCTTGCTGTTATGTAAATAATGGTTTCAGAAAAGTAAGAACTCACACATTCAAAGAACGCACCAATTTAAAGTGGTTCGGTCAAAATGACCTACATCCACTTACGAAGCCTTCTTCAATGAGGCTCCCAACTTCCACTAGCAAATCACTTTGAAGGGGAAGGACAAATACCCCTCTTACAACATTTTACAAGTGGTTCACACTCATACAAATTTTCAAAGAGAAAAAGAGAGGTGAACACTCAAGCTATTGAAAATAAAAACTTGCTAAAGACTTTGCTAAGACTTTTATCTCAATCTCTTGCTTCTCAAAGGTTGTATTCTCTGTTGAGAATTGATGGGTATTTATAGGCCCCAAGAAGATTCAAATTTAGGCTCCAAATTTTGAATTCTCTTGGGTTTCTGAGACTGGCGGTGCCACCGCCTTGTCACGAACGGTCGTCGCGCACCCGCAACAACTCCGTTCAACGAACCATTCGTCGCTCACACCCACATGTACAGCTGCTTGACAGCATGTTTTCTCATGGTTTTGGGTCATTTTGCTTGTAAATATGTAAGTTCGAACAAGCTGCAACGTTGCAAAGCGACCGCTCACCGAACCGAGCAAAACAGCCCCAAAACAGCCCAAAACAGCTCCGTTTTCGCGTGCCGCGGGAGGTGAGCGGAGAGCTGCCTCCGCTCACCAAAATGTCAGCCATCTCAGACCCCAGGAACCCCCCGGGTGGCACATGGCTGGATGGGGCTTCGGTTATATACCGGGCGTTGAACACTCTTTCACAAGTTCGCACGTGACCTTTACGGGAACTTGGTTTTGCGCCCAGGACCAGGTGAGCGACTGTTTGTGGGCTTGCAACTGTTCGTTCATCCTTGAAAGCCTTGTTTTTCTCCCTCTCCCTCTTTTCTCTTGTGCACATAAGGTGTTCGTCGAATTGCTTGTAAAGCTTCCCTTTTCGCGAGACTTCGGGACTTGTCCGTTGCTCATTCTTTCGAACTAACTTCTTTCTCTTTTACAGGTCCTTCGGGACCTGCGAGAGGTTACAAAGTGGTCTGATCCTTGCGGAGCAAGATCGCAAGGGCGAAGCGCGACTTAGGCAACGCAAGCTAAGTTCGCGTCTTTGCCACAAGGGTGACTCGCGACTTAGGCAACGCAAGCTAAGTTCGCGTCTTTGGCCGCAAGGGTGCCTCACGCCTTAGGCAATTCCAGCTAAGGTCGTGACAGCTTGTCAGTGTCTGACACTGACAGAGTACTTGCGGTGCCACCGCCTAGTCTGGCGGTGCCACTACTCAGTCCAACGGTGCCACCACTCAGTTCTCAGGTTCTAGGCGGTGCCACCGCCTACACTATTTCAGCTCACTGGTTGGGCTCCAAACTTGGCCCAAACCAGTCCGAACTCGAGTCCAATTGGCCCCTACTTGGGTTGTAGGATTAATACCTAATCCTAACCCTAATTAACATACTAACTACAAATTTAAAGACATTTCCTAAGCTATTACAAAGTCCGTAAGTCAAGACTTCTTCTGGCGAGCTTCCGGCGAACTTCCGGCGGTCTTCCGATAAACTCTCGGAAAACATTCTACGGACTCCCGGCAAGCTCCTAGACTTCACGATTTGATCTTGGCAAGTTCCAATGAGCTTCTTCGGCAAGCCCTGACCTTTCTCGGTGAGCTCCGCGAACTTCTAACGAACCTTCCAGTGAGCTTCCGAAAAACCCTTCGGCAAGCTTCCTACTCATTCTCGGCTAGTTCCGACAGCATTCCCGACGAACCTTTGGACTTCCGTCGAACTCTCGAACTTGCAACGAATCCTTCGTGCTTGACTCCAACACTTTGTTTCACTTTATGTCTTCGTCGTTATTGTAGTTAATCCTACACACATAAGCCAAAACTCTACTCCGATCTAGATAATTATTACAACGCGAATTGACATTCTGTTGCCCGGCACATTATTGGTTGGCGCTTTGTCCGATTCTTCAATGTATCGTCCTCTCTTGCGGCTTGTTGCCCAATCGGCAGTTGACCTCCGCAACCCTGATATCCTTGGCGCAATTTCGCTCTCCTTGGCTCGATGCCCGACGTCCGAAGCCTTCTGCCGTCCAATATCCTAACGTGATCTCCTCCAGCGCAACGTCAATTCCTCCTGTGTTAACTATCTAATCTTGATCGAGTAGACCTGCATCACTCAAAATACAGTTAAACATCTAAACACAATCAATTAGTTTCATCATCAAAATCTGAGATTCAACAGCTTTATGTCTTATTGCCATCGTAGTTAATCCTGCACACTTTTCTCAACAAATAAATTAGATCAAACAAATTACAATTGACTTCATCATCAAAATCTGAGATTCAACACTTCTCTGGCAAGTTCTGAGACTTCTCGTCTGGTTCTTGCATAACTTCAAATGAACGTTTGGATTTCCGACGAACTCTCGAACTCCCAACGAAATCGCGTCCTTGACTCCGGGACTTCATTTTGCTTCGTGCTTTACTATCGTAGTTAATCCTGCATATGTAAAAACATACTTCGATCTAGACAATTATTACTAAGCTTGAATCATATTGTCTGGCATGTCATTGGACCATTGACGCTTCATCCGATTCTTCGGCGCATCATCCTCTCTTGCGGCTTATTGCCCAATCGGCCATTGACTCTGCAACTCCGATATCCTTGGCGCAATATCTACTCTTCTTGGCCCAATGCTTGAATCTATAGCCCAAAGCCTTCTGTCGATACGTCAACCGATCCTCCGGCCCGACGTCCAATCTTCTGACATATTTTCCTCTGGCCCAACATGATTCTTCCTGCTTTAATTATCTCATCTTAATCAAAGCATCCTGTGTCACTTAAAATACAAATCAAATCATAAATACTATCAATTGGTTTCATCATCAAAATACAAGATTTAACAGCAACAACCTATCACCATTTTTATTGACACCGGGAGCACTAATAATTTTATGAATAGCAAGATTGCTATCCAGATGGCCTTACCTATTGAGAATTGCAGTAGGTTTGACATTAAGGTTGCCGACGGATGAATTTTGAAGTGTGATCATAGGTGCCCATGGGTGAAACTATTGCTATAGGACCAAGAGATTATTGCATATTTCTTCCTTCTCCCTCTTGATGATTATGAGGTCATGCTCAGTATCAAATGGCTGACGATACTAGATGATATTTCCTGAAATTTTGTGAAACTAATTATAAAATTTTACAGTAAAGGAAAATAGGTTATACTACACGAGAAACGTGGGGCCGACATAACGACAATTTACACACAACGAATGGAGAAGGTTTTGCACAAAGTATGCGGTGGCTTTTTGGTATAACTTGAGTAGCAAACTAAGAGAGAGCTAACAGAATTTGAAGATCTAAACCTACTTCCTTTGTTTGCTGAATTTTTAGATATATTTGACGAACCGCGCAACCTACCTCCTACTCATCAGCATGATCATTGTATATCGATTCTTCCGGGCAAACCTCCAGCAAATACTCGGCCATATCAGTATCTATATCTCAAGAAGGATGAAATAGAAAGGATTATAAAAGAGATACTCGAAACAGGAGTTATTCGGCTAAGTTGTAGCTCCTACTCTTCCTCCAGCAAATACTCTGCCATATCGGTATCCATATCTCAAGAAGGATGAAATAGAAAGGATTATAAAAGAGATGCTCGAAACAGGAGTTATTCGGCCAAGTTGTAGCTCCTACTCTTCACTGGTGATCCTCGTACGAAAGAAAGACGGAACATGGTGAATTTGCACTGATTATCGAGCTCTCAACAGCATAACTATTAAGGACAAATACCCTATTCCAGTAGTAGATGAATTGCTTAATGAATTAAAGGGAACACGAGTCTTTCCACACATTAAGAGCTAAGTAGATGAACATCACTTTATTTAAAATTTATAAATATTTATTATAATTTATTTATTAATCAAATGATAAGTGAAAAAAAAACATAGTGATGTTAACTCGATGAATCGTCCAAGTAGCTTTACCTAGCGGTAGAGGAAGGTTCGCTCTCTATTGAAATTCGATTTAGTACTAGTGGGAGGCTACTCTAAAAATAAAAAATAAAAAAAATTCAGTAACACTGAGTAGGAACCCCAAAAGTTAACTCAGAATGAATACATGATCTAAAATCAATCATCCTATTGGCATATATCAAATACCCAAAGGATCACTCCCCTAACAACGGATGGAGGGGCTTTATCGTACATGATGAGTTTGTGTTCTCCTAATAGCGGATGGAGGTAAACTCATATCATACTCCTAATAGCGGATGGAGTGGTGTCTCTCACCCACCAAAGTAAGGACACGTTCCTCCTAATAATGGATGGAGGAACCATCCAGCCACCATGTCTGACGGCTAACTAATCCCCGAAGGGAATCGCCCTACTTGCCCTCGACAAGGTAATAATAGTATCTCATGGTCATATGTATGTCGAGATGAAATAACACATCAAAGACATCTCTTTTAAACATCATTCATGTCAAATACTACTAATTAGCCCTCAATTGATTTGAATCATAGTTCAATCGATCACATTAAAATCGATTTAATTAGAACATCATTGAATCGATCTCTAATCCTCATTTAACTAGTCTAGAACCACCCTAAACGAGTATAATTTAGACTAAATTAGATTTAAATTAAGTAAAATTGACTTAAATAAGTCAATCAATTCGGAATCATTCTGAATCGATCTAGATTAATCAAGCTTAGTTTAGTTCAATCAATGTTTAGACTCAAATCCAATAATAATATTGGGCGAGATTGGGTCAGCCCATATATTGATCATGTGCACTACACATGACTATGCATGCATCACACCAGGCTGGCCCAGCCTTGACCCATGAACTAGTCATGTGCGTCGCATG
Organism: Musa acuminata AAA Group; assembly: GCF_036884655.1. NCBI lineage: Eukaryota > Viridiplantae > Streptophyta > Magnoliopsida > Zingiberales > Musaceae > Musa > Musa acuminata. The sequence continues at coordinate 16,839,469 of NC_088335.1, read as the reverse complement.
TGACCGCCCATGATGTCTGGGCTGGGTTAGCCTATGGGTTGGGCTTGGTCTGCTGATTAGGCCTAGCTAGTGGGCTGTGGCCTAACCTATGGGTTGGGCTTGGCCTACGAGCGGATTCAACCCAATTCCTATCTAATTTCATACCACAACATATATTCACTGATAATTATATATATATATATATATATATATAATATACTAAAAGATAAGATGGAGAGATAAGCTTTAATATAAGGAAATAACCTTCTAAATTTAATAAGAATTAGAAATCATACTTTCAATGCATAATTTCAACATAATCTAGTCATATAAATTTTAAACCATTCAGAATAATATATTTTAAATTTCAGATCAAAGAATATCAAAAATTTTAGATAACATATCTTAATCCAGCAAGAAAATTTTAATCCAGAGAAAATTAAAATATTAATTGTAATACTAGAAAATATCATATATTTAATATATAAAACATATAAATTTTTAGCATGTTTAAATCTAAAAATAAAAACCTTAAGCAAGGGTCCAAGAATATTATAAAATCTTCAATTAATAGATTTTAATGTGATAATAAAAATTTTGAAATTTAAAGGATTGATAAATACTTTTGAACTATAAAAGTTTCAATATTTAAAAAATCAAAATAAAAACTTTTATTTTTCAAGAAAGATAGGAAAACCTACCTTTCCTCCATAAGATATAACTCCTCGTTCCTCTTGTTGTTGGGCTCAACTAGATGAGGAACGAAGGAAAGAAATCCCTCCCCTTAAATAAAAGGAGGTGAGCCTCCATTAAAGATATTTTTTCTTAATTTTTATATTTATTTAATATAAATTATTTTTATTTAATATACTAATAAATATGATATCATCCTATTTGAAATGCTTAATAGTCATTTCCTAATTCATAATGAAAAACAAAAAAATAAAATTAATATTTCTTAAATTATAATAATAAATAAAAAATAAAAATTAATTTTTAAATTAAATATTTAATTTGATTAGGCCCAATGTAATAAAAAAAGAGGGAACAGTGATTTCAACTGTAGTTTCGACATCTTGGATTTTAAGGGGTGATCATTTGAGAAATATCAAAAAAATTCAGAAAAATTATATATTTTTATTTTATTTATTTATTTATACGCGCTAAATCTGGATCCAAATTACCAGTCCCATATCTGTGCCCCCATCAGGAATCCAATCATCCAAAAGCAAGTTAACTTTATCTGTGAAACAAGGTGGCTTGCCATCGAATCTTGATTGGACACAAAACGGACGAGACTGGGGAACAACCATGCACATACGCGCAATAAAATAACGAAGGATGTGCGTTCCAGAAGGATTCTGCACCGTCAAAGGAAAGATTCCATGAAACAGTAGTGCAGTCCAGTCCAAGCTTTGAGACATGTAATGTAGAATATTCACACAAAAGCTATTGTTTATGGCCTTATCTTCTCCTCCGAAAAGCCTTGGATACAAATGCCTGCTACTGATGTATAGGCATCATATTCTCCATCCAAACTTAGGTTGAAAGATAAACCCAGTGTTCATTACACAAAGATCCACTCATACGTACAGCCAGATCAAGGCCACAATTAATAGGTGACCGGCACGAGAAAGCTTCAGCTGTGCTTCTTTCAGCTGGTGGCACAACGCCAGTTTCTTGTGCATGATGCTACTGGCAGCAGCGGCAGTGGAAGGGTTCCACGAGAGTTTTCATCACCCATGTCCATGGGGCATCGACAAGTGTCGAAGGGGTTCACCTCCCCATTGTTTCTCTGAGATGGACTGGTGGTGGACAAGGGGGATAAGGTGACGGTGGGGATGGATAGATGCCTGCTCAGAATTGGGGGCTATTCTGTCTCCCTTCTGCCTTTAATCTCCTTTTCAGTGCTTTTGATGCAGTTTGATTGATGTCATCATTCTGAAGAATCTAGTTTAAAATACAGTTTATACGAACTCATCATTCTAAAAAGATTTATAAGAGAAAGAGAAATCTAAGACAGTAGTTAGATTTATATTCAACCCAATTAAAAGCCTCCAAGGGTATGTGGGATTGATTATATGGTGATTATTTTAGAACAAACTCCTAAGTCTTAAGTGATTTCTAATGCATTACTTCTTCCATTTTTTGAGATCGCAAGTGCAGATTCTAAGATTTGTAAGATCATGAGAGAACTCCAGCAAATGAGAGTGCTAAAACAACTATTCTGATCTTTGTAGAGGGAAATGAATATAACTTCATTTAGAAAACTCGAAATTTAACTCTGTAAATTATGTCAGAACCTAATAAACTTTTTTTATATATATTTTGCCTTATAAATAATTTTGAAAATTGGTATAATAATTAACATGATATCATTCCTAAATTTTTTATTTATCAAAATTATGTTGGAGTGTTGACTCAATAGACTTTTCAATGACATATATTTCTCCTTATAATTAATGTTGAAATTCAGTCTAATAATTAATATGATATCATTCCTAAATTTTTTATTCATCAAGAGAGAGAGAGAGAGAGAGAGGCTGATAATATAGAACATTTTGATTTTTCTTCATTCAGGGTATGAAGATATATTCCTGTGTCGCTTGTGACCATCCACATCCCTCATGTAATAACATTATCATGATCAGAATATCTTACCCCAGTCATCTGATCATGATCGAGGGAAATATTCCTGCTTGAGGGTTGCAAGAAACTGCTCTATAAATAGGAGGACATGGAGGACTGCTTCGGTGCTCGTAGGCCTCGTTACAAGTTCCTCCTCGCTTGTTAGGTAGCCAACTATCGTACCTTTGCCCGGCTCATCATCTGTGTGGACTTCTCCTGGTTAATAGCAACGAAGGAGGATGCAGATGGTGATGCTGTTGACAGAAGATAGAGAGCACAGATGATGACTTGCAATGGCCTCCTCCTGCATCTCACTCCTTTGTGCTCTCTATGCTTCTGTCATCACCTTCGGCTCCTTGCTGTCTCCAATTACTTCTCTTTATGCTTGTTCCTCGATTAGCTCCCAAGATATATACTTTTGTTCTGGCATGCCTTGGTTTGTTTGTTTGTTTGTTTTTCTCTGTAAGAATTTACAGTTCTGAAGAATAAACTATGTACATTGACATACGTGTATGCATAAATCTTCTTATAATCATCGATCCCTATATACAGAATTTCTGCATTGTTCTATCTACAGCTCAGTTTGCACAAAGTAGTGCACGTTCAAACAAGCAAGCTGAGCTGCTTGTGGCATGTGTGCATGCAAGTAGATCTCTATTTATCGAAGGTAATCTTATGATTTGTAATGTCGCATGTTGTACTTGCATGTCGGATTACAAATCAGAGTTAGATTTGATATCTTATCTATCCTCTCGCATTCATGTCTTTTCGCACGTTACCCTCCCTCTTCTCGTCCTCTAATTCAATCCGCATATATTTGTCACATCCTTTCTTCCTCCCTAACCACCAATTACGCATCTGCAATTGTAAATAGCAAATTTCCATGTAGGCAGTCAAGCAGAGGCATCCATGACTGCCGTTTGTGTCAATTTGCTCCTACCATCGATTAAGACTTTTGTGCGTGGGTCTTGTGTGTTTGTATTGTGTGTTGAGAGAGAGAGAGAGAGAGAGAGAGAGAGAGAGAGATTCCGTCCTAAGCATATGTAAATATGCAATACATAATCTATGTGCTTGACGGGTTACTTTACTGTCACTCTGTAGTTAGAAATAAAACCTCAAAAGAATTCACTCTGACTCCACTTCAAATAAATTGGTTGAATGGAAAAGTTTTGAATGTAACTTAATAGTAGATGTATTAACGATCAATGCTACGCTTTTCTCTCCTTTAACTTTGTAATATGTTTCTTAATATTTTTCTTTTTGTGACAGGAAAAGTCATATGAGCAGCTTTTAAGATTAAAAAAAATTATAGAAAGCAATTATTGGGTAATAAACAGACTCGTAGAATGGCACAATATTATATATATATATATATATATATATGTATATATATAATCAGGGACTAAGCTTGCAATCGTCCAATGCTATAACCATAAATCCTGTACAAATCTTCGAAAGAAGCCAATAATAAGATGGAAATGGCATCACAACTGTTTGGGCTGGATCATTGGTATTACATAATAAGTATGCAAAGAATACGAATCCACACTTAAAAGACATTCAAACATGCAGAAATGTCCCCGTTCATGAGACTTGATAAATTTTGTCCGCTGATTTATGGAAGCATTTCTCTTGACTAGAAGAATTCTTTGCCAAAGAATTTCTCAGGCATTATTTTGACTCCTTATACAAAATGTATAGTCCAGGTGATTCACAACCACCATACAGTTTTTTGAGGCAGAAAACGGATTATTTTCCAAATAATGCTGCCTACCAATAAAAATTATAATTTAGAGAAGGCTGGACAGACTCAACATAAAGCCAGAGCTATCGGTCTAGTCAGCAGATCCCCGAGTTAAATCAAAAGGCATTCACATATAGATGATATGTGGCATGTACAAAATCCTCTTCAAGTATAACCATCTCAAAACAAGGTTAACCGCCTTAGACAACCAAAGCTCTATCTGGGTGACAAGCAGGCTACTTTACAACCACAGTATTGAATACAAATAAAAGCACCTAAGTGTTGGATCCACCGCCAGCTTTGAAAAATGCCTGTTAAAAGGAGCAACCATAATGATTACTACACAAGACCAAGGAATCATGACTCAGTCGAAGATTCAATATCTTCAAAAATGAAAAAAAAAAAAAATTGGGAGTACTACCAGCTTAGTAGCAGCAACAGATTGGCTCTGTCTTTCTTTCTTCTCTCTCTGACACTCACCACACCAGCTGGAGAAATCCTTCTGATATTTCTTCATCTCTCTAAAGACTGAACTGTAGACCAGATTGCAGAAGATCAAGTGTCGCCCAAAGCACATGAAATAAAGAGGATCAGCAAAGCAAAGAAAAAAGAGGAGAGTTTAGCAAAAGAATATTGACAGTGTGGAACAGGATGTTATTTCAGACTGATCTTCACTTCGGTAGCTAATTCACTCCAACTCAACTGTTTGAACAACTAGATTGACCTAGACATGAGGTTATGCATAAAGAGGCGATCATTCTTTCCTATATCTTGTCTAGTTCTTCCCTTGCACAAGATATCCTGCTAACCAAGGTTAGGAAAATAGAAAAAAAAAAATCACAGATGCACTTGAGTATTTATTACAACCTGAAGATGGATATCAAGGTTCACAGGATCAGCAGGACGAGATCAAGAATGGGAGGCAGATCAGATTGAATCAGAAAGATTGTAAAAATAAAAATTATAAAAAAACAAATAGAAAATTCAAAAAATTGTAAAATAAAAATCGAGAAAATAAGATATAGATGCTAAAACATTGTTTTACTCTCATACTCTATAAGATATAAATTTTTTTGTTAAAACGATATGGAACAAGAACATAAAAAGATGATAAAAAATTATCCAAACATAACACTGAAGAACAATGAAGACTAAATTAAAAATTATTATGATATATTATTATGAATAATAATATTAACAACATCACAAAAGATATTATTACATTAAATAATTATTTTATATCAAAACAAAAGGCCTATGCTTCAAAGATGATTACAGGTGCCATTTTGACCTCAGTTCCTCTCTAATAGTCATGTCTCAAGTATTGGATAGGTCAAAGATAAGATAAGGACTATATTCAAAAAGGCACATACATGATTTGGAATTAATCCACAATCCAATACCATCTCTGGCCATAAGATGGCATCACTAATATCCTAAGGGATAAGAACTAATGCTTATCTTCGAGACCCTTCTCTTTCTATCTAGCTTTTATAGTGGGGAATAGTGAACACAACAATACAGACCTATAGCACAGAACTCTTTACCAATCAGATAACACATATGAGATGAAAGTTGATTTCTAAGAAAAAAAAATTGTTCATCCATGGTAAACAACATTCAGAAAATCTCAGTGCCTCGAGTTACAAGCAACAAAATAATACCTTTATGCTATTGAAAGAAACATACCATGAAAACATCATGCATCGAAAAACCAAAAACATAAAGGTACCTTCTACACCACAAAAGCATATTGATTCTATGTCCAGAAGTAGTGGGACGAGCACCATGTCGATGACGGCCACGATGAAGTACAGCTTGACCAGGGACATGAGAGTAATCTAAGATTTCCTGCTATTGGAGAAATAACCAAAAACCTTTAGGCAATTTGTTCATACTATTCAATGGATGAAAGCATCAAAATAACTACGTAAAGCAACCACAACAGAAACATAAATAAATAAATAAAAAGTAAGAGTTGCATAAAAAAACAATGTGTTCCAGAAAACCAAATACACGCAAACACTACTGCTTGTCTTGTTTGTGTGAGAGATCAACTTTATGTGACTAATGAGTATAAGCTAGCCTTATACCTAGTATTTCATACATTGAAAATATTTAATATACCATAAGGCAAGGAATTGCATGCCTTTGCAAGAATTCATCATCTGTCATAAGCAAGGATTGCTATTTTCACACTCCCTGCCATGATGTCTGTCACAAACACAAACTAGACAAAACCAACACATGGCATGGGTTGTTGAAACTAAATGCAGAATGTTGATTCAGTTTAATACCATTTTAATAATGCCTAATTGAAAACAATCTCAACAATATTCTTTTGGATTGGTTTCACTGTTACAATCATCAGTTTCTATATATTTTGCAAGTCTCAGTGCATTCTGGTGTGGTTTAGTCATTAGTGAGCATGTAACACTTAAAACAAAAGGAAAGAGTTGCTGCATGATAACAGCAATCAAGTATGCCCTCATGAAATAAATATTAATGCAATATGCTTGATGAAGTTTGTTCACCAGTTTCTACAGCAACTTACTAGCTTAAAACTTCAGATCTGTTACAAATTCCAGGTCAATATAGAACAATCAAATAAGACTAAGTAGTTTGATATGACTGCCCTATGATATGCACAATTTTGTAAACAGACATGTGCAAAAAAACTTCTCATGAGACATAATAACCTCTGGCTGTGTCTCTGTATTCACATGTTTGTCACATCGAATGCCCCGGAAGAACAAATCACCCCCAAAAAAATCTTTCCCCAAGCACACATTTAAAGTAACTTCTGCATCATCCACATGGAAGCCTGCATCACGAGAACTGCAATGACTTAAAAAATGAAGCATAAAAGAGCTACTTCAATTTAATTACATGAAAATAAAGATTGAAGTAATATAAATCCATATCTGGGAAACTTAAACCACCCAAGAATATGATGAACAGACAATGGCATAAATTACTGTAAGAGCAACCATAAAAAGAACATGTTTGAAATGCAAAATCTGAGTTTTAATGTTGATAGGGGTGTGTATTTAGCATTTTTTATAATTTAACAGACTAATATCAAAGAGAAGAAAGAGGACCAGTGCAGAAATATAGGGTACAGAAAAGCAAAAATCATTGTAACACATTAACATGCAAACTTTGCTTCATGAGAAAAGAAAAGGAAAGCATCTTCTAGTGGACGTGAGCTTTCTGTGGTTATTATACATTCATATTAAATTTGTAAATATGACATGCTTAGCTTCACTACTTTTACTCTAATTGCAGAGTTTGGTAACATGACAAAAGAGAGCAATCTTACTGAACTTATTTGCATTGAGATACCATATAAATTATCTCTATATAGTTAACAAGAACAAGCAAGTGTATGATATTGCCTAGTAATCTTCAATTAGCTTAAGAAACAGAATAGCTACAGATGGATTTGTTATGAGCTACCTCACAAAAATATAGGAATGCAGAAGATCCAAAATCAGAACTAGCTCAAAATGTTTAGATGGAATCAGACTGCAAGTTTCACCCATGGTAAGGATAATTGTGTATATCAGCAACACTCCCTAAACCTCTTAATTTTGGTAACATCCTTAGTAGTCAATAGATGGACTGACTTGTTGGTGCGTATCACATCAAGTAAAGGGCATCCAAGAGCATTTAGTAAAGATGAATAGCACCGATCAACCCAAACAAACACATGCACCATAGCCAGACACACGTGATATTTTGCACGAGTACACTGTGATACCTAAATCCATGGTCTCAATCATGTGTCACAAAAACAGGTTTTTGAAGAGGCATCAATGCATCCTGTAACTTGCTATTTGTTGCCGTCCACCAAGAATGTTTTCAGCCCGGAATGGTTCAGATATTTTCAGCACACACCCACGATGCCCTTGTAATAAAGTATGTCATTGTGATGATAACGAGCTTAGTCCTTTATTCTTTTTTGTATTATGCTTTTTACTTAAACAGTATTTTTAAAAGTGCTAGACGCCAAAAGGCGCCAAAGTCCCAAAATGCCCGAGGCACTTAAGTGCCCACCCGAGCGAATTGAGGAGCTATAGAATATAAAAATATAAAAATATATAATATAATTGATAAATATGATTATGTAAATAAAAATACGACATTAAATTGAATTTTTTGATGAATCGTCTGTATTGCTTCATACACTTGTCATTAATCCAGAAATCCTAATAATAGTTCTAAATAAATAGATATTAACGATGCTAAATAAGGACTAATAACAATTCTAAATAGTGATAAACAGTGCTAAATAAGGATTAGTAATTCTAAATAGGAATTAGTTCTAAGGATTAATATCAATTCTAGTTTATTATATGGTAATAGTAGTTTTAATATCAGTTAAGGATTAACAATCCACTATTAACAATAGTCATACAGTAGAGGGGGAGAAAAGGAGTCACTGACGGTTTGAATAAGGGGAAGGAAAGGGTGGCAATGACGGAGGAACTTTCGGACGATGACAGAGGCAGCGAAGGAAGCTACAGATGGTGGCAGCAGCAATGGAGAAAGCTGCGGACAATGATGATGATGGCAGAGGAAGCTGCGAATGGCGATGTCAGGGGTGAAGGAAGCTTCAGATATGTTCGTCGGTGACAAAGGAAGTTGTGATCCTGTCCCTCGATGTTGGGAGTTACACATGAAAGCAACAATGGTGGAGGGAACTGCGCACGAAAACTACAACAACGACTGTGCATGAAGACAACGACGGGACTAGAGTGACGAAGTACCTAAGGTTTATGGGTCGAGGGTTGCACGAGGGTAGTGGGGTTTACTGTTACTATTTACTATGCTTAGTTGGTTTAATTGAACCAACTAAGTTATTGTTCAAACGAACCAGAGTTGACCATCTTGTTCAATTGCTCGCTTGAGGCACCCAGCATCTAGGCTCAAGCGAGCACCTAGGCGGCGCTTCACTAAAGCATGTCACCCAACAATTGTGCGAGGCCCAAGGACCTTTTTAAAACATTTTACTCAAAATAATTTTGAAGAGTATTTTAGAGTTGTCTTAGGTGTCCAAAGAGAAAGGGAGGTACCTAATTATGTTTAGTGTCTGGGAACAAAATATAAACATATAGTAATCACTTGAATATCTCTAATCCCTTATGTGTCATCACAGATTTTGTAAGCAGTTAGATCTACTCTAATTTTCTTAGAATGAAATTATGAAAGACAAGACCAGAACAAACAGCAAAGGGTATACTAGTTAGAATGAGAAGACAATAAATTTAAAAATTTTATTCTGGACTGGTCATGTTAAGTAGTTTAATATATGGTAACTTTCTTACTCCAGTTACCCCCATTATACCTGTGCTCTCTCTTACATTTCTTATATCTGTTTCATTTGTCTTTCTACCTCTTTCTCTGCTTGTTTCTAATCAAATTTTGTGTCAATGGACAGATGGACAGCTATAATTAATCTAGTCAGCATATCTGTTATAAGATCTGGGCCAACAAATTGCAGATGATACAAGTTCTCATGCAAAAAAAGAAGATAAAATCATATGACAATTACTTTCAACTAGCATCAAGGCATTTATTAACATCTACCAGATATAATTCCTGACAAGTTTTAAAGCTTATATTGCACCGGCCAGTACGAACGAGTATACAGACCAGGTAATTACCCAATCTGGTTCGAAATAAAGGTCATTACATCTTAATGTCACGAACGGTCATTACGCACCCGCAACATCTTTGTTCAATGAACCGTTCGTCGCTTTTGCATGATTGTACAGATGCTTGGCAACATGTTTTGCCTTCGTTTTGTGTATTTTTGCTTAAAATCTGTAAGCAGGAACAGATCGCAACGCTGCAGTGCGACCGCTCACCGTGCCAAACAAAACTACCCCAAAATAGCTCTGTTTTCGCGTGTCACGACTTGTTTTCTGTAGGCTATAGTGCAGCGCAAAATGTTAGCCAGCTCAGACCCTTGGAACCCCCCGGGTGGCACAGGGGTGGATGGGGCTTCGAGGTAGTGTTGGGCGTTGATCGGTTTTCACAAGTTCTCACATTAAGTTAACGGGAACTTTCCATCGCACTTGACACCCGGTGAGTAGTCGTTTGCAGACTTGCGACTGTTCATTTTGCCTTCTAAAGTCCTTGTTTTTTCCTTCCCCTCTTTTCTCTCTTGCACACCAAGTGTTTGCTGAATTGCTTGTAAAGTTGTTATCTTTACGAGATGTCGGGACTTGTCCGTCACTCGCTTTTGAACTAATCAACCTGCTCTTCTTATAAGTCCTACGGGACCTGAGCGAGGTTGCAATTAGACTGACCCTTTGCTGACAGATAACGCAAGGGCGCTTCATGATTTAGGAATCCCAGCTAAATTCGAGACATTAGCGCAAGGGTGCTTCACGACTTAGGCAACTCCAACTAAGTCCATAACTTTGACGCAAGGGTGCCTCACAACTTAGACAACTCAGCTAAGTCCGTGATAGTAAGCCCTGTACACCAGCACCATTTTTTTTTTCTGTTTTTATAAGGATAAAATAATTGGTTCCTTTTTCTCATTTTCTCTGTCTCCTCCATTACCTCCTTGTCCTTTTCCTCCAACTACATCTCTCCTTCCCCTCTACTACCATCTCCTCCTACTCTGATGTTGCTGCTCCTCATCCTCCACCCACTCATCCTATTTGCCTCATTGTTGTTGCTGCCTCCTCGTTTGGGTTGCCATCTTGTCCTCCTCCTGCTGGTACACCCCTTTTCTCTCTCTCTCCTCCGTCACCTCTGCTGCCTACACCTCTTCTCTGCCACCAATAGTGAATAAACACACGGTACCCTCAACTGTCTCAGTATATGCCCATGGACCAGTATCATTACCAGACTGATTGGAACCTTGATTCTTGATATGAGAGAAGTAAACAATCATATAGATTATATGTGCTAAATGTCAATCTAAATTTAGCTGATTATCAGAAAACAGTAGTAAGACTGCTTTCTAAATATATTCAGGTTAGTTACCTAATTCAACATCCTTTTCCTTCCCATATTCAACAACAAAACCATGATGCGAGTCCAAAGTTGATCCACCAACCTCAGGAAAAAAAACTGCACCCCAAGAAAATAAAAGTTTTCAGAGATATTTAATACAAAAGTGACAAAAATAAACCACAGATCCATTATCCTGTTAGACAGAGAAGGTGGGTTTGCTGATCACCTTTTGCTAATGGTGATACAAATTCTTCTATGAGCTTGTTAAGCATGGCTTCCAGGCCAAAGTCGTCAAGCACAGCACCATACTTATTCATTGTATTTGGTCGCATTATTTTGAACTTAACTGTATTAACCCACTTTTCAAAATTTTCTACCTAAGAATTAATAAAATATCCATAAGTGTGTGACAATAACACTTGCCATATTTTTTAGAAACAGTAAAGAAATCCAGTGGTACCTCATCTAATAACAGCTCACAGAAACTTGGCTGAAACAGAGGAAATGTATAAATTCCAGGTGAGGGTTCGCATAGAAAATTTCTAAAGCTCTCCTCTGTGTTATCATTGATTGCCTTGAGAAATGATGGCACAAAGAAAGCTGATGGATGCAGACTGTAAAGTTCTTTATGTAAAGGCTGTCAAAACAAAAAACAATGACAAGTCAAATAAATCTCGTAGGAGGTCAGCATTCAAATTAGGCAGACAATTATAAAGTCATCACTGTGAAAAGGGAAAAAAATATAAAATAAAATCAAAGCAGATTAAACAAGCATCTAAAGGAATATCCTTCCTAATGGTATCAATGATACGGTCCAATGAAACATAACCCAGTAATATGTTCACATTATATCAGACATTATGTTATATACATCAAGAAGTTAGGCGCAACACAAACTATGTCTTTATTGTTGTGCAGTTCAAAAACAATTTTTTTAAGTACAAAGACAAATGCATGGAAACTCTGGCAATACTCTCAATCAAAACAGAGCTCCATCATGTTTATTTGCTGACTAAATATGCTATACTTCAATCCCTAGCATTCATTTTACTTTATTTATCATACTTTGAGAACTTCAGCCTCCTCAAATTTATAAATTTCATTAACTTAAGATATTAGTAAATTACCATAATCATGATTCATGAGAAGGTTGCATCAATCTGAGTGCCATTTCAAAGAAGAAGAATGAATCTCTTTCACGTAAGCAGATAATGGCTTCCAGTCAAAGATATTGCTTCATATGAGCATCTCTATCTTTTGATAGCTTCAAATTAAAAATTATTGGAAAAAAGGAAATCTGATCCTAAAAAGGAATTGAAGAACACCCAACCTGGTTGCATTGCAAAATTGTGATTTTTATATATGTTATTTACTAAATTTGAAGAAAAAAAAAGAATATGTGTCCCTTAGTTGAGTTCCATTAAAGTTTCACCTTGAATTATAATGTTATGTCAAGAATTGGTAAATCAGGTGAAGTATCTTTGTATTTAGATGCCAGTTGACTTGCAACATATTTGTCCTCTTGATCATAAACAATCATTAACCAACGTGACCTTCAAAAAATTGGTTTGCCTTTAAGAGATCAAAAACTTAAATGAACTCTTTCAAAAGCTTTCATAAATATTATACATATTGCCCATAATCTTCTTTGCAGGAAATAGCATTATAATCTTACATGTCAGGACAAGTTTGATCCTTAAACTAGTCATGAAGTAGGAATACTTCAAGAAGCTACCTTTTGCAACAACATGCAAGCATAATGACAACTTAGAGAGGCTCACACACTGTTCTGGAAAGATGAACAGGGAATAAGATGAATCTAAGGTACTACATAAAGGGTATGAATCAGGAAAAGAATAGAATAGGGGATATGATTCTATATCAACCATATTTTATATAATCTCACAATTGAAGAAGTACATATGTCAAGAAAAGATTATATTGAAAATTTACTCCTTACAAGGATAATCAGGGAATCAATGGCTGAAAGTAATGAGTGGGTGGCATTTAATAAAACTGGATGAACATAAAACCGGTACCGTCTACTTTCACATGGACAGTAACAGCTCCACATGATACATGGTAATTCCCTCCAAGAAATGCTAAAAATATTATAATAGACCACTATTTGCCACAAACTATCCTTGGGACTGATATATATTCCTTGAGACCATCTTTCCTCTCGACACAAAAAGAAAAAAGAAAAAACATGATCAAAAGATCACAACTAGAAGTCTTATGCATGTAGTAAACTGAAACAACCAAAAAAAGTTTTCTAAATTCAGTCCCCAGAAGGGCTGTCCATACAGCCTACAATGCTGAATGACATGGGGAAGTTGCCAATGCCAAATCCCTATATGTAATAATATGGGGGCTGTCGGCCTAGTGTGTCTTGGAAAGAACTCTCCAGTCTCTTATCTCCATTTCCTTGCATTTTTAGCTGTTCCCACATTGACCAGGTCAAATCCTCTTTCCAAATTGAGACAGAAATATTGGCCTTTTTCTTGTTGATTGAATAGGCTTCCTTGTTGAAGATGATATTCATCTCTGTTCCTCTCCAAAAGAGGCTAGCTGCTGTTTTGAAAATTCCTCATCACATCCGGACTCAAATACGCCACATCAGTGCCTAACTTGACTTCAGCAGCAAGCCATGCTGGAACTGAGGCTAGTTGCTTTGTGCTGAACAAGGCCCTATTCTGGCTGTCCACATGGTTGCTTCATTCTGGTTTCAAGACAATCCATACAGGAGACCAGAATGGTTTCATTGCCATGTATAATAATAAGCTTGGCACATGCCTGGGCAGATGAGAGAAACAGCATGTCACAGCAAGACATTCTGGTAATCATCTCTAAGCCAGTGTCAGTGCACATTTGACAAGCTACACGCAGTCCTTGATCTTCAAATGTCAATTATACAGATTGCCTGGTGAGATCTACTGCAAACTCCAGTATCAATTGAGCTGGATGTAATAACATGCACAGAGAATACAGACAAACATATGTAAGTATATATAAATACATATGCACACAGGCCTCTAATATCTTTGAAAAATGTCATATACTGTTTAACACAATTTCATAATTGTCAACAGTAGAAGAAAAGATGATAAGAAAAGTATCAAGCAATTGTTAAGGGACTTTCACCATGACACTGTTGGTAATACTACTCAAAAGCAATCACCAAAATAATCAGAAAAGTTTTGCCAAATCATATAAAAAGTAAATTTGAGAAATTTATCCAAAATTTCTTTTTTTGAATCATTCATGCTCAAGGGCCAAAATGAGAGAACTTTTGTAGACAAGCAAGCACGAGGATTCTCAACTACCAAAACGTAAAGAGATCAGCATAATCAAATGGCAAACTACCAAAACGTAAAGAGATCAGCATAATCAAATGGCAAACCTGGTAAGCTGACATTAATTTTTTCCTGTATTCTTTATGCCTCTGAACCTGATATAGCCAATAGGTATCCATATTAAATGAAGTGAAACAACTGCTTAGCTAACCTATAGCAAAGTAACAAACCACAATAACATGAAGAACTTATAAAATATGTCCAACTTGGGATAACACAGTAACAACCATAAGTAACTGCAAACAAATAAGTTATTGGGGCCTGCATCAATAATTTTGTTATACACAGTGCAGCTACCATCATATAACCATCTAATGAAGGAAACCATTAAATTCTGAATAAATATTTAATCATTCTAGTTTCAAGAATTGCAATTTCTGAACTAGAAATTGATTCCATTTACCGGAGATCTTATAGGTTAAAGAGATCATCAATGAAAAAGTTCTCTGATTTAAGAATGTCTTCTGACAATTAACCATTGTGTAATAATTCCTTAGTATTTATTGGATTAAAGTACTTAACAGAGAAAAAGCAAAGGTTTTTTGTACTTCAAACAACTTTCACAAATAACCAGCATCAGATCTTTTAAACTTCTACCATAACTACTACAACAATAAAAACTGTGGTGATTCAACGATTCGGAATCGGTTACATAGGTCTTGCCAAGCGAGCAATATTACTAGTTGAAACTAAGAGCAAGCTGATTCTATTCATCCAACTGGTTGCATCCATGTCTCTTTTTAAGACATATCTGCATATCTAAATTGGTCATGAATGGATATATTTTTAATTTCTAACAATTTGATGAATCCATCTCAATACCCTCACCTCTGCAACACTAATTTTTTATACATATTTCTCCCTAACAGACCAATATTAAGAAACATAAAGCACAGATAACCTTCCAATTTTCTTATATAATAAACTAAAAATATAAATCAGATGAAAAAAGTAATAACAACAAGCTCTACAATTTAGATCAACTTCTCAACATAATCCTAGATGATAAGGTATCATGAATTAATGAATAGCTAGAATATTTTTATTATTTTCTGGATTAGTTAGATCATAAAAATTTGTTCACGAAACATTACAGGAAAAATCAATCAGTCAGTAATTCAGGAGTTTCTCAACAATTCAAAAGAGTAATGTTACCATAATCATAATTTGAGTCTCAGTGTACATAAAGGTAAACCCTAGAATTTGACAGATGCCGATTCTCTGATGTCATGAAAAACAAATTTCTAAACTGTTTGAATATTAATTTATAAATAAATCTTTTGGGATGGAAACTACAATCATAACCATCTTCACGTGGTCCCTTTCTTCAGTGTTTTCACTAGTTACCTTAGGTTTGAGATAGGTCATGCAAAATCTCAGCAGTAGCAATCCTATAACAACCATTGAACCTTTTCATGGAAAATCAAGGCCTAGTAAGATGAATTAATTATCAATTTCCAAATCCAAGTTGACGGAGGCTGCATTTGGAAACACATTTGCATTTTTAATATGCATTTGGAGTAATGGGTTTGAGTGAATGTGCAATTGTAGAGTTTTTTGGGTATTTGGTAAACAATAGATGAAAACTACATTTTAAATGTGCATTGACATAAGTGTTGTTTGGCAAAATCGTGTTTAAAAAATTCATTGAATATGATGTGACAAATTTACCCTTCCAGTACTTTTAATATTTATTCAAAAGTGAATACATATTTTTATTTAAATTAATAAGTAAATAAACAAAATAAATGAATGAATATATGTATGTAATCTTACAAAAAATTTTGTATGATCCAAATATATAACAAATAAAAAATATAAGGATATAAATGAATATTAAATAGCCTTTGAAAATAATAAATAAAATTTTACCGAGGACATAAATCATATTGACAATCTTGTGATTTTAGATAATCTCATAGGGTGCTTTAAAATTTTTAAAAATTACAATAGCATCCGACAAATGTTAAAATGATAATGTTATCCTGTGATAGTATTAGCATTTAAGCATTTGCAATGCAACATCACGACCAAATATGATTTAAAAGGAATTTATCAAACATCAATCCACATTTGAAAGGAATTTATCAAACATCAATCCACATTTGAAATGTGTATTGACCAATACACATTTCAAATGTATTCCCAAAGGCACCTGACATTTATTAGACCCTGAATGCACCAACAAGTAATGGACAATAAATATGCAAAAATCTTCCAAAAAGGTCCAACCAATGCCTATGATGACAGTGATGAACATGGAAATAGTTATCCAAACTGATCCACTGAGATAATGAATCCAATCCAGTAACCACCAGCTCAAACGGCAGATACAAATCATTCAATATGTAACACAAGCAGATCGATCACATATTGCAAGGTTTCTTCATATATCAAATCTCTCCAACTAAGTTATCCTAATATTACGTTGGTGTGATCTCATCGAAAGATTACCAACAACAAACCTTATGCATGCAGGCAATCAAACCATGCTCTATCAAGCAATCAAACCATTTTTTGCAGAGCACAGCATGACTACTCATTTAATATCTCAAGGCTTAATTGAACCCAAAATTTCTTGGAGTAAGCCACGGAATTCCCGTTATTTCAGTCAAAAGTAGAATTTTTGAAGAACAAAAATATTATAGATCCCTGGAATCCGATCAACGGAAACCCTAATGTTTAGAAACTCCCAACTACAAAGGCAAACAAGACGAACAACAAAGCATCTCACCCTGTTTCTTTCTCCCTCTGGCAAGTACCGCGAGAGAATCTCCTTCATAAACTCCACCTTGGCATCGCGCGACACATCGAGCATGCTCGGCGGGAGGTGTCGCTCCAGGGAGCTGAAGATGGCGGAGTCGTACTCCGACTGCACGTCATCGTACCGCTCCGGCTTGTGGTCCGTGTTCGGATTCAGCCTCAGCCGCCGGTCCCCGTACGTCGGCCTCGCCGGAGGCGCCGGCTGCTTCGCCACTGGTCCGTTCCCGTTGCCAGCCGGCGATCCCTCCCTCCTCTCGACGGTACCCTCCAGCGACATCGCTTGCTGCCGGAGGCTCAGGCGACTGGTGGCGGGTGAGGGGATTACTTCCCACAGGCCATCTCAGAGGAGAATTCGGATACGAGTCGGAGGAAATTTAAGACCACGAAAGTTTAGGGTTAGGGTTTGGGGAACGGGGGGAGAGAGAGAGAGAGAGAGAGAGTGTGTGTGTGTGTGTGTGTGGTGTTCGCTTGACATAAGTTACGACATGAACGGGGTTGGTTAACGACACTGCGTCGGTAAATAATTACGGGCTTGCCATGGACCGGGGGAGAATGTCGTCGTTTTACAGATGCAAATTAGGGTTTCGTTGGGGAAGGAGAAGAGGGAGGTCCGATCCGCTGTACCACTCAACGCAGCATACGCTTTGATGCTCCTTCCACGCCACTCGTGGACCTCTTTTGCCATGTGGGTCCCATCGCCATGGCCACGACGCAAATTTCAAATTAGGGTTTCCTGTTGGGGGAGGGTGTCCGATCCGCTGTGCCATGCGAAACGGCACTCACGTCCACCTTGATTGTCTTTGAACGTGACGCGTGGACTTCCTTTTGCACGCGGGTACGGCAGCCGTGTCCAGCGGATATAGCACATCGTTGGGGCGCATGTCTAAAGGGTACGAATCAGATGGGTTATGCATTGATTTGGGTTCAAACCATGGCAACCAAATTAGTTGTTCGAGTTGTTTTTTGGGGAATTCAAATGAGTACTTTTAATTATTTTTCACTCAATGTATTACATTAAAACCATGTCTACTAATAATGGGATTTGAATTTTGATCGTGGATGCGACGTCTTAACAATGATAACGTTAGATGATCTAAATGAGTTGGATTTTGAGGTCTCGAAGTAAGCTAGTTATGAACTAACACACACCAAGTGTTGGACTTTAATATATATATATATATATATATATATATATATATATATATATATATATATATATATATATATATATATATATATATATATATATAGGGATTAGATAAGGTTATAATCAAGTTGAGGTTTGGTTCTACAAGTCAGCCTCTCCATTGATATCGAGTTGGATTAGGCACTCTAACCACTAAATTTAAGTTCGACTTAAAGTTTCTTGGAATAGGACTTAAAAGATTTTGTATTGAAGCTCCAACTGCTGCAATTTTATTTCTCAACTTTGACCTTTCGCCGTAGTCAATATATTAAATCTATTGTGATATCATTTCTGAGGATTCCATCCAATCCCATGGGACAAACGAGCAAACTCTAAAATTTTTGTCTCTTATTAGACTCAGATATCATGATATGATCTGATTGATGCAGTAACTAATTTATTAATCTGATATGACTAAATCACGGGTAAAAAAATATTTTTCACTTGGAGTTTCAAGACACGTCTAACTATGTGAACCGATGTAATTGTTTCTACTTGGAACGTGAGAATAAAGTAGGATTTCATAGTAATTAACTCCAAAACAGGGTTTTCCTGTATCCAACCTCGACTCTAAAACAATTTCTTGCGATTCAACTTCTTCGGCCTCGAATACTTAAGTTAAATAATAGTTATCCATCAAATTCTTATAAATAAATTATATTTTTTTACATTTTGACGTGGTTATAATTTTTATAATAAAATTTCCTAAACTCCCTTATCTCTATTGGATGGCATCATCGTGTTCACATTGGACGAGACTCGCGCTCTTTGGCGCCCATTGCAGGAATGTGTGTATGTCTGTCGAGGTCATACGGTGTGTCAGCATGTTGCCACGTGGTAACTTTTAATTCGGTACCCTTAACTTATATTTTCTACTATTCATCTACATTATTTCCTTTCTATCTATTCGAGTTTTCCTTTTCGACTTCTTCAGTTCTTTCTGTCAAACTTTCCATTTGTTTAGCCGTTGGTGTGGATGGTCACGTTTGAATCTCGTATTTTAATAAATTTAAAAAACTAATCCTATCACAAGTTATGTAATACATGTGTATCTTAACTAAGGGTATGTACCATGAAAAGATTATACATCATGTCTTAATATCAAAGGTCAGACATTACGATGGAGGATCGAGTGTTGTGTTGAAGAATCTAATATCATACTAAAGGAGAATAAATCAACACACTGGAAGATAAAATAATGTATAAAAATATTGAATGACATACTAGAAAAAATGGATGATAGGTTGATGTTGTTAGGATCGGAGTGACACTAAGAGGTGGGGTGAATTAGTGCAGCGGATTAAAACTCATAATTTTGAAAATAAAATCGTAAATACGAGGATATTTCATTTTGATAGTAACTTGAGTAAAATGAGAAAATGAAATCCGAAAGCTAGCAGTAGTGTAGATAACAATTTCAAGAAGATAAATACTCACACATTCAAGGAACGCATCAATTTAAAGTGGTTCGATCAAAATGACCTATATCCACTTGCGAAGCCTTCTTCAATGAGGCTCCCAACTTTCACTAGCAAATCACTTTGAAGGGGAAGGACAAATACCCCTCTTACAATCTTTTTACAAATGGTTCACACTCTTACAAATCTTCAACGAAAAGGAAGGAGGTGAACACTCGAGCAATTGAAAATAAGGCTTGCCAAAAACTTTACAAAGGCTTTTTGTCTCAATCTAATGCTTCTCAAATGTTGTAATCTCAGCTGAGAATTGAGGGGTATTTATAGGCCCCAAAAGGATTCGAATTTGGGCTCCAAATTTTGAATTCTTTTGGGTTCCCGAGGCTAGCGGTGCCACCGCCCGACCTCTCAGGTTCTGGGCGGTGCCACCGCTCAGTCCAACGGTGCCACCGCTCAATTCTCGGGTTCTAAGCGGTGCCACCACCTAATCTAGCGGTGCCACCGCCTACACTATTTCAACTCACTGGTTGGGCTCCAAACTTGGCCCAAACCAGTCCGAACTCAGGCCCAATTGGCCCCCTACTTGGGTTATAGGATTAACCCCTAATCTTAACCCTAATTAACGTGCTAAATATGAATTTAAAGATATTTCCTAAGCTATTACAAAGTCCACAAGTCAAGACTTCTTTCGGCGAACTTCCGGCGATTTTTCGATAAACTCTCGAAAACCATTCTGCGGACTCCCGGTAAGCTCCTAGACTTCATGATTTGATCTTGGCGAGTTCCAACGAGCTTCTTCGGCAAGCTCCGATCTTTCTCGGTGAGCTCCACGAACTTCCAATGAACCCTCCGGCGAGCTTCCGAAAAACCCTTCGGCAAGCTCCCTACTCTTTCTCGGCTAGTTTCGGCAGCATTCCCAACGAACCTTCGGACTTCCGTCGAACTCTCGAACTCGCAACAAATCCTTCACGCTTGACTCCAACACTTTGTTTCGCTTTATGTCTTCGTCGTTATCATAGTTAATCCTGCACACACAAGCCAAAACTCTACTCCGATCTAGACAATTATTACAACGCGAATTGACATTCTGTTGCCCGACACATCATTGGTTGGCGCTTTGTCCGATTCTTCAATGCATCGTCTTCTCTTGCGGCTTATTGCCCAATCGGTGGTTGACCTCCGCAACCCCGATATCCTTGGCGCAATTCTGCTCTTGGCCCGATGCCCGACGTCCGACACCTTCTACCATCCAATATCCTAACGTGATCTCCTCCGGCACAACGTCAATTCCTCCTATGTTAACTATCTAATCCTGATCGAGTGGACCTGCATCACTCAAAATGCAGTTAAACATCTAAACACAATCAATTAGTTTCATCATCAAAATCCGAGATTCAACAATCTTCCCTTTTTTTGATGATGACAACTAATTGATGACTAACGGAGTTAACCTTAACTCCCCGGAGTTTAACCAAACTCCCCCTATCAATATGCTATTGATAGAACACTTAGATTATCCCAAATCCAAGTAACATTCATCACATGTTATGAAAAATATTTAAACCATCATGCAAATATATATAAAATATTTAATTCAATGCATGAAGTCATCAATATACTTCTCACCCTATATCATCAACAAAAAGGAGAAGTAGCTCTAGCTATTTTAAAATATATTCAAGTTTTTATAACATGAAGCTAGATTTTCATCACAACATATAAGCACAAAAGCATACCAAGATTCTTAAGTTCAATCATGGCAATTCAACACTTGAATTTTTGTGCAAAATTGCACTTTGCTTTTCTTTGCAAGTAACAATATTTATGATGTTTGATATAGCAAATTTCTTCATTACAAATATCGAGCTAGCAAATTCTTCATTCTAAGTGTGCAAGCTAGCAACAACTTTCTCCCCCTTTGTTAATGTCAAAAAGAAGGAGAGGAACCAATGATTTAGACTTTTACATCAACTTTGCATCAATCAATATTTCAATCATCACATCACATGATGCATACAAGACAATAATGCAAAGAAATCATTTCATGAAGGACATCAATGTGAAAATTTACCAAGGATCACATGATACAATCGCAAATCATGATATCATTATGCGACACATCATGAGATGACAATTTATCATATCAATGAAAGATATCAATTGTTAAACATGATATGATAATAGTCTTAAAAATTTCAATTTGCGATACATGTGATACATTGTAATACACTAAAAAATTTAATACGATACTTTTAAGGATATCAACCTATTTTTGATACAAAGCATGGTAAGAGCAATTATATTGCAAGTTTTTTAAGTTTTACATTTTTTGCTTCTTTTGAGATAGCAATTCTTTACTTCTCTTTAGATTGTAGGATTTGCAATTCATTGGTAGTATTCATGATAGCAAGTTCTTTCAATGAAATGATCGAGCTAGCAAATTTTCCTTCCTTTGAAATATGCAGGCTAGTAAACTAACTCCCCCTTTATCATTATAAAAAAGAAAGGAGAAATCAATGGCAAAATTTTTTTAATCATTATACAAGCCATATTACAAAATCATATCATGATATCAAGAAAATTCAAGAGGACATGATTCATTCAACAAATCTTTTTAATAAAGCAAAAGAATTATACAATCAAGGATCATGATTAAAATATATCAATATCATAGATCAAGTCATGATTCATTATTCATCATAAAGCAAATTAATTTTTAATCATCACATAAGGCATTTAAAGAATTTTTGAAACATAGGAGAATGATTAATTTAAGCATGCAATGTTTCAATCAAATTCAAGTCATGAATACCAATACTTACATGTTGTGAGTATCAATTCATGAATACCAAAAGATATTATTTGTGATTCTAGTTTTGCAAGATCAAGATTATGATTTAGATAAAATTCATTCAAATCAAATCATTAACTTGAAACTCATAATCAAGTCATCAAAATCAATTTCGAGATTCACAAAATATCATGAAATCATTAATCTTGATCAGATAGGAAAAGCATTTTTTAAGTGATTCTTCTTCATCTAAGCATGCCTTAGTCTTTATATGCCAAATCAAGATAAGCATGAAAGTTCAAGACGTAAAGGCAAAATCTTATAAAACAACTCATCAAGCAAGATTTTAAACATATATTTTCAAGCCAAATAAAGAGTAAGTCAATGATTCAATTATCTCATGTCATGAATTCCAACAGGCATCTCAAATTATCAACATCACATTAAAATGATATTTCAAAAAGATATATCATAAGTGATTCATTTGTATCATTTCATTCATTCAGAAGATTCTCCTCTTTAGTAAATAAATTTAGGAGAACAAAATGAATTAAGGGAGATATAACATAATTGAAGCATTGAACATGATTCATATTTAAAATGTGTCGCATGTCATAAGTATGAATCAAGCATTTGTGAAATCCGAAATCATCCTCAAAGTCACATTCAATAAATTCATATATGACAAGCATAGATTTATTGAAAAGTCGATAAGATAGAGGATCACATTTCGTTTTTATAAATTTCTATTCATGTGATTTACTTCTTATAAGCATGCCTTTACTTTTAATAAAACAAATGTCAACATTTAAGATGAAAAGGTAAATTTCATAAAATAAATCATCAAGCATATTATTTCAATCATTGTTTCAATCATCACTATAACTCATCATGCACAAAATGTAAAATCATCTAACATGATACAAACATTTATTTTTAAAATATTTATCATTATTTTCATGTATGATAATAAAGTATTCATGATACACATTATATGCATATATCATCACAATAAAAAGCAATTGCATACATAATTTCAAATCATAAATGTTTCAAATCATGATGGTATTAACTTGTCAAATTTCATCCTACCATTCATAATCATAACTTTTCATTTGTATGCATCAAAATAATATCAAAAGTATTTCATGCATAATTTTATATCATCACATAAGGAATATCAAGAAGAAACTAATTAGGTGATGCGATAAACATTTCATAAATACAAGGAATTGCATAAAAATCATATCATGAAAGATTAGAACATGTGAATACCAAAGACATGATTTCTTTTTGAAAAACCTACTCATAATTAATCAAAAGAAAATCTTAGGAGATCGATTAATGAAAAAATCTTGATTCATAATAAATCTTAATTTGTAAATATCACGGAATCAAGATCATGATTTTGGATAAAACTCATTTAAATTCAAATCACCAAAAATCATTTTTATGGTTCAAAAAATTCATAACATAAGTAGATTCATGATTTCATTGATAATATATTTTCCCTTTTTTAATTATTTCATTTTAAGTGATTGATTTCATGTTAGCATGCTTTTTCATTTATGTTAAATAAAAACATGCATCAACGTTTAGGATCGAAAAATGAATTTCATCATAAAACCATCAAGATCAATAGATTCTCAAAAATGAATTGTTAGGATCAAGAAAATCCGAAAATAAAATTTAACACTTTCATGCATTCGGACATGGTTTTGCTATAGATTTTCAAATTTAATCATGAAGTTAAAAATGCTCATGATCATGGATATTTTTGTATCCAAAACACATAATTTCTAACATGTTATTAAGGCATGTAATAGTATAGAATCATCAAGATACACATGCATAGATTAATCCTAAGCACTATCACATATCATATAATTATCATCCCTAATGTTGCATACATCATTCAACATTTCAAAACATAACATGCATGAAACCTTAGCAATATATTTTCATGATCAAATTTTTAATTTTTCAAAGATGCTAAAAAGAAAAAATATGATATAATTTTTGAAAACCAATGTTTTATTTCCTATTCTAAATTAAGCACTCATGAAAGACTTCAAGTAATTTCAAAATAATTCAAGAGATTTGAGTTACTTACCTTGTAGTCGAAGCTCGTCAAAGCCCAATTCGCCGTTTCACCTTTAGAAGTTTTTGATTCATCCTTGGTTGCCTTCCTCTTCTTTGGCCTCTTCCTCCGTTCAAGTTCATTGTTTATTTTAGATTTTTGTTTAATGAACTTATTAAGATTTAGTGTTCGAAGTTCAAATTCATCATTGTCCTCATCACTTGAGTCATTGCTCAAGTGGTATTCATTTGTCCGGAGTTCCAAATCCTTCCTATTCTTTGGAAGGTGATTTTGTTCATCATGTTCATCATGTGCATTGTGCACCATTTCATATATCATCAATGAACCAATTAGTTCTTCAAGTGAAAAAATATTTAAATCTTTTGTTTCTTGCATTACGGTTATTATAGGATCCTACCTTTTTGGAAGGGATCTTAAGATCTTGCTTACGAGATCAAAATTCGAAAAATATTTACCAAGAACTCTTAGATTATTGACGACATTCGTGAAACGGGTGTACATGTCGCCTATAGTCTCGCTTGGTTGCATTCGAAAAAGCTCAAAATCATGCAATAAAATATTAACTTTCGAGTCTTTGACTCTACTAGTGTTAGGATCGAGAGCACTAAGAAGGGGGGGGGGGGGTGAATTAGTGCAGCGGAAATCTTTCAGCGATTAAAAACGAAAGCTGCATTTGTTCGATAAAAACTATTTTGATGCAAAAGCCTATTCTAGGATTACTTATGATTAAGTGCAGTTTACGTCTAAACACAGTTTGCGTCTAAGTGCAGTTTACACAGTTTGCGTCTAAATGCAGTTTGCGTCTAAATGCAGATTGCGTCTAAGCGCAGTTTGCATCTAAGCGCAGTTTGCGTCTAAGCTCAGATTGTGTCTAAGCGCAGTTTGCGTCTAAGCGCAGATTGCGTCTAAGCGCAGTTTGCGTCTAAACTCAGATTCTGAACTTAGACACTCGTTCGTAAAAGCGCAGAAGGCAGTTTGCAGTTATAAATGGAATCAAAACGTAAACGTAAACTGCAAAGAAACTCGTTCGTAAAAGCGCAGAAGACAGTTTGCAGTTATAAATAGAATCAAAACGTAAATGTAAACTGCAATGTAAAGATCGTACGAAAACACCGATTTACGTCTGAATGCAGATTCGGAAAGATCAGAACTTAGAAACTTGTTCGTAAGAGCGCAGAGAGCAGTAGCTATGTAGGAGGTTTGCAGTAATGATAAAGTGCTCAAAATAAAAGCAAACCAGAGATTTAGAGTGGTTCGGTCAGTCTTGACCTACTCCACTTTTGGCTTCCTCCACCGACGAGGTCACCGACGTCAACTAGAGGCCTTCCTTCAATAGGTGAAGGCCAACTGCCCTTTTACAGTCTCACTCCTTTTGACGAGCTCAGGAGACAACCCTTACAGAACCTTTCTCTCCTCTCTTTACAACTCAAGACTTGAAGAACAGAAAGAGGAGAACTTTTGGACTTTACACAAATTTGAGCTCTTAGAATCACAGAAAAGATCAAGAATTCGGTGTAGTTTTATATCTTTTCAGTGCTGAATGGGTGGGGTATTTATAGGCCCCAACCCAATTCAAATTTGGAGCTCAAAACGATCAAATCCCGGAATTCCGGGATCAGGCGGTTGCACCTTCTGACTGGAGAGGTTGCACCACCTGGCAAAGCTCGAAGACTGAGCCTCTGGGCAGTGCTACCTCTGTCAGGGTCGGTTGCACCTCTCTGCCAGAGCTCGAAGATCGAGCTCAGGCGGTTGCACCGCCTGACTGGAGAGGTTGCACCGCCTGGCAGAGCTCGAAACTTGAGCTCTGGCGGTGCTACCTCCTGACAGAGGAGGTTGCACCGCCCAGTCTCGCTCGGAGACTGAGCCCTGGGCGGTTGCACCTCTTGGCTGGGGCGGTTGCACCGCCCAGTCTCGCTGGGAGACATAGCCTGGGCGGTGCTACCTCCCTGCCTGGGCGGTTGCACCTCCCACAGTAACCTGGGTCCGAATGGGCTGAACCATTCGACCCAATTTGTGTTCTTCAAGGGCCCAATTGCCCCAGGATTAAGCTAATGGGATCACCTCCCATTTCTAACTTAATCAAAGTGCTAACTATGATCATTTCCTAAGACATATTCTGCAGCTTGCTTCGGTGCGTCACTCGCTTCTTCCAGCGAGTTTCCGGCGAACTTCCGTCGATCATCCGATGAACCCTCGGTGATGCTCCTGTGGACTTCCGGCAAACTCCTGGACTGCGACGATCCACTTGGCAAGTTCCGACGAGCTCCTTTGGCAAGCTTCTGGACTTCTCGGATTTGTTCCCGCAGAACCTCCGACGACTGTCCGAACTTCCGTCTAGCTCTCGAACTCCCAACATGATCATTGTCATGACTCCGGCGCAACTCCTGCTGCATATCTTACTTTCATCGTAGTTAATCCTGCACACTTATCTCAACACATACATTAGACAACAAATGACAATTGACTTCATCATCAAAATCCGAGATTCAACAATCTCCCCCTTTTTGATGATGACAATCAATTGATAATGGAGTTAGCCTTAACTCCCCCTGTCTATATGCCATACTTCTTGAATTTAAAAACTTTATAAATTCAAGAGACATATTCTCATCATGATTCCTATCATGATGTATCTCTTTGAAGATGATGTTAAGGCTTGACATTCATTTTCAAATATAACAAGTTTGAATGATGGTACTTGTAGCAATTCATCATATTGTAAGATATCGACATGTAAAGCTGTGAAGCAAGATTTTGATATCATTACATGATGTACACATTTCGAATATTTTAGCAAGTGTAGCATTGCATCACATGGTAAGATATCAGTTCGTATAATGCAAATTTTTGTTTGATATCTTGATCCAGGGCATATGGCAATCATATATTTCTTGGTGATGCAAGTATGGCCTAATCATAGCATCAGTGATAGCAACCATATCAACATCAGTAATAGCAACCATATCATTATCAGTGATAGCAGGTATGGCCTAATCATAGCATCAGTGATAGCAACTGGCCTAATCATAGCATCAGTGATAGCAACCATATCATTATCAGTGATAGCAGGTATGGCCTAATCATAGCATCAGTGATAGCAACTGGCCTAATCATAGCATCAGTAATAGCAACCATATCAATTCATATTTTTCTCCCCCTTTGTCATCAACAAAAAGCATGGTAGCATTATCAAAAAGCATGGTAGATGTGATTCCAGCAAGTTATCAAGCACATAAAGGAAGGCATGACACATATAATACTTTGAATATCTCTTCTCCTTGTTCGTTGCTTAAAGGAGAAAACTCATTTTTTTTAAAAAAGTTTTCATAAGAGTGTACAGGAAAATCCTATTTTTAGCATTCAAACCGAAAATAAGATGAACTTCTTACATGCATTCGGATATGAGTAAGCTACTGATTTTCAAAAACATGTCACATAATTTCCAACATGTTATTTGATCAAGTGATACCAAGGTATGTAATAGTAATCAATAACGTCCGAAAAATAATTTTAACTAGTTTAAGTATTGGGACACATCAACATTGGTATGTCACTTTATATTTATCAAGGCATAAGGTTTTCAAAACATTTAGTTTCAATGTAAAATCCGAGATAAACAACAAGAGATGTTTGTAACTTTGCATATGCTTACAGATCAAGGTAAAGAGTAACATATGGAGTTTACAACATATCAGGTAACCATATCAAAGACAAAGTCCTTCATGATGAGTAACATAAGGAGTTTACAACATGCCATATCAAAGACAAAGTCCATGAGGAGTTTATAACAACAACGGATGATTGTGTTCATACAAGCTCATTCATGAGGTGGAAGGTTAAAGTGCCTAAATAAAGAGTCAAATTGTCGATGAATTTGCTGCAGCTCAGTTAGGATTTGATCTTGTCGATGTTCAAGCCGTTCTTGTCTTTGTTCGAATCGGTCCATTCGAATCCCAATATCTTCGACAGATGATGTGTGAGTTTGCTCAAACGGATGTGTTTCCTCAAAGGGACAGATCGGAGGAGATTGGGTACCCCTAAAGACTGGTGTTTCCGGTTCTGGTTCAGGTTGAGGGGGATCAGTTCTTCTTTGCATTCTAACCCAGTTGCCGTTTCTATAAAAACATCTTAGTCGGTGAAGTAGATTTTTATTAATTATGCTGAATCTATCTACTTTCATTACTTCTTCTTCCGGTGGTATTAGAATATTATAGGCTTTCATTATTCTAGTTATTATACCACCATATGGGAGCATCATGTCTTTCTTAGATAGTTCCAACATGTTTTGTTGGATAAGATAACCAAGACAGATGTCATTTCCTTTCATGATCATATACATAGTTCCTAATTCTAATTAGCTTACTTCATCATGATGATATTATTTAGGAAGAATGATGCTAGTTAGGATGTGATGAAGTACCTTAGTGTTTAGAGGCAGTAAATGTTCACAACTTTTAGGAACAAATTCTAAGTTCGGATTGGCAAAAATTGTTTGTAGGGCTTCAACGTATGTTGTTCCAATATTTTTATCATCCCATGATCCTCTAAAGTAAAGTCCTCTACTTTTCATGGGAATGCCTATCATGTCGCAAATGAATCTATCCGTAATTGAAATATGTTGTCCTAAGAGATAGGTGGACATCCTTTCTTCTTCATCTACTAGTATGTTGTTGTAAAACAATCTTACTAGTCTTGGATAGATGGGTTCATTAATTTGTAAGATGGGGAGTAGATCTAAGTTTGCAAACCACTGGATTGTTTCTAAGTCTCTTAGCTCACTTAAATCTACGTATTTTCCCTTGTTAACATTCCTAAGTTCAAAAGAGGAAAATTTTTCAGCATGGTATTTTGAATCGAAAAGGGTGGAATCAAAGTCTTCTACTAATCTCCTCTTTCCTTTGTCCCTTGAGGATCTTCTAGATCCCATAACTACTATTGTTTAGAATAATAGTGATGAGCAAAAGTAAATGAATCAAGAAACAGAGTTTAAGGGCTTCTTAGAGAGTACCTTAATGAGATCTTCAAGAGAGGGAAGGAATGTTGATGCTTTGCTTCGAAATGAAGAGTATTTGGGATGCTAAGATGGGGGAAATGGGGATGGAGGAGGCTTAGGAGAGTAGAGGAGGGAAGGAAATGAGTTGGGGTCGGTTTCACCGCCGGCCCTAGCTTGAGTTATAAAGGGGCAGAGTTGCGGGCGGTTGCACCTCTGGCTGGAGCGGTGCAACCGCTTGCAACACGTGACAGCTGGAGGTGCTACCTCCAGTTGGGGCGGTGCCACCGCCTGGTGAACACTTGTTCTGATCTGAGAATTTTTCTATCTTGAGGAGAGTTTTCATTCCCATTAATCAACTTTACTTACGTAATTACGTAAGAATTTTCATTTTAAGACAGAGACTTTGGCACGATCAAGGTAGATTTTTTTTTTTAATGTGCACATTCTCAATGTCGTACATATGTTTGTGATAGTTTCTTCAAGTTGATAAGTCTTGCAAGATCATGACAGAGTTAGTTATTTCATGATACGAGTTAAATTAGAAGGTTATGAAAGGATGAAATTGATGGGTTCGAAAATCCAGGGATATGTGAATTTGGGAATCATACGTTTCTAATTCTTGAAAAGTTAAACAGGATTGTATCCGGGTCGCATTTGTGATTTTACCCTTGTTGTTGTTTCCGAAGGTGACATAGCCTTCGTCTTTGCTAGTGAGCTTAGAGAATTGAGATGGATCTCCGGTCATATGCCTTGAGCATCCACTATCAAGGTACCATCTCTTGCTCCTAGCTTGCGATGGTGTGGGTTTCTACAAGAAAGGATGATTTTTAGGTACCCATTTGCTTTTGGGTGCCTCAAAGATAGATCTACATTGTTTATCATATTGCATAGAGTTTATCATGGTTCCTTTAGGAACCCAAATCAATTTGTTTGGACTAATTTTCTTGAATGGACAATAATGCGTCTTGTGTCCAATTTTGCAACAAAAGTTACATTTTGCTTGGTGTTGAACATGTAAGATGGGGCCTTTTATAAAGGTGGTTGGATTTAGGTGAGGACTTCTCACAAATCCAATTCCACTTCTTTTTGGAACATGACCCTTGTTTGCAAGGATCATGTTCAATGACTTGCTACCAACCTCGAATTTCTTCAAGGTGTCCTTAAGTAGCAGGTTTTCTTTTTGGAGAATTTCTAGATCATGACATTTGATACATGAATTTAAACTATCATGATATTCAATTTTTAACTTATCAAAATCACAGGTAAGACT
Source organism: Musa acuminata AAA Group (assembly GCF_036884655.1). Classification (NCBI taxonomy): domain Eukaryota; kingdom Viridiplantae; phylum Streptophyta; class Magnoliopsida; order Zingiberales; family Musaceae; genus Musa; species Musa acuminata. The sequence goes on along the minus strand of NC_088335.1, from coordinate 16,808,268 downwards.
ATCATGCTCCTTTTTCAACAATTTGTATTTTCTATTGATAATCTTGCATTCATCAAATAAGTCATAGAAGGCATTTAATAATTCATCGAAAGATAAATCAGCATCTAATAAATTCGTTACCTCCTCTCCGATGGCCATTAAGGCGTAATGAGCAACTTGCTCGGTGTTGGACTCCTCTTCTTCAGACGCGCTCGAATCATCCCATGTTGCTTTGAGCGCCTTCTTTTTTGTTGTTCTCTTTTTGGCTTGGGGACAATCACTCTTGTAGTGTCCCGGCTTTTTGCACTCATAGCAAATAACTTGGTCTTTCTTAGGTTCAAGTTTACTTTTAGTGTCATTCTTAAACTTGTTTCTTTTAATGAATTTTTTAAATTTTCTTGTTAGAAGTGCCAAGTCATCATCACAGTCCTCATCACTTGAGTTTTCTTTCAAGTGATCTTCCAAAGTTCTAAGTGCCATATCCTTCCTGTTCTTTGGAAGGATGTCTTCTTGCTCTTCATGAGCTTTGCAAGTCATCTCGTAGGTCATTAATGACCCAATTAGTACTTCAAGAGGGAAGTTGTTTAGATCTTTTGCCTCTTGAATAGCAGTGACTTTAGGATCCCAACTCTTAGGAAGGGATCTTAGAATCTTATTTACGAGCTCAAAATCCGAAAAACTTTTTCCGAGTCCTTTTAGACCATTGACAACATCCGTGAAACGGGTAAACATGTCGCCAATAGTCTCACTCGGTTTCATCCGAAAAAGTTCGAAAGAGTGTAACAAAAGATTGATTTTTGACTCTTTCAATCTACTTGTGCCTTCATGAGTCACTTCGAGTGTGTGCCAAATATCAAATGCAGTTTCACAAATCGAAACACGATTAAACTCGTTTTTATCAAGTGCGCAAAATAAGGCATTCATAGCCTTTGCATTAAGAGCGAAAGCCTACTTCTCCGAATCGTTCCAATCGATCATTGGAAGAGAAGACTTTGAAAAACCATTCTCGACAAGATTCCAGAGTTCAACGTCCATAGAGATAAGAAAGATCCTCATTCGGGTCTTCCAATAGGTGTAGTCCGTCCCATTAAACATGGGTGGACGTGTAATGGAATGACCCTCTTGGTTTCCGGCGTAAGCCATCTCTCTTGGGTTTTAATCCGTTTGAGAGTTAACCGGGCTCTGATACCAATTGTTAGGATCGAGAGCACTAAGAGGGGGGGGGGGGGGTGAATTAGTGCAGCGGAAATCTTTCAGCAATTAAAAACGAAAGCTGCGTTTGTTCGATAAAAACTATTTTGATGCAAAAGCCGATTCTAGGATTACTTATGATTAAGTGCAGTTTACGTCTAAACACAGTTTGCGTCTAAGCGCAGTTTACGCAGTTTGCATCTAAATGCAGTTTGTGTCTAAATGCAGATTGCGTGTAAGCGCAGTTTGCATCTAAGCACAGTTTGCGTCTAAGCTCAGATTGCGTCTAAGCGCAGTTTGCGTCTAAGCGCAGTTTGCGTCTAAACTCAGATTCTGAACTTAGACACTCGTTCGTAAAAGCACAGAAGGCAGTTTGCAGTTATAAATGGAATCAAAACATAAACATAAACTGCAAAGAAACTCGTTCGTAAAAGCGCAGAAGATAGTTTGCAGTTATAAATAGAATCAAAACGTAAATATAAACTGCAATGTAAAGATCGTACGAAAACACCGATTTACGTCTGAATGCAGATTCGAAAAGATCAGAACTTAGAAACTTGTTCGTAAGAGCGCAGAGAGCAGTAGCTATGTAGGAGGTTTGCAGTAATGATAAAGTGCTCAAAATAAAAGCAAACCAGAGATTTAGAGTGGTTCGATCAGTCTTGACCTACTCCACTTTTGGCTTCCTCCACCGACGAGGTCACCGACGTCAACTAGAGGCCTTCCTTCAATAGGCGAAGGCCAACTGCCCTTTTAGAGTCTCATTCCTTTTGACGGGCTCAGGAGACAACCCTTAACCTTTCTCTCCTCTCTTTACAACTCAAGACTTGAAGAACAGAAAGAGGAGAACTTTTGGACTTTACGCAAATTTGAGCTCTTAGAATCACAGAAAAGATCAAGAATTCGGTGTAGTTCTATATCTTTTCAGTGCTGAATGGGTGGGGTATTTATAGGCCCCAACCCAGTTCAAATTTGGAGCTCAAAACGATCAAATCCCGGAATTCTGGGATTAGGCGGTTGCACCTCCTAACTGGAGAGGTTGCACCGCTTGGCAGAGCTCGAAGACTGAGCCTCTGGGCGGTGCTACCTCTGTCAGGGGCGGTTGCACCTCTCTGCCAGAGCTCGAAGACCGAGCTCAGGCGGTTGCACCGCCTGACTGGAGAGGTTGCACGGCTTGGCAGAGCTCGAAACTTGAGCTCTGGCGGTGCTACCTCCTGACAGAGGAGGTTGCACCGCCCAGTCTCGCTCGGAGACTATGCCCTGGGCGGTTGCACCTCTTGGCTGGGGCGGTTGCACCGCCCAGTCTTGCTGGGAGACATAGCCTGGGCGGTGCTACCTCCCTGCCTGGGCGGTTGCACCTCCCACAGCAACCTGGGTCCGAATGGGCTGAACCATTCGACCCAATTTGAGTTCTTCAGGGGCCCAATTGCCCCAGGATTAAGCTAATGGGATCACCTCCCATTTCTAACTTAATCAAAGTGCTAACTACGATTATTTCCTAAGACATATTCTGCAGCTTGCTTCGGTGCGTCACTCGCTTCTTCCGGCGAGTTTCCGGCGAACTTCCATCGATCATCCGATGAACCCTCGGTGATGCTCCTGCGGACTTCCGGCAAACTCCTGGACTGCGACGATCTACTTGGCAAGTTCCGATGAGCTCCTTTGGCAAGCTTCTGGACTTCTCGGATTTGTTCCCGCAGGACCTCCGACGACTGTCCAAACTTCCGTCGAGCTCTCGAACTCCCAACGTGATCATTTTCATGACTCCGGCGCAACTCCTGCTGTATGTCTTACTTTCATCATAGTTAATCCTGCACACTTATCTCAACACATACATTCGACAACAAATGATAATTGACTTCATCATCAAAATCCGAGATTCAACAACTAGTTCCCTCGTGCGTGATTTCAAGTGTTCGCCAAATATCAAAAGCTGTTTCACACGTTGAAATCCGATTGAACTCATTTTTATCCAAAGCACAAAATAAGGCATTCATAGCCTTTGCGTTTAAAGAAAAATACTTCTTCTCCAAATCCGACCATTCCTTCATCGGTTTAGAGGGAAGTTGAAAACCGTTTTCAACCATATTCCATAAATCCAAATTCATATAAATCAAGAAAACTCTCATTTGACTTTTCCAATAAGTGTAGTCCAATCCGTTAAACAACGGTGGATGAACAACCGATAAGCCCTCTTGAAAGCCATGAAGCGTCATTTCTCTCGTGTGTAAATCCGAAAAGAGAAATACCAGGCTCTGATACCAATTGTTAGGATCGGAACGACACTAAGAGGGGGGGTGAATTAGTACAGCGGATTAAAACTCATAATTTTGAAAATAAATTCGTAAATAAGAGGAGATTTCATTTTGATAGTAACTTGTAAAATGAGAAAGTGAAATTCGAAAGCTAGCAGTAGTGTAGATGACAATTTCAGGAAGGTAAATATTCACACATTCAAGGAACGCACCAATTTAAAGTGGTTCGGTCAAAATGACCTACATCCACTTGCGAAGCCTTCTTCAATGAGGCTCCCAACTTCCACTAGCAAATCACTTTGAATGGGAAGGACAAATACCCCTCTTATAACCTTTTTACAAATGGTTCACACTCTTACAAATCTTCAACGAAAAGGAAGGAGGTGAACACTCAAGCAATTGAAAACAAGGCTTGCCAAAAACTTTACAAAGGCTTTTTGTCTCAATCTAATGCTTCTCAAAGGTTGTAATCTCAGTTGAGAATTGAGGGGTATTTATAAGCCCCAAGAGGATTCAAATTTGGGCTCCAAATTTTGAATTCTCTTGGGTTCCCGAGGCTGCCGGTGCCACCGCCTGTCAGTGGCGATGCCACCGCCCGACCTCTCGGGTTCTGGGTGGTGTCATCGCTCAGTCCAACCGTGCCACCACTCAGTTCTTGGGTTCTAGGCGATGCCATCGCCTACACTATTTCAGCTCATTGGTTGGGCTCCAAACTTGGCCCAAACCAGTCCGAACTCGGGCCTAATTAGCCCCTACTTGGGTTATAGGATTAACCCCTAATCCTAACCCTAATTAACGTGCTAAATACAAATTTAAAGACATTTCCTAAGCTATTACAAAGTCCACAAGTCAAGACTTCTTCCGACGAGCTTCCGGTGAACTTCCGGCGGTCTTCTGAAAAACTCTCGGAAACCATTCTGCGGACTCCCGGCAAGCTCCTAGACTTCACAATTTGATCTTGGCGAGTTCCAACGAGCTTCTTCGGCAAGCTCCGATCTTTCTCGGTGAGCTCCGCGAACTTCCAACGAACCTTCCGGTGAGCTTCCGAAAAACCCTTCGGAAAGCTCCCTACTCATTCTCGGCTAGTTCCGGCAGCATTCCCGACGAACCTTCGGACTTCCGTCGAACTCTCAAACTCGCAACAAATCCTTTGCGCTTGACTCCGACACTTTATTTCGCTTTATGTCTTCATCGTTATCGTAGTTAATCCTACACACACAAGCCAAAACTCTACTCTGATCTAGACAATTATTATAACGCGAATTGACATTCTATTGCCCGGCACGTCATTGGTTGGCGCTTCGTCTGATTCTTCAGCGCATCGTCTTCTCTTGCGACTTGTTGCCCAATCGGCGGTTGACCTCCGTAACCCCGATATCTTTGGCGTAATTCCGCTCTTGGCCCGATGCCCGACGTCCGAAGCCTTCCGCCATCCAATATCCTAACGTGATCTCCTCCAGCGCAACATCAATTCCTCCTACGTTAACTGTCTAATCCTGATCGAGTAGACCTGCATCACTCAAAATACAGTTAAACATCTAAACACAATCAATTAGTTTCATCATCAAAATTCGAGATTCAATAGATATTTCAAAGCCTTGGTCGAGGTCAAATTTGATTGTGATAGGGCTCAAAATGAGTTTGCTTGCTTTGGTTAGTTTTTGGATTACTTTAGGCTCTTCCTAAGCTTGGCAAGTATTGCCTAACCCAATATTGCCCAGGTTGTGGTATTGATTGACACATCATAGATGACTCTGGCTATAACAGTTTAGGCTATCGATAATAATATTGCTTGGAACAATGGTAGTTTTGTCAATACGTGTGTTATGATATTATTTCTCGATTTATTTTATTAGATTGTGATTTTATTTAATTAGGTAAAATATATTATGGATATGATTATTAGCTAATAAAAATGTGTTAGTTATAGGTACCCTGCAAGTCAATCAGATAAGTGATGACACTTGTGACACGATGTGATAATCTCTTTGCTTATTATTATTGGTATTTTATCACATATTATTTGAATATGAGCAATGAGAATTATATTATGATAGATCATAATAATGTGATCGATTCATCTTTAAACATAGACTCTAAATCATCTCGGTCATATGTGTTACTCGAGAAGAACATCGAAATAACTGGATAAATTAGTGCATTGTATACTCGTCTATATGATGGAGGCGGTTGGTCTCATAGTCACTCGTGTAGGAACACTAGAGGTACGGTGTAGGTACTTATTGAAGAATGAGTTCACTTGAGATATCAATGATATCCTGTATAAGTATTTCACTATTTGATACTAAACTTATAAGTTTGGAAGTTCCAGATCTAGCATAGTCGGTCATTAGGAGTGGCAACCAACCTTACAAGTACTATTGAGTGTCGATAGAGGATCATCCACTCTCAGTATTATGAGAGGAATATCACATGTGTTCTTGCTTAAATAAATCCCTAGCTAAGGTCATTCGGATTGAGAGAGAAAGAGTTCTCCAAGAGAATCCGATTAGAATGAGACTCGAGTATAAACCATATAAGCCTGACAATACTATGCTCGATATACAATCTCTGGGATATTATATGGATGAGGAATTCTAGGTACATGGTAATTGAGGACAGATAGGTCCAAAGGATTATATTTCCTTATATTGTCTAGGGACTATGTCGTAGTGGCCTAGTACATTTGTAGTCGATGAGTTAAGTGAATTATTATGGTTTTCTAGAACAATGGTTGTTTAATATTATTAGATGATAATATCATCATGAGAGGAATAATGCATAATAGTTTATTTATGCTAGACATTGATCAACATATCATGAATGTAAGTGTGTCCAATAGGAAATGAGATGAGGTGAACAGTGCATACCAGTGGCATTGTAGGCTGTAAGGAAATCTAGGGGCGACATCACATGCACAGTGGAAGAATAGAAAACAAAAATTTTTAAATTTCCTAATGCTGTGTTCATCGTCATGCGAATATTGGTGCGCAAAATCTACAAAATCGAAAACTACATATATGAAAAATTATATTTTACCTAGGGAGATCGTATATCCCTAAATCCCTACAGATATATAGGAGAGGATGAAGGAGGTTAAGCGTCCTCTCTAGTGGTGATCCACACAGTAGGGCTGCGATGATACTCCTCAAATCGCTGCCTAAATCTCCACACTTGCTATTTAAGGAGAAGGGAGAGGATAATAGGAGGTGGCAACCAAGAAACCTCTAGCCTATGGGTATTTGGTTCCCTCCTATTTATAGAGGCCCCCCTATCAACTTAACCAAAATGGATCCTACCCTATTGGGTATTGGATCTCCATCCAACTACCTAAGTCTATTAGATTAGTGGATCTCTATCCAATAATCTCTCATTGGCTCTTATTGGATCTTATCTATAGGATCCAATAATTTAGGGGCTTGTTGGATATCCAATAAGATAGGGGCTCCAGCGGATATCTCATATTCGAACCTTTACTTGTCGCAACACCTATCATATGTGTGTGACCCTCTAGGGTCAATATCGAGCTGGCTGTGAGTCATACCTTTTAGAACTCCTTCTGGCTCAATGAATTATTATCTCCATAATAATTCACTCAACTCATTGACTATGTATGTACTAGGCCACTACGCCACAGTCCCCAAATGACATAGGATAATCTAATCTTTTAAACATATCTATCCTCAATTACCGAGTACTTATAGTCCCTCATTCATCTAATATCCTAGAGACCGTATTCTGGGCATGGTGCTGCCAGGCCCACACGGTTTCTACTTGAGTCTTACTCTAATCAGATACTCTTAGAGAACTCTTTCTCTCTTAATCTGAATGACCCTAGCTAAGGATTTGTTTGAGTAAGAAGACAAGTGATATTCCTCTTATGACATTGAGAGTGGATGATCCTTTATTGACATTCAATAGTTCTCGTAAGGTTGGCTGCCACTCCCGATGACCGATTATGCTAAATTTGAAACTTCCAAGCCTATAAGTCCAGTATCAAAGAGTAGAGTACTCATACAAGACATCCTTGTTAGGATCGGAGTGGCACTAAGAGGGGGGGGGGGGTGAGTTAGTGCAGATTAAAACTCGTAAGTTTAAAATCAATTTCGTAAATGTGTAGAGATTTTGATTCGATAAAGGATGACTTAGCTAAAATAGCTCGAGTAAAGGTAGTCAAGAGTAGGGAGATGAAGACCAAATGATTTGTAGCTAAGTAGAGAAATGGTTCAGAAAATTAAACACTCACACATTCAAGGAACACCACAATGTACAGTGGTTTGGTCAAATGACCTACATCCACTTTCGAAGCCTTCTTCGATGAGGCTCCTAACTTCCACTAGCAAATCATTTTGTAGGGGAAGGACCAAATACCCCTCTTACAACCTTCTTACAAGTGGTTTACACTCTTACAGATTTTTCCAAAGAGAAAGAGGGAGGTGAACACTTAAGCTATTGAAAATAAGACTTTGCTAGAGTTTTTTCTCACTTTCTAACTTCTCAAAAAGGTGTAATCTCTATTGAGAATTGAGGAGTATTTATAGGCCCTAAGGGGATTCAAATTTGGGCTCCAAATTTGAATTACTTTTGGGTTTTCTCGTGTTGGTGGTGCCATCGCTTGTTAGTGTCTAACACTGACAGTGTACTGGTAGTGCCACCTCCGGACCTCTCGGGTTCTGGGCGGTGCCACCGCCCAGTCCAGCGGTGCCACCACCTGGACTATTTTAGCTCACTTGTTGGGCTCCAAACTTGGCCCAAACTAGTCTAAACTCGGGTCCAATTGGCCCCTAACCGGGTTATAGGATTAATCCTTAATCCTAACCTAAATTATATGCAAACTATGAAATTAAGACATAGCCCTAAGCAAATTTTTAACTGACAACGTCGGGTTTTCTTTCGGCGAGCTTTCCGATGAACTTCCGGTGGACTTTCGATGCACCCTCGGATTTCTTCCGGCGGACTCCCAGCAAGCTCCCGGTCTTGTGGCGAGTTCAATGAGTATTTGGCAAGTATCCGAACCTTCTTGTTGATCTCCGTGAACTTCCGACGATCTTTCTGATAGACTTTCGAAAACTTCGGCAAGTCTTTTATTCTTTCTCGGTTGGTTCCGACAGTACTTCTAATGATTCTTCGGATTTTCGGCGGACTCTCGAACACCAATCGAACTTGACTATGGTAAACTTGCTTTATGTCTTCAAGCTATCATAGTTAATCCTACATACTTAACTCAATAATATGGATTAAATCAATTAACCCATCAATTGACTTTATCATCAAAATCTGAGATTCAACAATCTCCCCCTTTTTTATGATGATAATCAATTGATGACGGAGTTAATCATAACTCCCCCTATCTATATGCCATATTATGCGAAGATAAAAACACTTGAATTCAATCTCTTTGAATTCAAGCCAAAACCGATAAGTTCTATCCGTCGAACTTATCGTTATTCTTAATAAGCATGAGCAAATACAAAACTTCATATTTCTCATAATTTCAAGGCATGAAAATTATTTTCAAGCCGAATGATAAAAGATAATTATCATTTCGACAAGAAAGAATAATAATTTAAAATTTCAACATGGATCTCATAATATAAATGCAAGGCATGATTTCATATGATCATGAGATAATTGCTTATCATATATATAAAAAAATGATAAATATGATACGACAACCAATCTACAAACATGATATGCTCAAAAAGTTTTGCAATGCTTTTAAGGAATGTAACACATATAAGATATTTTTTATTACATTATACAATATATAAGCTAATGCAATACGATACATATAAGTCATGCTAATTTCATATTTGCACAAGTCATCAATCCTTTGCACATTCTTCTCCCACTTTGTCATCAACAAAAAGGAGATGAGTTTTTAGGCATATAACTCATGATCATTGAAGCCATTCATAAAATCATCTCATAAGAAAAAAATCTTGAAAAGGAGATGTCAAAATTGACAAAGCTTCAACTTGGCATTAAGATTGATCATTCAAGAAAGATATCAAATCATCCAAAATAACTTGAAAGTGCCATCAAAATGTTGATAAAATTTCGGAAAGAAACATCAAACATCATATACTAGGATAATATCAAACGCATGTCAAGGTAGCATAGAGGTTTACAATAATAAGAAAGGTTTAACACAACGATTATTCCTTAGGAGGAATAATCGTTAGAATGAGGTTGATCTAAGAAGAACCCCTCTCTTAGGCTTCTAGAGGCTTAGAATGAGGTTGAGAGAGGTTTAGAGGGCTTTGTGAGAGTGCTAGGGAGGGTGCTCTCGGGTTGGGGGCTGTTCCACCGTCGACCCTCACCCCCCTTCTTTATAAGGGGGTTCTCGGGCGATACCACCGCCAACCGAGAGGTGCCGCCACCTAGGGACCGAGCGCCTAGGTGGTGCTACCGCCGGTTCTAGCGGTGCCATCGTTGCCATGCTAGAAAATAATTTTTTATTTTATTTTTTTAATTTTTATTTTCAGAAGTTTTAATGTGTTTGATTTAAGATAGGATAGTGTCTTGGGTCACTCTTTAAGATGTCATTCAAAATAAAAAAGAAAGAAGTCAAATCTATGAAAACTAAAAAGAGGATGAAAAATTTTCGAAAAATATATACAATCAAGATCATTCACAAGGACAATTCAACATGCCTAATTCCCTTTTAATAAAGTCAAATTGATCTTCAATTAAGGCTTTTATGAAAAGGTCTACTAATTGATACCTTGTATTAATAAATTTTAGAATGACATTATTATTATTGACATGATCTCGTATAAAGTGATGCCTAATGTCAATATGTTTAGTTCTAGAGTGTTGAATTGAATTTTTGGTTAGACAAATAGCACTTGTATTATCACATTTTATAGGAATGTTCTTTAAGTAAATTTCATAGTTTTCCAACGTATTTTTCATCCAAACAACTTGTGCACAGCATGCACTTGCAGCTATGTATTCGGCTTCAGCCGTAGATAGTGCAATCGAATTTTGTTTCTTGGAAGTCCAAGAAACAAGTGCATGTCCTAAGAATTGACATGTTTCGGATGTGCTTTTTCTATCTATCCTACATCCGCCAAAATCGGCATCTGCATTAGCTATTAAATCAAAATTATCGGATTTTGGATATTATAATCCTAAATTAGGAGTTCCTTTAAGATATCTAAGGATTCTTTTAACACTTTTAATGTGAGACAATTTAGGATTAGCTTGAAACCTAGCACAAAGTTCTATACTAAATATGATATCCAGTCTAGTTGCGGTGAGGTAAAGTAAACTACCAATCATTCCCCTATATGTTTTTTTGATCAAAGCTTTCACCACTTTCATCCATGTCAAACTTAGTAGAAGTACTCATAGGAGTGTTTATAGCTTTTGAACCATCCATGTTAAATTTTTTTAACAATTCTAATGTATATTTAGATTGATTAAGAAATATACCATTACTAAGTTGTTTAATTTGCAATCCTAAAAAGAAAGTTAATTCTCCCATTAGGCTCATTTCAAATTCATGACTCATACATTTGACAAATGATTCACATAGTGATTCATCCAAAGAACCAAAAATAATATCGTCAACATAAATTTGAATAATAAAAAAATTATTTTCAAAATATTTGATAAACAATGTAGTATCAACCTTACCTTTTATAAAATTATTTAAAATAAGAAAGGAACTAAGCCTTTGGAGCTTGTTTTAAGCCATAGAGAGCCTTAGTCAATTTAAATACATGATTAGGAAGAAGAGAATTTTCAAATCTAGGAGATTGTTCAACATACACTTCTTCGGAAATAAAACCATTCAATAAAGTACTTTTGACATCCATTCGAAATAGTTTAAAATCATTACTACTAGCATAGACAAGGAGCATCCTAATGACTTCTAATCTTGCCACAGGAGCGAAGGTCTCTTCGTAGTCGATACCTTCTTCTTGGTTGAAACCTTTGGCCACTAGTCTAGCCTTGTTTCTAACCACAATACCGCATTCATCTTGCTTGTTTCTAAAGACCCATTTAGTACTAATGACTAAATGGTCACTAGGTCTAAGAACAAGCTTCCATACCTCATTCCTCTCAAATTGGTTCAATTCCTCTTGCATTGTAATAACCCATTAACCATCTTTCAAGGCTTATGCATTTAGGTTCAATTTGAGAAAGGAAGGCAACGTTAGCACAAAAATTTTTGAAGGAAGAACGAGTTTGAACCCCTTTTGATGTATCTTATACTTTTGATGTATCTTATATAATTAATTAGCTCCTTTGGATGAGCATCTACATACTTCCATTCATTGGGTAAGGAAATTTCTAAAGAAGATGCATCCAAGTTGCTATTTTGAGGAGGGGGTTAATTTAAATTCAAATTATCAAAACCAAGATCATCATCAAAATTATTTTTCTTTAACTCAAAAATTTCATTAAAAACTACATGAATACACTCTTCTATAACTAAGGTTCTTTTGTTAAAAACACGAAAAGCCTTAGAAACGGAAGAGTAGCCAAGAAAGATGCCTTCATCGGATTTAGCATCAAATTTTCCTAAGGCATCATTTTCATTCAAAATAAAGCATTTATAACCGAAAACTTTAAAATAAGAAACATTTGGTTTTTTGTTATTCTATAATTCATAGGGAGTTTTTGATAGAGATGGTCTTATTAGAACCCTATTCATGACATAGCAAGCCGTATTAATGGATTTGGCCCAAAAATACGTAGGTAGACTATGTTCATTTAATATGGTTCTTGCCATTTCTTGTAAAATTTTTATTTTTTCTTTCAACTACCCCATTTTGTTAAGGATTTCTCAGAGTGGAGAAGTTATGGTTATATCCATTGGATTCACAAAAACTTTGGAAGTCACAGTTTTGAAATTCGTCATCGTGATCACTCCGAATTGATGAAATCATGAATCCTTTTTTATTTTGAGTAAGTTTATAAAATTTAGGGAAACATTTGAAACAATTACTTTTGTGAGCCAAGAAATAGGTCCAAGTGTATCTACTATAGTCATCTACAATTATGAAGGCATATTTGCTTCCTCCTAGACTCGTTGTGTCAATTGGTCCAAATAAGTCCAAATGGATCAATTGCAATGGTCTAGTGGTGCTAATTTGATTTTTTGATTTGAAACTAGTTTTTATTTGTTTTCCTAGTTGACAAGCATCACACACTTTGTCCTTAACAAAATTCATATTGGGAATCCCTTGTACTAACTCTCTAGATGAAATCTTAGATATTAGTTTTATACTTGCATGACCTAATCTCCTATGCCAAAGCCAAGCATCATCATTTAAAGTGGAAAAGCATATTTCATTATTAAGTTCATCAAGGTTGATGGTGTAGACATTATTTCGTTTTAAGGCAATCATTGATATGTTATTGTTTGGTTTTTCAATAATACACACATTAGATTCAAATCTAACGATATAACCTTTATCGTATAATTGACTAATGCTTAAGAGATTATGTTTCAATCCATCAACTAGCAACACATCATCAATTAAAAAACTTGATTTGTTACCTATGGTTCCCTTGCCAATGATTTTACCTTTGTTGTTGTCTCCGAAGGTGACATACACTTCTTCTTTGCTAGTGAGCATAGAGAAATAAGATGGATCTCCAATCATGTGCCTTGAGCATCCACTATCAAGATACCATCTCTTGCTCCTAGCTTGCGAGTTTGTCTACAAAAGAGGATGGTTTTTAGGTACTCATTTGATTTTGGGTGCCTCAAAAATCGATCTACTAATTTTGTCATTCATCATTGAATTATTTATAGTTCCTTTAGGAACCCATATAAACTTATGTGGACTAATTTTCTTAAATGGACATTTGTAAACAACATGTCTGGATTTACAACAAAAGTTATATTTCAAATGAGGTGAAACATGTAATGTGGGTCCTTTAATGAAGGTGGTAGGATTTTGGTGAGATCCTCTCACAAAACCAATTCCACTTCTATTTGTGACGTGACCCTTATTTGCAAGGATCATGTCCAAGTCTTTGCTACCGATCTTAAACTTGTTTAAGGTCTCTTTAAGTAGCAAATTCTCATTTTTTATTGCTTCTAATTGTTCACACTTAGAGCATGAAGAAGTTTGAAGACTATCAAGCTTATTTTGTAGTAAGACATGCTCTTTCTTTAATAGATTGAACTTCTTACTTATAGTTCTACACTCATCAAACAATTCATGAAAAGCGATAGAAAGTTCATCGAAAGATAAATTTTCATTAATTAAATCACATACCTCTCCTCCTAAAGCCATTAGCGTGAAGTTTGCCTCCTCTTTGTTGCTAGCTTCTTCATTCTCGGAATCACTTGAGTCGTCCCAAGTTGCTTTTAAGGCTTTCTTCTTCTTCGGTTGCTTCTTCTTAGCTTGGGGGCATTCATTTTTGAAGTGTCTCGGCTTCTTGCATTCATAGCATATTACTTGGTCATTTTAATGTTCAAGTTTATTTTTGGTGTTATTTTTAAATTTGTTCTTTCTTATAAATTTTTAAAATTTTTGAGTTAAAAGTGCAAAGTCATCGTCACTGTCCTCATCACTTGATGTTCCTTTCAAGTGGTCTTCTTGTGTTCTAAGTGCCATATTCTTCTTGTTCTTTGGAAGATGGTTCTCGAGCTCTTCATGAGTATAGCACATCATTTCATAGGTCATAAGAGACCCAATAAGTTCTTCGAGAGGAAATGTTTTAAGATCCTTGGCCTTTTGAATGGTCGTGACTTTTGGATCCCAACTCTTTGGAAGAAATCTTAAAATTTTAGTTACTAGTTCAAAGTTAGAAAAACCTTTAACAAGAGCTTTGAGTCCATTGATGACATTCGTGAAACGGGTGTACATGTCTCCGATGGACTCACTTGGTTTCATCCGGAAAAGTTCGTAAGAGTGCACAAGAATGTTGATTTTGGACTCTTTTACTCGGCTAGTGCCTTCATGTGTGACCTTAAGAGTTCTCTAAATATCAAAAGCCGAATCACAAATCGAAACATGATTAAATTCATTTTTGTCAAGTGCACAAAACAAGGTATTAATAGCCTTTGCGTTTAAAGCAAAAACCTTCTTCTCCGATTCATCCCATTCGCTCATCGAAAGAGAAGATTTTTTAAATCCATTTTTGATAATATTCTAAAGCTTAAAATCCATGAAAATAAGGAAGATCCTCATACGAGTCTTCTAATACGTGTAATCTGACCCATTAAACATAGGCGGACGTGTAATAAAGTGACCCTCTTGCATGCCGGAGTAAGCCATCTCTCTTGGGTATTAAACCAAATATGAGAGTGAGCCTGGCTCTGATACCAATTGTTAGGATCAGAGGGCACTAAGAGAGGGGGGGTGGGTGAATTAGTACAGCGGATTAAAACTCATAAGTTTGAAATCGATTTCGTAAATATGTAGAGATTTCGATTCGATGAAGGATGACTTAGCTAAAATAGCTCGAGTAAAGGTAGTCAAGAGTAGAGAGATGGAGACTGAACGATTTGCAACTAAGTAGAGAAATGGTTCAGAAAATTAAATACTCACACATTCAAGGAACACCACGATGTATAGTGGTTTGGTCAAATGGCCTACATCCACTTTTGAAGCATTCTTCGATGAAGCTTCCAACTTCCACTAGCAAATCATTTTGTAGGGGAAGGACCAAATACCCCTCTTACAACCTTCTTACAAGTGGTTCACACTCTTATAGATTTTTCCAAAGAGAAAGAGGGAGGTGAACACTTAAGCTATTGAAAACAAGCCTTTGCTAGAGTTTTTTCTCACTTTCTAACTTCTCAAAAAGGTGTAATCTCTGCTGAGAATTGAGGGGTATTTTTAGGCTCCAAGAGGATTCAAATTTGAGCTCCAAATTTAAATTACTTTTGGGTTTCCCGGTGTTGGCGGTGCCACCGCTTGTTAGTGTTTAACACTGATAGTGTACTAGCGGTGCCACCGCCGGACCTCTCGGATTCTGGGTAGTGCCACCGCCCAGTCTGGTAGTGCCACTGCTTGGACTGTTCCAACTCATTGGTTGGGCTCTAAACTTGGCCCAAACTAGTCTAAACTCGAGCCCAATTGGCCCCTAACCTGGTTATAGGATTAACCCTTAATCCTAACCCAAATTATATGCAAACTACGTAATTAAGACATAGCCCTAAGCAAATTTTTAACCGGCAACGTCGAGTTTCCTTCCGGTGAACTTCCGGCAGACATCCGATACACCCTCAGATTTCTTTCGGCGGACTCCCAGTAGGCTCCCGGTCTTGTGGCGAGTTCAACGAGTCTTTGGCATGTATCCAAACCTTTTTGGTGATCTCCGCGAACCTTCGACGATCTTTCCGATGGAATTTTGAAAACTTCGGCAAGTCCCTGATTCTTTCTCGGTTAGTTTTGGCAGCACTTCTGACGATTCTTCAGACTTTCGGCGGACTCTCGAACACCTATCGAACTTGACTCCGGTAAACTTGCTTTATGTCTTCAAGCTATCATAGTTAATCCTACTCACTTAACTCAAGAATATGGATTAGATCAATTAACCCATCAATTGACTTCATCATCAAAATCCAAGATTCAACAATCCTTAGTGTCTAAGGTCTAAGGATTAGGTACACCATTAGTGTCGAATCTCGGATTTTGATGATAAAATCAATTGATGGGTTAATTGATCTAATCCATATTATTGAGTTAAGTTTACAGGATTAACTACGATAACCAGAAAACACAAAGCAAGAATACCGGAGTCAAGTTCGATGGACGTTTAAGGGTCCGAAGAATCGTCGGAGATGCTGCCAGAACCAACCGAGAAGAAATCGGAAACCTATCGAAATTTTCGGAAGTTCACCGAAGAGATCGTCGGAGGTTCACAGAGATCACCGAGAAGGCTCGGCTACTCGTTAAAGTCATCATAAGATCGGGAGCTTGCTGGGAGTCCGTCGAAAAGCTCGCCGGAACAAGACTCGACGTTCGCGGTTGAAAACTTGCTTAGGATGTTTTTTTGTTATGCAGTTCACTTGTAATTAGGATTAGGATTAAGAGATAATCCTATATCTTGGTTAGGGGCCAACTGGGCCCAAAATTAGACTTGGTTTGGGCTAAATTTGAAGCCCAACCAGTGAAACGAAAGGTCTAGCGGTGGCACCACCCAGCACCCAAGAGCTGGGCGGTGGCACCGCCAGTCCACTGTCAGTGTCAGAAACTGACAGGCGGTGGCACTGCCACTGACAGGCGGTGGCACCGCCAGCATCGGGAACCAAAGAGAATTCAAATTTTGGAGCCCAAATTTGAATCCTCTTGAGGCCTATAAATACCCCTCAAATCTCAGTTGAGATTACAACTTTTTGAGAAGCAATTGTTTGAGAGAAAGGCCTTAGAAAAGTCTTAGCTAGTCTTGTTTTCAATTTGCTAGTATTCACCTGCTTCTTTCTTGCTGAAAATATGTAAGAGAGTGAACTGCTTGTAAAAAGTTGTAAGAGGGGTATTTACCCTTCCCTTTCAAGAGATTTGCTAGTGGAAGGTGGGAGCCTCATCGAAGAGGGGCCTCGCAAGTGGATGTAGGTCACTTGATCGAACCACTTTAAAATCGGCGCAATCTCTGATTTGCATTTCATTACTGCTATTTACATTACTGCAAACTTTCTTACTTGCTTTATTTCCTCATTACCTTTGCTGCACAACTTTGCGAATACGCTTTCAAGTTAAGCACTTCCGATTCCGATTTTTATCGTACGAAAGATTGATCAAAACCGACGTTTTAATCCGCTGCACTAATTCACCCCCCCTCTTAGTGCCACTCCGATCCTAACAATTGGAACAATAGAATCACTGTCTAACAACGAGGCATTATTAACCATCCAACATTCAATGAGCGGATCAATCAGTGAACTCATTCTCCAATGAGCACCTGCACTGTAGTCCCAATGTCCCTACAAGAGCAGTTATGAGACCAGTTGCCAACATCGTAAGGACGAGTATATAGCATACTAGTCTATCCGGTTATGTCAATGTCACTCTCGAGTAACTTATGACCAGGATTATATAGGGTCTATGTTTAAAGGTGAATTGATCTCATTATCGTGATCTCATCACGCTCTGATTCCCATTGCACAAATCTATGGACATAACTATATATATATATATATATATATATATATATATATATATATATATATATATATATATATAATGATAAAATACTAAAATATAATAAGCAAAAAAGAATGCATATAATGTCACACATGTCATCACTCACATGATTGTCTCTTAGGGCACCTATGACCAGCAATATCCCACTTGACCTAAAGCCAATCACATATGCGTTTGATCCTCATCAAACCCTTGTGATGCTAAAAGACTATCTGAGACAACGATTTTGTTAGTGGATCTGCGATGTTATCTTCGGATGGAACTCTTTCCACTGCTACATCTCCTCGGGTCATGATCACTTTAATAAGGTGGAACCTCCTCAGAACGTGCTTAGACTTCTGATGAGACTTGGATTCCTTCGCTTGAGCAATCACCCCATTGTTGTTACAATATAAGGTAATCGACTCCCCGATGCCCAGCACAACTCTCAGATCTATGATGAACTTCTTCATCCAGACTCCCTCTTTTGCTGCCTCTGTTGTAACAACGTACTCCGCCTTTGTGGTCAAGTCAATAGTAGTATCTTTCTTGGAACTCTTCCAGCATATTATTTCTCCATTCAAGATGAACATATACCCCGAATTAGACTTGCTGTCATCTATATCATACTAAAAACTCGAGTCCGTGTAGCCTTCAACCCTGAGGCTACTACCTCTATATACCAGTAAAAGATCTTTAGTCCTTCTCAGGTACTTAAGGATACACTTTACTGCTTTCTAATGCTCCAAGCCTAGATCCGCCTGATATCTACTTGTGACACTCAGAGCATGCATTATATTAGGCCTGGTACATAGCATGACATACATGATAGACCCTATTACTAAGGCATAGAGTATCCTATTCATATTTGCCCTTTCTTCAAGAGTCTTTGGGGACATACTCCTAGAAAGCGATATCCTATGTCTCATCAGTATGAGACATCTCTTGAAAATTTTTATGCCAAACCTTTTGACAATAATGTCTTTGTACCTGGACTGGAACAAGCTAAGCATTCTCTTAAATATATCTCTATGGATCTGTTGAATCTTAGATTTTGATAATGAAACCAATTGATAAGTATTTATGATTTGATCTGCGTTTTGAGTGATGCAGGATGCTTCGATCAGGATGAGATAATTAAAGCAAGAAGAATCATGTTGGGCCAGGGGAAAACATGTCAGAAGACTAGATGTCGAGCCGATGGATCGGTCGATATATCGACAGAAGATTTCGGGCCATAGATTCAGGCATCGGGCCAAGAAGAGCATATATTGTGCCAAGGATATCGGAGTTGCGGAGTCAATTGGCCAATTGGGCAATAAGCCGTAAGAGAGGACAATGCGTCGAAGAATCAGACGAAGCGTCAAGGGATCAATGACATGCCGTACAACATGATTAATGTTTAGTATTAATTGTCTAAATCAAAGTGTGTTTTACATGTGTATGATTAACTATGATAGCAAGGCATGAAACAAAATGAAGTCCCACAGTCAAGGATGTGATTTCGTTGGGAGTTCAAGAGTTTGTCAGAAGTCTGGACGTTCGTCGGAAGTTCTGTCGAAACCAACTGAGAAGTCTCGGAGCTTGCCAGAGAAGCTCGTTGAAACTTGCCAAGAAGATCGTCGTGAAGTCCAGGAGCTTATCGGGAGTCCGCTGGAACATTGCCGAGAGATCGTCGGAAGTTCACCGGAAGATCGCCGGAAGCTTGCCGGAAGAAACCAAGGCTTACAGACTTGTTTAGCTTAAGTATTGTTAGGATGAAGAGGTCGATACTAAGAGAGGGGGTGAATTAGTGCAGTAGTAAAATAACATTGGTTTAAAAACTTTCTTATGATAAAATCATTTCTGATGAAAATCGATTTCGGAAGCTTAATAATATGGAAGCATATTGACTAGGTAAAGTAGTTTGCAGTATGTAAATGGCAAGAATAAAATGCAAACCAGAGAACACAATAGTTTTAGAGTGGTTAGGTCAACGTGACCTACATCCACTTTCGGCTTCCTCCTCCGACGAGGTCACCGGCATCCACTAGAGGCCTTCCTTCAATAGGTGAAGGCCAATCACCTTTTACACCCCTCTTCTCCTTTTACCAGGTTTAGGAATCAATCCTTACAAGCACATACACTCCTCTCTAAACAGATTCTAAAGTTGGAATGGAGGAGGGAAATTCTAAAGAGATTGCAGCAGTGTTTTTGCACTATAAAACTCTCTGTGATTGTGTGCTTTAACCAGGGATGAGAGGGGTATTTATAGGCTTCAAGTTGATTCAAACTTTGAGCCTAAAACTTTCCCATCCTGGGTTCCCCGGGCACGGGTAGTACTACCGCCTACGTTAGGCGGTACCACTGCCTAGTGTCAATCGACATTGACACTATCCTGGGTGGTACCACTGCCTGGCACCCTACTAGGGGCGGTACCACCGCCGGGCACCCTGCTAGGGGCGTTACAACCACCCAGACTGATGGTACCATCGCCTGACACAGTATTGAAGACTATGCCATGTCGGTGAGACTTCTTGGGGCACTATTTAGGCTTCTTATTAGGCCCAACACAATTCTTACATGGGCCTAGCTAAACAATTATGTGCTAACTACGAAATCCTAAGACATTTGCTAAGCTAAACAAGTCCCTATGTCTATTCTTCCGACGAGCTTCCGACGATCTTCCGGCGAACTTCTGACAATCTCTCGGCAATGTTCCGGCGGACTCCCGGCAAGCTCCTGGACTTCACGATGATCTTCTTGGTGAGTTCCGATGAGCTTCTCTGACAAGCTCCGAGACTTCTCGGCTGGTTCCGACAGAACTTCCGACGAACGTTCGAACTTCCGACGAACTCTCGAACTCCCAACGCAATCACGTCCTTGACTCCGGGACTTCATTTTGCTTCATGCCTTGCTATCATAGTTAATCTTGCACATGTAAAAACATACTTTGATCTAGACAATTAATACTAAGAATTAATCAAGTTGTCCGGCATGTCATTGGTCCCTCGACGCTTCGTCCGATTCTTCGGCGCATCGTCCTCTCTTGCGGCCTATTGCCCAATCGGTCAGTTGACTCCGCAACTTTGATATCCTTGGCGTAATATCTGCTCTTCATAGCTCGATGCCTGAATCCATGGTCTGAAGCCTTCTATCGATATGTCAATTGTTCCTCCGGCTCGACGTCCAATCTTCTGACATGTTTTCCTCCGGCATAACATGATTTTTCTTGTTTTAATTGTCTTATCCTGATCGAAGCATCCTGCATCACTCAAAACGTAGATTAAAATATAAACACATATTGATTGGTTTCATAATCAAAATTCGAGATTCAACAAGTATGTCTTAGATTTCATAGTTAGTACGTAATTGGGTTTGGAATTAGGCCAAGCCAATTATAGGCCAGTTGGGCCCACGTAAGAACTGTGTTGGGCCCAATGAAAAGGCCCAAACAGTGCCCCAAGAGGTGACACCATCGTGACACAATCTCCGAGACTATGTCAGGCGGTGGTACCGCCCAGACACAGCCTCCGAGAGGCTGCAGGCGATGGTACTGCTAGTCTGGGTGGTGTTACCGCCTAGTGTCAGATGGTGGTACCGCCCAATGCAATGTCAGTGTTAGACTGACACTAGCGGTGGTATCACCTAGTTGTCGCGAACAAACTTCTAAACAGGATGTTTGATGTAATGCTTATGTATGTCCGTGTCTTTCGGTATGTTCATACTTTGTACAGCATGTAGAGGGACGACCGAAGGCTTAATAGTCCCATTTTAGTTAGATTGGTGGCCGCTTTAGGCTTGTAAATAAAGGTTGTGTCATGAGGACACGTGTGAGAGATTTTCGGTCTATAATGAACCATTTTGACCCTTTGTTGTGCAACTATTCAGAGCTTGTAAAGTATGTTTGTAATTTGCATTGTCTATGAAGTGTTTTCGGAGATGTTTGCTTGTGGATCCCGAATGAGGCGTTTTCTCTAACCCGTTCTCTCTTTTGTGGGTCCTAAGGGACATGGGAGGCTTCGGGGAGGTTGACCTTTATGGACGGACATGCAAGGGTACCGCACGACTTAGGCAAAACTAGCTAAGTCTGTGACAGATGGTATCAGATCAGGACAAGCACTGATAGAAACACTTAGCATGCAAACGTGGGGGACCTAGCTGGGCTGCGTTGAGGGCAATCAGCACACGCGCGACCGTTTAGGGGAAAACGGGCATGGAGATGTAGGGAAAAGGAGTCACTCGGAGGACCGGACATCTGACATTGGCATTCAGAGGAATGGCCAACCCTTCGCGCAAGAGGCACCACGAGAACAGGCAAACTTGGAAGAATACGAAGCGCACAAAGGTTGGGATAGCTGAGTTTGAGCTACGGCTCAACGTTGACAACTATACTTAATGGTGCTCAAGGCAAGCGAGGTGCTTAGTAAAGGATGAGACCATGCAAGGTGGAATGAGTTGTTCAATGACCAAAAGAGTTATGCAAAGCTCACAGAGGTGAGGGGAATTGCTAACTCGAAGAATTTGGTACTCATGCATGGGCTTGTTTGCGGACGATGGAATATTCGTGGCCATCCCAAGGCGACCGAAACTTGGCACCATGGAGCATTGAAACTTTCTCTTCGGCATGTGAAGGATACGTCCGTAGGAGGCTGAAGTGTGCAATGAGTTCAGCATGTTGCTAGGCCTTGAGTGGTGCCGCGGGGGCTATATTGACGTGGAGTCACAATCTAGCAAGTGCGTTTGCAGGAGGCAGAACAATGCATAGTTTATTCAGCAGATCAGAGTAGTCCAAGGGGATGGTGGTCTCCGAAACGAAGAGAGATGTTGCTCCAATGGGACAGTTATCCAGGAGGGATAAGTCCCGGCTCTCCAGAGGGAGAATCATGTGGGATGGACCTCACATGTTGAGGAGGAGTACCTCAACAAACAATAACTCTACGAAGCTCAATGGATTGAGCAAGTGGCGAGGAGTTATCGCATGATCTCGCTCGAGAGAATGCATTGGTGGATGCATTGCGAGATCAAGTGGGGGAGCGACCCAAAGCAACACAAATGAAGGCACACTTGGAGTCGATATGGAGATCGGACTCAAGGGAGGGCTAACCCATGGAATGGTGGGCGCGAGGGCCACCATCAACTCAATGCAAAAACAAGGAACCGAGCAACTTGGGTGTAACTTGGCGAAGTATCCATGCCGCATGAAGGGAGTCAGCATAGAAGATGGAACATAGAGCGGAGGCACAGTGCTTTCCTTGGACAGAGGTCAAGGACATGAACTCTTGCAAAGGCAAGAGCAGGATTATGTTGTTCCATGGGTCATTCATTCTGTCGGTGCAGACTCATCTTGCATGGTGCCAAAGATAAAGGGAGCTTTTGGGCACATGCACCTTATCTCAAAGGAGCATTCGATGGAGGAACTAAGACAACTCAATTTGCGGAGGCGAAGTTGGGTTCAGAAGGCCTTAGCACGGGGCAAGAGGACACAGAGGTGAGTACTCTTGAAGAATATGTCATAGTGTTACCATTCAAGTTGCCATGAAGGAAGCAGTGCACAACGATGATTATGCTGGTAGGGGCAGAGGCCCAAGATCCAGACAATGGTGCACTAATTACAGCGAAGTCGGTGGACTTCGGGAGCTACTAGTCGACGGACTGTCCTAGAGCGGTGCTTCATCTAGGTGTGACCCAAGAGTGGGTGGATGAAGGTCGATTGCCAAAGGAGCGAACAAAATCGAAGGTGGAAGAGACCCTACGATGTATTAGCAGAGGCCACACATGGAGAGTTCATAATTCGAGTTCATCCCACAAGAATCAGAATGCAATAGAGATGTCACCAGGAGGCGACATGGTGCAGCGGATCGTGGTGGAACAGTTCGTGGTAATACGACACACACGACATAGTCCCGTGAGGGACTAGATTATACGGAGGTATGATCGGGAGCTACTGGAAGCTCCACTTCGGTGAACAACACGATAGTAAGAAGGGCTATGGATTCAAGGAGTGAAAGCCATGGTACCGCAGAGGTGGGTCTTCCGTGCGTGTATCGAATTTTGCATCGGATGAAAGCCTTGGTCATTAGCATATGGGGGGTTGTGTTCCACCAAGGGAAAAGTTCAAATGCAAGTATCAGTGAGTCCCATAGGAGAGACTTGATCATACAAAGGTATGATCGAAGCAGTTAGAGAGTTGGACTGCTCCAAAGCTCGTATTCGCTTAAGGGAGCTCGACAAGTCAGATGACAAGGTCGAGTAAGCGAACATTGCTACTAAGGAAGCTAAGGAGAACAGAATCAGTGCAAATCCTATAATGCGATGGCAGAGGCCATGCATGGGAGTTGCAGTCTATCTTTCCATCGACCAAAGGGAGCTGCTTGGATAACACAAAGGTGTTGAAGCAGGGGGTCGAAAGGGGCGAGGAAGCGACGACGAGTCCAGAGGGACTTAGCTACCCAAAATCAAGCATCAGTTAGAATGGAGGTGGACTTAGAGGAGTGCCACAGAGACATATCTACTGATCGTGAAGAAAAGGGATGCAGATGCGAGGCGACGGATAGTAGGGCCATGGACATAGCAGCGTCATGGTACCGCAGATGTGGGACTTCCGTGAAAGTTATTAATCCATTGCTCTCATGGAGGGAGAGCGCCTGGTTGTGAAAGGGGCCGAGGAGGTGGAGCATGCAGAGGCAAACTCCAAGTATTGAGACAAGGCTGAAGGGCAGAGGCCAAGGAACTTCGTAAGACCGGTGTCAACGAGCTTCTCATCAAGATAGCCAAAAGTGAAGGACTTCAGGTTAGGCAAGAGTGCATAACCAAGGAACGAAGCAGACAGTACATGGTGCTGTACCTTTGCTACTCAATGGAGTAGGCGGCAGGGTTGATTGAGAAGATGGTACAATCCCAGAGGCGACCAAACTATAAGAGAATCACTCCAAGTTGGGGTGAAAACTTCCTGCATTCCAAAAGTTCGATGACATTGAGAAGGTGAATCATAGTAACTAACTCAACGCAAGGAGTGCAAACACTTCAAGTGCTTCAGAAGTGTGAGCAAAGTGCAGGCGAAGGCTAGTAACCAGCTCGATGCATCGAGTACAACCTCGAGGAGGCGGGCAAAGTCAAGTAACCTTTGCCTTCTTAACCCTTAAAAGAATAGGCGAAACCAAGTACCCCAATTCTCTTATCTATCCAGCAGAGGAGCTCTGCACAAGTTCAAAGACCCTTCGAAGATAATGGAAGACAATAGTTGTCAAATCCTCACCAACGGTGATCAGTGCTATTGAGAGTAGATTATCTGCTTCATTTCCCAACGAAATGCCAATCGAAAGCGGAAGTGATGCGAACCTACTTGGATGTGACAATGATAAGACCCTAAAGTCTTATCGTAAAAAAGAAGAAGAGAAAGGGATGATCACTTCGAGGGGATCGACCTCCTTAATCGCTTCGAGGGGATCGGCCTCCTAGGGTTTGTCAAAAGACAAAATAGTATTTGTCATAGATGATCGAAAAGAAGCAGTTACATCTCTATTTATAGAGTTCCAAATTTAACTAAACTAAACAGACTTAATAAATACACAAAAAATAAAAGGAAAGCACAGAAAATAAAAGGAAAAATAAAAGGATCCTAACAATCCCGCCTCCTTCAATTCAGCCTTATCCTCAAGGCAGAGCAGCATTAAATTCTAGAAACTTCTCCTTTAACATGTTGTAGGACTCCCAAGTGGCATCTTCCTTTGGTAAGTTGGCCCATTGCACCAGCACTTCAGTTACAGGATGTCTGCGGTACATTACAACTCATCGATCAAGTATGACTTATGGTTGAGCTTGAACTTCCCTAGTAGTAGAAGTGTCTGGCAAGTGGCACTGCACTATTGCATCTTCACCCAATTTCCTTTTAAGGCATGCAACATGAAAGACTGGATGTAGTTTAGAGCTAGCAAGCAAATCCAAGCAGTAGGCCACTGGTCCAATGCGTTCTAATACCTTATAAGGCCCAAAAAACCGAGGAGATAGCTTCATGGAAGATCAGACCTTTATGGAAGTTTGCTTGTAGGGTTAAAGACGAAGGAAAACCCAATCACCTATAGTAAATTCTCGTTCACTTCGGTGTTTATTAGCTTGTTGTTTCATTCTTACTTGTGTGGCTATGAGGTTATCCTTTAAAAGCTGAATAATCTTATTTCTATCCATCAATTCCTTGTCCACATGATCAACTTTAGAAGAACCGGGTACATACTTTGTAATTGTAGGTGGGGGTTGGCCATAAACTGCTTCAAATGGAGTCATTTTAATAGAAGAATGGTAAGAGGTATTATACCACCACTCTGCCCAGGGAAGCCATTTGACCCATTCCTTCGGCTTGTCGCTAGTAAAGCATCAGAGGTAATTTTCTAGGCACCTGTTTACCACTTCAGTTTGCCCATCTGTTTGTGGATGATAAGCAGTGCTCATATTCAGCTGAGTACCTTGTAAACGAAAAAGTTCTGTCCAGAAGGAGCTAGTAAAAATCTTGTCTCTGTCACTAACAATGGAACGGGGACTCCCATGTAATTTAGCTATGTTTTCCACAAAAATACGAGCAACACTTGCAGCAGTATAAGGATGTCGTAAAGTACAGAAATGAGCATACTTTGTAAGTCTATCCATGACTACAAGTATAGTACTCTTTCCTTGGAATGATGGGAGACTGTCAATGAAATCCATAGATATGTCGGTCCGAGTAGCATCAAGAATAGGGAGGGGCTATAGTAAGCCTGGGGTGGCTACTGTCTCACTTTTGTGACGTTGGCAAACATCACATTTAGTAACAAATTTCTTGATAAAATTTTTCATACCTTTCCAGTAAAAAAGTTGTCGAACTCACTTATAAGTGCGGAGAAATCCCGAGTGACCAGCAATTGGTGATGAATGGAACTCCTTCAGAATTATTGCTTGGCAAGAAGAATGTGGGGCAACCACTATTCGACCTTTATAGTGCAAATCCACCGAATCCCAACTATAATTTGAGACAGAACTTGGGGCTTCTTCTAATTTTTTAATGATGTTTTGGATCTCAGGATTATTTGACTATTCCCTTCTGATAACTTCCAAAGTCTCGTAAATAGGAATAGAAATAGCTACTAGTTTAGCTTGTTCTGGAAGGCGTAAGAGGGCATCTGCTACTAAATTCTCACTCCTCTTTTTATAAATGATCTCATAATCGAATCCCAGTAGCTTTGTGACCCATTTCTGTTGCTCTGGAGAAGAAATCTTTTGCTCTAGAAAATATTTGAGGCTTTTGTGATCAGTGCATATTTGAAACCATCGACCAATTAGGTAGGGTCTCCACTTTGTGACTGCATGTATTATGGCTAGCATCTCCTTGTCATAAATAGATAAACTCAAATGGGAAGGGGAAAGAGCCTTACTAGCATAAGCGATAGGCCGACCTTCCTGCAACCCCTATTCCAGCTCCAGAAGCATCAGATTCAATCACAAACATCTTGTTAAAATCGGGTAAAGCCAGCACGGGTGTAGTAGACATTACAGTTTTCAAGAATTGAAATGCCTGAGTTACCTCTTCTAACCATCTGAATGCATTTTTCTTTAGAAGTGACGTCAAGGGGGCACTAATTTTGTAATAATTCTTCACAAACTTTCGATAATAGCCGGTTAGTCCCAAGAACCTCCTTAAAGCTTTGATTGACTTTGGAATTGGCCAGTCTGTCATCACTTGGATATTTGAAGGATCAACTACAACACCCTTTTGAGATATGATATGGCCGAGGTACTCAACCTTAGGTTGCCCAAAACTGCACTTGGATTTCTTGACAAAAAGACCATGCTCACGAAAAATATTAAAGACAGTTCGTAAATGTAATAAATGACTTTTTAGGGAATGACTGTATATTAAAATATCATAAAAGAAAACCAAAACAAACTTACAGAGATGAGCCCGAAATATATCATTCATTAAACTCTGGAAGGTAGAGGGCGCATTGGTTAACCCAAAAGACATTACTAGAAACTCATAATGGCCATTATGTGTCCTGAAGGTAGTTTTCTGAACATCCTTTTCATGTACTCTGATTTGATGATAGCCTGATCGTAGGTCCAATTTAGTGAAAACCTGAGCTCCTCCTAATTCGTCCAATAGTTCATCCATTACTGGAATAGGATATTTATCTTTCACTGTAATGTTGTTAAGTGCTCGATAGTCGACACACATCCGCCATGAGCCATCCTTCTTTCTGACTAGTAAGACTGGGGAAGAATATGGGCTAACACTAGCTCGTATAACTCCTGTTTTGAGCATCTCTGTGACAATCTTCTCTATCTCTGCCTTTTGGAAATGTGGATATCTATACGGTCGGACATTGGTTGGTGCCTTCTCAGGTAATAGTGGGATCCGATGATTATAACATCTAAGAGGTGGAAGTCCGTGTGGCTCTGCAAATATATCCGCAAACTCTGTTAGCAATGATTCAATATTTCCAGCCGGAATGTTCACTGTCATTTCCTTTTCAATGTTATGCAATTGCACCAAAAATCCGGTGTGTGTCTTCCGAAGGACTCGCTCCATCCGATGGCTAATGATAGTTGTAACCTTACCTCCACGTCTTCCTTTGAGAGTCACCTGTCTTCCATTAATAAAGAACTTCATAATCAGTTTAGAAAAATTCCAGGAGACATCACCTAGGGTTGATAGCCATTCAATTCCGAGCACCACTTCATAGTCTTCCAAGGGTAATAAAAAGAAATCCACAAATAATTCTTGACCTTGCAAAATTAGTTTTATCTTTGAGCACTTGCTGTCACAGGTTAAAATCCATCCATCGGCGACTTTGACTTCAAATTTGTCACAACATTCGATGTGGTAAGCTAATCGGGTTGCAATTTTCCTATCCATAAAATTATTAGTGTTACCCGTATCAATCAAAACAGTGACAGACTGGTGTTTCAGAGTTCTCCCAATTTTCATAGTTTGTGGATTAGAGTAGCCAGCCAATGCATGCACTGTATGTGTGACGACTTCAACATCATCATTAGTTTCCACTTCTTCATGATCGAAATTTGATACTTCTATTTCCGGTTCCTCCTCGATCGGTTCAATCATCAAAAGTCTTCCTTGTTTGCATCGATGCTCCTTACTCCACTTTTCATCGCAATGCCAGCACAAACCCTTCGCTAACCTTTCTTTGAGTTCTTCTTGGGTTAGTCTACTAGTGTTATAGTTTCGACTAGGAGTAGATGAGGTAGGTTGCCTGCTAATCACCTGTTTATTGGCACCTCTGTTTCGACGATATTCCACACTGATTTTTTCTTCATGTAGGCGTGCAAATGAAATTGCAGCCATCATAGTGCGAGGTTGACGAGCCTTAACCTCACACCGGATCTCGGGAATAAGCCCTTCAATAAATGTATCCAGAAGTTGTCGTTCTGACCAATCTCTAGCTTGGTTGGACAATCTTTCAAATCTACTCTGATATTCCAACACTGTAGAAGTCTGACGAATTTTAGCGAGTTAGCCATCAACATTCTCATATTCGGATGGGCCAAAGCGAACAAGAAGTCCTCTTTTAAACTGCTCCCACGAAGGAATTCCATGGCAAGTTTCATACCAATCATACCACTGGATTGCATCTCCATCGAGTTGGATTGAGGTCACTTCTACCTTAGATTCTTCTGGAGTTCTGTGAAAATGAAAAAAATTTTCCACCCTAGAGATCCAACTGGTCGGATCCCCATCTTCCCATCGTGGAAATTCTACCCTGATACGTGGGTAGTGTGTGTCACCATCCTGGGGCCCTTTTCCTGTATCTCTCGATCTGTTCAGCGTAGAATTTGAGCTTCCATCTTGTTGAAACCCGCTAAAGTGCTCTAACAAGCTCTTTTTGAAATCATGAAGAGTTTCTTGTAGCCGATTTTCAATTCTGGTTTCCAACGCTTCCATTTGTGCCTTCACTGAGTTATCGGTAGCCATTGCATATGATTGCAAGTTTGTAATCCCTAGTTCTTGTTTCTGATGTCTAGTCAAGGGCATTTGCACAGTAGTTGGGCAATAGCAGCGACAGTGGCGACAGCCGGCAGCAGCAAGGGAACCCACGCGATTGTGGCGCGGCTGAAACAAGGGCAGAGCAAGTGTGCTCTGTTTCGGTTAGATGCAGAGCAAGGTGTGGCGCGGCTGAAATAAGGGCAGAGCAAGTGTGCTCTATTTTGGTTAGATGCAGAGCAAGGTGGAGCGGCGGCAGCTGGGAGGCGAGTGGCGGTCGTCGCACGGTGACCCACAACGGTGATGGGTCGGCTGGGCGGCAACGACACTCGAGGGAAAGATGAGTGCTGGAGGAGGCGCGGTTGGTGGAGGCCCGGCTGGAAACAAGGGTAGCAGCGGTGAGTTGCCCTGTTTCGGTCGTCGTGAAGAGGGGGGCAACCGGCGGCTACGACCCGGGGGGGGGGCATGGTGGCAGAGAAGTTAGGGCAGCATCACCGAGAGTCTCAACGACGAAGGAGTGGTCCGTTGGCAGGGAGACGGCGTCAGTGATCCTTCTCGCTCGAGCGAGACGGGAAAGCGAGGAGGAGAGGTCGCCGGCTGGGGGGGCAACGGCGACGTTGGTCGATCGGCTGGGAAGCAGCGCTGGCGGTGGAAAGGAGGCAGCAAGGGAGGGCGCGGCCTGCCGGAGAGCAAGGGCGACGGTGGGCTGGCCGCAAGCAGAGGAAGCAGGGATGCGTGGCTGCGGCTTCTTCTTCTTCTCTCTCTGCTTTCTCTCTTCCTTCCTTTCTTTTTTTTTTTTAGTTACATTGCAGTGGGAACACGCCAAGGATTGTCGCTCTGATACCAATTGATAAGACCCTAAAGGTCTTATCGTAGGCTCTGATACCAATGATAAGACCCTAAAGTCTTATCGTCACTCTGATACCAATTGATAAGACCCTAAAGTCTTATCGTAAAAAAGAAGAAGAGAAAGGGATGATCACTTCGAGGGGATCGGCCTCCTTGATCGCTTTGAGGGGATCGGCCCTCCTTGATCGCTTCGAGGGGATCAGCCTCCTAGGGTTTGTCAAAAGACAAAATAGTATTTGTCATAGATGATCGAAAAGAAGCAGTTACATCTCTATTTATAGAGTTCCGACTTTAGCTAAACTAAACAGACTTAATAAATATGCAGAAAATAAAAGGAAAAATAAAAGGATCCTAACAGACAACTAAGTGAAAGAAGAGTCAATGAGCAAATTTTATGGAGGAAGGACCCAAAACTTCAGAAGTTTGCAAGATGATGCTCGTTAAAGCTCCAACAAGTATCCACCCAGTTCAAGCAGCATGAGGCATTTGAGAGACTGGCGTAGTAAGGATGGTCTTTTCCTTCATTTGGAGGATCCGTAGGAACCAACAGGGATCAACACAACTTAGCCAACCCCCCACACTAGAGTCAAAGTCATTGGCGAGTTGAAGCAGCATAACGGATCAAAGGTTCGACTACTCAAAAACAACAACGGAGAGCAGTTGGGAGTTAGGAGGCGCATTACAGCTAGAGCAGAAGATTGAAGACTTAGCAAAGGCAAGGAGTTGCAGTGTTGGCAAAGGCTTCGACGAGGACGTCGAAGGAATAAGTGGGGGAGAATGTCATGGACAAACTTCTAAATAGGATGTTCGATGTAATGCTTATGTATGTCCATGTTTTTTGGTATGTTCATGCTTTGTACAGCATGTAGAGGGACGGCCGAAGGCTTAATAGTCCCATTTTAGTTAGGTTGGTGGCCGCTTTAGGCTTTAAATAAAGGTTGTGTCATGAGGATACGTGTGAGAGATTTTCGGTCTATAATGGACCATTTTGACCCTTTGTTGTGCAACTTTTCAGAGCTTGTAAAGTCTGTTTGTAATTTGCATTGTCTATGAAGTGTTTTCGGAGATGTTTGCTTGTGGATCCCGAATGAGACGTTTTCTCTAACCTGTTCTCTCTTTTGTGGGTCCTAAGGGACATATGAGGCTTCGGGGAGGCTGACTTTTGCGGATGGACATGCAAGGGTGCCGCACGACTTAGGCAAAACTAGCTAAGTCCATGACATAGTATAGGCGGTGGTACCGCCCGTGCTCGGGAAAACAGGGATGAGATGTTTATAGGCTCCAAGTTTGAATCAACTTGAAGCCTATAAATACCCCTCTCATCCCTGGTTATCACACAAGCACATAGTATTTAAAAGCGAGAAAATACTGTTGCAATCACTAGAGAAATCCCCTCCTATAATCTAAGTTTAGAATTCTGTTTAGGAGGAGTGAGTGCTTGTAAGGGTTGTCTCCTAATCCCGGTAAAAGGAGAAGAGGGGTGTAAAAGGTGGTTGGTCTTTGCCTATTGAAGGTGTTGAATATCGGATTTTGATGATGAAGTCAATTGTCATTTATTATCTAATCCATATGTTGAGATAAGTATGCAGGATTAACTATGATGAAAGTAAGACATGCAGCAGGAGTTGCGCCGAAGTCAAGACTATGATCACGTTGGGAGTTCAAGAATTCGACGGAAGTTTGGACGGTCGTCGGAGGTTCTGCGGGAACAAATCCGAGAAGTCCAGGAGCTTACCAAAAGAAGCTCGTCAGAACTCGCCAAGTGGATCGTCGCAAGTCCAGGAGTTTGCTAGAAGTCTGTCGGAGCATCGCCAAAGGTTCGTCGGATGTTCGCCAGAAGTTCGCCGGAAGCTCGCCGGAAGAAGCGATTGACGCACCGGAGCAAGTTGTAGTAAATGTCTTAAGAAATGTCATAGTTAGCATGTAGATTAAGTTAGGAATGGGAGGTAATCCCATTAACTTAATCTGGGGGCAATTGGGCCCTTGACAGATCCAAATTGGGCCAAATGGATCAACCCATTCGGACTAGAATTCCTGGTAGGCGATGGCACCGCTAGGGTCGACGGTGGCACCACCCAGGAGAGGGTCTCCCAGGAAAGCTGGGCGGTGCAACTGCCCCAGGCAGGCGGTGGCATCGCTTGGGCTCAGTCTCCGAGCGAGACTAGGCGGTGCAACCGCCCCAGTCAAGCAGTGGCACCGCCAAGGCTTAGTCTCCGAGCGAGACTGGGCGGTGCAACTGCCCCTGTCAGGCGATGACACCGCCCAGAGGCTCAGTCTCCAAGCTACTAGGCGGTTGTACCGCCCCAGTCAGGAGGTGGTACTGCCAAGGCCCCGGAAATCTAGGAAAAGATATTTTTGAGCTCCAAATTCAAACTAGTTTGGGGCCTATATATACCCCACCCTTTCCTGCATGAAAGGGCACCGAAAATACAATCTTACTCTGTGATTTTTAGAGCTCAAAAGTGTTGTAAAGGCTAGAAGTTCTCCTCCCTCTTTTTCTAAGTTTTGATCTTTCAAGAGAGGAGAGAAAAGTTTGTAAGGGTTGTCTCCTATGACCGTCAAAATGAGTGAAACTGTAAAAGGGTGGTTGGCCTTCGCCTATTGAAGGAAGGCCTCTAGTGGACGTCGGTGACCTCATTGGTGCAGGAAGCCAAAAGTGGATGTAGGTCAAGATTGATCGAACCACTCTAAATCTCGGTTTGCATTTACTTTGAGCATCTTATCTTTACTACAAACCTCCTCAATAGCGTACTGCCTTTTGCTCATTTACCAACGTGTTTCATAGTTAAGTATTTTCCGAATTGGCGTTAAAATGGAAATTAGTTTTATCGTACGAACATCATATTTCAGTTTGCGCTTACATTCTAATTTCTATCTTAACTGCAAACTGCCTTCCTTACTTTACTTCAAATACGTTTCTGTAAGCTTTCAAAGTTATTATATGCACGAAAATAACTTTTACATCGGAATCAGATTTCAACGTATGAACGTAATTTTAATCATCGAAAGTTTTCCGCTACACTAATTCACACCCCCCCCCCCCTCTTAGTGCTCTTCATCCTAACAATTAGTATCAGAGCGGGGTTAACTCTCAAACATATTAAAACCCAAGAGAGATGGCATATGCCGGAAACCAAGAGAGCCACTCTATTACATGTCCACCCATGTTCAATGGGACGGACAACACCTATTGGAAGACCCGAATGAGGATCTTCCTTATTTCAATGGATTTTAAACTCTGGAATCTTGTCGAAAATGGATTTTCAAAGTCTTCTCTTCTAATGATCGATTGGAATGAATTGGAGAAGAAGACTTTCACTCTTAATGCAAAGGCTATGAATGCCTTATTTTATGCGCTTAATAAAAATGAGTTCAATCGTGTTTCGGTTTGTGAAATCACATTTGATATTTGGCATACACTCGAAGTGACTCACGAAGGCACAAGTAGAGTGAAAGAGTCAAAAATCAATCTTTTGATATATTCTTTTGAACTTTTCCAAATGAAACCAAGCGAGATTATTGGCGACATGTACACCCGTTTCACGGATGTCGTCAATGGTCTAAAAGGACTCGGCAAAAGTTTTTCGGATTTTGAGCTCGTAAATAAGATTCTAAGATCCCTTCCTAAGAGTTGGGACCCTAAAGTCACTGTTATTCAAGAAGCTAAAGATTTAAACAACTTCCCTCTTGAAGAACTAATCGGGTCATTAATGACCTATGAAATGACTTGCAAGGCTCATGAAGAGCAAGAAGACATCCTTCCAAAGAACAGGAAGGATATGACACTTAGAACTTTAGATGACCACTTGAGAGAAAACTTAAGTGATGAGGACTGTGATGATGACTTGGCACTTCTAACAAGGAAATTCAAAAAATTCATTAAGAGAAACAAGTTTAAAAGTAACACAAAAAATAAACTTGAACCCAAAAAGGACTAAGTTATTTGCTGCGAGTACAAAAAGCCGGGACACTACAAAAGTGATTGTCCCTAAGCCAAGAAGAGAACATCAAAGAAGAAGGCGCTCAAAGCAACGTGGGATGACTCGAGCGTGTCCGAAGAAGAGGAATCCAACACCGAGCAAGTTGCTCATTAAGCCTTAATGACCATCGAAGAAGAGGTAGCAAATTTAATTGATGCATATTTATCATTTGATGAATTATTAAATGTCTTCCATAACTTATTTGATGAATGTAAAATAATTAGTAAAAAATATAAATTGCTGAAAAATAAGCATGATAGTCTTGTTAGCAATTTTGATAAATTAAAAACTGAATATCATGATAGTTTAGCTCAATGTGAAAAATGTCATGATCTAGAAACTCTCCAAAAGGAAAACTTGCTACTTAAGGACACATTGAAGAAATTCGAGGTTGGTAGCAAGTCTTTGAACATGATCCTTGCAAGCAAGGGTCACATTCCCAAAAGAAGTGGAATCGGATTTGTGAGAAGTCCTCACCAAAATCCAACCACCTTCATAAAAGGCCCTATCTTACATGTTCGGAACTAAAGCAAATCCAACTTTTATTGCAAACATGGACATAAAACGTATCATTGTCCATTCAAGAAAATTAGTCCGAACAAATTGATTTGGGTTCCTAAAGGAATCATGATAAACTCTATACAACGTGATAAATAATGTAGATCAGTTTTTGAGGCACCCAAAAGTAAATAGGTACCTAAAAATTACCCCTTCTTGTAGAAACATACACCATCAAAAGCTAGGCGCAAGAGATAATATCTTGCTTTTTGGGTACTCGATATTCATGACTCAAGATCCAAAAGAACACGTAATGCTCTCTAGCCTAAATAGTAAAAAGAGGATTAGAAAATTAATATTGTAGAGTGATACTAATACAATCCTGTTTGATCCCTCAGATTTTGAAACTCATAATTCTCCCTTCACATACCCTCTGGATTTCTGTACCCATCGAATTGATTTCTTCTTTATCTTCGGATCCAACTATATCATGAACTTACGTCTTGCAAGCAAAGTTTGTCATAAACTTACGAAGCTTACCAACTTGGATAATAAGTCATGAACATGTCTAAAATTGTGTACGACATTTAAAGTAGAATATGCGCGTCACAAGATCTATCTTGAACGTACGAAATTTCTCATCTTGAAATGGAAACTCTTATGTAACTACGAAAGTAAAGTTGATTGCTCCACAAATGAAAACTCTCCTCAAGTTGAAAACATCCAAATCAGCCCACACAGCCTCCAAACAAGTGCTCACCGCCTGTAGGCAGTGGCACCGCCCAGCTGGCGGTAGCACCATCGGCTATCACAGGTTGCAAGCGGTTGCACCGCCCTAGCCAGCGGTGCAACCGCCCACAATCTTGCCCCCTTTTAAACCGAGCTAGGGCCGGCGGTGGAATCGACCCCAACTCACTCCCTTCCCCTCTTTACACCACCAAAGCTTCTCCACCTCCTTTTCTCCCATCTTAGCATCACAAATACTCCTCATTTCAAAGCAAAAGATCAGCAATCTCTCCTTCTCTTAAGGATCTCACTTAAGGTATTCTCTAAGAAGCCTTTAAATTCTGTTTTTGAGTCATTTACTCTTGCTTATTACTATGTTCTTAAATAGCAATAGTTATGGGCTCTAGAAGATCCTCTAGGGACAAAGGGAAGAGGAGATTAGAAGAAGACTTTGATATTACCCTTTTCGATTCAAAATATCATGCTGAAAAATTTTCTTCCTTCGAATTTAGAAGTGTCAATAAGGGAAAACATGTAGATTTAGATGAACTAAGAGACTTAGAGACAATCCAATAGTTTGTAAACTTAGATCTACTCTCAATTTATAAATTAGTGAACCCATCTATCTAAGACTTGTTAGATTATTTTACAACAATCTACAAGTAGATGAAGAAGAAAGAGTGTCTACCTATCTCTTAGGACAACACATCTCCATTACAGATAGATTCATTTGCGACATGATAGGCATTCCCGTAAAAAATAGAGATCTTTATTTTAGAGGATCGTGGGATAATGAAACAGTTGGGACAACATATGTTGAAGCCTTAGGAACAATTTTCAGTAATCCCAACTTAGTGATAGTTCCTAAAAGCTGTGAACATCTACTACCATTAAACACTAAGGTACTTCATCATATCATAACTAGCATCATTCTCCCTAAACAATACCATCATGATGAAGTAAGTCAAATGGAATTAGGAACCATGTATTGGATCATGAAAGGACATAACATCTATTTTGGTTACCTTATCTAACAAAACATGATAGAACTATCTAAGAAAGACATGATGCTTCCATATGGTGGTATAATTACTAGAATACTTAAAGCCTACGATATTCCAATACCACCCGATGAAGAAGTGATGAAAGTAGATAGGTTTAGCATAATAAATAAAAATCTACTTCACCGATTGAGATGTTTTTATAGAAATGGTAATTGGGTTAGAATGTCTAGAAGAACCGATCCCCCTCAACCTGAACCAGAACCCGAAACACCAGTCTTTAGGGGTACTCAATCTCCTCCGATCTGTCCCTTTGAGAAAACACATTCATTTGAGCAAGCTCCTGCATCATCTATCAAAGACATTGGGATTCAGATGGACTGATTTGAACAAAGACAAGATCGGCTTAAACATCGACAAGATCAAATCCTATCTAAGCTGCAACAAATTCATCGACAATTTGACTCTTTATTTAGGCATTTTA
The DNA here is from genome assembly GCF_036884655.1 of Musa acuminata AAA Group. Lineage (NCBI taxonomy): Eukaryota > Viridiplantae > Streptophyta > Magnoliopsida > Zingiberales > Musaceae > Musa > Musa acuminata. Next base: position 16,771,259 of record NC_088335.1, on the reverse strand, counting down.
ATTTTTCACCTCCTGAATAAGCTTGTATATGTGGACACAATCACCTCTTGTTATAACAATTACATTGTTGTAAACTCTTTATGTTACTCACCTTGATCACAATGCCTTGATGACTACTAATCTTTGATATGGTTATTAATTGGTGAGAATATGCAGGGTTACGTTGCTTAATCTCGTTACTCATTGTCGGATTTCACGTTGAAATTAAATGTTTCTATAATACCTACTTTGAAAACCTTGTGTCTTGGTTTCCATGATAAATATGATTTGAGAAAGTAATATAGCCATGAAATTGATGTGTCATTTCCATGATGTTAATGTGTCATGATATTACCATGATGTTGATGTATTGCCATGATGTTAATGTGTCATTATATTGCCATAATACTAAACATCAACTAGCTAATATTTTTATAAAACCTCTAAGTGAAGAACAATTTAATTTCATAAGAAGAGAATTAGGAATGTTGATGTGTCCGAATGCATAAACTTGTTAAAATTATTTTTCGGACTTTATTGATTGAATGATCAAATCACTTGATTGCCATTACATGCCTAAAATAATATATTAAAAATTAATACAAAAATTTCCATAACAATGAGCATGTTTTGTCTTCATGATTGTATTTGAAAATCTATAGTATAGTCTTGTCCGAATGCATGAAAGTGTTAATTTCATTTACGGATTCTCTTAACAAGTGTTAATCTCATTTTCGGATCTTCTTGATCCTAATAATCAGATTTTCTCGATACATTATTCTCTTCCGGACCTAATAAATATATATCATATCGAGTTTGATTCTCATCATTGATTTTTGACATATGGAATCAACTAGCAAAAACATCTCTCATATACTTATCATGTGAAAAATATTTTTTGAGAAATGGATTTGATAAAATGATTCCTGCTTGTAAATTCCTTCTTGAAATATGGATGTTAGTGTTTTTACTTGCAAGGATTTGCTTCACATACATATCTTGATCCTTGTAAAAATGGAGTATGATTTAATCTCTCATCGATTTTAACTTCATTCAAAGTAAACTCACAAATAGCTGATATCACAAATTGCTTTCCTCCTTCATGCAAAAAGATAATAAATAAAAAGGAAGAAGTATTCAAAGCTATATCCATGTCATGTTTTCCTTGAGGTGTTTGCATAATTGGTATCTTATCACTCACTGTTAGAAAATGACATGAACCTAGTTATGGCATGAATAAATACCGCACTAATGCTTAAAATTTGCTTATATCATTCTCCTTTTTGTTGATGACAAAGGGGGAGAGATATATGAATTGATGCTATGAGTATTGATGCTATAATTATGCCATCGAAAATATATGAATTGATGATAACTATGATTGCCATATTTGCATTATGCCATGTTTGCATCATGTTAAGATATCAAGAACTTGCATTGTAATTTTACATGTTGATATCTTATCATGTGATGAAATGCTACGATTGCTAAAGACTTGAAATGTTTGCTTTACATTAAGATATCAAAAGCTTAAATTGTAAATTTACATGTTGATATCTTATGTTGAACTGCTACCATCATTCATATTTGAAATGTAAAACTTGAGAATGGATGTCAAGTCTTGACATCATTTTCAGTAAGATACATCATGATAGGAATCATGATGGGAGTAATTGATAAGGTTAAGAGTTCTTAACTTACCAATAAGTCTATTGAATTCAAAGGCCTTCAATTCAAGAATGACTTATCTCAAGTATGGCATATAGATAGGGAGAGTTAAGGTTAACTCCGTTATCAATTGATTGTCATCATCAAAAAGGGGGAGATCGTTGAATCTCGGATTTTGATGATGAAGTCAATTGTCATTTGTTATCTAATCCATATGTTGAGATAAGAGTGCAGGATTAACTATGATGAAAGTAAGACATGTAGCAGGAGTTGCGCCGGAGTCAAGACTATGATCACGTTGGGAGTTCGAGAGTTCGACGGAAGTCCGGACGGTCATCGGAGGTTCTACAGGAACAAATCTGAGAAGTCCAGGAGCTTGCCAAAAGAAGCTCATCGGAACTCGCCAAGTGGATCATCGCAAGTCCAGGAGTTTGCCGGAAGTCCGTCGGAGCATTGCCGAAGGTTCGTCGGATGTTCGCCAGAAGTTCGCCGGAAACTCGTCGAAAGAAGCGATTGACGCACCGGAGCAAGTTGTAGTAAATGTCTTAAGAAATGTCGTAGTTAGCATGTAGATTAAGTTAGGAATGGGAGGTGATCCTATTAACTTAATCTAGGGACAATTGGGCCCTTAACAGACCCAAATTGGGCCGAATGGATCAACCTATTTGGACCAGAATTCTTGGTAGGCGGTGGCACCGCCAGGGTCGACGGTGGCACCGCCCAGGAGAGGGTCTCCCAGGAAAGCTGGGCGGTGGCCCCGCCTGGGCTTAGTCTCTGAGCGAGACTAGGCGGTGCAACCGCCCTTGACAAGCGGTGGAATCGCTTGAGCTCGGTCTCCGAGCTCTGCCAGGCGGTGCACCGCCCCAGTCAGGCGGTGGCACCACCAGGGCTCAGTCTCCGAGCGAGACTGGGCAGTGCAACTGCCCCTGTCAGGCGGTGGCACCACCTAGAGGCTCAATCTTTGAGCTGCCAGGCGGTTGTACCGCCCCAGTCAGGAGGTGGTACTGCCAGGACCCCGGAAATCTAGGAAAAGATATTTTTGAGCTCCAAATTCAAACTAGTTTGGGGCCTATATATACCCCACCCTTTCCTGCATGAAAGGGCACTGAAAATCCAATCTTACTCTGTGATTTTTAGAGTTCAAAAGTGTTGTGAATGCTAGAAGTTCTCCTCCCTCTTTTTCTAAGTTTTGATCTTTCAAGAGAGGAGAGAAAAGTTTGTTAGGGTTGTCTCCTAAGCCCATCAAAAGGAGTGAAACTGTAAAAGGGTGGTTGGCCTTCGCCTATTGAAGGAAGGCCTCTAGTGGACGTCAGTGACCTCGTTGGTGGAGGAAGCCAAAAGTGGATGTAGGTCAAGATTGACCGAACCACTCTAAATCTCGGTTTGCATTTACTTTGAGCATTTTATCTTTACTGCAAACCTCCTCAATAGCTTACTACCTTCTGCTCATTTACGAACATGTTTCATAGTTAAGTATTTTTCGAATCGGTGTTAAAACGAAAATCGGTTTTATCGTAGGAACATCATATTTCAGTTTGCACTTACATTCTGATTTCTATCTTAACTGCAAATTGCCTTCCTTACTTTACTTCAAATACATTTCCGTAAGCTTTCAAAGTTATTATCTGCATGAAACAATTTTTACATCGGAATCAAATTTCAATATATGAACGTAGTTTTAATCATCGAAAGTTTTCCACTGCACTAATTCACCCCCCCCTCCTCTTAGTGCTCTTGATCCTAACAGAAGGAAGACTGATAGTGGATGCCGATGGCCTCGATGGCAGAGGAATTGGCGGAGTGAATGTAGGTCACGATGACCGAACCATTATAAATCGATTTACATTCTTGTTCTACTTTTAATTCTCGTATTGTAAACTGATTTACTTACTTAACTTGCTTATTACATTCTTGCAAACATTTTAAAGTTAAATACTTTCTGAGTTCAGTTTTATCGTACGAAAGGATTTTTTGAAACCGACGTTTTTATCCGCTGCACTAATTCACCCCCCCTCTTAGTGCCAACCCCATTCCTAACAATTGGTATCAGAGCCTCGTTTTCTCATTTGGTTTAACACCCAAAGTGAAATGGCTCTTTTCGACTTTCAAGAGGGTCACTCTCTCATTCGTCCTCCCTTTTTCAATGGGATAGACTACATATATTGGAAAACTTGAATGAGGCTTAGGATTAATCCATGCATGTGTATCTTGATGATTTTATGTCATGCATGAGTTTTTGAAATGTTGATTTAAAACTCTCATTTTAGATTAACATATTTTTGGTCTAATCATTTTATGACGAATTAAGATGACATTCTCATGACATATTAAGATGACATAGTGTATGTACATCTATGTATGAATTTCTTGACAGTCTTTTGATGATAGATGTGATATCATGATGTGTTTGGTCTTGACGGCTTCATGACGAAACTTATGTTTCGATTTTAAATGATGATACATGTTTTCACAAAAGACTTGAATACCCTCACATAAAATCAATTGTATAAAATGGAAATGAATTTTCTATCCTATTGAGATTAATGAATTTATTTTACCAACCTTGTGAATCTCATGAAAATAAACATGATGAATATTTTGAAAATAAATAAGTGTATCATGCATTTGGTCTTAATGATTTCTCTTGAACATACTTTTTGAAATCATACTTGATGATGAATATCAAGATATTAAAAGGATGATATCATGGAATCATGCTTGATGATTTGATTTTTACCTTTCCGTCTTAAATGTTGACACTTGTTTTATTAAAGGTAAAGGCATGCTTATAAGAAGCAAATCACATGAATAGAAATTTATAAAATCGAAATGCGATCCCCTATCTTATCATCTTTTTAATAAATCTATGCTTGTCATGTATGAATTTATTGAATATGACTTTGAGGATGATTTCGGTTTTCACAAATGCTTGATTCATACTTATGACATGAGACACATTTTAAATATGAATCATGTTCAATGCTTCAATCATGTTATATCTCCCTTAATTCATTTTGTTCTCCTAGATTTATTTACTAAAGAGGAGAATCTTCCGAATGAATGAAATGATACAAATGAATCACAAATAATATCTTTTGGTATTCATGAATTGATACTCACAATATGAAAGTATTGGTATTCATGACTTGAATTTGATTGAAACATTACATGCTTAAATTAATCATTCTCCTATGTTTCAAAAATTCTTTAAATGCCTTATGTGATGATTGAAAATTAATTTGCTTTATGATGAATCACGAATCATGACTTAATCTATGATATTGATATATTTTAATCATGATCCTTGGTTGTATAATTCTTTTTCTCTATTAAAAAGATTTGTCAAATGAATCATGTCCTTCTTGAATTTTCTTGATATCAAACAATTGGTATGAATTTCTTGAAAATGATTTTGATTTGATGATTTAAATTTGAATGAATTTTTATCCAAATCATGATCTTGGTTTATTGGAATTACTTGAGATCTTCTTTATGAATCAAAATCTTATATCTCCTATGTTTCCTTTTACCATTTCCTAAAGAGGAGATTTATAAAACTAACCATGATCTTGATAATTATGTTTTGAAAATTTATGTAAATCAAGATCGTTCACCATGACTTCTTGCATTTTATTAAAAAAATTATTTAAATGAATCATATCTTTTGGTATTTACATGATCCTTGAGATTTTATCTTTCATGATATGATGTGATTGTATTTATGGCTTCTATGCCTTGAAATGATTAAAATATTTTACACTATTTTATTCTTCTTCTCTTCTTTCTTGTTTATAATGATAAAATGGGGAGAAATTTTGATCATGCATGGTAGGATATAATTGCTATAATGAGAATTTTATACTATTACATGCCTTAATAACATGTTAGAAATTATGTGTTTTGGATACAAAAATTTTCATGATGGTGAGCATATTTTATCTTCATGATTGTGTTTGAAAATATGTAACAAAACCATGTCTAAATGTATGAAAGTGTTAAATTTCATTTTCAGATCTTCTTGATCCTAACAATTGGATTTTCTCGATACATTATTCTCTTCCGGACTTAATAAACATATGTCATATCGAATTTGATTCATATCATTGATTTTTGATATATGGAATCAATTAACAAATGCATCTCTCATAGACTTATCATGTGAAAAATATCTTTCGAGAAATGGATTTGATGATTCCTTCTTATATCTTTAGAGAAACAGTTTTATGTGCAAGGATTTGATTCACACACTTATCTTGATCCTTGTAAAAATGAAGTATGCTTTAATATCTTATCAATTTTAACTTCATTCGAGTAAGCTCACAAGTGACTTTCCTCCTTCATGCAAAAAGATAATAATAAATAAAGAGGAAGAAGTAATGAAAGCTATCTCCATGTCATGTTTTCCTTTAGATGTTTGTATAATTGATATCCTATCACTCATTGTTGAAAAATGACATAAACCTAGTTATGGCATGAATTATTACCGCACTTACATTTAAAATTTGCTTATATCGTTCTCCTTTTTGTTGATGACAAAGGGGAAGAAATATATGAATTGATACTATGAGTGCCATATTTGAATGAGAAATATATGGTAAATTGATGCTATGATTGTCATATGCCATGTTTGCATCATGTTAAGATATCAAGAACTTGCATCGTAATTTTACTTGCTGATATATTGCCATATGATGAAATGCTATGATTTGTTGCCAAAATGATGCATGCAATACTTATGCTTTTTATTATGATGTATGTGATGTATTGCATATGATGTGAATCATGATTAAAATTGCCCTAATTTGAATTCAAGATTTATCTCAATTATGAAATTTTGAAATAAGAATAATTGCTCACCTTTGTCATGATTTAGAAATTGACATAAAGGGTCTTCCCTTCTTTAGAAAGGGTCTTCCCTTCTTTTTGACAATGACAAAGGGGGAGATAGCTAGCATGCACAATTCAAGAAAAAAGTAAAAATTGCACTTCTCAAAAGAGAAGAAATTGCTATCTTGAACATCACCGAGAATTGCTAGCTTGAAATCTCAAGAAAATGCAAAAATGTGCTATCGTGCTTATCTCAAGAAAAGCAAATATGCCAACTTGCATATCTTTGAATTTGCTAGCTTGTATATTGTAAAGCTTGCATATTTCAAGAAGCAAGAGTTGCTTTCTTGAACATCTCTAAATTGCTAGCTTGCATGTTCTAAAATATTGTAACATTGCTAGCTTGCATGATATAGAACTTGCTATCTTGAACATTACCAAAAGTGCTATCTTGTATGCTGTAAAACTTGCATATCTAAAACTTGATAGCTTGAATGTTCTAAGCATGATGTAACACTTGCTAAATTTTCTAGCTTCAAAACTGCATGATGATAAAACTTGATATTATGTTTTTCATGTAATAAGTTGAATTAATACTACAAACACAAGAATAGTTGGACTTCTCCTTTTTGTTGATGACAAAGGGGGGGAAATATGATGTTATGCATAAGTTTATGCATAAGTTCACAATGATGTGTTCCAAGTATTCATGATGAATATTGCAATGACTTGAATTCAGTTTGAATTCAAGATTCTATCAATATGGCATATTGATGGGGGAGTTTGTTTAAACCCCGGGAGTTAAGTTTAACTCCGTCATCAAGTGGTTGTCATCATCAAAAAGGGGAAGATTGTTAAATCTCGTATTTTGATGATGAAACCACTTGATATGTGTTTATGTTTTAATCTGCGTTTTGAGTGATGCATGATGCTTCGATCAGGATGAGACAATTAAAGCAGGAAAAATCATGTTGTGCCAGAAGATTAGACGTCGGGCCGGTGGATCGGTCGACGTATCGATAGAAGGCTTCGGGCCGTGGACTTGGGCATCGGGCCAAGAAGAGCGGGTATTGTGCCAAGGATATCGGAGTTGCGGAGTCAACTGGCTGATTGGGCAATAGGCCGCAGGAGAGAACGATGTGCCAAAGAATCGGATGAAGCGTCGAGGGACTAATGACATGTCGGACAACTTAGTTAATTGCTTAGGATTAATTGTCTCGATTGAAGTTTTGTTTTACATGTGCAGGATTAACTACGATGGAAGTAAGACATGCAGTAGGAGTTACGCCGGAGTCAAGACTATGATTACGTTGGGAGTTCGAGAGTTCGATGAAAGTCCGGATGGTCGTCGGAGGTTCTACGGGAACAAATCTGAGAAGTCCAAGAGCTTGCCAAAGAAGCTCATCGAAACTCGCCAAGTGGATCGTTGCAAGTCTAGGAGTTTGTTGGAAGTCCACTGGAGCATCGCCAAAGGTTCGTCGGATGTTTGTCGGAAGTTCGCCGGAAGCTCGTCGGAAGAAGCGATTGATGCACTAGAGCAAGTTACAGTAAATGTCTTAAGAAATATTGTAGTTAGCATGTAGATTAAGTTAGGAATAGGAGGTGATCCCATTAACTTAATCTGGGGGCAATTGGGCCCTTGATAGACTCAAATTGGGCCGAATGGATCAACCCATTTGGACCAGAATTCCTGCTAGGCGGTGGCACCGCTAGGGTCGGCGGTGGCACCGCCCAGGAGATGGTCTCCCAGGAAAGCTAGGCGGTGTAACCACCCCAGTCAGGCGGTGGCACCTCCTGGGCTCAGTCTTCGAGTGAGACTGGGCAGTGCAACCGCCCCTGACAAGCGGTGGCACCGCCCAGAGGCTTAGTCTCCAAGCTGCCAGGCGATTGTACCGCCCCAGTCAGGAGGTAGTACCGCCAGGACCTCGGAAATCCGAGAAAAGATATTTTTTAGCTCCAAATTCAAACCAGTTTAGGGCTTATATATCCTCAACCCTTTCCTGCATGAAAGGGCACCGAAAATCCAATCTTACTCTATGATTTTTAGAGCTCAAAAGTGTTGTAAAGGCTAGAAGTTCTCCTCCCTCTTTTCTTCCAAGTTTTGATCTTTCAAGAGAGGAGAGAAATTTCTGTAAGGGTTGTCTCCTAAGCCCGTCAAAATGAGTGAAACTTTAAAAGGGTGGTTGGCCTTTGCCTATTGAAGGAAGGCCTCTAGTGGACGTCGGTGACCTCATCGGAGGAGGAAGCCAAAAGTGGATGTAGGTCAAGATTGACCAAATCACTCTAAATCTCGATTTGCATTTACTTTCTGTTCTCTATCTTAATTGCAAACTACCTCCATAGCTTTACTTTAACTGCACTTCGCTTAATCTAAGTTAAAGCAACTTCCGAATCGGCTTTCATACCGAAATCACTTTTATCGTATGAACATCGTATTTCGGTTTGCTATTACTTTCTATTCTCTATCTTAACTGCAAACTGCCTCTATAGCTTTACTTTAACTGCACTTCACCTAATCTAAGTTAAAGCAATTTGTGAATCGGCTTTTATACCGAAATCGCTTTCATCGTACGAACGTCTTTTTAAATCGTCGAAAGTTTTCCGCTGCACTAATTCACCCCCCCCCCCTCTTAGTGCTCTTAATCCTAACATCATTCCGATATGCTCCAAAATTTAGTAGGGTCCATAGAACCGAGGTGAAAGCTTCATAGATGCTCTGGTCTGGATTGATGTTTGCTCATATGGTTGGAGCCGTAGGAAGACCCAATCTCCTACTGAAAATTCTCTTTTGCCTTTGTGTTGATCATATTATTGTTTCATCCTTGCTTGGGCTGTTGTGAGATTATCTTTTTGTAACTTTAGCATTTTGTCTATGTCCTGTAGTTCCCTATCTACTTGTTCTACTTTAGAGGTGCCCAACACATATTTTGGGATCACCGGGGGAGGTCGGCCATACGTAGCTTCATATGGAGTACATTTTATGGATGAATGATAAGTTGTATTATACCACCACTCGGCATAAGGAAGCCACTTTGTCCACTTTTTGTCTAGTCACTAGTGAAGCATCTGAGGTATATCTCAAAGCACCTGTTCACCACTTCAGTTTGGCCGTCGGTTTGTGGGTGATATGCCATACTCATTTTCAATTTAGTGCCCTACATCTAAAATAACTCTATCCATAATATGCTTATGAAGAACCTATCATGATCACTTATAATAGATCTCGGCATCTCATGTAATTTTACAATATTCTCCAAAAAGATTCGAGCAATATTAATAGATGTAGTGTAGGGATTACGAACAACACAAAAGTGAGCATACTTTGTAAGGCGATCAACCACAACAAGAATTGTACTTTTTCCTTGTGATGAGGGAAGCCCTTCGATGAAGTCCATTGATATATTAGTCTATATTGAGTTCGAAACAAGTAGAGGTTGCAGCTTTCCGGGGCTTGTCACTGTCTCGCCTTTATGTCGTTGACATACATCATATTGTGCCACAAATTTAAAAATAATATTTTTAATCCCTACCCAATAAAATTTTTTTCTTAATTCTCTTATAGGTTCTAAGGAACTCGGAGTGCCCGGCCATAGGTGTGGAATGCATCTCTTGAAGGATGGTCTTTATACAAGTAGAATTTGGCACAAGCACAATGCATCCCTTATAGCGTAATTCTTTTGAGTCCCAACTGTAATGAGCCACGGAGTTTGGTGCTTCCTCCAATTTTTTTATGATCTTATTGGTCTCTGGATCTTCCTACCATTCCCTCTTAATATCCTCAAGGAAGTCACTGGTCGGAAGTGAAACGACCAAAAATTTAGCTTGCTCGGGTAGTTGCGAAAGCACATCTGCAACAATATTCTCTTTCCCCTTTTTGTAACTTATTTCATAATCATATCCAAGAAGCTTTGTTACCCATTTTTGCTGCTCGGGGGAAGATATCTTCTGTTCCATAAAATATTTTAGGCTTTTATGGTCGGTCTTAATTTGAAAGTGTCGCCCGATCAAGTACGGTCTCTATTTGGTAATCGCATACACAATCGCGAGCATCTCCTTATCATAAATAGTCATCTTGAGATGGGAAGGAGATAATGTCTTACTAATATAAGTGAGGGGGTGGCCATCTTGCATTAGTACAACACCAATTCTGACTCCAAAGGCATTGACTTCAATAACAAAACTCTTGCCAAATTCGGGTAGCGTTAGTACGAGTGTTGTCGTCAGTGTGGCTTTAAATTCGTCAAAGGCAGTGGTGGCTTTCTCTAAAGATTGGAAAGTATATTTTTTCAGCAAGGAAGTAAGGGGTGCACTGATCTTTCCATAGTTTTTCATGAACTTGCGGTAGTAGCCTATTAAACCGAGAAAGCCACATAGCAATTTTATGTTCCTCGGGGTCAGCTAGTTTTGCATTGCTTCACTCATAATAGCCACCTCGTAGGTTTGAGAATCAATATCCTCAACATCATCTCCTCTAATATATTCCAAATATCTCTCAAGAGGATGAGATACTCTATCGAACCTATGTAAAGTTGAAACTTGTATGCTAGGTACCTAAATAGACCTGTGCTGTGGAATGATGCTTGAGATTGGTTCTGGAGGGGTCCACCGCCACACTTTCTTCTGATATTATATGTCCAAGATATTCTACATTATGTTGAAGAAAGCTGCACTTTGATTTTTTTGACAAAAATAACATGTTCTCTTAAAATCGTCAAAACAAGTCGTAAGTGCTGAAAATGACTTTCAAGAGAAAGGCAGTAAATAAGGATATCAGCAAAGAAAACCAGCACAAACTTACGAAGATAATTTCAGAAAATATCATTCATAAGGCTTTGGAAGGTAGAGGGAGCATTGTATTAGGATCGGAGCGACACTAAGAGGGGGGGGTGAATTAGTGCAACGGATTAAAACTCGTAAGTTTGAAATCAATTTCGTAAATGTGTAGAGATTTCGATTCGACGAAGGATGACTTAGCTAAAATAGCTCGAGTAAAGGTAGTCAAGAGTAGGGAGATGAAAACCGAATGATTTGCAGCTAAGTAGAGAAATGGTTCAGAACATTAAACACTCACACATTCAAGGAACACCACAATGTATAGTGGTTCGGTCAAGTGACCTACATCCACTTTCGAAGCATTCTTCGATGAGGCTCCCAACTTCCACTAGCAAATCACTTTGAAGGGAAAGGACCAAATACCCCTCTTACAGCCTTCTTACAAGTGGTTCACACTCTTATAGATTTTTCAAAGAGAAAGAGGAAGGTGAACACTTAAGCTATTAAAAAGAAGACTTTGCTAGAGCTTTTCCTCACTTTCTACTTGTCAAAAGGTGTAATCTCTGCTGAGAATTAAGAGGTATTTATAGGCCCCAAGAGGATTCAAATTTGGGCCTCAAATTTGAATTGCTTTTGGGTTTCCCGGTGTTGGTGGTGCCACCGCTTGTCAGTGGCGGTGCCACTGCCTGTTAGTGTCTGACATTGATAGTGTACTGGCGGTGCCATCGCTAGACCTCTCGGGTTCTGGGTGGTGCCACCGCCCAGTTCGACGGTGCCACCACCTGGACTATTCCAGCTTACTGGTTAAGCTCCAAACTTGGCCCAAACTAGTCCAAACTCAGGCCCAATTGGCCCATAACTAGGTTATAGGATTAACCCTTAATCCTAACCCAAATTATATACAAATTATGAAATTAAGACATAGCCTTAAGTAATTTTTTAATTGGCAACTTCGAGTTTCCTTCCGGCGAGCTTTCCGGCAAACTTTTGGTGGACTTCCGATACACCCTCAGATTTCTTCCGACGGACTCCCAGCAGGCTCCCGGTCTTGTGGCGAGTTCAACAAGTCTTTGGCAAGTATCCAAACCTTCTTGGTAATCTCCGTGAACCTCCGACAATTTTTCTGACGGACTTTCGAAAACTTCGACAAGTCCTCGATTCTTTCTCGGTTGGTTCCGGTAGCACTTCTGACGGACTTTCGGCGGACTCTCGAACACCCATCGAACATGACTCTGGTAAACTTGCTATATGTCTTCATGCTATCATAGTTAATCCTGCACATGTAAAACACACTTCGATCTAGACAATTAATCCTAAGCATCTAATCAAGTTGTCCGGCATGTCATTGGTCCCTCGACGCTTCGTCCGATTCTTCGGTGCATCGTCCTCTCCTGCAGCCTATTGTCCAATCAGTCAGTTGACTCTGTAACTCCAATATCCTTAGCGCAATGTCCGCTCTTCTTGGCTCGATACCTAAATCCATGGCTCGAAGCCTTCTATCGATACGTCGACCGATCCACTGGCTCGACATCCAATCTTCTAACATGTTCCTCTGGCCCAATATGATTTTCCTACTTTAATTGTCTCACCCTGATCGAAGCATCCTGCATCACTCAAAACACAGATTAAATCATAAACATATATTGATTGGTTTCATCATCAAAATCCGAGATTCAACAATCTTTCACTTTTTGATAATGACAACCAATCGACGACGGAGTTAACCTTAACTCCTAGAGTTTAAACAAACTCCCCCTATCAATATACAATATTGATAGAAACTCTTGGATTTAAAAATCCAAGCAACATGTCATGATAAAATCATGACATATAATCAACATACTTCTCCCCCTTTGTCATCAACAAAAAGGAGAAGTACCACAATCAAGTGTTTGTGATATACAAGTTCAACTCATTACATGAAAAATATAATATCCATTTTTATCATCATGCAAGTTGGCTTTCATCATAGATATACATGGTAGTACAATAGCAAGTTTACAATATACAAGCTAGTAATAATTTTCTAACATTTTAAGACACGCAAACTAGTAATTTTGAGATGTTCAAGAAAGCAACTCATGCTTCTTGAAATATAAGTTTTGCTAAATGTGCAAGTTAACTTTTTGCTTCTTGAGATAGGCAAGATAGCACTCCTTGGTGATATTCAAGATAGCAATTTCTTCTCTTCTGAGAAGTGCAATTTTTTATTTTTTCTTGAATTGTGCGAGCTAGCAAATTAGCTTTCTAGCATGTTTTGCTCCTCCTTAGCCATTGTAAAAAAGAAGGGAAGACGCTTTACATTAATTTCTAAATTATGACAAAGGTAAATAGCATAGATGAAAACTCAAGTCTTGAGTGTCAAAATAATTATTTTATCATGAATATTTCATCATTGCGTGCATCATTATCATACGTTAAAATATTACATGCATAATACCAAATCATCATATATATTTTTAAAACATATAAACTCATCATTATATGCATGATTCCAAATCATCATTCATATTATTTCAATCGTTGTTTCAATCATCACTATAACTCATCATGCACAAAATGTAAAATCATCTAACATAATACAAACATTTATTTTCAAAATATTTATCACTATTTTCATGTATGATAATAAAGTATTCATGATACCGAATATTAAATCAATATTTTTAAGCATTTATCACTTCATGATTGTTGGTACCAAATATTTATCATTTAAAGCATTCATGATACATATCATATGCAATACATCACATACATTATCATAATAAAAAGTATATGCATAATTCCAAATCATAAATATTTCAAATCATCATGGTATTAATCTATCAAATTGCATCCTGTCATGCATGATCATAACTTTTCCCCATTTTATCATTGTAAACAAGTAAGAATAAGGGAAGAACAAAATAGTGCAAAATATTTCAATTATTTCAAGACATACAAGCCATAAATCCAAATACATCATGTCATGAAAGATAAGACATCTTGAATTACAAAAGACATGATTTATTTTATCAAATCTATTCTTTTTATAAATAACAAAAATTGTAGGTGTACAAAGAAAAGATCATGATTAAAAAATTTCAAGTAGTAAATCCAAGAAATCAAGATCATGATTTGAATACAAACTCATTCAAATTTAAATCATCAAATTCATCAAAATCTCAACATTACTTTCAAGATATTCAAAATGGTATACATAGATTTATCACACTAATCATCAAGATCAATAAGATAGAGAAAAATAATTAAAATTTTTTTTTTTCTCTTTTTAGTTGTTTCAATTCATATGATTTTATTTCATTTATGCCAAATAAAAACATGTATCATGTTTAAAACCGAAAGTGTAAGATTTATTATGACAAAGATCAATAAGGCACTTTCATTATGGTAAAAATCAATAATCCATAAATCGCAAGATTCATCATGCATAATTTCGAATTATAAAACTATTAAACATGATTTCAAATCAATATGCTCAAGTTTTTTGTACCATACATCATACTTAAAATCGAAAAATGTAACATTTCATCATGATAAAAATCGATAATCCATAAATAACTTAAAAATCACCATGCATAATTTCAAAATTTATTAAACATGATCATTATGCATGACATTAAAACATGGTTTCAAAATGTTTAATATTTTTTTTACATAATTTCATCATTATGCATCATCATATTTTCAAATTCGAACATGCATAATTTCAAAATCATACATTTCATTTTTTATGCATGATATAAATAAATCAATCATCATTATGAGCATATCATACATGATATTCAAGCATTCATGATACATCATTTTGGCAATATGATCATAGCTTTTAAATTGATGGTATCTAAATGTCAAAGTTCATTACATCTTATCATGCATGATCATTAATCTCTCATTTGTATTTCATGTATAATTTCATTTTATCACATTAGGAACATCAAGAAGAATTAATTGGGTGATGAGATACATATTTCATGAATACATAGAATTGTATAAAAATCATATCATGAGTGTTTCATGCATTCATATCATCACATGAAGAATATCAAAACGAATTTTGGTGATGAGATGCATAAATAGTGAACATAAATTTTGAATATCAAGAGACATATTATGATTCTTTTTGAATAACTCAAATAGTGAAAAGAAAGAATCATAATAGATAATCTTGATTTATAAAATAAATTTTCAAGTTATAATTTTCAGAAATCAAGATAAAAATCGTGGTTAGATGAAACTCATTCAAATCATCAAAATCATCAAAATCACTTTTAAGATGATCAAATAGATTCATTAAAGTCAATAAGATAGAGAAAAATAAATTTAAGAAAAATACTTTTCTCTTTTTAGTTGTTTCAATTTATATGATTGATTTTATATTAGCATGCTCAAATACTTGTTCTTATGTTAAAACCATGCATCAACGTTTAGGATCAAAAAATAAATTTCATCATGAAAACCATCAAAATCAATAAACCACAAAAATCATGATGTATAACTTTAAAATTTCATGCATAAAATCATCAAATCATGGTATCAAAATTGCAGTATTTTCATTACAACTTTATGCATTATTAAGTATACAATCATCAAGCATGACACTTACACTTTCATATTAGCATGCATAATTCATTTATATCAAATCAAAACATGCATAATTTTTTAAACCGAAAAAGCCACTTTTATTATTGTGGAAATCGATAATACATAAATCATAAAAATCATTATACATTATTTCGAAAGAAAACTCATTAAGCATGATATTAAATTCTTAATATTTTCATAAAGACATCAAGCATTATTTCAATCAAAATCGGAAATCATCAAGATACACATTTTTTCTTCTTAAGAAAACATACATATGATCATTAGATTTAAATCTAACATTTTATTCCATTAACATAAAACATGTAATTTTCATTATTATTTTCAAAATTACGATCATGATCATATTTTTACATTTTTAATTTTTTAAACATACAATTTTAAGAAAAATAATTATTCTAAAAAAAAGAAAATGTATAATGGAAAACATCAAGTAATTTCAAAATAAATTAAGGGGGTTTCGATTACCTCATTATTGAAAGCGGTTAAGGCGTAGTTTGCCACCTCGCCTTTTTTGATTTTCTCCTCATCTTCGGAGGAGCTCGATTCATCCCAATTTTTGTTCTTCTTCTTCTTCTGTTCAAAGCAAGTAGTTCCGTTCTTTTTGTTTTTTAATTTTTGTTTCATTTGTGATTCAAGTTCATTATCACTTGAGCTTATGCTCAAGTAGTCTTCAAATATTCTATGTCCCAAATCCTTTTTGTTCTTTGGAAGGTTGTCCTCGAGTTCCCTTTTTGCCACATTATTTATTTCGTAGGTCATTAAAGACCCAATAAATTCTTCGAGAGGAAATATTTTAAGGTCCTTGGCCTCTTGAATGGTCGTAACTTTTGGATTCTAACTCTTTGGAAGTGATCTTAAAATTTTAGTTACTAGTTCAAAGTTAGAAAAACCTTTACCAAGAGCTTTGAGTCCATTGATGACATCCGTGAAACGGGTGTACATATCTCCGATGGACTCACTTGGTTTCATCCGGAAAAGTTTGTAAGAATGCACAAGAATGTTGATTTTAGACTCTTTCACTCGACTAGTACCTTCATGAGTGACCTCAAGAGTTCTCCAAATATCAAAAGCTGAATCACAAATCGAAACACGATTAAATTCATTTTTGTCAAGTGCACAAAATAAGGCATTCATAGCCTTTGCATTTAAAGCAAAAACCTTCTTCTTCGATTCATCCCGTTCGCTCATCGGAAGAGAAAATTTTTGAAATTCATTTTCGATAATATTCCAAAGCTCAAAATATATGGAAATAAGGAAGATCCTCATACGAGTCTTCCAATACGTGTAATCTGATCCATTAAACATAGGCGGACGTGTAATAGAGTGACTCCCTTGCATGTCATAGTAAGCCATCTCTCTTGGGTATGAAACCAAATATGAGAGTGAGCCTTGCTCTGATACCAATTTTTAGGATTGGAGCGACACTAAGAGAGGGGGGGGGGGGGGGGGGTAAATTAGTGCAGCGGATTAAAACTCGTAAGTTTGAAATCGATTTCGTAAATGTGTAGAGATTTCGATTCGACGAAGGATGACTTAGCTAAAATAGCTCGAGTAAAGGTAGTCAAGAGTAGGTAGATGAAAACCGAACGATTTGCAGCTAAGTAGAGAAATGGTTCAGAACATTAAACACTCACACATTCAAGGAACACCACAATGTATACTGGTTCGATCAAGTGACGTACATCCACTTTCGAAGCCTTCTTCGATGAGGCTCCCAACTTCCATTAGCAAATCACTTTGAATGGAAAGGACCAAATACCCCTCTTACAGCTTTCTTACAAGTGGTTCACACTCTTATAGATTTTTCAAAGAGAAGGAGGAAGGTGAACACTTAAGCTATTGAAAAGAAGACTTTGCTAGAGCTTTTTCTCACTTTCTACTTGTCAAAAAGGTGTAATCTCTGCTGAGAATTAAGAGGCATTTATAGGTCTCTAGAGGATTCAAATTTGGGCCTCAAAGTTGAATTGCTTTTGGGTTTCCCGGTGCTGGTGGTGCCGCCGCTTGTCAGTGACGGTGCCACTGCCTGTTAGTGTCTGACATTGACAGTGTACTGGCGGTGCCATCGCCAGACCTCTCGTGTTATGGGCAGTGCCACCGCCCACTCCGACGGAGCTTACTGGTTAAGCTCCAAACTTGGCCCAAACTAGTCCAAACTCAAGCCCAATTGGCCCCTAATTAGGTTATAGGATTAACCATTAATCCTAACCGAAATTATATACAAATTATGAAATTAAGACATAGCCTTAAGCAATTTTTTAATCGGCAACTTCGAGTTTCCTTCCGGCGAGCTTTCCGGCAAACTTTTGGTGGACTTCCGATACACCCTTCGATTTCTTCCGACGGACTCCTAGCAGGCTCCTGGTCTTGTGGCGAGTTCAATAAGTCTTTGGCAAGTATCCGAACCTTCTTGGTAATCTCCGCGAACCTCCGACGATTTTTTTGACGGACTTTCGAAAACTTCGACAAGTCCTCGATTCTTTCTCGGTTGGTTCCGGTAGCACTTCTGATGATTCTTCGGACTTTCGGCAAACTCTCGAACACCCATCGAACTTGACTATGGTAAACTTGCTATATGTTTTTATGCTATCGTAGTTAATCCTGCACATGTAAAACACACTTCGATCTAGACAATTAATCCTAAGCATCTAATCAAGTTGTCCGGCATGTCATTGGTCCCTCGACGCTTCGTCCGATTCTTCGACGCATCGTCCTCTCCTACAGCCTATTGTCAAATCGATCAGTTGACTCAACAACTCCGATATCCTTAGCGTAATGTCCGCTCTTCTTGGCCCGATACCTGAATCCACGGCTCGAAGCCTTCTATCGATACGTCGACCGATCCACTAGCTCGACATCCAATCTTCTGACATGTTCCTCTAGCCCAATATGATTTTCCTACTTTAATTGTCTCACCCTGATCGAAGCATCCTGCGTCACTCAAAACAAAGATTAAATCATAAATATATATTGATTGGTTTCATCATCAAAATCTGAGATTCAACAATCTTCCACTTTTTGATGATGACAACTAATCGACGATGGAGTTAACCTTAACTCCCAGAGTTTAAATAAACTCCCCCTATCAATATACCATATTGAAAGAAACTCTTGGATTCAAAAATACAAGCAACATGTCATGATAAAATCCATTTTTATCATCATGCAAGTTGGATATCATCATGATATACATGGTAGTACAATAGCAAGTTTATAATATACAAGCTAGCAAAAATTTTTCAACATTTTAAGAAACGCAAGCTAGCAATTTTGAGATGTTTAAGAAAGTAACTCTTGCTTCTTGAAATATAAGTTTTGCTAGATGTGCAAGTTAACTTTTTGCTTCTTGAGATAGGCAAGATAGCACTCTTTGGTGATGTTCAAGATAGCAATTTCTTCTCTTTTGAGAAGTGTAATTTTTGTTTTTTTCTTGAATTGTGCGAGCTAGCAAATTAGCTTTCTAGCATGTTTTGCTCCTCCTTTGCCATTGTCAAAAAGAAGGGAAGACCCTTTACATTAATTTCTAAATTATGACGAAGGTAAATAGCATAGATGAAAATTCAAGTCTTGAATGTCAAAATAATTATTTTATCATGAATATTTCATAATTGCGTGCATCATTATCATACGTTAAAATATTACATGCATAATACCAAATCATCATATATATTTTTAAAACATATAAACTCATCATTATATGCATGATTCCAAATCATCATTCATATTATTTCAATCGTTGTTTCAATCATCACTATAACTCATCATGCACAAAATGTAAAATCATCTAACATAATACAAACATTTATTTTCAAAATATTTATCACTATTTTCATGTATGATAATAAAGTATTCATGATACCGAACATTAAATCAATATTTTTAAGCATTTATCACTTCATGATTGTTGGTACCAAATATTTATCATTTAAAGCATTCATGATACATATCATATGCAATACATCACATACATTATCATAATAAAAAGTATATGCATCATTCCAAATCATAAATATTTCAAATCATCATGGTATTAATCTATCAAATTGCATCCTACCATGCATGATCATAACTTTTCCCCATTTTATCATTGTAAACAAGAAAGAATAAGGGAATAACAAAATAGTGCAAAATATTTCAATTATTTCAAAGCATACAAGCCATAAATCCAACGACATCATGTCATGAAAGATAAGACATCTTGAATTACAAAAGACATGATTCATTTTATCAAATCTCTTCTTTTTATAAATAACAAAAATTGTAGGTGTACAAAGAAGAGATCGTGATTAAAAAATTTCAAGTAGTAAATCCAAGAAATCAAGATCATGATTTGAATACAAACTCATTCAAATTCAAATCGTCAAATTCATCAAAATCTCAACATTACTTTCAAGAGATTCAAAATGGTATACATAGATTTATCACACTAATCATCAAGATCAATAAGATAGAGAAAAATAATTTTAAAAATGTTTTTTCTCTTTTTAGTTGTTTCAATTCATATGATTTTATTTCATTTATGCCAAATAAAAACATGTATCATGTTTAAAATTTAAAATGTAAGATTTATTATGACAAAGATTAATAAGGCACTTTCATTATGGTAAAAATCAATAATCCATAAATCGCAAGATTCATCATGCATAATTTCGAATTATAAAACTATTAAACATAATTTCAAATCAATATGCTCAAGTTTTTTGTACCATACATCATACTTAAAATCGAAAATGTAACATTTCATCATGATAAAAATCGATAATCCATAAATAACTTAAAAATCACCATGCATAATTTCAAAATTTATTAAACATGATCATTATGCATGACATTAAAACATGGTTTCAAAATGTTTAATATTTTTATTACATAATTTCATCATTATACATCATCATATTTTCAAATTCGAACATGCATAATTTCAAAACCATACATTTCATTTTTTATGCATGATATAAATAAATCAATCATCATTATGAGCATATCATACATGATATTCAAGCATTCATGATTCATCATTTTGGCAACATGATCAGAGCTTTTTAATTGATGGTATCTAAATGTCAAAGTTCATTACATCTTATCATGCATGATCATTAACTTCTCATTTGTATTTCATGCATAATTTCATTTCATCACATTAGGAACATCAAGAAGAATTAATTGGGTGATGAGATAATATTTCATGAATACATAGAATTGTATAAAAATCATATCATGAGTGTTTCATGCATTCATATCATCACATGAAGAATATCAAAAAGAATTTTGGTGATGAGATGCATAAATAGTGAACATAAATTTTGAATATCAAGAGACATATAATGATTCTTTTTGAATAACTCAAATAATGAAAAGGAAGAATCATAATAGATAATCTTGATTTATAAAATAAATTTTCAAGTTATAATTTTCAGAAATCAAGATAAAAATCGTGGTTAGATGAAACTCATTCAAATCATCAAAATCATCAAAATCACTTTTAAGATGATCAAATAGATTCATTAAAGTCAATAAGATAGAGAAAAATAGTTTTAAGAAAAATACTTTGCTCTTTTTAGTTGTTTCAATTTATGATTGATTTTATATTAGCATGCTCAAATACTTGTTCTTATGTTAAAACCATGCATCAACGTTTAGGATCAAAAAATAAATTTCATCATGAAAACCATCAAAATCAATAAACCACAAAAATCATGATGTATAACTTTAAAATTTCATGCATAAAATCATCAAATCATGGTATCAAAATTTCAGTATTTTTATTACAACTTTATGCATTATTAAGTATACAATCATCAAGCATGACACTTACACTTTCATATTAGAATGCATATTTCATTTATGTTAAATCAAAACATGCATCATTTTTTAAACCGAAAAAGCCACTTTTATTATCGTGGAAATCGATAATACATAAATCATAAAAATCATTATACATTATTTCAAAAGAAAACTCATTAAGCATGATATTAAACTTCTTAATATTTTCATAAAGACATCAAGCATGATTTCAATCAAAATTGGAAATAATCAAGATATACATTTTTTCTTCTTAAGAAAACATACATATGATCATTAGATTTAAATCTAACATTTTATTCCATTAACATAAAACATATAATTTTCATTATTATTTTTAAAATTACGATCCTGATCACATTTTTACATTTTTAATTTTTTAAACATGCAATTTTCAAGAAAAATAATTATTCTAAAAAAAAGAAAATGTATCATGGAAAACATCAAGTAATTTCAAAATAAATTAAGGGGGTTTCGATTACCTCATCATTGAAAGCAGTTAAGGCGTAGTTTGCCACCTCGTCTTTTTTGATTTTCTCCTCATCTTCGGAGGAGCTCGATCCATCCCAATTTTTGTTCTTCTTCTTCTGTTCAAAGCAAGTAGTTCCGTTTTTTTTGTTTTTTAATTTTTGTTTCATTTGTGATTCAAGTTCATTATCACTTGAGCTTATGCTCAAGTAGTCTTCAAATATTCTATGTCCCAAATCCTTTTTGTTCTTTGGAAGGTTGTCCTCGAGTTCCCTTTTTGCCACATTGTTTATTTCGTAGGTCATTAGAGACCCAATAAATTCTTCGAGAGGAAATATTTTAAGGTCCTTAGCCTCTTGAATGGTCGTAACTTTTGGATTCCAACTCTTTGGAAGGGATCTTAAAATTTTAGTTACTAGTTCAAAGTTAGAAAAACCTTTACCAAGAGCTTTGAGTCCATTGATGACATCCGTGAAACGAGTGTACTTGTCTCCGATGGACTCAGTTGGTTTCATCCGGAAAAGTTTGTAAGAATGCACAAGAATGTTGATTTTAGACTCTTTCACTCGACTAGTGCCTTCATGAGTGACCTCAAGAGTTCTCCAAATATCAAAAGCTGAATCACAAATCGAAACACGATTAAATTTATTTTTGTCAAGTGCACAAAACAAGGCATTCATAGCCTTTGCGTTTAAAGCCAAAACCTTATTCTTCGATTCATCCCGTTCGCTCATCGGAAGAGAAAATTTTTGAAATCCATTTTCGATAATATTCCAAAGCTCAAAATATATGGAAATAAGGAAGATCCTCATACGAGTCTTCCAATACGTGTAATCTGACCCATTAAACATAGGCGTACGTGCAATAGAGTGACTCTCTTGCATGCCGCAGTAAGCCATCTCTCTTGGGTATGAAACCAAATATGAGAGTGAGCCTTACTCTGATACCAATTTTTAGGATCAGAGCGACACTAAGAGAGGGGGGGCCGGGGGGGTGAATTAGTGCAGCGGAGTAAAACTCATAAGTTTGAAATCGATTTCGTTAATGTGTAGAGATTTCGATTCGACGAAGGATGACTTAGCTAAAATAGCTCGAGTAAAGGTAGTCAAGAGTAGGGAGATGAAAACCGAATGATTTGCAGCTAAGTAGAGAAATGGTTCAGAACATTTAACACTCACACATTCAAGGAACACCACAATGTATATTGGTTCGATCTGTTAGGATCGAGAGCACTAAGAGGGGGGGGGGGGGGGGGTGAATTAGTGTAGCGGAAATTTTTCAGCGATTAAAACGAAAGCTGCATTCGTTCGATAAAAAACGATTTACGTCTAAGTGCAGATTTAGAAAGTTCTGAACTTAGAAACTTGTTCGCAAGATCGCAGAAGGCAGTAAGCAGTTATGATTGAAATCAAAATGTAACTGTAAACTGAAATATGATGATCGTACGAGAAAAGTCGATTTATGTCTAAATGCAGATTCGAAAAATTCTGAACTTAGAAACTTATTCGTAAGATCGCAGAAGGCAGTAAACAGTTATGATTGAAATCAAAACGTAAACGTAAACTGAAATATGATGATTGTACGAGGAAAGTCGATTTACGTCTAAACACAGTTTTACGTCTAAATGCAGATTTACGTCTAAACCTTGAAACTCGTTCGTAAAATCACAGAGGGCAGTAAGCTATTGAGAAGTTTGCAGTGAAGGTAAAATACTCAAAGGAAATGCAAACCGAGATTTAGAGTGGTTCGGTCAATCTTGACCTACTCCACTTTTGGCTTCCTCCACCGACGAGGTCACCGACGTCAACTAGAGGCCTTCCTTCAATAGGCGAAGGCCAACCACCCTCTTACAGATTCACTCCTTTTGACGGGCTTAGGAGACAACCCTTACAGAAGTTTTCTCTCCTCTCTTTACAACTCAAACTTGAAGAATAGAAAGAGGAGAACTAGCAGTTTTGAGCTCTAAGAAACACAGAAAGACAGCAAGATTTCGAGTGTGTGTTCTGTGCTTTCAGTACTAAATGGGTGGGGTATTTATAGGCCCCAACCCAGTTCAAATTTGGAGCTCAAATATGTCAATTCCCTGAATTCCGGGATCAGGCGGTTGCACCTCCTAACTGGGGCGGTTGCACCGCCTGGCAGAGCTCGAAGACTGAGCCTCTGGGCGGTGCCACCTCTGTCAGAGGCGGTTGCACCTCTCTGCCAGAGCTCGAAGACCGAGCTCAGGCGGTTGCACCACCTGACTAGAGAGGTTGCACCGCCTGGCAGAGCTCGAAACTTGAGCTCTAACGGTGCTACCTCTTGACAGAAGAGGTTGCACCGCCCAGTCTCGCTCGGAGACTGAGCCCGGGGCGGTGCCACCTCTTGGCTGGAGCGGTTGCACCTCCCAGTCTCGCTAGGAGACATAGCCTGGGTGGTGCTACCTCCCTGCCTGGGCGGTTGCACCTCCCACAGCAACCTGGGTCCGAATGGGTTGATCCATTCGGCCCAATTTGAGTTCTTCAGGGGCCCAATTGCCCCAAGATTAAGCTAATGGGATCACCTCCCATTTCTAACTTAATCAATGTGCTAACTACGATTATTTCCTAAGACAAATTCTGCAGCTTGCTCCGGTGCATCAATCGCTTCTTCCGGCGAGTTTCCGGCGAACTTCCGTCGATCATCCGACGAACTCTCAGTGATACTCCTGTGGACTTTCGGCAAACTCCTGGACTTGCGACGATCCACTTGGCAAGTTCTGATGAGCTCCTTTGGCAAGCTTCTGGACTTCTCGGATTTGTTCCCGTAGAACCTCCGACGACTGTCCGAACTTCCGTTGAGCTCTCGAACTCCCAACGTGATCATTGTCATGACTCCGGCGCAACTCCTACTGCATGTCTTACTTTCATCGTAGTCAATCCTGCACACTTATCTCAACACATACATTAGACAACAAATGACAATTGACTTCATCATCAAAATCCGAGATTCAACAATCTCCCCCTTTTTGATGATGACAATCAATTGATAATGGAGTTAACCTTAACTCCCCCTGTTTATATGCCATACTTCTTGAATTTAAAAAGTTTATAAATTCAAGAGACATATTCCCATCATGATTCCTATCATGATGTATTTCTTTGAAGATGATGTCAAGGCTTGACATACATTTTCAAATATAACAAGTTTGAATGATGGTAGTGTAGCAATTCATTATTTTGTAAGATATCGACATGTAAAGCTGTGAAGCAAGATTTTGATATCATTACATGATGTACACATTTCAAATATTTTAGCAAGTATAGCATTGCATCACATGGTAAGATATCAGCTCGTACGATGCAAATTTTTGTTTGATATCTTGATACAGGGCATATAGCAATGATAGCAATCCTATATTTTTTGGTGATGCAAGTATAGCCTAATCATAGCATCAGTGATAGCAATCAGTGATAGCACCCATATCATCATTAGTGATAGCAAACATATCAGCATTAGTGATAGCAACCATATCATCATTAGTGATAGCAACCATATCATCATTAGTGATAGCAAACATATCAGCATCAGTAAACATATCAATTCATATATTTCTCCCCCTTTGTCATCAACAAAAAGCATGATAGATGTGATTCTAGGAGAACAATATAAGCAGGTTATCAAGCACATAAAAGGAAGGCATGACACATATAATACTTTGAATACCTCTTCTCCTTGTATGTTATAATTCTTTGTGTATAAAGGAGGAAACTCATTTTTCAAAAAAAATTTTCATAAGAGTGTACAGGAAAATCCGATTTTTAGCATTCAAATTGTTAAGCAAATCCGAAAATAACCTCTTTCATGCATTCGGATATGAGTAAACTATTGATTTTCAAAAACATTTTTATATTTGACACATAATTTCCAACATGTTATTTTGATCAAGTGATACCAAGGCATGTAATACTAATCAAGTGTTTTGATCATTCAATAAAGTCCAAAAAATAATTTTAACTAGTTTAAGTATTCGGACACATTAACATTCCTAATTCTCTTCTTATAAAATCAAATTGTTCTTCACTTAGAGGTTTTGTAAAGATATCAGCTAGTTGATGTTTCGTATCAATGAACTCTATGATTACATCATGATTCGTAATATGATCTCGTATAAAGTGATGTCTGATATCAATATGTTTTGTTCTTGAGTGTTGTATAGGGTTCTTTGTTAAGCATATTGCACTTGTGTTATCACATTTAATGGGAATATTTTTAAGATGAACTTTATAATCTTCTAAGGTGTTTTTCATCCAAACAACTTGTGCACAGCATGCACTTGCTGCAATATATTCAGCTTCGGTTGTTGATAGTGCAACCGAGTTTTATTTTTTAGATGACCAGGAAACAAGGGCATGTCCTAAGAATTGACATGTTCCTTATATGCTTTTTCTATCTAATCTACAGCCAGCAAAGTCCGCATCAGCATAAGCAATTAACTCAAGATTCTCTGATTTTGGGTACCATAATCCTAGATTTATGGTACCACTAAGATATCTGAGTATTCTTTTAACTGCTTTGAGATGAGATATCTTAGGGTTTGATTGAAATCTAGCACAAAGTCCTACACTGAACATGATATCTGGTCTAGTTGCAGTGAGGTAAAGTAAACTTCCTATCATACCCCTATAAGTTTTTTGATCGAAGTTTTCTCCACTTTCATCAATTTCTAACTTAGTGGAGGTGCTCATAGGAGTGTTAATAGCTTTTGAGTTATTCATATTAAACTTTTCAGTAAACTCATAGCATATTTAGTTTGACTAATAAAGATGCCATTGCTTAGTTGTTTAATTTGTAGACCTAAGAAGAATGTTAACTCTCCCATTAGACTCATTTCGAATTCAAGACTCATAGTTTTAGCAAAAGATTCACAAAGAGATTCATTCGTAGAACCAAAGATAATATCATCAACATAAATTTGAACAATGAGAAAATTATTTTCAAAGTTCTTGATGAATAATGTAGTATCAACCTTGCCTTTTATGAAATTATTTTCAATAAGAAAAGAACTAAGTCTCTCATACTAAGCCCTTGGAGCTTATTTTAAACCATAGAGAGCTTTAGTTAATCTAAACACATGATTAGGGAGACTATTATTTTCAAATCCAGGAGGTTGTTCAACATAGACTTCTTCGGAAATAAAGCCATTAAGAAAAGCGCTTTTAACATCCATTTGAAATAACTTAAAATTATTACTACTAGCGTAGGCAAGGAGCATCCTTATGGCTTCTAATCGAGCCACAAGAGCGAAGGTTTCTTCGTAATCGATACCTTCTTCTTGGTTGAAACCTTTGGCCACTAATCTAGCCTTGTTTCTAACCATGATACCATTTTCATCTTGCTTGTTTCTAAAGACCCATTTAGTACCAATAACTAAATGGTCATTTGGCCTACGAACAAGCGTCCACACCTCATTTCTCTCAAATTGATTTAATTCATCTTGCATTGCGATAATCCATGAATCATCTTTCATGGCTTCGTCAATACACTTGGGTTCAATTTGGGAGAGAAAAGCGGCGTTGGCACAAAAATTTTTAATAGAAGATCGTGTTTGAACCCCCTTTGATGTGTCTCCTAAGATTAGCTCCTTAGGATGAGCATCTACATACTTCCAATCCTTGGGTAAGGAAATCTGGGAAGTGGATGCATCCAAGTTGCTAGTTGGAGACGGGGTTTCGTTTAAATTCAAAGAATCAAAATTAACATCATCATCAAGATCATTTTTCCTAATTTCGGAAATCTCATTGAAAACAACATGGATGGATTCTTCAATAATTAAAGTTCTTTTATTGAAAATATGAAAAGCTTTAGAAATCGAAGAATAACCAAGAAAGATTCCTTCATCAGACTTCGCATCGAATTTTCCTAAGTTATCCTTTTCATTCAAGATACACTTACACCCAAAGACTTTAAAATATGAGACATTGGGTTTTTTGTTATTCCATAACTCATAAGGAGTTTTGGTGAGTAAGGGTCTTACTAGAACTCTATTCAAAATATAGCATGCGGTGTTTACGGCTTCGGCCCAAAAATATTTGGGTAGGCTATGTTCATTCAACATGGTTCTTGCCATTTCTTGTATATTTCAATTTTTTCTTTCTACTACCCCATTTTGTTGAGGATTTCTTGGAGTAGAGAAATTATGATTGTATCCATTGAGTTCACAGAATTCTTGGAAATCATGGTTTTGAAATTCTCCACCATGATCACTTCTAATTGACGAAATCATAAAACCCTTCTCATTTTGAACAAGTTTACAAAACTTGGTAAAATATCTAAAGCATTCATTTTTCTATTTTAAGAAGTAGGTCCATGTATATCTGCTATAGTCATCAACAATGACAAAGGCGTATTTGCTACCTCCTAGACTCGATGTAGAGATTGGTCCGAATAAGTCCATATGGATCAATTGTAAGGGCCTAGAGGTGCTTATTTGATTCTTAGCTTTGAAACTACCCTTAACTTGTTTACCTAATTGGCAAGCATCACATACATTATCTTTGATGAACTTGATATGAGGAATTCCTCTTACAAGTTCTCTAGATGATATTTGAGTGATTAGTTTCATGCTAGCATGACCTAATCTTCTATGCCATAGCCAAGCATCCTCATTCATAACCGCAAAACACATTTCATTACACAAATCATTGATGTCAATAGTGTATACGTCATTTTGTTTTAATGCAATCATAGACATGTTCTTATGTGGTTTTTTAATGATGCAAGCATTAGATTCGAATTTGACAGTGTATCCTTTATCACATAATTGACTAATGCTCAAGAGGTTATGTTTTAAACCATCAACTAACAAAACATCTTCAATAAAGAAGTTGGATTTGTTACCTATGGTTCCTTTGCCAACGATTTTACCCTTGTTGTTGTCTCCGAAGGTGACATAGCCTTCGTCTATGCTAGTGAGCTTAGAGAATTGAGATGGATCTCCGGTCATATGCCTTGAGCATCCACTATCAAGGTACCATCTCTTGCTCCTAGCTTGCGATGGTGTGGGTTTCTACAAGAAAGGATGATTTTTAGGTACCCATTTGCTTTTGGGTGCCTCAAAGATAGATCTACATTGTTTATCATGTTGCATAGAGTTTATCATGGTTCCTTTAGGAACCCAGATCAATTTGTTTGGACTAATTTTCTTGAATTGACAATAATGTGTCTTATGTCCAAATTTGCAACAAAAGTTGCATTTGGCTTGGTGTTGAACATGTAAGATGGGGTCTTTTATAAAGGTGGTTGGATTTAGGTGAGGACTTCTCACAAATCCAATTCCACTCCTTTTTGGAATGTGACTCTTGTTTGTAAGGATCATGTTCAATGACTTGCTACCAACCTCGAATTTCTTCAAGGTGTCCTTAAGTAGCAGGTTTTCTTTTTGGAGAGTTTCTAGATCATGGCATTTGATACATGAATTTGAACTATCATGATATTTAGTTTTTAACTTATCAAAATCACAAGTAAGACTATCATGCTCCTTTTTTAGCAATTTGTATTTTCTATTGATAATCTTGCATTCATCAAATAAGTCATGGAAGGCATTTAATAATTCATCGAAAGATAAATCAGCATCTAATAAATTCGTTACCTCATCTCCGATGGCCATTAAGGCGTAATGAGCAACTTGCTCGGTGTTGGACTCCTCTTCTTCGGATGCGCTCGAATCATCCCATGTTGCTTTGAGCGCCTTCTTATTTGTTGTTCTCTTTTTGGCTTGGGGACAATCACTCTTGTAGTGTCCCGGCTTTTTGCACTCATAGCAAATAACTTGGTCCTTCTTGAGTTCAAGTTTATTTTTAGTGTCATTCTTAAACTTGTTTCTTTTAATGAATTTTTTAAATTTTCTTGTTAGAAGTGCAAAGTCATCGTCACAGTCCTCATCACTTGAGTTTTCTTTCAAGTGGTCTTCCAAAGTTCTAAGTGCCATATCCTTCCTGTTCTTTGGAAGGATGTCTTCTTGCTCTTCATGAGCTTTGCAAGTCATCTCATAGGTCATTAATGACCTAATCAGTTCTTCAAGAGGAAAGTTGTTTAGATCTTTTGCCTCTTGAATAGCAGTGACTTTAGGATCCCAACTCTTAGGAAGGGATCTTAGAATCTTATTTACGAGCTCAAAATCCGAAAAACTTTTTCCGAGTCCTTTTAGACCGTTGACGACATCCATGAAACGGGTAAACATGTCGCCAATAGTCTCACTCGGTTTCATCCGAAAAAGTTCGAAAGAGTGTAACAGAAGATTGATTTTTGACTCTTTCACTCTACTTGTGCCTTCATGAGTCACTTCGAGTGTGTGCCAAATATCAAATGCAGTTTCACAAATCGAAACACGATTAAACTCGTTTTTATCAAGTACGCAAAATAAGGCATTCATAGCCTTTGCATTAAGAGCGAAGGCCTTCTTCTCCAAATCATTCTAATCGATCATTGGAAGAGAAGACTTTGAAAAACCATTCTCGACAAGATTCCAAAGTTCAACGTCCATAGAAATAAGAAAAATCCTCATTCGGGTTTTCCAATAGGTGTAGTCTGTCCCATTAAACATGGGTGGAGGTGTAATAGAATGGCCCTCTTGGTTTCCAGCGTAAGCCATCTCTCTTGGATTTTAATCCGTTTGAGAGTTAACCGGGCTCTGATACCAATTGTTAGGATCGAGAGCACTAAGAGGGGGGGGGGGGGGGGGTGAATTAGTGCAGCGGAAATTTTTCAGCGATTAAAACGAAAGCTGCGTTCGTTCGATAAAAAATGATTTACGTCTAAGTGCAGATTTAGAAAGTTCTGAACTTAGAAACTTGTTCGCAAGATCGCAGAAGGCAGTAAGCAATTATGATTGAAATCAAAACATAACCGTAAACTGAAATATGATGATCGTACGAGAAAAGCCGATTTACGTCTAAACGCAGATTCGGAAAATTCTGAACTTAGAAACTTATTCGTAAGATCGCAGAAGGCAGTAAACAGTTATGATTGAAATCAAAACGTAAATGTAAACTGAAATATGATGATTGTACGAGGAAAGCCGATTTACGTCTAAACGCAGTTTTACGTCTAAATGCATATTTACGTCTAAACCTTGAAACTCGTTCGTAAAATCGCAGAGGGCAGTAAGCTATTGAGAAGTTTGTAGTGAAGGTAAAATACTCAAAGGAAATGCAAACCGAGATTTAGAGTGGTTCGGTCAATCTTGACCTACTCCACTTTTGGCTTCCTCCACCGACGAGGTCACCGACGTCAACTAGAGGCCTTCCTTCAATAGGCGAAGGCCAACCACCCTCTTACAGATTCACTCCTTTTGACGGGCTTAGGAGACAACCCTTACAGAAGTTTTCTCTCCTCTCTTTACAACTCAAACTTGAAGAATAGAAAGAGGAGAACTAGCAGTTTTGAGCTCTAAGAAACACAGAAAGACAGCAAGATTTCGAGTGTGTGTTCCGTGCTTTCAGTGCTGAATGGGTGGGGTATTTATAGGCCCCAACCCAGTTCAAATTTGGAGCTCAAATCTGTTAATTCCCTGAATTCCGGGATCAGGCGGTTGCACCTCCTGACTAGGGCGGTTGCACCGCCTGGCAGAGCTCGAAGATTGAGCCTCTAGGCGGTGCCACCTCTGTCAGGGGCAGTTGCACCTCTCTGCCAAAGCTCGAAGACCGAGCTCAGGCTGTTGCACCGCCTGACTAGAGAGGTTGCACCGCTTGGCAGAGCTCGAAACTTGAGCTCTAGCGGTGCTACCTCTTGATAGAAGAGGTTGCACCGCCCAGTCTCGCTCGGAGACTGAGCCCGGGACGGTGCCACCTCTTGGCTGGAGCGGTTGCACCTCCTAGTCTCGCTGGGAGACATAGCCTGGGCGGTGCTACCTCCCTGCCTGGGCGGTTGCACCTCCCACAGCAACCTGGGTCCGAATGGGTTGATCCATTCGGCCCAATTTGAGTTCTTTAGGGGCCCAATTGCCCCAAGATTAAGCTAATGGGATCACCTCCCATTTCTAACTTAATCAATATGCTAACTACAATTATTTCCTAAGACAAATTCTGCAGCTTGCTCTGGTGCGTCAATCGCTTCTTCCGGCGAGTTTCCGGCGAACTTCCGTCGATCATCCGACGAACCCTCGGTGATACTCCTGTGGACTTCCGGCAAACTCCTGGACTTGCGACGATCCACTTGGCAAGTTCCGATGAGCTCCTTTGGCAAGCTTCTGGACTTCTCGGATTTGTTCCTGCAGAACCTCCGACGACTGTCCGAACTTCCGTCGAGCTCTCGAACTCCCAACGTGATCATTGTCATGACTCCGGCACAACTCCTGCTGCATGTCTTACTTTCATCGTAGTCAATCCTGCACACTTATCTCAACACATACATTAGACAACAAATGACAATTGACTTCATCATCAAAATCTGAGATTCAACACGATCAAGTGACGTACATCCACTTTCGAAGCCTTCTTCGATGAGGCTCCCAACTTCCACTAGCAAATCACTTTGAAGGGAAAGGACCAAATACCCCTCTTACAACCATCTTACAAGTGGTTCACACTCTTATAGATTTTTCAAAGAGAAAGAGGAAGGTGAACACTTAAGCTATTGAAAAGAAGACTTTGCTAGAGCTTTTTCTCACTTTCTACTTGTCAAAAAGGTGTAATCTCTGTTGAGAATTAAGAGGCATTTATAGGCCCCAAGAGGATTTAAATTTTGGCCTCAAAGTTGAATTGCTTTTGGGTTTCCCGGTGCTGGTGGTGCCACCGCTTGTCAGTGACATTGCCACTGCCTTTTAGTGTCTGACATTGATAGTGTACTGGCGGTGCCATCGCCAGACCTCTCGTGGTCTGGGCAGTGCCACCGCCCACTCCGACGGAGCTTACTATTTAAGCTCCAAACTTGGCCCAAACTAGTCCAAACTCAAGCCCAATTGGCCCCTAACTAGGTTATAGGATTAACCCTTAATCCTAACCAAAATTATATACAAATTATGAAATTAAGACATAGCCTTAAGCAATTTTTTAATCGGCAACTTCGAGTTTCCTTCCGGCGAGCTTTCCGGCAAACTTCCGGTGGACTTCCGATACACCCTCGGATTTCTTCCGACGGACTCCCAGCAGGCTCCTGGTCTTGTGGTGAGTTCAATAAGTCTTTGGCAAGTATCTGAACCTTCTTGGTAATCTCCGCGAACCTCCGACGATTTTTTCGATGGACTTTCGAAAACTTCGACAAGTCCTCGATTCTTTTTCGGTTGGTTCCGGTAGCACTTCTGATGATTCTTTGGACTTTCGACGGACTCTCGAACACCCATCGAACTTGACTCTAGTAAACTTGCTATATGTTTTCATGTTATCGTAGTTAATCCTGCACATGTAAAACACACTTCGATCTAGACAATTAATCCTAAGCATCTAATCAAGTTGTCCGGCATGTCATTGGTCCCTCGACGCTTCGTCCGATTCTTCGGCGCATCGTCCTCTCCTGCAGCCTATTGTCAAATCGGTCAGTTGACTCTGCAACTCTGATATCCTTAGAGCAATGTCCGCTTTTCTTGGCCCGATACCTGAATCCACGGCTCGAAGCCTTCTATCGATACGTCGACCGATCCACTAGCTCGACATCCAATCTTCTGACATGTTCCTCTAGCCCAATATGATTTTCCTACTTTAATTGTCTTACCCTGATCGAAGCATCCTGCGTCACTCAAAACATAGATTAAATCATAAATATATATTGATTGGTTTCATCATCAAAATCCGAGATTCAACAATCTTCCACTTTTTGATGATGACAACTAATCGACGATGGAGTTAACCTTAACTCCCAGAGTTTAAACAAACTCCCCCTATCAATATACCATATAGATAGAAACTCTTGGATTCAAAAATCCAAGCAAAAAGGAGGAGTACTTCTCATTGTCATCAACAAAAAGGAGAAGTACCATAATCAAGTGTTTGTGATATACAAGTTCAACTCATTGCATGAAAAATATAATATCCATTTTTATCATCATGCAAGTTGGCTATCATCATAGATATACAAGGTAGTACAATAGCAAATTTACAATATACAAGCTAGCAAAAATTTTTCAACATTTTAAGACACGCAAGCTAGCAATTTTGAGATGTTCAAAAAGCAACTCTTGCTTCTTAAAATATAAGTTTTGCTAGATGTGCAAGTTAACTTTTTGCTTCTTGAGATACGCAAGATAGCACTCCTTGGTGATGTTCAAGATAGCAATTTCTTCTCTTTTGAGAAGTGCAATTTTTGTTTTTTTCTTGAATTGTGCGAGCTAGCAAATTAGCTTTCTAGCATGTTTTGCTCCTCCTTTGCCATTGTCAAAAAGAAGGGAAGACCCTTTACATTAATTTCTAAATTATGACAAAGGTAAATAGCATAGATGAAAATTCAAGTCTTGAATGTCAAAATAATTATTTTATCATGAATATTTCATCATTGCGTGCATCATTATCATACGTTAAAATATTACATGCATAATACCAAATCATCATATATATTTTTAAAACATATAAACTCATCATTATATGCATGATTCCAAATCATCATTCATATTATTTCAATCGTTGTTTAAATCATCACTATAACTCATCATGCACAAAATGTAAAATCATCTAACATAATACAAACATTTATTTTCAAAATATTTATCACTTTTTTCATGTATGATAATAAAGTACTCATGATACCGAACATTAAATTAATATTTTTAAGCATTTATCACTTCATGATTGTTGGTACCAAATATTTATCATTTAAAGCATTCATGATACATATCATATGCAATACATCACATACATTATCATAATAAAAAGTATATGCATCATTCCAAATCATAAATATTTCAAATCATCATAGTATTAATCTATCAAATTACATCCTGCCATGCATGATCATAACTTTTCCCCATTTTATCATTGTAAATAAGAAAGAATAAGGGAAGAACAAAACAGTGCAAAATATTTCAATTATTTCAAGGCATATAAGCCATAAATCCAACGACATCATGTGATGAAAGATAAGACATCTTGAATTACAAAAGACATGATTCATTTTATCAAATCTCTTCTTTTTATAAATAACAAAAATTGTAGGTGTACAAAGAAGAGATCGTGATTAAAAAATTTCAAGTAGTAAATCCAAGAAATCAATATCATGATTTGAATACAAACTCATTCAAATTCAAATCGTCAAATTCATCAAAATCTCAACATTACTTTCAAGAGATTCAAAATGGTATACATAGATTTATCACACTAATCATCAAGATCAATAAGATAGAGAAAAATAATTTTAAA
This sequence comes from Musa acuminata AAA Group, assembly GCF_036884655.1. NCBI lineage: Eukaryota > Viridiplantae > Streptophyta > Magnoliopsida > Zingiberales > Musaceae > Musa > Musa acuminata. Next base: position 16,735,833 of record NC_088335.1, on the reverse strand, counting down.
AAAAAAATTCTCTTTTTAGTTGTTTCAATTCATATGATTTTATTTCATTTTTGCCAAATAAAAACATGTATCATGTTTAAAACTGAAAATGCAAGATTTATTATGACAAAGATCAATAATGCACTTTCATTATGGTAAAAATCAATAATCTATAAATCGCAAGATTCATCATGCATAATTTCGAATTATAAAACTATTAAACATAATTTCAAATCAATATGCTCAAGTTTTTTGTACCATACATCGTACTTAAAATCGAAAATGTAACATTTCATCATGATAAAAATCGATAATCCATAAATAACTTAAAAATCACCATGCATAATTTCAAAATTTATTAAAAATGATCATTATGCATGACATTAAAACATGGTTTCAAAATGTTTAATATTTTTATTAAATAATTTCATCATTATGCATCATCATATTTTCAAATTCGAACATGCATAATTTCAAAACCATACATTTCATTTTTTATGCATGATATAAATAAATCAATCATCATTATGAGCATATCATACATGATATTCAAGCATTCATGATTCATCATTTTGGCAACATGATCAGAGCTTTTTAATTGATGGTATCTAAATGTCAAAGTTCATTACATCTTATCATGCATGATCATTAACTTCTCATTTGTATTTCATGCATAATTTCATTTCATCACATTAGGAACATCAAGAAGAATTAATTGGGTGATGAGATACATATTTCATGAATACATAGAATTGTATAAAAATCATATCATGAGTGTTTCATGCATTCATATCATCACATGAAGAATATCAAAAAGAATTTTGGTGATGAGATGCATAAATAGTGAACATAAATTTTGAATATCAAGAGACATATTATGATTCTTTTTGAATAACTCAAATAATGAAAAGAAAGAATCATAATAGATAATCTTGATTTATAAAATAAATTTTCAAGTTATAATTTTCAGAAATCAAGATAAAAATCGTGGTTAGATGAAACTCATTCAAATCATCAAAATCATCAAAATCACTTTTAAGATGATCAAATAGATTCATTAAAGTCAATAAGATAGAGAAAAATAATTTTAAGAAAAATACTTTTCTCTTTTTAGTTGTTTCAATTTATGATTGATTTTATATTAGCATGCTCAAATACTTGTTCTTATGTTAAAACCATGCATCAACGTTTAGGATCAAAAAATAAATTTCATCATGAAAACCATCAAAATCAATAAACCACAAAAATCATGATGTATAACTTTAAAATTTCATGCATAAAATCATCAAATCATGGTATCAAAATTTCAGTATTTTCATTACAACTTTATGCATTATTAAGTATACAATCATCAAGAATGACACTTACACTTTCATATTAGAATGCATATTTCATTTATGTTAAATCAAAACATGCATCATTTTTTAAACCGAAAAAGCCACTTTTATTATCGTGGAAATCGATAATACATAAATCATAAAAATCATTATACATTATTTCGAAAGAAAACTCATTAAGCATGATATTAAACTTCTTAATATTTTCATAAAGACATCAAGCATGATTTCAATCAAAATCGGAAATAATCAAGATACACATTTTTTCTTCTTAAGAAAACATACATATGATCATTAGATTTAAATCTAACATCTTATTCCATTAACATAAAAAATATAATTTTCATTATTATTTTTAAAATTACGATCATGATCATATTTTTACATTTTTAATTTTTTAAACATGCAATTTTCAAGAAAAATAATTATTCTAAAAAAAAGAAAATGTATCATGGAAAACATCAAGTAATTTTAAAATAAATTAAGGGGGTTTCGATTACCTCATCATTGAAAGCGGTTAAGGCGTAGTTTGCCATCTCGCCTTTTTTGATTTTCTCCTCATCTTCGGAGGAGCTCGATTCATCCTAATTTTTGTTCTTCTTCTTCTGTTCAAAGCAAGTAGTTCCGTTCTTTTTGTTTTTTAATTTTTGTTTCATTTGTGATTCAAGTTTATCATCACTTGAGCTTATGCTCAAGTAGTCTTCAAATATTCTATGTCCCAAATCCTTTTTGTTCTTTGGAAGGTTGTTCTCGAGTTCCCTTTTTGCTACATTGTTTATTTCGTAGGTTATTAGAGACCCAATAAATTCTTCGAGAGGAAATATTTTAAGGTCCTTGGCCTCTTGAATGGTCGTAACTTTTGGATTCCAACTCTTTGGAAGGGATCTTAAAATTTTAGTTACTAGTTCAAAGTTAGAAAAACCTTTACCAAGAGCTTTGAGTCCATTGATGACATCCGTGAAACGGGTGTACATGTCTCCGATGGACTCACTTGGTTTCATCCGGAAAAATTTGTAAGAATGCACAAGAATGTTGATTTTAGACTCTTTCACTGGACTAGTGCCTTCATGAGTGACCTCAAGAGTTCTCCAAATATCAAAAGCTGAATCACAAATCGAAACATGATTAAATTCATTTTTGTCAAGTGCACAAAACAAGGCATTCATAGCCTTTGCGTTTAAAGCAAAAACCTTCTTCTTCGATTCATCCCATTCGCTCATCGGAAGAGAATTTTTGAAATCCATTTTCGATAATATTCCAAAGCTCAAAATATATGGAAATAAGGAAGATCCTCATACGAGTCTTTCAATACGTGTAATCTGACCCATTAAACATAGGCGGACGTGTAATAGAGTGACCCTCTTGCATGCCGCAGTAAGCCATCTCTCTTGGGTATGAAACCAAATATGTGAGTGAGGCTTGCTCTGATACCAAGTTTTAGGATCGGAGCGATACTAAGAGGAGGGGGGGGGGGGGGGGTGAATTAGTGCAGCGGATTAAAACTCGTAAGTTTAAAATTGATTTCATAAATGTGTAGAGATTTCGATTCGACGAAGGATGACTTAGCCAAAATAGCTCGAGTAAAAGTAGTCAAGAGTAGGGAAATGAAAACTGAACGATTTGCAACTAAGTAGAGAAATGGTTCAAAACATTAAACACTCACACATTCAAGAAACACCACAATATATAGTGGTTCGGTCAAGTGACCTACATCCACTTTCGAAGCCTTCTTCGATGAGGCTCCCAACTTTCACTAGTAAATCACTTTGAAGAGGAAGGACTAAATACCCATCTTACAACCTTCTTACAAGTAGTTTACACTCTTATAGATTTTTCAAAGAGAAAGAGGGAGGTGAACACTTAAGCTATTGAAAACAAGACTTTGCTAAAGCTTTTTCTCACTTTCTAACTTATCAAAAAGGTGTTATCTCTACTGAGAATTGAGGGGCATTTATAGGCCCCAAGAAGATTCAAATTTGGGCTCTAAATTTGAATTGCTTTCGGGTTTCCCGGTGTTGGCGGTGCCACCGCCTGTTAGTGGTGGTGCCACCGCCTGTTAGTGTCTGACACTAACAATGTACTAGTAGTGCCACCGCTAGACCTCTCGGGTTCTGGGCGGTGCCACCACTGGATCTCTTAGGTTCTGAGCGGTGCCATCGCCCAGTCTGGCGGTGCCACCACCCAGTCCGACGGTGCCACCACCTGGACTGTTCCAACTCACTGGTTGGACTCCAAACATAGTCCAAACTAGTCCAAACTCGGGTCCAATTGGCCCCTAACTAGGTTATAGGATTAACCCTTAATCCTAACCCAAATCATATACAAACTATGAAATTAAGACATAGCCCTAAGTAATTTTTTAACCGGCAACTTCGAGTTTCCTTCCGGCGAGCTTTCCAGCGAACTTTCGATGGACTTTCGATACACCCTTGAATTTCTTTCGGTAGACTCCCAATAGGCTCCAGGTCTTGTGGCGAGTTCAACAAGGCTTTGGCAAGTATCCGAACCTTCTCGGTCATCTCCGCGAACCTCCGATGATCTTTCTGGTGGACTTTCGAAAACTTCAGCAAGTCCTCGATTCTTTCTTGGTTGGTTCCGACAGCACTTCCGATGATTCTTCAGACTTTTGGCGGACTCTCGAACACCCATCAAACTTAACTCCGGTAAACTTGCTTTACGTCTTCATGCTATTGTAGTTAATCCTACATATGTAAAACATACTTCGATCTAGATAATTAATCCTAAGCATCTAATCAAGTTATCCGATATGTCATTGGTCCCTCAACACTTCGTCCGATTCTTTAGCGCATCGTCTTCTCCTGCGGCCTATTGCCCAATCGGCTAGTTGACTCCGTAACTCCGATATCCTTAGTGCAATGTCCGCACTTCTTGGCCCGATACCCGAATCCATGACTCGAAGCTTTCTGTCGATACGTTGACCGATTGACCGGCCCGACGACTAATCTTCTGGCATGTTCCTCCAGCCCAACATGATTTTCCTGCTTTAATTGTCTCACTCTGATCGAAGCATCTTGCGTCACTCAAAATACAGATTAAAACATAAACATATATTGATTGGTTTCATCATCAAAATTCGAGATTCAAAATATTGGTGAGACCAAAGAGCATTACCAAAAATTCATAGTGGTCATTGTGTGTTCGAAAGATGGTTTTCGGTATGTCTTTTTCGCACACTCGTATTTGATAATACCCAGATCAAAGGTCCAGCTTTGTGAAGACTTGTTCTCCCTTTAATTCATCAAGCAATTCATCTACTATTGGATTAGGGTGTTTGTCCTTGACGGTTATGCCGTTGAGAGCTCAGTAATCAATGCACATTCACCATGTTCCGTCCTTCTTTCATTAGAGAAGCACCGATGAAGAATAGGGGGCTGCAACTTGGCCGAATAACTCCTGTTTCAAGCATCTCTTTTACAATTCTTTCTATTTCATCCTTCTAGAGATGTGGATACTAATATGGCTGAGTATTTGCTGGAGGTTTGCCCAGAAGAATCGGTATACAATGATCATGCCGACGGGTAGGAGGTAGATTACGCGGTTCGTCAAATATATATGAAAATTTAGCAAGCAAAGGAAGTAGGTTTGGATCTTCAAATTCTGTTGGCTCTCCCTTAGTTTGCTACTCAAGTTGTACCAAATAGTTGCTGCATACTTTGTGCAAAACCTTCTCCATTCATTGTGTACAAATCGTCGTTACGTCGCCCCCATATTTCTCGTGCAGTATCACTTGTTTCCCCTTACTGTAAAATTTCATAATTAGTTTCATAAAATTTTAGGAAACATCAGCTAATGTCATCAACCATTCAATGCCGAGTATGGCCTCATAATCATCAAGAGGGAGGAGGAAGAAATATGCAATTATCTCTTGATCCTGCAGCAATAATTTCACCTATGGGCACCTATGATCACACTTCGAAATTCGTCCGTCGGCGATCTTAACGTCAAACCTGCTACAATTCTCAATAGATAAGGCCATCCAAACAGAAATCTTGCTATTCATAAAATTATTAGTGCTCCTGGTGTCAATAAGAATGGTGATAGGTTATTGCTTCAGAAGTCCTCCCACATTCATCGTTTGCGGGTTCGCGTAACCGGCAATGGCATGCATCATAATATCGACTGGCTGCTGTTCTTCATCCTCGACCTCTTCCTCATGCTCTTGGACCTCCTCCTTCATATCTTCAAGAGGTTCAATTAGTAGAAGGCGGCTCCTTTTGTAGTGATGATTACGGTTCCATGGCTTGTCGTATTACCAACAAAGTCCCTTTGCTGATCGGTCACGTAGTTCTTCTCTTGTCAAATTTTTTGGCAGCAGAGGATAGCTGGGAGCAGAAGGAGGTCTATATGCCATGGGCCAAGGAGAGGTTCTCATCCTTTGAGAATCTTGGTTGAGCCATTCTTCTTATATTTTGGCGAAAGAAATCGCAGCTGTCATGTTACGGGGCTACCGTGCCTTAACCTCCCCTTTTATCTCTAGCTTGAGTCCTTCGATGAATGTTCCTAATAATTGACCATCAATCCAATCATGAGCAAGGTAGGATAGCTTCTCAAACATGGTTTAGTAATCTTGAATTGTAAAGGTTTGTCGAATCTTTGCGAGTTGGCCATCGATATTTTCATACTCCGTAGGTCTGAAATGATTCAGCAATGCGTTCTTAAATTGATTCCACGTTAGAGCCCTATGATTATATTCCAGCCAATTATACTATTGAATAGCATCTCCTTCAAGTTGGATGATAGTAATTTCCACCATAGCATCATCCGATGTTCGGTAGTAGCAAAAGTAACGTTCGACGTGCGAAATCCACCCCGCCGGGTCTCCTTCTTCCCATTGTGGGAAGTCCACCCTCATGCATGGCTGAAGCATATCCAAGAGCTATCCCTCCTTCTCTGGAGGCCTCTCTAAACTCTCTCCTTGCTGAAATTTGGTTGGACTTGGCGGTTGTCCAATTCTAAATTCTACAAACAAAGCGTACAATTTGTCCTCCAAGCATGATTCAAGCTGCGATTCAATCCGAGATTCTCATGCTTCAAATTTGGCATCAATTGGATCTTGAGAAGCCATAGAATATGCCTATAGATTAGAGATGTCCATGTCCTTTTTCTATTGATGGATTAATGGCATAGAGTGATGGAAGGTTCGGAAAAATTGAGGATCACAGAAAGGTACTACAATAGATTTTTACGTCTAAAGTGTAGCAGTTTGTGCTAGTCATAAGTGCCCAGCAAGCCAATCACGTGAGTGATGGCACGTGTGACTTGATACAGAATCTTTTTGCTTATTATATTTTGGCGTATATCACTTTATAACTATTGCATAAATGCATATATATTGTGATGTCCTTGGATTTGTGCAATAGGAATCGGATCGTGATGAGATCACGATAATGAGATCGATTCACCTTTAAACACATATCCTAAATAATCCCGGTCATAGGTTACTCGAGAGGGACATCGTGATAACCGGATAGACTGGTGTGCTGTATACCCGTCCATATGATGGATGCAGCTGGTCTCATAGCTGCTCGTGTAGGGACACTAGGGATACAGTACAGGTGCTCATTGGAGAATGAGTTCACTGATTGATCCGCTTACGGAATGCTGGATGGTTGATGATGCCTTATTGTCAGACAACGATTCCGTAGTCCTAGTGGTGTATCTGGTTCTTAGACTTGAGACACCAAGGATGTCCTGTATGAGTGCTCCACTCTTTGATACCAAACTTATAGGTTTGGCTGTTCCCAGATCTAGTACAGCTGGTCATTGGGAGTGGTAGTCGACCTTACGAGGGCTATTGAGTGTCGATAGAGGATCATCCACTCTCGGTATCATGAGAGGAATATCCCATGTGTTCTTGCTCAGACAAATCCCTGGCCAGGGTCATTCGGGTTGAGAGAGAAAGAGTTCTCCGGGAGAATCCGATTAGAGCGAGACTCGAGTAGAAACCGTATGGGTCTGACAGCACCATGCTCGATATACGGTCTCTGGGATATTAGATGGATGAGGGACTATAGGTACATGGTAACTAAGGACAGACAGGTCCAATGGATTGGATTCCCCTGTATCGTCTGGGGACTACGGCGTAGTGGCCTAGTACTTCCGTAGTCGATGAGTCGAGTGAATTATTATAGAGATAATAATTCACTTAGTTAGAAGGAGTTCTGACAGGTATGACTCACGGCCAGCTCGATATTGGGCCTAGAGGGTCACACACATATGGTAGGCATTGCGATGAGTAGAGGTTCGGATATGAGATATCCGACGGAGCCCTTGTCTTATTGGATGCAGATCCAATACCCACTAGGGAAAGGACCCATTAGGGTTTTGACACGGGATCTCTATAAATAGGAGGGATTCACAGCCTCATAGGCTAGAGTCTTTGCTTGCCCTTCCTATTCTCCTCTCCCTCTCCACCTCAGAGTAGGCCTGGAGTTTTGAGGAGCGTCGTCGCAACCCTGCTGTGTGGATCACCGCTAGAGAGGAGGACGCTTGACCTCCTTCACCCTCTCCTAAGGATCTGCAAGGAAACAGGGATATACGATCTCCCTAGGTAACACAATCTCTATACGCAGTTTTGTGTTTTTGCGGATTTTGCGCACCAATCTTCGCACGATGACGAACATCTTTTTGGGAATCGGGGATTTTGTTTTCTTGTTCTTCCGCTGCGCATATGATGTCACCCCCAATGATTTCCCAACAGTGGTATCAGAGCCAGGTTGTTCATGCGAATGATTGGTTTTGAACTGCGTGTGTTGTGTTTAGGAAGAATATTGACGTCAAAATCGTTGACGCAAAAGCAAGGAAGGGCAACAACAGTTGCTGCCCTCGATCTGCATGCCTGCAGCCACCTGCAGCCGCAGCTAGGCAGCACAACGCCGGCGCAGTGCCTACAGCAGCCGGCCGGCGGCCTGCTTGCAGCAGGCTTGCTGCCGGCGGGGCTGGCAACCCACGGGCAGAGGCGCCGAAGGGCAGCGGCGCCTACCGCCGAAAGGAAGCGGCGCCTGCCGCCGCAGGGCAGCGACGCGCGACGCCTACCGCCGCTGCTCCCGCGGGCGAAACCCCCCCCACAGGGGCGGCCGCCTAGCAGGACAGCACCGCCTGCGGAGGCAGCGGCGCCCGAAGGGGGCGCCCACCCGCAGCGGCGTCGCCGCCAGCGGGCGTGCCGCCTGCAGGCGAGGGCAGTGCCCTCGCCCCGCCGCACAGGCCGCCGCCGGTAGGGTGGCGGCGGCGGCAGTAGCGAAAAGGGGAAAGGGTATTAGGGTTTTCTGCGCAAAAGACAGTTTTGCCCCTCGGAATTTGAGAAATTCCAGTTTCTGTCTTTTGTCCAAATTACGAAAATACCCTTAGGAATTGAGAAATTCCCTATATATCCCTGATTTCAGAAAATATTAATTAATTAAAAGGTTTAGTTGATTATTATTTTTATTATTATCTAGTAGTCCTACATGATGATGATTATTTATACATGTGATGTATGATGAGTGGACGGATGATCATGGACCGTGTGATGTGTGTACTTGTGATTATTATTATTGAGGTATGCGAACCTCCATTATATTTCTCGTTTATTGTCGGGCCTGCGTGCCTATGATTAAGTTGTAATCACATGAGGAGGCGCAGCGGGAGCGTGGAAGCCATAGCGGGACCCACGAGACGGACGATCGTGATGCATCAAGATGTCGACGGAACCAACGAGGACGAGATGGACGATCACAAGGCATGGAGATGCACCGTTGCACACATAGATCTTGATGTGAGTGATTAGGCCTACTGGCTCGGGCCTAATCATATTAGGTTGTGGTCCATGATCATCTGGTGTGATTGCTTATACACATACTAGATATGTATATATATTTGCATGCGATGTAGATATATATTAAATATGTATATGTGTGACATGTCATATTAGGAGACCAAATCATAGAAACATCTCTCGATAATATTAAGTCGGTAAACGTGAGGCAATTAGATTGACCCACGTGGCCTTCCATCGTTATGAGTAGGAACCGAATCCCGATGTAGGTTGAGTTGGTCGAGTCCCTCGAGACTCACCTATATCGCGATTCGCTATCTTGCTTACGACATAGAGATGTCACCGGTGACCTGAGGGCATGATATGCTTGGTCGAGTCCCTCGAGGGTATATCATCAAATCAGATTCATCTTGTAACGAAGGTGTTGACTTAACCGAGCATCATGGTTGGTCGAGTCCCTCGAGGCCATGGTGATTCGGAGGCCGAACAGGACGGGAATCACAAGGAGTTGTGATCGGCAAGAGTTGTCTACCTTTTAGGCTTAGTGTGATTGGTCGAGTCCCTCGAGGTTACACTAAGACGCTGATTGGATCCTGATCCCCACTAGAAGTCTGCCGGAGACTTCCGTTTCACGTGCTGAGGGTGTCGCGTGACTCGTTAGTAAAATAGTGGGAGCATATTAAGATAGAAGTCCATATCTTGATAGTTTATTTCTTGCAAAATCTGCATGTTATTCATTTTTGCTACATCTTTATTTTCAGAAAATGTCGCTTTCAAATCCCTTACGTGGCATACTTGATGTCAACCGCCTCACTGGTCCAAATTATACGGATTGGCTCCGTAACTTGAGAATTGTTCTCACAGCGGAGAAAATCGTGTACGTCCTTGATACAGTGATGCCTACGCCCGAAGAAGGGGCAAGCGAGGATGAGATCGCTCGCTACGTGAAGTACATTGATGACTCCACTCTTGCTCAGTGCTATATGTTGGGCTCTATGACTCCAGAGTTACAGAGACAACATGAAAAGATGGATGCCAGATCCATTCTCCTACATGTCCGTAAATTGTTTGAGGAACAGGGAAGGACTCAACGATATGAGATATCCAAGAGCCTTTTCCGCGCTAGGATGACTGAGGGGACACCGGTTCAGAACCATGTCCTAAAGATGATTGAGTGGATAGAGAAACTCACAGGTCTAGGAATGGTCCTAGAGGATAACTTGTGTGTGGACATTGTGCTTCAGTCCCTACCAGATTCCTTTTCACAGTTCATAATGAACTTTAATATGAACAAGCTTGAGGTGACTCTCCCAGAGCTCCTCAATATGTTGAGGGAGGCAGAGAATACTATTAAGAAAGAGAAGCCAGTTCTCTACACTGGTGAGACCAGAAAGAAAAGGAAAGCAGAAAGGTCCCTTAAGAAGGGAAAGGGCAAGGGCAAACAAGGTAAAGCAAAGGTTGCTAAGAAAGACCCAACAAAGGACAAAGGCCAGTGCTTCCACTGTGGTAAAGATGGGCACTGGAAGAGAAACTGCAAAGAGTACCTTGCAGAAAGGGCGAAACAAAAGCTTGATGAAGCTTCAGGTATATTCATGATCAATCTCCAATTGGCAGATTTTTGTGATAATGCATTGGTATTGGATACCAATATTGCTTATCACATCTACAATTTATTGTAAATTCTAGCAAAGCCGAGGGGAGATTGACGAGAGGAATATTGCATAAAGGTTTGTTTATGCAAGACACTATGTGTATACCTGTGGCATTGTAGGCTAGGTCACATACATGAAAGAAGGATTCAAAAGTTGCTAAATGATGGATATCTAGATCCATTCGACTATGTGTCATATGCAACTTGTGAGCCTTGCATTCGTGGAAAACTGACCAACTCTCCATTTAGTGGAACTGGAGAGAGAGCCACTGAGTTGTTGGAACTCATACATAGTGATGTATGTGGACCCATGTCAACTCATGCCATTGGAGGTTACTCCTACTTCATTACATTTACTGATGATTTCTCAAGGTATGGATATGTGTACTTAATGAAGTACAAGTCCGAGGCCTTTGAGAAATTCAGAGAGTATAAGAATGAGGTGGAGAACCAGACTGGAAAGAGTATCAAAACTCTTCGATCAGATCGAGGAGGTGAGTACTTAAGTACAGAGTTTACTCACTTCCTCAAGGACCATGGGATATTATCCCAATGGACACCTCCTTATACACCTCAGCTCAATGGTGTCTCTGAAAGGAGAAATCGTACATTATTAGATATGGTACGGTCCATGATGAGTTTCGCTGACCTACCCATCTCATTCTGGGGATATGCCCTAGAAACCGCAGCTTACCTTCTGAACAAAGTTCCAACTAAGTCGGTGGTGTCTACACCATATGAGATATGGAAAGGGAAGAAGCCTGATCTTAAAGTAGTTAAGATTTGGGGCTGCTCTGCCCATGTTAAAAGACACAACCCCGATAAGTTAGAATCAAGGACAGGGCGATGTAAATTTGTGGGATACCCCAAGGAAACTTGTGGGTATTACTTCTATCATCTCGAGGACCAAAAGGTCTTTGTAGCTAAGAGAGCAGTGTTCCTTGAGAAGGAATACATTCTTGACGGAGACAGTGGGAGAATGATAGAATTGAGCGAGGTTGGAGAACCAAGCTCAAGCACCACTCTACAGCCCGAGTCTGTTCAGGTATCTAATACACAAGTTTCAACTTTACGCAGGTCTGATAGAGTATCCCATCCTCCTGAGAGATATGTGGGACATATTAGAGCAGAGGATGTAGAGGATATTGATCCTCAGACCTACGAGGAGGCTATTATGAGTATAGACTCCGGGAAGTGGAAAGAAGCCATGAATTCTGAGATGGATTCTATGTACTCCAATAAGGTTTGGAACCTAGTTGATGCACCCGAAGGTATTGTACCCATCGGTTGCAAGTGGATCTTTAAGAAAAAGATCGGAGTAGATGGAAAGGTAGAGACCTATAAAGCAAGGCTAGTGGCTAAGGGGTATCGTCAAAGGCAAGGTGTTGACTACGACGAAACTTTCTCACCCGTAGCAATGCTAAAATCCATCAGAATTCTATTGGCTATTGCAGCACACTATGATTATGAGATCTGGCAGATGGATGTGAAAACCGCATTCCTCAACGGGAACCTGGAGGAGGAGGTGTATATGATGCAACCTGAGGGATTCGTGTCCAAGAACTGCCCAGATAAGGTGTGTAGGTTGCTTAGATCCATTTATGGACTAAAGCAAGCTTCCCGAAGTTGGAACATAAGATTTGATGAGGCAATCAGATCTTATGACTTCGTTAAGAACGAAGATGAGCCTTGTGTATACAGAAAGGTAAGTGGGAGCGCTATCACCTTTTTGGTGTTATATGTGGATGACATCCTCATCATTGGGAATGACATAGGAATGCTATCCATAATAAAGGCTTGGTTATCTAGACACTTCTCCATGAAGGACTTAGGGGAAGCATCTTATATCTTGGGGATTAGAATCTATAGAGATAGATCCAAGAGGATGCTTGGCTTGTCCCAGTCCAGGTACATAGAAACTATTGTCAAAAGGTTTGGCATGGAAAATTCCAAAAGAGGTCTCATACCGATGAGACATGGGATATCGCTTTCTACGAGTATGTCCCCAAAGACTCCAGAAGAAAGGGCGAACATGGATATGATACCTTATGCCTCAGCAATAGGGTCTATCATGTATGCCATGCTATGTACTAGGCCTGATATAGCGCATGCTCTGAGTGTCACGAGCAGGTATCAGGCGGATCCAGGCTTGGAGCACTGGAAAGCAGTAAAGTGTATCCTTAAGTACTTGAGAAGGACTAAGGATCTTTTACTAGTATATGGAGGTAATAGCCTTAAGGTTGAAGGCTACACTGACTCAAGTTTTCAGTCTGATGTCGATGATAGCAAGTCGAATTCAGGGTATGTGTACACCTTGAATGGAGGAGCAGTGTGCTAGAAGAGTTCCAAGCAAGATACCACTGCTGACTCGACCACAGAGGCGGAGTACATTGCTGCATCAGATGCAGCAAAGGAGGGAGTCTGGTTGAAGAAGTTCATCACAGATTTGGGAGTGGTGCCGGATAGTGAGGAGCCGATTTCCCTATATTGCGACAACAACGGGGCAATTGCTCAAGCGAAGGAACCTAAGTCTCATCAGAAATCTAAGCATGTTCTGAGGAGGTTCCACCTTATCAGAGAGATCGTGACCCGAGGAGATGTAGCAGTGGAAAGAGTTCCATCCGAAGATAACATTGCAGATCCACTAACAAAGCCATTGTCTCAGATTGTCTTTGAGCGTCACAGGGGTCTAATGGGGATCAGACACATAGGTGATTGGTTTTAGGTCAAGTGGGAGATTGCTAGTCATAAGTGCCCAGCAAGCCAATCACGTGAGTGATGGCACGTGTGACTTGATACAGAATCTTTTTGCTTATTATATTTTGGCGTATATCACTTTATAACTATTGCATAAATGCATATATATTGTGATGTCCTTGGATTTGTGCAATAGGAATCGGATCGTGATGAGATCACGATAATGAGATCGATTCACCTTTAAACACATATCCTAAATAATCCCGGTCATAGGTTACTCGAGAGGGATATCGTGATAACCGGATAGACTGGTGTGTTGTATACCCGTCCATATGATGGATGCAGCTGGTCTCATAGCTGCTCGTGTAGGGACACTAGGGATACAGTACAGGTGCTCATTGGAGAATGAGTTCACTGATTGATCCGCTTACGGAATGCTGGATGGTTGATGATGCCTTATTGTCAGACAACGATTCCGTAGTCCTAGTGGTGTATCTGGTTCTTAGACTTGAGACACCAAGGATGTCCTGTATGAGTGCTCCACTCTTTGATACCAGACTTATAGGTTTGGCTGTTCCCAGATCTAGTACAGCTGGTCATTGGGAGTGGTAGTCGACCTTACGAGGACTATTGAGTGTCGATAGAGGATCATCCACTCTCGGTATCATGAGAGGAATATCCCATGTGTTCTTGCTCAGACAAATCCCTGGCCAGGGTCATTCGGGTTGAGAGAGAAAGAGTTCTCCGGGAGAATCCGATTAGAGCGAGACTCGAGTAGAAACCGTATGGGTCTGACAGCATCATGCTCGATATACGGTCTCTGGGATATTAGATGGATGAGGGACTATAGGTACATGGTAACTGAGGACAGACAGGTCCAATGGATTGGATTCCCCTGTATCGTCTGGGGACTACGGCGTAGTGGCCTAGTACTTCCGTAGTCGATGAGTCGAGTGAATTATTACAGAGATAATAATTCACTTAGTTAGAAGGAGTTCTGACAGGTATGACTCACGGCCTGCTCGATATTGGGCCTAGAGGGTCACACACATATGGTAGGCATTGCGATGAGTAGAGGTTCGGATATGAGATATCCGACGGAGCCCTTGTCTTATTGGATGCAGATCCAATACCCACTAGGGAAAGGACCCATTAGGGTTTTGACACGGGATCTCTATAAATAGGAGGGATTCACAGCCTCATAGGCTAGAGTCTTTGCTTGCCCTTCCTATTCTCCTCTCCCTCTCCACCTCAGAGTAGGCCTGGAGTTTTGAGGAGCGTCGTCGCAACCCTGCTGTGTGGATCACCGCTAGAGAGGAGGACGCTTGACCTCCTTCACCCTCTCCTAAGGATCTGCAAGGAAACAGGGATATATGATCTCTCTAGGTAACACAATCTCTATACGCAGTTTTGTGTTTTTGCGGATTTTGCGCACCAATCTTCGCACGACGACGAACATCTTTTTGGGAATCGGGGATTTTGTTTTCTTGTTCTTCCGTTGCGCATATGATGTCGCCCCCAATGATTTCCCAACAGTTTGGACATAAAAGATTAGTGGTTTATATTAAAAATTTTTTTATAAAACTAAATAAAAATCAGCTGTTATGAAGTGTTAAAGCTATCATAAAAATTTTATAGAGATTTGGACAGAAAAAATATAGTACCAAGATCAAACAAACTGTGTTATGCGGCTAGAATTCTACAGTGTGTATCTAGCAGTTTGGAAGTAAAGGATCAGTAGTTTATATTGAAATTTTTTTTATAAAACCAAAAGGAAATCTACCATTAGAAAGTGTCAAAGCTGTCATAAAAATTTTGTCCAGATTTGGACTTAGAAAACGAAGTTGCAAGATCAAACAAACTGTACTATACGGTTAGAATTCTGTAGTGTATATTTCGTCGTAGAGATAAAAACTTTGTGATGAAATGTTTATGCAGCAATATAGGAATGATTTTTTTTAAAAATTTTTGAATTAGAATAACTAAATTGTAGTAGTAATAAGGTAGGAAACCAGAACCTACTGCAATTCACGGGGAGATCAAAGGATGATCCACGATCGTGGAGGGCTGATGGATGGCTGAATTTTTGAATAAGGATAACTAAATTGTAATAGTAGTAAGGTAGGAAACCAGAACCTATTGCAATTCATGAGGAGATCAAAGGATGATCCGCGGTGGTGGAGATGATGGCAGAATTCGATGATGATCTTTTAAGTAATTATGGGAATTGCTTTGGGTGACTGTGGAGGGCTGATGGATAGCTGCGGAAGGACAGAGAGACACCAAGAACGCTGCTCTGATACTAAGTGTTAGAACCCTAGCGGATTCTAAGCTTGAGATTGATCTCTTTAGGGGATCGACCTCCTTAGAACTCTATAGGGGTTTCTTCCTCCAAGTTGCTACTCAAAGATGCTAAAAGATTCACCTATTGCTTGTCAAAAGAGGATAAATACATAACTATTTATAGGGCTTCTAAACCCTAACTCTTAATAGCACTCCCATTTAAGACTCTTACTTCTAACTAACTCCTAATAAGACTCATACTCTAAGAAGCAACCTCCCAACTAACCCTAATCCTAGCCGACCTCTTCACCTCTTTAATAGGGGTTGGCTAGGTAGGTTTTATATGAATGCCCCTTTCAATAAAATTCAATTAGGACTCTCCTTGCTAGAGTCCTAATAGTAAGTTCTACACCAATTTATCCAAGCTAGCAAAAAATGAGAAGTTAAGCAAAAAACTTTGCATGATAACTACTTTTGGTTTTTTAAAATGGATAAGCTAACATTTTTACTTTAGATGTGCAAACACTTTTTGGTTCTTCTTAAGATGTGCAAGTTTCTTTCTTCCTTTGTCATAAAAATAATAAGAAGAGGAAGAAGAGTAAGGGAGGAATTTATTCCCCATCAAAAATCAAATACATGAAAGTTAAGTTTCATTAAATCAAGCTTCTACTATAGCAAAGAAAGAGGGTTCATCATAAAGGATCAAGATTTTCATACCAAAAGATCAAATCCCTATTCTTGCAAATGATCATCACATACTAAAAGTCCATGAATAAAAATTCTTCTTTTGTGAGAAGAGTGAGGAAGAATTCATGAGAGAGGATCATCAAATGAAGGATAAAAAATCCATGAATAAATCAAATGATTTTTCTTCTAAATAGAAGGAAGATGGATTCATAGGAATTGATGAAAGATCAAGTCATTAATCCAAAAAATCATGGCTCTTCCTTTGTAAATAGGAGGAAGGACTCATGATCATCACATGAAAATAAGACATCAAATTGCAAATACCAAAAGTGGAATATTTTCTTTTGTAAATATCATGAGAAAGAAAATACGATCTCGATTTAAAAAGAAAACTCAAGTTACGAAAAACTGAGACGTTCGAAAAATGTATCAGGGAATTTATGCATTCAAAAGATTTATCATGCCTAATTCTTAAAGTGTTGCATGCATTATGCCATCATCAAGAAGTGCATCATTGAAAAGCATATTATGTCGAGAGGTACAACATTATCATGAGTATTGCATACATAATCAAAGTGCATCATATCATGCATGATTCAAATCATCATCATACTTTTCTTCCCTTTTGTCACCAACAAAAAGGAGAAAAGTGCAACTAGTATATTTTTGAAATATTCAATTTCTGCTTCACTTTAGAATATGCAAACTTAGCAAGTTTTAAAGAAATGAAAATTAACAAAAATATAATAATTATTATTATTTTGAGATGTAAAAGATAGCATGTTTTTGCATCTTCTTGAAATGTGTAAGTTAGCAAACTTTGCTTCTCTTGAGATTTGCATGATGACACTTCTTGCTTTTCTTTTGAGATGAGCAAGCTAGCAAGTTTTGCTCCCCCTTTGTCATTGTCAAAAAGAAGGAATGGTTATAATAGTGCAAAACTTTTCTTATTACATCATTTTTTAAATCATCACATGAAATATATCAAGGAAAATTAACTTGGTGATGAGATATACAATTCATGAAAATAAATTTGAAGTTGTGAATATCAAGAGACAAATTATGATTCTTTTAGATAGCGAAAAGAAGAATCATATTAAACAATCTTGATTCATAAGAGTCTCAAGTTATTATTATCTAAGAATCAAGATCATGATGTAGTAAAAAGAATTATAGGAGAAACAAATAAAATATCTTGATTCATATATAAGAAATCTCAAGTTGTCAAGATCATGATTTATATATTAAAAAATCAAGTTATAATTCAAAAAATCATGATTTATAAAAAAAAAACTCCTCTTTAGTAAATAACAAGAAGAAAGGAGAACTTGGTTCATGCATAAGAAATATTGAGTCATCAAGTGAAGGAATCATGATTCATGTGACAAAAAGAATGTCAATTCATTTATTTGAGTAAATATTTTTTTAAACTATCATTACTTCAACTCATCATACATAATTTTAAAATATAAAACCATCAAGTATGATAAAAACATTTATTTTCAAAACATTCATCATTATTTTCAACTCATTCAATTTGTCAAATCATCAAAATTACTTTCAAGGGATTCTAAATGATATAAATATATTTATCAATTTCTTATTGAAAACATGATAAGATTTTAGGGATAGAGATATTTTCAAGAATAATGCATTCTCCCTTATTTATGAGTTTTGATTTATGTGATATATTTTATATAAACATGTCTTTTTTTTTATGCCAAATAAAAACATGTATCATCGTTTAAAACCAAAACTAAGATTTTACAACCATCATCAAGATCAATTGTGTAACACATAACTCCAAAACATAAGATTTCAAATAATCATTGCATCATCATCAATCATGACTTCGTTGAATATAAAGAATCTTCAATTAAAATCATTTTGTAACCGATAGTTCTAATTCTAATGATCTTTCTTTTATTATTTTGGCTAGAGAGCTTTATGAGGTATTTTGGATCTCCGGTCATAAGCCTTGAGCATCCACTATCAAGCTATCATTCTTGCTCTTAGCTTGTGATTGTAGACACATCTACAAGAAAGGGTGATTTTTAGGTAACCATTTGACCTTGGGTGCCTCAAAAATCAATTTACTCAACTTATTATTTTGTATGGAGTTCTTTACGGTTTCTTTAGGAATACAAATCAATTTTTATGGACTATTACACCCTTACACCCCCACTTACTCCTCTCTTAAACTATTCTAACACTTAGATGAAGGAGAGGAGTCCACACAAGATTGCAGCAGCATTTTCTTTCTTTTTCACTCTCAATGCTTATGTATCTTAACCAGGTATAAGAGGGGTATTTATAGGCCTCAAGTTGATTCAAACTTAAAGCCTAAAAATATCTCATCCCGGGTTTCCTAGGTATAGGCGGTACCACCGTCTATGTTGGGCGATATCATCGCCAATGTTAGTCTGACACTAACACTGCACTAGGCGGTACCACTGCCTAACAAGGGCGGTGCCACCACTTGGCACCCTGCCACTGGGTGGTACCACCGCCTGCAGCCTCTCGAAGATTGTGTTTGGGCGGTACCACCGCCTAACACAGTCTCGGAGACTATGCCATGACGGTGTCACCTCTTGGGTTACTATTTGGGCCTTTTCATTGGGCCCAACATACATGGGCCCAACTGGCCTCTAATTGGGTTGGCCTAATTCCAATCCCAATTATGTGTTAACTACGAATTCTAAAACATTTACTAAGCTAAACAAGTCCGTAAGTCTAGTTTCATCCGGCGATCTTCCGGCGAACTTCCGACAAACTCTCGGCAATGTTCCAGTGGACTCCCGGCAAGCTCCTAGACTTCACAACGTTCTTCTTGGCGAGTTTTGACGAGCTTCTTTGGCAAGCTCCTGGACTTCTCGGTTAATTTCAATAGAACTTCCGACGAACTCTCGAACTCCCAACGAAATCGCATTCTTGACTCCGGGACTTCATTTTGCTTTATGCCTTGCTATCATAGTTAATCCTGCACACATAAATATACTTTAATCTAGATAATTATTACTAAGCATGAATCATGTTGTTTGGCATGTCATTGGTCCATCGACGCTTCATCCGATTCTTCAGCGCATCGTCCTCTCTTGCGGCCTATTGTCCAATTAGCCAGTTGACCATCGCAACTCCGATATCCTTAGCACAATATATGCTATTCTTGGCCTGATGCCCAAAACCATGATCCGAAGACTTTTGTCGATACGTCGACCGATCCTTCGGCTCGACGTCCAATCTTCTGACATGTTTTCCTCCGATCCAACATAATTCTTCTTGCTTTAATTGTCTCATCCTGATCGAAGCATCCTGCATCACTCAAAACGTAGATCAAATAATAAATACTATCAATTGGATTCATCATCAAAATCCAAGATTCAACAGAATCGGGAGTGGATATTGGTCACGACAACCAAACCACTATAAATTCCAATGTGTTCTTTCCTTACTGCATTCAACTTTACTACATTGCAAACTGCCCAACCTTTTTTTCTCTACTTATTCAAAGTGAAACAAATGATTTGAGTTGAAATCGATTTTTATCGTATGAAGGCTTTCGAAATCAACATTTTTACTACTGTAATTATACGCCCCCCCCACCCTTTTAGTGCCGACTCATTCCTAATAGTTGGTATCAGAGCCATATTCTTTCTCGTTTAGTTTAACACTAAGAGAAATGGCTCTTTTTGGCTTTCAAGAGGGCTTTTCTATTGTCCGTCCTCCTATGTTCAATAGGACGGAATACACTTATTGGAAAACTCAAATGAGTATTTTCTTTCATTGGATTTGAATTTATGGAATATTATCGAAAGCTGTTTTCAAAAGTCTTTTATTCCAATGAATGAATGGAATGATTTGGAGAAGAAACTTTTTCTTTAAATGCTAGAGCTATGAATGCTCTATTTTGCGTCTTAGACAAAAATGAATTGAATCGGGTTTCTACTTATGAAGCGGCTTTCGATAAATCTTTTGATGCATTATTTTGAACTATTTCAAATGAAGCCATGCGAAACCATTGTTGACATATACACCCGTTTATGGATGTCATTAATAGTTTAAAAGCTCTTGACAAATGTTTTCGAATCTTAAACTTGTTAATAAAGTTTTATGATATCTTTCTAAAACTTGGGATCCTAAAGTAACGGTCATTCAAGAGGCCAAGGATTTGAATACTTTCCCTCTCGAAGAATTTATTGGGTCTTTGATGACCTACAAAATGACTTATGTGGTATATGACGAACTTAAGAACAACCTTCTAAAGAATAGGAAGGATTTTGCACTTAGAACAAAAGAAGACCACTTGAGCAAAAGCTCAAGTGATGAACTTGAACTTCTTACAATAGAGCTTAAAAAGCTTTTAAAACAAGAATCAAAGAATAAAAATGAACTTAAAAAGAAGTTGTCAAAGAAAAAAAAAGTATTCAAAGCGGCTTGGGATGAATTAAGCTTATCCGATGACGAGGAGCAAATCGATGAAAACGAAACGACGAACTTCGCTTTGATGACTCTTGACAATGAGGTAAACAACACAAACAAAACTTCTTTACTTTATTTTGAAATTACTAAATGATTTTTCATGAGTTGTTTTTTAAAATTAGTTAGTAAAAAAATTTATATATATATATATATATATATATATATATATATATATATATATATATATATATATATATATATATATATATCATGCTTCTTTTTCTGGTTATTTTGAAAATTTTGAGCATGAAAATTGCATGATAACTCCTAGCACTAAGTATGACAAGTTGATTCACTTAATCATTTTAATTGAAAATGATCATGTTGTGTAGATTTAATGATGCATAATGATTTGAAATATTATGTTTTGGAATTATGTGTTACACTTATAATCTTATATCTTTCATGTGACTCCTTTGTATTTATGATTTGTATATCTCATGATATGATTGAACATTGATGCAAAGAAGGAAAATACATTACTACAACAACAAAAAATGATTTTGATGAAAAATATTTTTATGAAATCATGCTTGATGAAATAATGTAATGATGATTTGAAATCATGATTAATGAGTTTATATTTTGACATTATGCATGATGATTCTTGTGATTTATGGATTATCGATCTTTACCATAATGAAAGTTCTTTTTCGGTTTTAAATGTTGATGCATGTTTTTATTTGACATAAATAAAAAAAACAAGCATGCTTCTATGAAATAAATCACATGAATTAAAACAACTAAAAAGAGAAAAGTATTTTTCTTGAAATTTTTTTTCTCTGTATCTTATCGATTTTTCACTAAGAGATTGATAAAGTTATTTATGCCATTTTGAATCTCTTGAAAGTGATTTTGATGATTTGTTGATTTGAATTTAGATGAGTTTCATCTAACCATGATTTTTATTTTGATTTCTCGATATTTATAACTTTAGATTTACCTAATATAAATCAAGATCTTTTATCCTCGTTGTTTCTTTTTGCTATCTAAATAAATCATGATTTTTTGAAATTATAATTTTTATGATTCAAAATAAATTGAGAGATATTATACATGAATTGAGATTCTTTATGTGTTCTCTCATGACACATTTTGCTATAGGAATGTCTTTATCTATATCAATATCTTGAATTCTCGATATTGATACTTGAAATTTTTCTATGAATCAAGATCTTGTTTTTGAACTCCTATGTTTCTTTTTGTTATTTACTAAAAGGGAGATTTTTCAAGATAAATCATGTCATTTAGTATTCATGACTTAATCTTTCATGATCTTTGATATTTTATGTTTCATGATATGATTTTTATGTATAATTCCTTGTATTTATGAAGTGTTTATCTTATCACCCAATTAATTTTTCTTGATATTCTTCATGTGATGATATGAAATTATACATGAAATACTCATGATATTATGTTGATGCATACAAATGAGAAGTTATGATCATGCATGGTAGGATGTAATGTAATTTAACATTTTGATACCATCATGATTTGAAATACTTATGATTTGGAATGATGCATGCAATACTTATTATTTTATTATGATGATGTATATGATGTATTGTATATGAAGTGAATCATGATTAAAATTGCTTTGACTTGAATTCAAGGTTTATCTCAATTATGACATATTGAAATAAGAATGACACTTTATCTTTTCATAATTTGAAAATTGATGTAAAGAGAAAAGAATTGCACTATTGTATTGTTCTTCCCTTCTATTTGACAATGACAAAGGGGGAGTAAAATTTACTAGCTTGCATGCTAAATTTACTAGCTTACAAATTCTAAGGAGAAAAACTTGATAGGAAGCAAACTTGCTAGCTTGCACTTCTCAAAAGAGAAGAAAGAACTTGCTATCTTGAACATCACTAAGTTGCTAGCTTGCATATTTCAAGAAGATGCAAAAATATGCTATCTTGCACATCGCAAAGAAAAGCAAACTTGTTAACTTGCATATCGTAAAAATTGCTAGCTTGCATGATGTAAAACTTGTTAGAATTGCTAGCTTGTAATATAAAAAGAAGCAAAAAGTTGCTATCTCAAGAAAAGCAAACATGCTAAACTTGAACATCTCTAAAAATTGCTAGCTTGCATGTTCAAAATTTGCTATCTTACTAGCTTGCATATTTAAAAAATATTGCTAGTTGCACTTCTCTTTTTTTGTTGATGACAAAGGAGAGAAGATATGATGACAATCATGTATGGGATGATGTACTTGAATATTTTGATAATGCATGATTTTATGATGCATGTAATGATGTGATAAATTGGTTATTTCATGCAATGTTGAAATACTATGATTTCAAAGTTTCTATCAATATGACATATTGATAGGGGGAGTTTGTTTAAACTCCAGGAGTTAAGGTTAATTCCGTCATCAATTGGTTGTCATCATCAAAAAGGGAGAGATTATTAAATCTCATATTTCGATGATGAAACCAATTGATAGTGTTTATGATTTGATCTGTATTTTGAGTGACGTAGGAAGCTTCAATCAGGGAGAGATAATTAAAGCAGGAAGAATCATGTTGGGCCGGAGTGGAACATGTCAAAAGATTTGACGTCGAGCCGAAAGATCAGTCAACGTATCAACAAAAGGCCTCGGGCCATGAGATCGGGCATCAGGCCAAGAAGAGCAAAAATTATGCTAAGGAAATTGGAGTTGCGAAGGTCAACTGGCCGATTGGGCAATAGGCCGCAAGAGAGGATAATGTGCCGAAGAATCGGACGAGGCATCGATGAACCATTGACATGGCAGACAACATTTGATTAGCTTGGTAATAATTATCTAGATTGTAGTAGGCTTTAAGTGTGTAAGATTAACTACAATAGTGATTAAGACATAAAGCAAAATGAAGTCACGAAGCCAAGAATGAGATTTCGCTGGGAGTTCGGGAGTTCATCGGAAGTCCGGACATTCGTCGGAAGTTATGTCGGAATTGACCGAGAAGTCTAGGAGCTTGCTAAAGAAGCTCATCGGAACTCGCCAAGAAGATCATCATGAAGTCCAGGACCTTGACGGGAGTCCCCTAAAACATTGCCGAGAGATCATCGGAAGTTTGCCGGAAGATTACCGGAAGCTCGCTGGAAGAAACCTAGACTTATAGACTTATTTAGTATAGTAAATGTCTTAAAATTCATAGTTAGCACATAATTGGGTTGGAATTGGGCCAACTCAATTATGGGCCAATTGGGCTAAGTTTGGGTTGTGTTGGGCCAAGTGAAAGGCCCAAACAGTGGCCCAACAGGTGGCACCGTCGGTGGCATAGTCTCCGAGACTGTGTCAGGCAGTGGTATCACAAGACTGGGCGGTGGTATCACCTAGTGGCAGTGTTAGGCTATGGTACTACCTAGACACAATCTTCCAAGCAGTGGTACTGCCAGATTGGGTGGTAGTACCGCCCAACATAGGCGGTGGTACTGCTAGGACCCAAGAAACCCATGATAAGACTCTTTTAGGCTCCAAGTTTGAATCCACTTAAGGCCTATAAATACCCCTCTCATCCCTAGTTAACTTTTACAAGCACAGAGAATTTAAAAGTGAGAAAATGCTGTAATAATTACTTGAAAGATTCCCTCCTCTAAAGTTCTAAGTTTAGAATTCTGTATAGGGAGGAGTGAGTGCTTATAAAAGGTTGTTTCCTAAACTTGTGAAAAGAAGAAGAGGGGTGTAAGAATGTAGTTGGTCTTCGCCTATTGAAGGAAGACCATTAGTGGATACCGGTGGCCTCGACGGAAGA
Organism: Musa acuminata AAA Group; assembly: GCF_036884655.1. NCBI lineage: Eukaryota > Viridiplantae > Streptophyta > Magnoliopsida > Zingiberales > Musaceae > Musa > Musa acuminata. Next base: position 16,711,197 of record NC_088335.1, on the reverse strand, counting down.
GGAATCAGGAGTGGATGTAGGTCACGACGACCGGACTACTATAAATTCCGGTGTGTTCTTTCCTTACTGCAAATTCTCTTTACTATATTCAACTTTACTACATTACAAACTGCTCAACCTTTTCTTCTCTACTTATTTAAAGTGAAACAAATGATTTGAGTCAAAACCAATTTTTACTGTACGAAGGCTTTCGAAATCGATGTTTTTAATTCACCCCCCCGCCCCCCTTTTAGTGCCAACTTGTTCCTAACATATGCATGATTTTATGATCACATGTTGCAAATATTGAATCTCGTATTTTGATGATGAAACCACTTGATATGTATTTATATTTTAATCTATGTTTTGAGTGACGTAGGATGCTTCGATCAGGATGAGACAATTAAAGCAGGAAAAATCATGTTGTGCCGGAGGAACATGTCAGAAGATTGGACGTCGGGCCGATGGATCAGTCGACGTATCGACAAAGGCTTCGGGTCGTGGACTTGGGCATCGGGCCAAGAAGAGCGGGTATTGCGCCAAGGATATCGGAGTTGCAGAGTCAACTGGCCGATTGGACAATAGGCCGCAGGAGAGGACGATGCATCGAAGAATCGGACGAAGCATCGAGGGACCAATGATATGCCAGACAACTTAGTTAATTGCTTAGGATTAATTGTCTCGATCGAAGTTTTGTTTTAAGTGTGCAGGATTAACTATGATGAAAGTAAGACATGCAGCAGGAGTTGAGCCGAAGTGAAAGACTATGATCACGTTGGGAGTTTGAGAGCTCAACGGAAGTCCAGACGGTCAACGGAGGTTCTGCGGGAACAAATCCGAGAAGTCCAAGAGCTTGCCAAAAGAAGCTCGTCGGAACTCCCCAAGTGGATCGTCGAAATCCAGGAGTTTGCCGGAAGTCCATCAGAGCATCGTCGGAGGTTCGTCAGATGTTCGCTGGAAGTTCGCCGGAAGCTCGCCGGAAGAAGCGATTGACGCACCCGAGCAAGCTATAGTAAATGTCTTAAGAATTGTCGTAGTTGGCATGTAGATTAAATTAGGAATGGGAGGTGATCCCATTAACTTAATCTAGGGGCAATTGGGCCCTTGACACACCCAAATTGGGCCGAATGGATCAACCCATTCGGACCAGAATTCCTACTAGGCGGTGGCACCGCTAGGGTCGGCGGTGGCACCGTCCAGGAAAGGGTCTCCCAGGAAAGCTAGGCAGTGCAACCACCCCAGGCAGGCGGTGGCACCACCTGGGCTCAGTCTCCTAGCGAGACTGGGCGGTGTAACCGCCCCTAATAGGCGGTGGCACCGCTAGGGCTCAGTCTCCGAGCGAGACTGGGCGGTGCAACCGCCCCTATCAAGCGGTGGCATCGCCCAGAGGCTCAGTCTTCGAGCTCTGCCAAGCGGTGCAACCGCCCCTGACAAGCGGTGGCACCGCCTAGAGGCTCAGTCTTCGAGCTCTATCAGGCGGTGCAACCGCCAGACCCCGGAATTCTAAGAGATGACAATTTTGAGCTCGGAATTCAAATTGGTTTGGAGCCTATAAATAGCCCTCCCATCCCTAGGTAAAATACACAAGCACAAAGAGATTAAAAGATAGAAAACGCTGCTACAATCTCTAGAATTTCCCTCCTCTAGATTAAGTGTTAAAATTCTATTTAAGAGAGGAGAGTGAGTGCTTGTAAGGGTTGTCTCTTAAACCCAGTAAAAGGAGAAGAGGGGTGTAAGAAGGAGATTGATCTTCTCCTAGTAAAGGAAGATCGTTAGTGGATGCCGGTGGCCTCGACGAAAGAGGAATCGGAGGAGTGGATGTAAGTCACGATTGGCCGAACCACTATAAACTCTCGTCTTCTCTGGTTTGCATTTACTTTGAGCATCTTATCTTTATTGTCAACCTCCTCAGTAGCTTACTGCCTTCTGCTGATTTACAAATGTGTTTCTTAGTTAAGTATTTTCTGAATTGGCATTAAGACGGAAATCAGTTTTATCGTATGAAATCATATTTCAGTTTGCGCTTACATTCTGATTTCTATCTTAACTGCAAACTGCCTTCCTTACTTTACTTCAAATATGTTTCAGTAAGCTTTCAAAGTTATTATCTGCATGAAAGGACTTTTACGTCGGAATCGGATTTCAACGTACGAACGAAGTTTTAATCGTCGAAAGTTTTCTACTGCACTAACTCAACCCCCCCCCCCCCCCCCCCCCTCTTAGTGCTTTTGATCCTAACAATTGGTATCGGAGCCCAGTATTTCTCATTTCGGATTTACACCCGAGAGAAATGGCTCTTCATGACTTTAAAGAGGGTTTTTCGATTGTTCGTGCACCGTTGTTTAACGGATTGGACTACACTTATTGGAAAACTCGAATGAGAGTTCTTGATTTCTATGAATTTGGATTTATGGAATATTGTTGAAAACGGTTTTCAACTTCCCTCTAAACCGATGAACAAATGGTCGGATTTGGAGAAGAAGTATTTTTCTTTAAACGCAAAGGCTATGAATGTCTTATTTTGTGCACTTGACAAAAATGAATTTAATCGTGTTTCGATGTGTGATTCGACTTTTGATATTTGGAGAACTCTTGAGGTCACTTATGAAGGCACTAGCCGAGTGAAAGAGTCCAAAATCAACTTTTTGATGCATGATTTCGAGCTTTTTCAAATGAAGCCAAGCAAAACCATTGGTGACATGTACACCCGTTTTACGAATGTCATCAATGGTTTAAGAGCTCTTGCCAAATGTTTTTCGAATTTTGAACTCGTAAACAAGATTTTGCGTTCTCTTTCTAAGAAGTGGGATTCGAAAGTAATTGTAATACAAGAAGCTAAAAACCTAAACAACTTACCACTTGAAGAACTAATTGGTTCATTGATGGCATATGAAATGGTGCATAATACACATGATGAACATGATGAACATGATGAACAAAACAACATTCCAAAGAACAGGAAGGATTTGGAACCCCGGACAAATGAATACCACTTGAGCGATGACTCAAGTGATGAGGACAATGATGAACTTGAACTTTGAACGCTAAATCTTAATAAGTTTATTAAACAAAAATCTAAAATAAATAATGAACTTGAACGAAGGAAGAGGCCAAAGAAGAGGAAGGCAACCAATGATGAATCAAGAACTTCCAAAGGTAAAACAGCGAATTGGGCTTTGACGTGCTTCGACTATAAGGTAAGTAACTCAACTCTCTTGAATTATTTTGAAATTACTTAAAGTCCTTCATGAGTGCTTAATTTAGATAGTAGGAATAGGAAATAAATAAATTATTTTTCAAAAATTATATCATGTTTTTCTTTTTAGAATCTTTGAAAAATTAAAAATTTGATCATGAAAAGTATATTGCTAAGGTTTCATGCATGTTATGTTTGGAAATGTTGAATGATGTATTTAACATTAGGGATGATAATATGATATGTGATAATGCTTAGGATTAATCCATGCATGTGTTTCTTGATGATTTTATGTCATGCATGAGTTTTTGAAGTAAATGTTGATTTGAAACTCTCTTTTTAGATTAATATGTTTTTGGTCTAATCGTTTCTATGACGAATTAAGATGACATTCTCATGACATATTAAGATGACATAGTGTATGTACATCTATGTAAGAATTTCTTGATAGTCTTTTGATGATAGATGTGATATCATGATGTGTTTGGTCTTGATGGCTTCATGACGAAACTTATGTTTCGATTTTAAATGATGATACATGTTTTCACAAAAGACTTGAATACCCTCACATGAAATCAATTGTATGAAATGGAAATAATTTTCTATCCTATTGAGATTAATGAATTTATTTTACCAATCTTGTGAATCTCATGAAAATAAACATGATGAATATTTTGAAAATAAATGAGTGTATCATGCATTTGGTCTTAATGATTTCTCTTTAACATACTTTTTGAAATTATACTTGATAATTGTTAGGATCAAGAGCACTAAGAGGGAGGGGTGAATTAGTGCAGCGGAAAACCTTCTGCGATTAAAATCGAAAACTGCTTTCGTTCGATAGAAGTGATTTTGGTAAGAAAGCCGATTCATAAATCACTTCAACTTTTGACTAGGAGAGATGCAGCAAAGATATGAACGCAGTTTGCAGTTATGATAGAAATCAGAATATAAGCGCAAATTGAAATACGACGTTCGTACGATAAAAGCAATTTCGGTATAAAAGCTGATTCGTAAACCACTTTAACTTGAGATAAGGCGAGATGCAATTAAAGCAAAGATATAAAGTCAGTTTGCAGTTATAATGGAAATCAGAACGTAAGCGCAAACTGAAATACGAAGTTCGTACGATAAAACTGATTTGCGTCTTAAACCTCGATTCGGAAAGCATTGTACTTTGAAACACGTTCGTAAAAACACAAAAGGCAGTAAGCTATTAAGGAGGTTTGCAGTAAAGATAAGATGCTCAAAGTAAATGCAAACTAAGATTTAGAGTGTTTCGGTCAATCTTGACCTACTCCACATTTGGTTTCCTCCACCGACGAGGTCACCGACGTCAACTAGAGGCCTTCCTTTAATAGGCGAAGGCCAACCACCCTTTTACAGTTTCACTCCTTTTGACGGGCTTAGGAGACAACCCTTACAAAATTTTCTCTCCTCTCTTTACAACTCAGAACTTGGAAGAATAGAGGGAGAAGAACTTTTGGCCTTTACAACAATTTTGAGCTCTAAGAATCATACAAAAGGATCAAGATTTCGGTGTAAGTTCATGCCCTTTTAGTGCTGAATTGGTGGGGTATTTATAGGCCCCAACCCAGTTCAAATTTGGAGCTCAAAACTATCAATTCCCGGAATTCCGGGATCAGGCGGTTGCACCTCCTGACTGGAGCGGTTGCACCGCCTAGCAGAGCTCGAAGACTGAGCCTCTGGGTAGTGCTACCTCCTGTCAGAGGCGATTGCACCTCCTGACAGAGCTCGAAGACCGAGCTCAGGCGGTTGCACCGCCCAATCTCGCTCGGAGACTGAGCCCCATGCGGTGCCACCGCTTGGCTGGGGCGGTTGCACCTCCCAGTCTCGCTCGGAGACTGAGCCCAAGCGGTGCAACCTCCTGCCTTGGGCGGTTCAACCGCCTGGCAGAAATCAGGGTCCGAATGGGTTGATCCATTCGGCCCAATTTGGGTTTTTCAGGGGCCCAATTGCCCCGAGATTAAGTTAATGGGATCACCTCCCATTTCTAACTTAATCAATGTGCTAACTACGATTTTTCCTAAGATATTTACTGCAACTTGCTCCGGTGTGTCAATCGCTTCTTCCGGCGAGCTTCCGGCGAACTTCCGTCGATCATCCGATGAACCCTCGGTGATGCTCTTGCGGACTTCTGACAAACTCCTGGACTTGCGACGATTCACTTGGCGAGTTCCGACGAGCTTCTTTGGCAAGCTTATGGACTTCTCGGATTTGTTCCCGCAGAACCTCCGACGACTGTCCAAACTTCCGTCGAACTCTCGAACTCCCAACGTGATCATTGTCTTGACTCCGGCGCAACTCCTGCTGCATGTCTCACTTTCTTCGTAGTTAATCCTGCACACTTATCTCAACATATAGATTAGATAACAAATGACAATTGACTTCATCATCAAAATCCGAAATTCAACAATCTCCCCCTTTTTGATGATGACAATCAATTGATAATGGAGTTAACCTTAACTCCCCCTATCTATATGCCATACTTGAGATAAGTCATTCTTGAATTCAAGACCTAAGAATTCAATAGACATATTGATAAGTTAAAATCATTTGAACTTATCAATACTCCCATCATGATTCCCATCATGATGTATTTCTTTGAAGATGATGTCAAGGCTTGACATTCATTTTCAAATATAACAAGTTTGAATGATGGTAATAGTAGCAATTCATCATATCAACATGTAAAGCTGTGAAGTAAGATTTTGATATTTATGTCTTACTTTCATCGTAGTTAATCCTGCATACTTATCTCAACATATAGATTAGATAAGAAATGACAATTGACTTCATCATCAAAATCCGAGATTCAACAATCTCCCCCTTTTTGATGATGACAATCAATTGATAATGGAGTTAACCTTAACTCCCCCTGTCTATATGCCATACTTGAGATAAGTCATTCTTGAATTCAAGACCTAAGAATTCAATAGACATATTGTTAAGTTAAAATCATTTGAACTTATCAATACTCCCATCATGATTCCCATCATGATGTATTTCTTTGAAGATGATGTCAAGGCTTGATATTCATTTTCAAATATAACAAGTTTGAATGATGGTAATAGTAGCAATTCATCATATCAACATGTAAAGCTGTGAATTAAGATTTTGATATCATGTCTCACTTTCATCGTAGTTAATCATGCACACTTATCTCAACATATAGATTAGATAACAAATGACAATTGACTTCATCATCAAAATCTGAGATTCAATAATCTCCCCCTTTTTGATGATGACAATCAATTGATAATGGAGTTAACCTTAACTCCCCCTGTCTATATGTCATACTTGAGATAAGTCATTCTTGAATTTAAGACCTAAGAATTAAATAGACATATTGATAAGTTAAAATCATTTGAACTTATCAATACTCCCATCATGATTCCCATCATGATGTATTTCTTTGAAGATGATGTCAAGGCTTGACATTCATTTTCAAATATAACAAGTTTGAATGATGGTAATAGTAGCAATTCATCATATCAACCTGTAAAGCTGTGAAGTAAGATTTTGATATCATTACATGATGTACACATTTCAAATATTTTAGCAAGTATTGCATTTCTTCACATGATAAGATATCAACTCAAGACATAATGCAAATTAATACATGGCATCTGTTCATATATCTCTTGTGATGCAAGCATGGCATAATCATAGCATTAGTGTTTATAGCATCAATTCATATATTTCTCCCCCTTTGTCATCAACAAAAAGCATGGTCGTTGTGATACCAGGAGAACAATATATGCAAATTATCAAGCATATAAAGGAAGGCATGATACGTAGATTGCTTTGAATACTTCTTCCTCTTTTTTGTTATAATCCTTTTTGCATGAAGGAGGAAAGCCATTTGTGATTCCAGCTATTTGTGAGTTTACTTTGAGTCAAGATATGTGTTTGAAACAACTTTTTGCAAGTAAAAATACTATCATCCATATTTCAAGATGGAATTCATAAGCAGGAATCAAAACATTTCAAGTAAAAATACTATCATCCATAAAAAAAAAATTTCATAAGAGTGTATGAGAAAATTCGATTTTTAGCATTCCAATTGTTAAGCGAATCCGAAAAATGAAATGAACTCTTAGACAAGACTATGCTACAGATTTTCAAATACAATCATGAAGATAAAATATTTTTGTATTCAACACATAATTTCCAACATGTTATTTAGGCATGTAATGGCAATCAAGTGATTTGAGCATTTAATAAAGTCCGAAAAAATAATTTTAACTAGTTTATTTATTCGGACACATCAACATTCCTAATTCTCTTCTTATGAAATCAAATTGTTCTTCACTTAGCGGTTTTGTAAAAATGTCAGCTAGTTGATGTTTAGTATCAATGAACTCTATGATTACGTCATGATTAGTAACATGATCTCATATAAAGTGATGTTTAGTATCAATATTATGGCAATGTCATGACTTATCAACTGCATTGGTATATCACTTTCTCAAATTATATTTATCAAGGCACAAGGTTTTCAAAACATTTAGTTTCAGTGTAAAATCCGAGATAAACAACGAGAGATGTTTACAATTCTGCATTTGCTCAAATATAATAGGTAACCATATCAAGGATCAAGGCAAAGCCCATCATGGTGAGTAACATAAGGAGTTTACAATAACAACATATGATTGTGTTCATACAAGCTCATTCATGAGGTGGAAAATTAAAGTGCCTAAACAAAGAGTCAAATTATCGATGAATTTGCTGCAGCTCAGATAGGATTTGATTTTGTCGATGTTCAAGCCGTTCTTGTCTTTGTTCGAATCGGTCCATCCGAATCCGAATATCTTCGACAGATGATGTATGAGTTTGCTCAAATGGATGTGTTTCCTCAAAGGGACAGATCGGAGGAGATTGGGTACCCCTAAAGACTGGTGTTTCCGGTTCTGGTTTAGGTTGAGGGGGATCGGTTCTTTTTGGCATTCTAATCCAGTTAGCGTTTCTATAAAAACATCTTAATCGGTGAAGTAGATTTTTATTTATTATGCTAAATCTATCTACTTTTATTACTTCTTCTTCCGGTGGTATTAGAATATCGTAGGCTTTCATTATTCTAGTGATTATACCACCATATGGGAGCATCATGTCTTTCTTAGATAGTTCTAACATGTTTTGTTGGATAAGATAACCAAGACAGATGTCATGTCCTTTCATGATCAAATACATAGTTCCTAATTCTAATTGGCTTACTTCATCATGATGGTATTGTTTAGGGAGAATGATGCTAGTTAGGATATGATGAAGTACCTTAGTGTTTAGAGGCAGTAGATGTTCACAACTTTTAGGAACAAATGCTAAGTTGGGATTGGCAAAAATTATTCCTAAGGCTTCAACATATGTTATTCCAACAGTTTCATCATCTCATGATCCTCTAAAGTAAAGTCCTCTACTTTTCATGGGAATGCCTATCATGTCGCAAATGAATTTATCCGTAATTGAGATGTGTTGTCCTAAAAGATAGGTAGACATTCTTTCTTCTTCATCTATTTGTATGTTGTTGTAAAACAATCTAACAAGTCTTGGATAGATGGGTTCATTAATTTGCAAAATAGGGAGTAGATCTAAGTTTGCAAACCATTGGATTGTTTTTAAGTCTCTTAGTTCATTTAAATCTACATATTTTCCCTTATTGACACTCCTAAGTTCGAAAGAGGAAAACTTTTCAGCATGGTATTTTGAATCGAAAAGGGTGAGATCAAAATCTTCTACTAATCTCCTCTTTCCTTTGTCCCTTGAGGATCTTCTAGATCCCATAACTACTGCTGTTTAGAAGAATAGTAATGAGCAAGAGTAAATGAAAAACAGAATTTTAAGGGCTTCTTAGAGAATACCTTAGTGGGATCTTCAAGAGAGGGAAGGATTGTTGATGTTTTGCTCTGAAATGAGGGGTATTCGGGATGCTATGAGAGGAGAAATGGGGATGAGGAGCCTTGGAAGAGTAAAGAGGGGAAGGGAGTGAGTTGGGGTCTGTTTCACCGCCGACCCTAGCTTGGGTTAAAAAGGGCAGAGTTGCGGGCGGTTGCACCTCTGGCTGGGGCGATGCAACCGCTTGCAACACATGACAGCTAGAGGTGCTACCTCCAGCTGGGGCGGTGCCACCGCCTGCAAGTGGTGAGCACTTATTCTGATCACAGTGTAATCTGATTTGAGAGTTTTTGTCTTGAGAAGAATTTTCATTCAGAGCAATCAACTTTACTTACGTAATTACATAAGAGTTTTCATTTTAGGTCAAGAACTTTTGCACGATCAAGATAGATCTTTTAACGTGCATACTCTCAATGTCGTACACATGTTTGTGACAGTTTGTTCAAGTTGGTAAGCCTTGCAAGTTCATGACAGACTTAGTTAGTTCATAATATAGAGTTGGATTCGAAAGTTATGAACAGATGAAATTGATGGGTTCGAAAATCCAGAGGATATGTGAATTGAGAATCATGCGTTTCTAATTCTGAAAAATCAAATAGGATTGTATCTAAATCGCATTTGTGATTTTAATCTTCATCTCTTATTTAGGCTAGAGAGCATTGCGAGTTCTTTTTAGATCTTGGGTCATGAATATCGAGAATCCAAGGAGCAGAATATTATTTCTTGCTCCAGCTTATAATTTTTTTTTTTTTTATGTTTTTATAGGAAAGGATGATTTTTAGGTACTCATTTGCTTTTGGGTGTCTCAAAAATAGATCTACATTGTTTATCATGTTGCATAGAATTTGTCATGGTTCCTTTGAGAACCCAAATTAATTTATTCGGACTAATTTTCTTGAATGGACAATAATACGTTTTTTGTCCAAATTTGCAACAAAAGTTGCATTTGCTTTGGTGTCGAACATGTAAGATGGGGCCTTTTATGAAGGTGGTTAGATTTTGGTGAGGACTTCTCACAAATCCAATTCCACTTCTTTTGGGAACGTGACCCTTGTTTGCAAGGATCATGTTCAATGACTTGCTACCAACCTCGAATTTCTTCAAGGTGTCCTTAAGTAGCAAGTTTTCCTTTTGGAGAGTTTCTAGATCATGGCATTTTATGCATGAACTTAAACTGTCATGATATTCAGTTTTTAACTTATCAAAATTACAAGTAAGACTATCATGCTCTTTTGTTAGCAATTTGTATTTTCTACTAATAATCTTGCATTCATCAAATAAGTCATGGAAGGCATTTAATAATTCATCAAATGATAAATCTGCATCTATTAAATTTGTTACCTCCTCTCCGATTGCCATTAAGGCGTAGTGAGCAACTTGCTCGGTGTTGGACTCCTCTTCTTCGGATGCGCTCGAGTCATCCCACGTTGCTTTGAGCGCCTTCTTCTTTGATGTTATCTTTTTGGCTTGGGGATAATCACTCTTGTAGTTTCCCGGCTTTTTGCATTCATAACAAATAACTTGGTCCTTCTTGGGTTCAAGTTTATTTTTTGCGTCATTCTTAAACTTGTTTCTTTTAATGAATTTTTTAAATTTTCTTGTTAGAAGTGCCAAGTCATCATCACAGTCCTCATCACTTGAGTTTTCTTTCAAGTGGCCTTCTGAAGTTTTAAGTGACATATCCTTCCTGTTCTTTGGAAGGATGTCTTCTTGCTCTTCATGAGCTTTGCAAGTCATCTCATAGGTCATTAATGACCCGATTAGTTCTTCAAGAGGGAAGTTGCTTAGATCTTTCGCCTCTTGAATAGTAGTGACTTTAGGATCCCAACTCTTAGGAAGGGATCTTAGAATCTTATTTACGAGCTCAAAATCCGAAAAATCTTTTCCGAGTCCTTTTAGACCGTTGACGACATCCGTGAAATGGGTAAACATGTCGCCAATGGTTTCACTCGGTTTCATCCGGAAAAGTTCGAAAGAATGTAACAGAAGATTGATTTTTGACTCTTTCACTCTACTTGTGCCTTCGTGAGTCACTTCGAGTGTGTGCCAAATATCAAATGCGGTTTTACAAGTTGAAACACGGTTAAACTCGTTTTTATCAAGTGCACAAAATAAGGCATTCATAGCCTTTGCATTAAGAGCGAAAGCCTTCTTCTCCAATTCATTCCAATCGATCATTGGAAGAGAAGACTTCGAAAATCCGTTTTCGACAAGATTCCAAAGTTCAAAATCTATAGAAATAAGAAAGATCCTCATTCGGGTCTTCCAATAGGTGTAGTCTATCCCACTGAACATGGGTGGACATGTAATAGAATGGCCCTCTTGGTTTCCAGCGTATGCCATCTCTCTTGGGTTTTAATCCGTTAGATAGTTAACCCCGCTCTGATACCAATTGTTAGGATCAAGAGCACTAAGAGGGGGGGTGAATTAGTGCAGCGGAAAACCTTCTGTGATCAAAATCGAAAACTGCTTTCGTTCGATAGAAGTGATTTTGGTAAGAAAGCCGATTCGTAAATTACTTCAACTTTTGACTAGGAGAGATGCAGCAAAGATATGAATGCAGTTTGCAGTTATGATGGAAATCAGAATATAAGCGCAAACTGAAATACGACGTTCGTACGATAAAAGCGATTTCGGTATAAAAGCTGATTTGTAAACCACTTTAACTTGAGATAAGGCGAGATGCAGTTAAAGCAAAGATATAAAGTTAGTTTGCAGTTATAATGGAAATCAGAACGTAAGCGCAAACTGAAATACGAAGTTCGTACGATAAAACTGATTTGCGTCTTAAACCTCGATTCGGAAAGCACTGAACTTTGAAACACGTTCGTAAAAACACAGAAGGCAGTAAGCTTTTGAGGAGGTTTGCAGTAAAGATAAGATGCTCAAAGTAAATGCAAACCGAGATTTAGAGTGGTTCGGTCAATCTTGACCTACTCCACTTTTGGCTTCCTCCACCGACGAGGTCACCGACGTCAACTAGAGGCCTTCCTTCAATTGGCGAAGGCCAACCACCCTTTTACAGTTTCACTCCTTTTGACGGGCTTAGGAGACAACCCTTACAGAATTTTCTCTCCTCTCTTTACAACTCAGAACTTGGAAGAATAGAGGGAGAAGAACTTTTGGCCTTTACAATGATTTTGAGCTCTAAGAATCACACAAAAGGATCAAGATTTCGGTGTAAGTTCATGCCCTTTCAGTGCTGAATGGGTGGGGTATTTATAGGCCCCAACCCAGTTCAAATTTGGAGCTCAAAACTGTCAATTCCCGGAATTCCGGGATCAGGCGGTTGCACCTCCTGACTGGAGCGGTTGCACCACCTAGCAAAGCTCGAAGACTGAGCCTCTGGGCAGTGCTACCTCCTGTCAGGGGCGGTTGCACCTCTTGACAAAGCTCGAAGACCGAACTCAAGCAGTTGCACCGCCCAGTCTCGCTCGGAGACTGAGCCCCAAGCGGTGCCACCGCCTGGCTGGGGCGGTTGCACCTCCCAGCCTCGCTCGGAGACTGAGTCCAGGCGGTGCAACCTCCTACCTTGGGCGGTTCAACCGCCTGGCAGAAATCAGGGTCCGAATGGGTTGATCCATTCGGCCCAATTTGGGTTTTTCAGGGGCCCAATTGCCCCAAGATTAAGTTAATGGGATCACCTCCCATTTCTAACTTAATCAATGTGCTAACTACGATTTTTCCTAAGATATTTACTGCAACTTGCTCCGGTGCGTCAATCGCTTCTTCCGGCGAGCTTCCGGCGAACTTCCGTCGATCATCCGATGAACCCTCGGTGATGCTCCTGCGGACTTCTGGCAAACTCCTGGACTTGCGACGATTCACTTGGCGAGTTCCGACGAGCTTCTTTGGCAAGCTTATGGACTTCTCGGATTTGTTCCCGCAGAACCTCCGACGACTGTCCAAACTTCCGTCGAACTCTCGAACTCCCAACGTGATCATTGTCTTGACTCCGGTGCAACTCCTGCTACATGTCTCACTTTCATCCTAGTTAATCCTGCACACTTATCTCAACATATAGATTAGATAACAAATGACAATTAACTTCATCATCAAAATCCGAGATTCAACAATAATGAATATCAAGATATTAAAAGGATGTTATCACGGAATCATGCTTGATGATTTGTTTTTTACCTTTCCGTCTTAAATGTTGACACTTGTTTTATTAAAGGTAAAGGCATGCATATAAGAAGCAAATCACATGAATAGAAATTTATAAAAATGAAATGTGATCCTCTATTTATCGTCTTTTCAATAAATCTATGCTTATCATGAATGAATTTATTGAATGTGACTTTGAGGATGATTTCGAATTTTACAAATGCTTGATTCTTACTTATGACATGAGACATATTTTAAATATGAATCATGTTCAATGCTTCAATCATGTTACATCTCCTTAATTCATTTTGTTCTCCTATATTTATTTACCAAAAAGGAGAATCTTCCGAATGAATGAAATGATACAAATAAATCACTTATTGATATATCTTTTTAAAATATCTTTTTAATGTGATGTTGATATTTTGAGATGTCTATTGGAATTTATGACATAAGATAATTGAATCCTTGACTTACTCTTTATATGGCTTGAAAATGGATGTTTAAAATCTTGCTTGATGAGTTATTTTATAAGATTTTGCCTTTACGTCTTGAACTTTCATGCTTATCTTGATTTGGCATATAAAGACCAAGGCATGCTTAGATAAAAAAGATTCACTTAAAAAATGCTTTTCCCATCTGATCGGAATTAATAATTTCATGATATTTTGTGAATCTCGAAATTGATTTTGATGACTTGATTATGAGTTTCAAGTTAACGATTTGATTTGAATAAGTTTTATCTAAATCATAATCTTGATCTTAAAAAATTGGAATCACAAATAATATCTTTTGGTATTCATGAATTGATACTCACAATATGAAAGTATTGGTATTCATGACTTCAATTTGATTAAAACATTGCATGCTTAAATTAATCATTCTCCTATGTTTCAAAAATTCTTTAAATGCCTTATGTGATGACTGAAAATTAATTTGCTTTATGATGAATCACGAATCATGACTTGATCTATGATATTGATATATTTTAATCATGAACCTTGGTTGTATAATTCTTTTGCTCTATTAAAAGGATTTGTCGAATGAATCATGTCCTTCTTGAATTTTCTTGATATCATGACATGATTTTGTAATATAGCCTGTATAATGATTAAAATTTTTTAGCCATTGATATCTCCCTTCTTTTCGGTAATGACATAAGGGGAGAAAGATTGCTAGCTCAAGGCAAATGTTGGCTAGCTTGTACTCTTCCCTTCTTTTCGACAAAAATAAAGGGGAGAAAGCTTTTGCTAGTTAGAACATGCAAAGAAAAGCAAAGTGCAATCTTGCACAAGAAGCAAGTGTTGAATTGCCATGATTGAACTTAAGAATCTTGCTATGCTTTTGTGCTTATATGTTGTGATGAAAATCTAGCTTCATGTTAAAAAAACTTGCATATCTTTTAAAATAGCTAGAGCTACTTCTCCTTTTGTTGATAACAAAGGGGGAGAAATATATGAATTGATACTATGAGTGCCATATTTGAATGAGAAATATATGAATTAATGCTATGATTGCCATATGCCATGTTTGCATCATGTTAAGATATCAAGAACTTGCATCGTAATTTTACTTGATGATATCTTGCCATGTGATGAAATGCTACGATTTGTTGCTAAAATGATTCATGCAATACTTATGCTTTTTATGTGATGATATGAATCATGATTAAAATTATCTTAATTTGAATTCAAAGTTTATCTCAATTATGGAATTTTGAAATAAGAATGATTACTCACCTTTGTCATGATTTAGAAATTGACATAAAGGGTCTTCCCTTCTTTAGAAAGGGTCTTCCCTTTTTTTTGACAATGACTAAGGGGGAGATAACTAGCGTGCACAATTCAAAAAGAAAGCAAAAATTATACTTCTCAAAAGAGAAGAAATTGCTATCTTGAACATCATCGAGAATTGCTAGCTTGAAACATCAAGAAAATGCAAAAATGTGCTATCGTGCCTATCTCAAGAAAAGCAAATATGCTAACTTACATATCTTTGAATTTGCTAGCTTGTAAAACTTGCATATTTCAAGAAGCAAGAGTTGCTTTCTTGAACATCTCTAAATTGCTAGTTTAAAATGTTGTAAAATTGCTAGATTGCATGATGATAAAAATTTAATATTATGTTTTTCATGCAATGAGTTGAACTTATATTACAAACACAAAGAATAGTTGTACTTCTCCTTTTTGTTGATGACAAAGGGGGAGAAGTATGTTGATGATATGACATGTTAATACATAAGTCTATGCATAAGTTTATGATGACGTGTTGCAAGTATTCATGATGAACATTGCAATGACTTGAATTCAGTTTGAATTCAATGTTCTATCAATATGGCATATTGATAGGGGGAGTTTTTTTAAACTCCGGGAGTTAAGGTTAACTCCATCATCAAGTGGTTGTCATCATCAAAAAGGGGGAGATTGTTAAATCTCGTATTTTGATGATGAAACCACTTGATATGTGTTTATATTTTAATCTGCGTTTTGAGTGATGTAGGATGCTTCGATCAGGATGAGACAATTAAAGTAGGAAAAATCATATTGTGCCGGAGGAACATGTCAGAAGATTGGACGTCGGGCCGATGGATCGGTCGACGTATCGATAGAAGGCTTCGGACCATGGACTTGGTCATCAGGCCAAGAAGAGCGGGTATTGCGCCAAGGATATCGGAGTTGCGGAGTCAACTAGCCGATTGGGCAATAGGCCGCAGGAGAGGATGATGCGCCGAAGAATTGGGCGAAGCGTCGAGGGACCAATGACATGCCGGACAACTTAGTTAATTGCTTAGGATTATTTATCTCGATCAAAGTTTTGTTTTAAGTGTGTAGGATTAACTACGATGAAAGTAAGACATGTAGTAGGAGTTGAGCCGAAGTGAAAGACTATGATCACGTTGGGAGTTCGAGAGCTCGACGGAAGTCCGGACGGTCATCGGAGGTTCTACGGGAATAAATCCGAGAAGTCCAGGAGCTTGCCAAAAGAAGCTCATCGGAACTCGCCAAGTGGATCGTCGCAAGTCCAGGAGTTTGCCGGAAGTCCATCGGAGCATAGCCGGAGGTTCGTCGGATGTTCGCCGGAAGTTCGCCGGAAGCTCGCCGGAAGAAGCGATTGACGCACCGGAGCAAGCTGTAGTAAATGTCTTAAGAATTGTCGTAGTTAGCATATAGATTAAGTTGGGAATGGGAGGTGATCCCATTAACTTAATCTAGGGGCAATTGGGCCCTTGACAGACCCAAATTGGGCTGAATAGATCAATCCATTCGGACCAGAAATCCTACTAGGCGGTGGCACCGCTAGGGTCGACGGTGGCACCGCCCAAGAAAGGGTCTCCCAGGAAAGCTGGGCAGTGCAACCGCCCAGGCAGGCGGTGGCACCGCCTGGGCTCAGTCTCCGAGCGAGACTGGGCGGTGCAACCGCCCTTGACAGGCGGTGGCACCGCTAGGGCTCAGTCTTTGAGCGAGACTGGGCAGTGCAACCGCCCCTGTCAAGCGGTGGCACCGCCCGGAGGCTCAATCTCCGAGCTCTGTCAAGCAGTGCAACCATCCCTGACAGGCGGTGGCACCGCCCAGAGGCTCAGTCTCCGAGCTCTGCCAGGCGGTGCAACCGCCCCAGTCAACCAGTGCAACCGCCAGACCCCGAAATTCCGGGAGATGACAGTTTTGAGCTCGAAATTCAAACTGGTTTGGAGCCTATAAATACCCCTCCCATCCCTGGGTAAAATACACAAGCACAAAGAGATTAAAAGATAGAAAACGCTGCTGCAATCTCTAGAATTTCCCTCCTCTAGCTTAAGTGTTAGAATTTTGTTTAAGAGAGGAGAGTGAGTGCTTGTAAGGGTTGTCTCCTAAACCCAATAAAAGGAGAAGAGGGATGTAAGAAGGAGATTGATCTTCGCCTAGTAAAGGAAGATCGTTAGTGGATGCCGGTGGCCTCGACGGAAGAGGAATCGGAGGAGTGGATGTAGGTCATGATTGACCAAACCACTATAAACTCTCGTCTTCTCTGGTTTGCATTTACTTTGAGCATCTTATCTTTACTGCAAACCTCCGTAGTAGCTTACTGCCTTCTGCTCATTTACAAATGTGTTTCTTAGTTAAATATTTTCTGAATCGGCGTTAAGACGGAAATCGATTTTATCGTACGAACATCATATTTCAGTTTGCGCTTACATTCTGATTTCTATCTTAACTGCAAACTGCCTTCCTTACTTTACTTCAAATATATTTCCATAAGTTTTCAAAGTTATTATCTACACGAAATGACTTTTACGTCGGAATCAGATTTCAACGTACGAACGAAGTTTTAATCGTCGAAAGTTTTTCGCTGCACTAATTCGCCCCCGGCCCCCCCCCCTCTTAGTGCTCTTGATCCTAACAGCAAATATTCATGATAAAATTTTACTTTGACTTGAATTCATTTTGAATTTAAGGTTCATCTCACAAATGTCATATTGATAGGGGGAGTTTGTTTAAACTCCGTCATCAATTGATTGTCATAATAAAAAAAAGGAGAGGTTGCTGAATCTCATATTTTGATGATGAAACCAATTGATTGTCATAAGTTTTCAAAGTTATTATCTACACGAATTGACTTTTACGTCGGAATCAGATTTCAACGTACGAACGAAGTTTTAATCGTCGAAAGTTTTTCGCTGCACTAATTCGCCCCCGCCCCCCCCCCCCTCTTAGTGCTCTTGATCCTAACAGCAAATATTCATGATAAAATTTTACTTTGACTTGAATTCATTTTGAATTTAAGGTTCATCTCACAAATGTCATATTGATAGGGGGAGTTTGTTTAAACTCCGTCATCAATTGATTGTCATAATAAAAAAAAGGAGAGGTTGCTGAATCTCAGATTTTGATGATGAAACCAATTGATAGTGCTTATTTAATATGTGTTTTGAGTGATGTAGGAAGCTTCAATCCGGAAGAGACAATTAAGGCAGGAAGAATCATGTTGGACCAGAATGGAACATGTTAGAAGATTGGATGTCGAGCCGGAGGATCGGTCGACATATCGGCAGAAGGCTTCGGGCCATGGGTTTGGCATCGGGCCAAGAAGAGCAAAAATTATACCAAGAAAATCGGAGTTGTGGAGGTCAACTGACCGATTGGGCAATAGGCCGCAAGAGAGGACGATGCATCGAAGAATCGGACAAAGTGTCGATGAACCAATGACATGCCGAACAACACTTGATTAGCTTGGTAATAATTGTCTAGATCGAAGTAGGCTTTAAGTGTGCAAGATTAACTACAATAGAGATCAAGGCATAAAGTAAAATGAAATCCCGGAGTTTAGAACAAGATTTCGTTAGGAGTTCAAGAGTTCATCGGAAGTCCGGACGTTCGTCAGAAGTTCTGTCAGAATTAACTAAGAAGTCTAGGAGCTTACTAGAGAAGCTCATCAGAACTCACCAAGAAGATCATTGTGAAGTCCAGGAGCTTGTCAGAAGTCCGCAGGAATATTACCGAGAGATCATCAGAAGTTTGACGGAAGATCGCCGGAAGCTCGCCGGAAGAAATATAGACTTACAGACTTATTTAGCTTAGTAAATGTCTTAAAATTCATAGTTAGCACATAATTAGGTTGGAATTGGGCCAACACAATTAGGGGCCAATTTGGTCGAGTTTAGGCTGTGTTGGGCCAAATGAAAGGCCCAAACAATGACCCAACAGGTGGCACCGTTAGTGGCACAGTCTCCGAGACTGTGTCAGGCGATGGTACCGCCAGACTAGGCCATGGTACCGCCCAATGGCAGTGTCAGGTGGTGGTACTGCCAGTCTGGGTGGTAGTACCATCCATACATAGTCTTCTAGGTAGTGGTATAGCCAGACTAGGCAGTGGTACTACCTAGTGTCATTGTTGCAAGTGGTGGTACCACCCAGCACAGGCGGTGGTATCGCTAGGACCCGAAAAACCTGAGATGAGATCTTTTTAGGCTCTAAGTTTAAATCTACTCGAGGCCTATAAATACCTCTCTCATCCTTAGTTAACTTATACATAACTAAGAGCAAAAAGAAAATAAAATGCTGTTGTAATCTTGTGTGAACTTCTCTCAAATTCCAAGTATTAGTTTTGTTTAAGAGAAGAGTGAAGGGGGTTGTAAAGGTTCTCTTCTAAACCTATTAAAAGGATAATCGAGTTATAAGAGTAGTTTATCTTTGCCCATTGAAGGAAGATCATTAATGGATGCTGGTGACCTCGATGGAAGAGGAATCGGTGGAGTGGATGTAGGTCATGACGACTGAACCACTATTTGTGTAATTTACCTTTACTGCAAACTGAATCTTTACTTGCCTATTGCTTTCACTACATATACGAATGAGATTTCAAGTTATCTTTTCGATCTAGTTTTCAACGAACGAAGAGAATTTTTGAAACCGACGATTTTATCCATTGCACTAATTCACCCCTCCTCTTAGTGTCGACTCATTCCTAACGATGACGAACATATCTTTGGAAAATTAGATATTTTATTTTTAATGTTCTTCCGCTGCACATGTGATGTCGCCCCCAGATTTCCCAATAGGTATGTCATTTCCCATTGAAAAAAGATAATTAGTGGACACCGGTGACCTCACGGAGGAGGAATCGAAAGTAGATGTAGGTCACAATGACTAAAAAACTATAAATTCCATTGTGCTCATTTCCATTCTGCTTTTCAATATTGCCATTACTTTCTAAGTTAATTTCTATTTCATTTTGTTGAATCTCGGATTTTGATGATGAAGTCAATTATCATTTGTTATCTAATCCATATGTTGAGATAAGTGTATAGGATTAACTACGATGGAAGTAAGACATGCAGCATGAGTTACACTGGAGTCGAGACCATGATAACATTGGGGATTCGAGAGTTCGATGGAAGTCCGAACGGTCATCGGAGGTTCTACGGAAACAAATCCGAGAAGTCTAGGAGCTTGCCAAAGAAGCTCGTCGGAACTCGCCAAGTGGATCGTTGCAAGTCCAGGAGTTTGTCGGAAGTTTGCCGGAGCATCGTCTAGGGTTCGTTGGATGTTCGCCAGAAGTTCACCGGAAGAAGCGATTGATGCACCAGAGCAAGTTGTAGTATTAATGTCTTAAATATTGTAGTTAGCATGTAGATTAAGTTAGGAATGGGAGGTGATCTCATTAACTTAATTTGGGGGCAATTGGGCCCTTGATAGACCCAAATTGGGCCGAATGGATCAGCCCATTCGGACCCAGAATTCCTAGCTAGTAGTGGCACCGCTTGGGAGCTCAGTCTCCCAAGAATGTTGGGTGGTGGTACTGCCCCTGTCAGGCAGTGGTACTGCCCTTGTCAGGCGGTGATACCGTCTGAGCTCGGTCTCCGAGTGAAGCTGAGCGATGGTACCGCCCCTATCAGGCGGTGGTCTCGCTTGAGCTCAGTCTCCAAGCAATGCCAGGCGGTAGTACCACCCAGTTATGGTGGTAGTATCGCCAAGACCCCGGAAATCCGGGAGATGACATTTTTTAGCTCCAAATTCGAACCAGTTGGAGCCTATATAAACCTCATCATTTCCTGTATGAAAGGACACCGAAATCTTGATCTTATTCTAAGAATTTGAGAGTCAAAAGTATTCTAAAAGGCCAAAAGTTCTTCTCCCTCTTTTCATCTAAGTTTTAATCATTCAAGAGAGGAGTGAAAATCTGTAAGGGTTGTCTCCTAAGCCCGTCAAAAGGAGTAAAGTTGTAAAAGGGTGGTTAGCTTTCACCTATTGAAGGTGGATGTAGGTCAAGATTGACCGAACCACTCTAAATCTCGGTTTGCATTTATATTCTGCTCTCTATCTTAATTGCAAACTGCCTCCATTGCTTTTCTTCAACTGTACTTCACTTAATCTTAAGTTGAAGATCTTTTCGAAATGGTTTTTCATCGAAAGTGTTTTTATTGTACGAATGTTGTTTTAAATCGACGAAAGTTTTCCACTGCACTAATTCACCCTCTCCCCCCCCCCCCCCCCTCTTAGTGCTCTTGATTCTAACAATTGGTATCAGAGCAGGGTTAACTCTCAATCGGATTAAAACCCAAGAAAGATGGAATACGCCAGAAACCAAGAGGGCCACTCTATTACACGTCTGCCCATGTTCAATGGGATGGACGACACCTATTGGAAGACCCGAATGAGGATTTTTCTTATTTTTATGGATTTTAAACTTTGGAATATTGTTGAAAATGAATTTTCAAAGTCTTCTCTTCCAATGATCAATTAGAATGAATTGGAGAAGAAGACTTTCGCTCTTAATGTAAAGGCTATAAATGTCTTATTTTGTGCACTTGATAAAAACGAGTTCAATTGTGTTTCGGTTTGTGAAACTGCATTTGATATTTGACACATACTCAAAGTGACTCACGAAGGCACGAATAGAGTGAAAGAGTCAAAAATTAATTTTTTAATATATTATTTTAAACTTTTTCGAATGAAACTGAGCGAGACCATAGGCGACATGTACACCTATTTCACGGATGTCGTCAATGGTCTAAAAAGACTCAGTAAAAGTTTTTTAGATTTTGAGCTTGTGAATAAGATTCTAGTATCCCTTCCAAAGAGTTGGGACCCTAAAGTCATTACTATTCAAGAGGCTAAAGATTTAAATAACTTCCCTCTTGAAGAATTAATCGGATCATTAATGATCTATGAAATGACTTGCAAAGCTCATGAAGAGCAAGAAGACATCATTCCAAAGAATAGGAAGGATATGGCACTTAGAACTTTAGAAGACCACTTGAGTGATGAGGACTATGACAATGATTTGGCACTTCTAACAAAGAAATTTTAAAAATTCATTAAAAGAAATAAGTTATTTGCTACGAATGTAAGAAGCCGGGACACTACAAAAGTGATTGTCCCCAAGCCAAGAAGAGAACACCAAAGAAGAAGGCGCTCAAAGCAATGTGGGATGACTCAAGCGCGTCCGAAGAAGAGGAGCCCAACACCGAGCAAGTTGCTCACTACGCCCTAATGGCCATTGGAGAGGAGGTAACAAATTTAACTGATGCAGTTTTATCATTTGATGAATTATTAAATGCTTTCCATGACTTATTTAATGAATGCAAAATAATTAGTAGAAAATATAAATTGTTAAAAAAGGAGCATGATAGTCTTATTAGTAATTTCGATAAATTAAAAACTGAATATCATAATAGTTTAGCTCCATGTATAAAATGCCATAGTCTAGAAACTCTCCAAAAGAACTTGCTACTTAAGAACACCATGAAGAAATTCAAGGTTGATAGCAAGTCTTTGAATATGATCATTACAAATATGGGTCACGTTCCTAAAAGAAGTGGAATTGGATTTGTGAGTAGTCCTCACCAAAATCTAACTACCTTCATTAAAGGCCCTATCTTATATGTTCGGCACCAAAGCAAATGCAACTTTTGTTGCAAACATGGACATAGAACTTATCATTGTCCATTCAAGGAAGTTAGTTCGAATAAACTGATTTGGGTTCTTAAAGGAACCATGATAAATTCTATGCAACATGATAAACAATTTAGATCAGTTTTTGAGACACCCAAAAGTGAATGGGTACCTAAAAATTATCCTTTCTTATAGAAACATATACCATCACAAGCTAGGAGCAAGAGATG
This sequence comes from Musa acuminata AAA Group, assembly GCF_036884655.1. NCBI lineage: Eukaryota > Viridiplantae > Streptophyta > Magnoliopsida > Zingiberales > Musaceae > Musa > Musa acuminata. Next base: position 16,688,401 of record NC_088335.1, on the reverse strand, counting down.
GTACCTCGATAGTGGATGCTCAAGGTATATGATTGGAGATTCATCTCAATTCTCTAAGTTCACTAGCATAGATGAAGGCTATGTCATATTCGGAGACAATAACAAGGGTAAAATCATTGGCAAAGGAATCATAGGTAACAAATTCAACTTCTTTATTGAAGATGTTTTGTTAGTTGATGGTTTAAAACATAACCTCTTGAGCATTAGTCAACTATGTGATAAAGGATATATTGTCAAATTCGAATCTAATGCTTGCATCAATGAAAAACCACATAGAAACACATCTATGATTGTATTAAAACAAAATAACGTATACACCATTGACATCATTGATCTTTGTAATGAAATGTGTTTCTTGGTTTTGAATGAGGATGTGTTAGAACCCTTGCAGATTCTAAACTTGGGGTTGATCTCTTTAGGGGATCGGCCTCCTTGGAACTCTATAGGGGTTCCTCCCTCCAAGTTGCTGCTCAAAGGCTGCAGAAAAGATTCATCTATTGCTTAAGAAAAGAGAAGGAATACATGGCTATTTATAGGGCTTCTAAACCCTAACTCCTAATAGGACTCCTACTTAAGACTCTTACTTCTAACCAACTCCTAATAGGACTCCTACTCAAGACTCCTATTCCCTTACAACTCCTAATTCTTCTCTAAGAAAAAACCTCCTACATGAATGCCCCTCACAATTAGGACTCTCCTAGCTAGAGTCCTAACAGAATGTCCCTCTCAATTAGGACTCTCCTAGCTAGAGTCCTAACATTTTTACATGAATGTCCCTCTCAATTAGGACTCTCCAAGCTAGAGTCCTAACAGACCCGCCCTCTTCAAATCAGCCTTGTCCTCGAGGCTGATGATTCATGAATTCTGAAAATTTGATCTTCAAGTCGTCATAGTTCTCCCAAGTGGCATCTTCTTTTGGTAGGTTCGCCCACTGTATTAGCACTTCATTAGTGGGTCATCGTCGTCGAGTCACGATCCGTCGATCAATAATGGCACTTGGCTGGGTCTGGAGTTCTCTTTGGGTAGTCATATTTGGTGGGTGGCTTTGGGCTGTCTCCAATGTTTAAAACTTCCGGTTGGCTGTTGGTTTGTGGGTGATATGTCGTACTCTTTTTCAATTTAGTACCCTGCATATAGAATAACTTTGTCTAAAATCTGCTATTGAAGATGCAAGTAGAATTTGTCATAAGCACAATGCGTCCCTTATAGTGTAATTCTTTTGAGTCCCAATTGTAATGAGCCATGGGGCTTGGTGCTTCCTCCAATTTTTTTATAATCTTACTAGTATCTGAATCTTCCTGCCATTCCATCTTAATATCCTCAAGGAAGTCGCTGGTCGGAAATGAAACGGTCGAAACTTCAACTTGCTCGGGTAGCTGCGAAAGCACATCTGCAAGAACATTCTCTTTCCCCTTTTTGTAAGTTATTTCAAAATCAAATCCAAGAAGTTTTGTTACCCATTTTTGCTGCTCGGGGGAAGATATCTTCTGCTCCAAGAGATATTTTAGGCTTTTATGGTCGGTCTTGATTTGAAAGTATCGCCTAATCAAGTACAATCTCCACCTCGTTGCTGCGCGCACAATGGCGAGCATCTCCTTATCATATGTTGACATATTTTGATCGGAGGGAGATAATGCCTTGCTAGTGTATGCGAGTGGTCGACCATCTTGCATGAGAATGGCTCCAATTCTGACTCCAGATGTGTCGGCCTCAATAATGAAGGGTCGGTTGAAATCTGGTAGTGTTAGCACTGGCGTCGTCGTCATGGCTGCCTTAAGTTTGTCGAAGGTAGCGAAGGCTCTGTCCAACCATTGGAAGACATCTTTTTCTAGTAAGGAAGTAAGTGGTGCACTGATCTTTCCATAGTTTTTCACGAACTTGCGGTAGTAGCCTGTTAAACCCAGAAAGCCATGTAGCAATTTTATGTTTCTCGAGGTCGGCCAGTTTTGCATTGCTCCAATTTTAAAGGGGTCCACTGCCACACCTTCCTCTGATATGATATGCCTAAGATATTCCACCTTTTGTTGAAGAAAGCAAAAATTCGTGGTTGTTGTGTGTTCAAAAGGTGGTTTTCCGTATGTCTTCTTCGAATGCTCGTATTTGATGATACCCGAATCAAAGGTCCAGCTTTGTAAAGATTTGTGCTCCCTTTCATCTAGCAATTCATCTACTATTGGAATAAAGTATTTGTCCTTGATGATTATGCCATTGAGAGCTCGGTAATCAACACATATTCGCCTTGTTCCGTCCTTCTTGTGTACAAGTAGCACCGGCGAAGAGTAGAGGTTGCAACTTGGCCGAATAACTCCTGTTTCGAGCATCTCTTTTATAATCCTTTCTATTTCATCCTTCTGGAGATGTGGATACTGATATGGCTGAGCATTTGCTGAAGATTTGCCTGGAAGAATCATTATACAATGATCATGCCGACAGGTAAGAGGTAGGTTGCGCGGTTCGTCAAATATATTTGAAAATTCAGCAAGCAAAGGAAGTAGATTTGGATCTTCAAATTCTGTTGGCTCTCCCTTAGTTTGCTGCTCAAGTTGTACCAAAAAGCCGCTGCATGCTTTATGTAAAACATTCTCCATTTGTTGTCTGCAAATCGTTGTTATGTCGCCCCCACGTTTCCCGTGCAATGTCACCTGTTTCTCCTTACTGTAAAATTTCATAATTAGTTTCATAAAATTCCAAGAAATATCACCTAATGTCGTCAATCATTTAATTCTGAGCATGGCCTCATGATTGTTAAGAGGGAGAAGGAAGAAATCTGCAATTATCTCTTGGTCCTACAGCAATAGTTTCTCCTGCAAGCGCCTATGATCACAATTCAAAATTCGTCCGTCGGTGACCTTAACATCAAACCTGCAGCGATTCTCGATAGGTAATGATATCCAAACAGCAAGCTTACTAGTTAGGAAGTTAGTAGTACTGCCCATGTCGATGAGAACAGTGATTGGTTGTTGTTTGAGAAGGCCTCCAATTTTCATCGTTTGCGGGTTTGAGTAGCTAGCTAGTGTATGTACCGTAACTTCGGTCGGTTGTGGCTCTTCTTCTGCATCTTCTTCTTCATGTTCAAGGCTCTCTTTTGGATGTTCAATGACCTCTTCTTCTATCAGTTCAATCATAAGAAGTCCCCCTTTACTACAGTGATGCTCACGGCTCCACGGCTCGTCACAATGCCAACATAACCCCTTCGCATATCGCTCCCGAAGCTCTTCTCTTGTTAACCTCTTTAGTGTAGGGACTTGGTCGACAGTAGGGGGGGCTAAGGGCTTCAATATTACTGGTTGAAGAGAGACCCTAGTCCTCCGAGCTTCATGGTTCAATTGCTCCTCTTGATGTCGTGCGAAAGAGATGGCTGTCATAAGTGCTAGTCATAGGTGCCCAACAAGCCAATCACGTGAGTGATGGCACGTGTGACTTGATAAAGAATCTTTTTGCTTATTATATTTTTGGCGTATATCACTTTATAACTATTGCATAAATGCATATGTATTGTGATGTCCTTGGATTTGTGCAATGGGAATCGGATCGTGATGAGATCACGATAATGAGATCGATTCACCTTTAAACACATATCCTAAATAATCCCGGTCATAGGTTACTCGAGAGGGACATCGTGATAACCGGATAGACTGGTGTGCTGTATACCCGTCCATATGATGGATGCAGCTGGTCTCATAGCTGCTCGTGTAGGGACACTAGGGATACAGTACAGGTGCTCATTGGAGAATGAGTTCACTGATTGATCCGCTTACGGAATGCTGGATGGTTGATGATGCCTTATTGTCAGACAATGATTCCGTAGTCCTAGTGGTGTATCTGGTCCTTAGACTTGAGACACCAAGGATGTCCTGTATGAGTGCTCCACTCTTTGATACCAGACTTATAGGTTTGGCTGTTCCCAGATCTAGTACAGCTGGTCATTGGGAGTGGTAGTCGACCTTACGAGGGCTATTGAGTGTCGATAGAGGATCATCCACTCTCGGTATCATGAGAGGAATATCCCATGTGTTCTTGCTCAGACAAATCCCTGGCCAGGGTCATTCGGGTTGAGAGAGAAAGAGTTCTCCGGGAGAATCCGATTAGAGCGAGACTCGAGTAGAAACCGTATGGGTCTGACAGCACCATGCTCGATATACGGTCTCTAGGATATTAGATGGATGAGGGACTATAGGTACATGGTAACTGAGGACAAACAGGTCCAATGGATTGGATTCCCCTGTATCGTCTGGGGACTACGGCGTAGTGGCCTAGTACTTCCGTAGTCGATGAGTCGAGTGAATTATTACAGAGATAATAATTCACTTAGTTAGAAGGAGTTCTGACAGGTATGACTCACGGCCAGCTCGATATTGGGCCTAGAGGGTCACACACATATGGTAGGCATTGCGATGAGTAGAGGTTCGGATATGAGATATCCGACGGAGCCCTTGTCTTATTGGATGCAGATCCAATACCCACTAGGGAAAGGACCCATTAGGGTTTTGACACGGGATCTCTATAAATAGGAGGGATTCACAGCCTCATAGGCTAGAGTCTTTGCTTGCCCTTCCTATTCTCCTCTCCCTCTCCACCTCAGAGAAGGCCTGGAGTTTTGAGGAGCATCGTCGCAACCCTGCTGTGTGGATCACCGCTAGAGAGGAGGACGCTTGACCTCCTTCACCCTCTCCTAAGGATCTGCAAGGAAATAGGGACATACGATATCCCTAGGTAACACAATCTCTATACGCAGTTTTGTGTTTTGCGGATTTTTGCGCACCAATCTTCGCACGACGACGAACATCTTTTTGGGAATCGGGGATTTTGTTTTCTTGTTCTTCCGCTGCGCATATGATGTCGCCCCCTATGATTTCCCAACAGTGGTATCAGAGCCAGGTTGTTCGTGCGAATGATTGGTTTTGAACTGCGTGTATTGTGTTTAGGAAGAATTTTGACGTCAAAATCGTTGACGCAAAAGCAAGGAAGGGCAACAACAGTTGCTGCCCTCGATCTGCATGCCTGCAGCCACCTGCAGCGGCAGCCGCAGCCGCAGCCAGGCAGCACAGCGCCGGCGCATGCGCAAGCGCTGTGCCTGCAGCAGCCGGCCGGCGGCCTGCTTGCAGCAGGCTTGCTGCCGGCGGGGCTGGCAACCCACGGGCAGAGGCGCCGCAGGGCAGCGGCGCCTACCGCCGAAAGGAAGCGGCGCCTGCCGCCGCAGGGCAGCGACGCGCGACGCCTGCCGCCGCAGGGCAGCGACGCGCGACGCCTGCCGCCGCAGGGCAGCGACGCGCGACGCCTGCCGCCGCTGCTCCCGCGGGCGAAACCCCCCCCACAGGGGCGGCCGCCCGGCGGGACAGCACCGCCTGCGGAGGCAGCGGCGCCCGAAGAGGGCGCCCACCCGCAGCGGCATCGCCGCCAGCGGGCGTGCCGCCTGCAGGCGAGGGCAGTGCCCTCGCCCCGCCGCACAGGCCGCCGCCGGCAGGGTGGCGGCGGCGGCAGCAACGAAAAGGGGAAAGGGTATTAGGGTTTTCTGCGCAAAAGACAGTTTTGCCCCTCGGAATTTGAGAAATTCCAGTTTCTGTCTTTTGTCCAAATTACGAAAATACCCTTAGGAATTGAGAAATTCCTTATATATCCTTGATTTCAGAAAATATTAATTAATTAAAAGGTTTAGTTGATTATTATTTTTATTATTATCTAGTAGTCCTACATGATGATGATTATTTATACATGTGATGTATGATGAGTGGACGGATGATCATTGACCGTGTGATGTGTGTACTTGTGATTATTATTATTGAGGTCTGCGAACCTCCATTATATTTCTCGTTTATTGTCGGGCCTGCGTGCCTATGATTAAGTTGTAATCACATGAGGAGGCGCAGCGGGAGCGTGGAAGCCATAGCGGGACCCACGAGACGGACGATCGTGATGCATGGAGATGCATCAAGATGTCGACGGAACCGACGAGGACGAGATGGACGATCACAAGGCATGGAGATGCACCGTTGCACACATAGATCTTGATGTGAGTGATTATGCCTACTGGCTCGGGCCTAATCATATTAGGTTGTGGTCCATGATCATCTGGTGTGATTGCTTATACACATACTAGATATGTATATATATTTGCATGCGATGTAGATATATATTAAATATGTATATGTGTGACATGTCATATTAGGAGACCAAATCATAGAAACATCTCTCGATAATATTAAGTCGGTAAACGTGAGGCAATTAGATTGACCCACGTGGCCTTCCATCGTTATGAGTAGGAACCGAATCCTGGTGTAGGTTGAGTTGGTCGAGTCCCTCGAGACTCACCTATATCGCGATTCGCTATCTTGCTTACGACATAGAGATGTCACCGGTGACCTGAGGGCATGATATGCTTGGTCGAGTCCCTCGAGGGTATATCATCAAATCAGACTCATCTTGTAACGAAGGTGTTGACTTAACCGAGCATCATGGTTGGTCGAGTCCCTCGAGGCCATGGTGATTCGGAGGCCGAATAGGACGGGAATCACAAGGAGTTGTGATCGGCAAGAGTTGTCTACCTTTTAGGCTTAGTGTGATTGGTCGAGTCCCTCGAGGTTACACTAAGACGCTGATTGGATCCTGATCCCCACTAGAAGTCTGCCGGAGACTTCCGTTTCACGTGCTGAGGGTGTCGCGTGACTCGTTAGTAAAATAGTGGGAGCATATTAAGATAGAAGTCCATATCTTGATAGTTTATTTCTTGCAAAATCTGCATGTTATTCATTTTTGCTACATCTTTATTTTCAGAAAATGTCGCTTTCAAATCCCTTACGTGGCATACTTGATGTCAACCGCCTCACTGGTCCAAATTATACGGATTGGCTCCGTAACTTGAGAATTGTTCTCACAGCGGAGAAAATCATGTACATCCTTGATACAGTGATGCCTACGCCCGAAGAAGGGGCAAGCGAGGATGAGATCGCTCGCTACGTGAAGTACATTGATGACTCCACTCTTGCTCAGTGCTATATGTTGGGCTCTATGACTCCAGAGTTACAAAGACAACATGAAAAGATGGATGCCAGATCCATTCTCCTACATGTCCGTAAATTGTTTGAGGAACAGGGAAGGACTCAACGATATGAGATATCCAAGAGCCTTTTCCGCGCTAGGATGACTGAGGGGACACCGGTTCAGAACCATGTCCTAAAGATGATTGAGTGGATAGAGAAACTCACAGGTCTAGGAATGGTCCTAGAGGATAACTTGTGTGTGGACATTGTGCTTCAGTCCCTACCAGATTCCTTTTCACAGTTCATAATGAACTTTAATATGAATAAGCTTGAGGTGACTCTCCCAGAGCTCCTCAATATGTTGAGGGAGGCAGAGAGTACTATTAAGAAAGAGAAGCCAGTTCTCTACACTGGTGAGACCAGAAAGAAAAGGAAAGCAGAAAGGTCCCTTAAGAAGGGAAAGGGCAAGGGCAAACAAGGTAAAGCAAAGGTTGCTAAGAAAGACCCAACAAAGGACAAAGGCCAGTGCTTCCACTGTGGTAAAGATGGGCACTGGAAGAGAAACTGCAAAGAGTACCTTGCAGAAAGGGCGAAACAAAAGCTTGATGAAGCTTCAGGTACATTCATGATCAGTCTCCATTTGTCAGACTCTTATGATAACACATGGGTATTAGATACCGGTAGTGCTTATCATATATGTAATTCGTTGCAGGTTCTGGCAAGGCCTAGGAGACTAGAGAGAGGCGAGATGGACCTCAAGATGGGTAATGGAGCAAAAGTTACTGTATTAGTTGTTGGCGAGGTCGCCTTACATCTGCCTAGTGGAGCTTTTATTGCATTAGATGCATGTTATTTTGTTCCTTCTATTATCAAAAACATTATCTCCATTTCATGTTTAACAGTTAGTGGATATAAATTTGTTTTTGAGAACAATGGTTGTTCGATATTATTAGATGATAAGATCATCACGAAAGGAACATTGCATAATGATTTATTTATGTTAGACACCACTCCACATATCATGAATATAAATGTGTCCAAAAGGAAACGAGATGAGTTGAACAGTGCATACCTGTGGCATTGTAGGCTAGGTCACATCCATGAAAGAAGGATTCAAAAGTTGCTAAATGATGGATATCTAGATCCATTCGACTATGTGTCATATGCAACTTGTGAGCCTTGCATTCGTGGAAAACTGACCAACTCTCCATTTAGTGGAACTGGAGAGAGAGCCACTGAGTTGTTGGAACTCATACATAGTGATGTATGTGGACCCATGTCAACTCATGCCATTGGAGGTTACTCCTACTTCATTACATTTACTGATGATTTCTCAAGGTATGGATATGTGTACTTAATGAAGTACAAGTCCGAGGCCTTTGAGAAATTCAGAGAGTATAAGAATGAGGTGGAGAACCAGACTGGAAAGAGTATCAAAACTCTTCGATCAGATCGAGGAGGTGAGTACTTAAGTACAGAGTTTACTCACTTCCTCAAGGACCATGGGATATTATCCCAATGGACACCTCCTTATACACCTCAGCTCAATGGTGTCTCTGAAAGGAGAAATCGTACATTATTAGATATGGTACGGTCCATGATGAGTTTCGCTGACCTACCCATCTCATTCTGGGGATATGCCCTAGAAACCGCAGCTTACCTTCTAAACAGAGTTCCAACTAAGTCGGTGGTGTCTACACCATATGAGATATGGAAAGGGAAGAAGCCTGATCTTAAGGTTGTTAAGATTTGGGGCTACCCAGCCCACGTTAAAAGACACAACCCCGATAAGTTAGAATCAAGGACAGGGCGATGTAAATTTGTGGGATACCCCAAGGAAACTTGTGGGTATTACTTCTATCATCTCGAGGACCAAAAGGTCTTTGTAGCTAAGAGAGCAGTGTTCCTTGAGAAGGAACACATTCTTGACGGAGACAGTGGGAGAATGATAGAATTGAGCGAGGTTGGAGAACCAAGCTCAAGCACCACTCTACAGCCCGAGTCTGTTCAGGTATCTAATACACAAGTTTCAACTTTACGCAGGTCTGATAGAGTATCCCATCCTCCTGAGAGATATGTGGGACATATTAGAGCAGAGGATGTAGAGGATATTGATCCTCAGACCTACGAGGAGGCTATTATGAGTATAGACTCCGGGAAGTGGAAAGAAGCCATGAATTCTGAGATGGATTCTATGTACTCCAATAAGGTTTGGAACCTAGTTGATGCACCCGAAGGTATTGTACCCATCGGTTGCAAGTGGATCTTTAAGAAAAAGATCGGAGTAGATGGAAAGGTAGAGACCTATAAAGCAAGGCTAGTGGCTAAAGGGTATCGTCAAAGGCAAGGTGTTGACTACGACGAAACCTTCTCACCCGTAGCAATGCTAAAATCCATCAGAATTCTATTGGCTATTGCAACACACTATGATTATGAGATCTGGCAGATGGATGTGAAAACCGTATTCCTCAACGGGAACCTCGAGGAGGAGGTGTATATGATGCAACCTGAGGGATTCGTGTCCAAGAACTGCCCAGATAAGGTGTGTAGGTTGCTTAGATCTATTTATGGACTAAAGCAAGCTTCCCGAAGTTGGAACATAAGATTTGATGAGGCAATCAGATCTTATGACTTCGTTAAGAACGAAGATGAGCCTTGTGTATACAGGAAGGTAAGTGGGAGCGCTATCACCTTTTTGGTGTTATATGTGGATGACATCCTCATCATTGGGAATGATGTAGGAATGCTATCCACAGTAAAGACTTGGTTATCTAGACACTTCTCCATAAAGGACTTAGGGGAAGCATCCTATATCTTGGGGATTAGAATCTATAGAGATAGATCCAAGAGGATGCTTGGCTTGTCCCAGTCCAGGTACATAGAAATCATTGTCAAAATGTTTGGCATTGAAAATTCTAAGAAAGGGCGAACATGGATATGATACCTTATGCCTTAGCAATATGGTATATCATGTATGCCATGCTATGTACTAGGCCTGATATAGCGCATGCTCTGAGTGTCACGAGCAGGTATCAGGCGGATCCAGGCTTGGAGCACTGGAAAGCAGTAAAGTGTATCCTTAAGTACTTGAGAAGGACTAAGGATCTTTTACTAGTATATGGAGGTAATAGCCTTAAGGTTGAAGGCTACACTGACTCAAGTTTTCAGTCTGATGTCGATGATAGCAAGTCGAATTCAGGGTATGTGTACACCTTGAATGGAGGAGCAGTGTGCTGGAAGAGTTCCAAGCAAGATACCACTGCTAACTCGACCACAGAGGCGGAGTACATTGCTGCATTAGATGCAGCAAAGGAGGGAGTCTGGATGAAGAAGTTCATCACAGATTTGGGAGTCGTGCCGAGTAACGAGGAGCCGACTTCCTTATATTGCAACAACTACGAGGCGATTACTCAAATAAGGGAACCCGGGTCTCATCAGAAGTGTTCTGAGGAGGTTCCAACTTATCAGAGAGATCGTAACCCGAGGAGATGTAGTAGTGGAAAGAGTTCCATCCGAAGATAACATTGCAGATCCACTGACAAAGTCGTTATCTCAGATTGTCTTTGAGCGTCACAGGGGTCTGATGGGGATCAGACACATAGGTGATTGACTTTAGGTCAAGTGGGAGATTGCTAGTCATAGGTGCCCAACAAGCCAATCACGTGAGTGATGGCACATGTGACTTGATAAAGAATCTTTTTGCTTATTATATTTTTGGCGTATATCACTTTATAACTATTGCATAAATGCATATGTATTGTGATGTCCTTGGATTTGTGCAATGGGAATCGGATCGTGATGAGATCACGATAATGAGATCGATTCACCTTTAAACACATATCCTAAATAATCCCGGTCATAGGTTACTCGAGAGGGACATCGTGATAACCAGATAGACTGGTGTGCTGTATACCCGTCCATATGATGGATGCAGCTGGTCTCATAGCTGCTCGTGTAGGGACACTAGGGATACAGTACAGGTGCTCATTGGAGAATGAGTTCACTGATTGATCCGCTTACGGAATGCTGGATGGTTGATGATGCCTTATTGTCAGACAACGATTCCGTAGTCCTAGTGGTGTATCTGGTCCTTAGACTTGAGACACCAAGGATGTCCTGTATGAGTGCTCCACTCTTTGATACCAGACTTATAGGTTTGGCTGTTCCCAGATCTAGTACAGCTGGTCATTGGGAGTGGTAGTCGACCTTACGAGGGCTATTGAGTGTCGATAGAGGATCATCCACTCTCGGTATCATGAGAGGAATATCCCATGTGTTCTTGCTCAGACAAATCCCTGGCCAGGGTCATTCGGGTTGAGAGAGAAAGAGTTCTCCGGGAGAATCCGATTAGAGCGAGACTCGAGTAGAAACCGTATGGGTCTGACAGCACCATGCTCGATATACGGTCTCTGGGATATTAGATGGATGAGGGACTATAGGTACATGGTAACTGAGGACAAACAGGTCCAATGGATTGGATTCCCCTGTATCGTCTGGGGACTACGGCGTAGTGGCCTAGTACTTCCGTAGTCGATGAGTCGAGTGAATTATTACAGAGATAATAATTCACTTAGTTAGAAGGAGTTCTGACAGGTATGACTCACGGCCAGCTCGATATTGGGCCTAGAGGGTCACACACATATGGTAGGCATTGCGATGAGTAGAGGTTCGGATATGAGATATCCGACGGAGCCCTTGTCTTATTGGATGCAGATCCAATACCCACTAGGGAAAGGACCCATTAGGGTTTTGACACGGGATCTCTATAAATAGGAGGGATTCACAGCCTCATAGGCTAGAGTCTTTGCTTGCCCTTCCTATTCTCCTCTCCCTCTCCACCTCAGAGAAGGCCTGGAGTTTTGAGGAGCATCGTCGCAACCCTGCTGTGTGGATCACCGCTAGAGAGGAGGACGCTTGACCTCCTTCACCCTCTCCTAAGGATCTGCAAGGAAACAGGGACATACGATATCCCTAAGTAACACAATCTCTATACGCAGTTTTGTGTTTTGCGGATTTTTGCGCACCAATCTTCGCACGACGACGAACATCTTTTTGGGAATCGGGGATTTTGTTTTCTTGTTCTTCCGCTGCGCATATGATGTCGCCCCCTATGATTTCCCAACAATAAGCGTATACGGTTGTCGCGCTTTAACTTCTCCTCGGATCTCCGGCTTCAAGCCCTCAATGAAGGTCCACAATAGCTGTTTTTGAGACCAATCATGAGTTTGATTAGATAACCTTTCAAACCTGGTTTGGTACTCCTGAATGGTGGAGGTTTGTTGGATCTTTGCTAGTTGTTCGTCAATATTCTCATAATCGGTTGGTCTGAAGCGAATCAGCAGTCCTTCTTTGAATTGTCACCATGAAAGGACTCCATAAGTATGTTCAAACCAGTCAAACCACTGTATAGCATCCCCTTCAAGATGTATAGCTGCAATTTTTACCATAGATACATCCGCGGTTTTGTGGTACCGAAAATATCGCTCCGCGCGCGAGATCCAACCAATCGGGTCTCCTTCTTCCCATCTAGGGAAGTCCACTCTCATGTATGGATAGTTAGGGTTGGTCATAGAGCTTCCCCTCTCTTGGAAGTCATATCTTTGGGGTTGGTGTGATTGGGCAAAGCTCTCTCCTTGATGTGATTTCTTCGGGCTTAGTGGTCGGCCCAATCTGAGTTCGGTAAAGAGCATCCGAATCTTATCCTCCATTCGCGCCTCTAAGGCTTCGAATTTAGCATTGATTACCTCCTTAGATGCCATAATATATGCCTCCAAATCTATGATGTTAAGATCTCTCTTTTGTTGTTAGGTTAAAGGCATGTATAGGTTGAGAGAAGTGATGGTCAAAAGGGTTGGTGGATTGGTGGATGTAGGCTACGATTTAGGCTTGTTTTGTGGCAGTTTTGGGTGCAATTTGAGGGTGTAGTTTAGTAGAGTTTTAGAGCTGTGGTTGAAAGTTTTGGATCTATGGTAGATGGTAGCAAAGGTTTGACAGAAATCCGTGGAAGTTGCAGCAAGTATGTGCTGTCTTGTAAGAGTAGAATTGTCGTCGAAGAAACAACGGTTTCTCGATGTAATTTCCACCAAAAACTTGAGAGAATTGAGGAGGGAATTGATAGCAAAATCACAGTTTATATGACAGCAAGGATATCTAATTTAATCAAGAAAATTTTGGCAGTATAACAGCAAGCAAATTGGTGCAAGTTGCAATTGCAGAATTATCGTCGAAAAATTTCAGCGGGTTACGATGAAAATTTGCAGCAACATAAAATCATTTTTAGAGATGAATTTCTTAATAGATCAATCTTAGATGGAAGTCAATATGATCTATGAAGTGTATAAGAAATTTCATTCAAAAAAGATTGCAAATAGATGGGTTAAGGCAACGATATGCAGCTGAAATTTTCTGCAGCATAGATTTTCAAGTGCAGCAGATTGGACATAAAAGATCAGTAGTTTATATTGAGAATTTTTCGATGAAACCAAAGGAAAATCTACTATTAGGAAGTGTCAAAGATGTCATAAAAATTTTGTAGAAATTTGGATAGAAAAAGCATAGTAGCAAGATCAAACAGATGGTGCTATGCGGCTTGAATTCTGCAATTCAAGTGCAGCAGATTGGACATAAAAGATCAGTAGTTTATATTGAGAATTTTTTGATGAAACCAAAGGAAAATCCACTGTTAAGAAGTGTCAAAGATGTTATAAAAATTTCGTAGAAATTTGGATAGAAAAAGCACAGTAGCAAGATCAAACAGATGGTGCTATGCGGCTGGAATTCTACAATGTATCTTTCGTCGTAGAGATGAAAACTTTGTGACGAAAAGTTTATGCAGCAATATAGGAACGATTTTTTTTTTTTTTTGGATTTTCGAATAAGGATAACTAAATTGCAGCAGCAGTAAGGTAGGAAACCAGAACCTGTTGCAATTCACGGGGAGATCAAAGGATGATCCGTGGTGGTGGAGATGATGACGGAATTCGGTGACGATCTTTTAAGCAATTGTGGGAATTGCTTTGGATGGTTATAGAGGGTTGATGGATGGCTATGGAAGGGCAGCGAGACACCAAGAATGCTGCTCTGATACCAGGTGTTAGAACCCTTGCGAATTCTAAACTTGGGGTTGATCTCTTTAGGGGATCGGCCTCCTTGGAACTCTATAGGGGTTCCTCCCTCCAAGTTGCTGCTCAAAGGCTGCAGAAAAAATTCATCTATTGCTTAAGAAAAGAGAAGGAATATATGGCTATTTATAGGGCTTCTAAACCCTAACTCCTAATAGGACTCCTACTTAAGACTCTTACTTCTAACCAACTCCTAATATGACTCCTACTCAAGACTCCTATTCCCTTACAACTCCTAATTCTTCTCTAAGAAAAAACCTCCTACATGAATGCCCCTCACAATTAGGACTCTCCTAGCTAGAGTCCTAACAGAATGTCCCTCTCAATTAGGACTCTCCTAGCTAGAGTCCTAACATTTTTACATGAATGTCCCTCTCAATTAGGACTCTTCAAGCTAGAGTCCTAACAGGATACTTGGCTTTGGCATAGGAGATTAGGTCATGCTAGCATGAAACTAATCACTCAAATATCATCCAAAGAACTTATAAGAGGAGTTCCTCATATCAAGTTCATCAAAGATAATGTGTGTGATGCTTGTCAATTAGGAAAACAAATTAAGGGTAGTTTCAAATCTAAGAATCAAATAAGCACCTCTAGGCCCTTGCAATTGATCCATATGGACTTGTTCAGACCAATCTCTACATCAGGCCTAGGAGGTAGCAAATATGCCTTTGTTATTGTAGATGACTATAGTAGATACACATGGACTTATTTCTTGAAACACAAAAATGAATGCTTTAGATATTTCACCAAGTTTTGTAAACTTGTTCAAAATGAAAAGAGTTCTATGATTTCATCAATTAGAAGTGATCATGGTGGTGAATTTTAAAACCGTGATTTCCAAGAATTTTATGAATTTAATGGATACAATCACAGCTTCTCTACTCCAAGAAATCCTCAACAAAATGAAGTAGTATAAAGAAAAAATAGAAATTTATAAGAAATAGCGAGAACCATATTGAATGAACATAGCCTACCCAAATATTTTTGGGCCGAAGCCATAAACACTGCATGCTATATTTTGAAAAGAGTTCTAGTAAGATCCTTACTCACCAAAACTCCCTATGAGTTGTGGAACAATAAAAAACCTAATGTTTCATATTTTAAAGTTTTTGGGTGTAAGTGTTTTATCTTGAATGAAAAAGATGCCTTAGGAAAATTTGATGTTAAATCCGATGAAGGAATTTTTCTTGGTTATTCTTCGGTTTCTAAAGCTTTTCGTATCTTCAATAAAAGAACTTCAATTATAGAAGAATCCATTTATGTTGTTTTTAATGAGATTTTCGAAATCAAGAAAAATAATTTTGATGATGATGTTAATTTCGATTCTTTGAATTTAAATGAAACCCCTTCTTCAACTAGCAACTTAGATGCATCCACTTCTAAAACATCTTTACCTAAGGATTGGAAGTATGTAGATGCTCATCCTAAGGAGCTAATCCTAGGAGACATATCTAAGGGGGTTCAAACACATTTTTCTCTTAAAAATTTTTGTGCCAACGCCGCTTTTCTCTCCCAAATTGAAGCTAAATGTATTAACGAAGCCATGAAAGATGATTTATGGATTATCACAATGCAAGATGAGTTAAATCAATTTGAGAGAAATGAGGTATGGAAGCTTATTCCTAGACCAAATGACTATTTAGTTATTAGTACTAAATGAGTCTTTAGAAACAAGCAAGATGAATATGGTATAATGGTTAGAAACAAGGCTAAATTAGTGGCCAAAGGTTTCAACCAAGAAGAATGTATCGATTACGAAGAAACCTTCACTCTTGTGGCTCGATTAGAAGCCATAAGGATGCTCCTTGCCCATGCTAGTAATAACAATTTTAAGTTGCTTCAAATGGATGTTAAAAGTAATTTTCTTAATGTCTTTATTTATGAAGAAGTTTATGTTGAACAACCTCCCGGATTTAAAAATAATAGCCTCCCTGGTCATGTGTTTAAATTAACTAAAGCTCTCTATAGTTTAAAATAAGCCCCAAGGGCTTGGTATAAGAGACTTAGTTCTTTTCTTATTGAAAATAATTTCATAAAAGGCAAGGTCGATACTACTTTATTTATCAAGAATTTTAAAAATAATTTTCTCATTGTTCAGATTTATGTTGATGATATTATCTTCGGTTCTACGAATGAATCTCTATGTAAATCTTTTGCTAAAACTATAAATCTCGAATTTGAAATGAGTTTGATGGGAGAATTAGCCTTCTTGTTAGGCTTATAAATTAAGCTACTAAGCAATGACATCTTTATTAGTCAAACTAAATATGCTTTAGATTTGCTAAAAAGATTTAATATGGATAGCTCAAAAGCTATCAACACTCCTATGAGCACCTCCACTAAGTTAGAAGTTGATGAAAGTAGAGAAAGCTTCAATAAAAAACTTATAGGGGTATGATAGGAAGTTTACTTTACCTCACTGCAACTAGACCAGATATCATGTTCAGTGTAGGACTTTGTGCTAGGTTTCAATCGAACCCTAAGATATCTTATCTTAAAGCAATTAAAAGAATACTTAGATATCTTAAAGGTACCATAAATTTAGGATTATGGTATCCAAAAATCAAGAATTTTGAGTTAATTGCTTATGCTAATGCGGATTTTGTTGGGTGTAGACTTGATAGAAAAAGCACATCAGGAATATGTCAATTTTTGGGATATGCCCTTGTCTCCTGGTCATCTAAGAAACAAAACTCGATTACATTATCAACAATCGAAGCTGAGTATATTGCAACTAGTGCATGCTATGCATAAGTTGTATAGATAAAAAATACCTTAGAAGATTATAAAGTTTATCTTAAAAATATTTCCATTAAATGTGATAATACAAGTGCAATATGTTTAATAAAGAATCTCATTCAATACTCAAAAGCAAAACATATTGATATAAGACATCACTTTATATGAGATCATGTCACTAATTATGATGTACTTATGAGTTCATTGATACTAAACATCAACTAGCTGATATTTTTACAAAGCCTCTAAGTGAAGAACAATTTGATTTCATTAAAAGAGAATTAGGAATGTTGATGTGTCCAAATGCATGAACTCATTTTTTTGACTTTCTTAATTCATTCACTTAATTGCTATAATGAGAATTTTATACTATTACATGCCTTAATAACATGTTAGAAATTATGTGTTTTGGATACAAAAATTTCCATGATCATGAGTATATTTTATCTTCATGATTGTGTTTGAAAATCTATAGCAAAACCATGTCTGAATGCATGAAAGTGTTAAATTTCATTTTCAAATTTTCTTGATCCTAACATGATTTAGTATTTCTCTTCTGGACTTAATGTAGCTTTCATAAGCATATGTCATATCGAGTTTGTTTCATATCATTGACATATGGAATCAATTAACAAATGCATCTCTCATAAACTTATCGTGTGAAAAATATTTTTTCGAGAAATAGATTTGATGAAATAAATCCTTCTTATAAATTCCTTCTTGAAAAAGGAAGATCTTTTTTAACACTTGCAAGGATTTGATTCACATACATATATCGATCCTTACAAAAATAAAGCGTGATTTAATCTCTTATCAATTTTAACTTCATTCAAGTAAGCTCACAAATGGCTTTCCTCCTTCATGCAAAAAGAGAATGACTAATAAAAAGGAAAAAGTAATGAAAGCTATCTCTATGTCATGTTTTCCTTGAGATGTTTGTATAATTGGTATCCTATCACTCATTGTTGAAAAATGACATGAATCATTACCGCACTTATGCTTAAAGTTTACTTAAATAGTTCTCCTTTTTGTTGATGACAAAGGGGGAGAAATACATGGTAAATTGATGATAGAATTGCTATGAGTGTCATATTTGAATTATGTTAAGATATCAAATGCTTGCATCGAAATATATGATAAATTGGTGATAAAATTGCTATGATTGCCATATTTGCACTATGCCATATTTAAGATATCTAGAGCTTACATCGTAATTCTATAAATTGATATCTTATCATGTGATAAAATGCTATGATTGCTAAACACTTGAAATGTTTGTATTATATTAAGATATCAAGAACTTACATCACAATTTTACATATTGATATCTTACCATATGATGAATTGCTACGATTGCTATTTTTCACATTTGAAATATAAAACCTGAAAATGGATATCAAGCTTTGACATCATTTTCAGAGAGATACATCATGATAAGAATCATGATGGGAGTATTGATAAGGTTAAATGATCTTAACTTATCAATATGTCTCTTGAATTCAAAGGCTTTGAATTTAAGAATGACTTATCTCAAGTATGGCATATAGATAGGGGGAGTTAAGGTTAATTCTGTTATCAATTGATTGTCATCATGAAAAAGGGGGAGATTGTTGAATCTCGAATTTTGATGATGAAGTCAATTGTCATATGTTATCTAATTTATATGTTGAGATAAGTGTGCAGGATTAACTACGATGGAAGTAAGACATGTAGCAGGAGTTGCGCCGGAGTCAAGACCATGATCACGTTGGGGTTTCGAGAGTTCGGTAGAAGTCTGGATGGTCATCGGAGGTTCTACGGGAATAAATCCTAGAAGTCCAGGAGCTTGCCAAAGAAGCTTATTGGAACTCACCAAGTGGATCATCGCAAGTCCATGAGTTTGCCGGAAGTCCGCCGGAGCATCGCCGATGGTTCGTCGGATGTTCGCTGGAAGCTCGCCGGAAGAAGCGATTGATGCACTAGAGCAAGTTGTAGTATCAATGTCTTAAATATCATAGTTAGCATATAGATTAAGTTAGGAATGGGAGGTGATCCTATTAACTTAATATGGGGGCAATTGGGCCCTTGACAAACCCAAATTAGGCCAAATGGATTAGCCCATTCGGACCCAGAATTCCTAGCCGGTGGTGGCACCGCCTAGGAGCTCAGTCTCCCAGAAATACTGAGTGGTGGTATCGACCTGTCAGGTGGTGGTACCGCTTGAGCTCGGTCTCCGAGTAATGCCAAGCGGTAGTATCATCCAGTTATGGCGGTAGTACTGCCAGGACCCCGGAAATCTAGAAGATGACATTTTTTAGCTCCAAATTTGAACCAGTTGGGGCCTATATAAACCCCACCCTTTCCTATATGAAAGGGCATCGAAATCTTGATCTTATTCTGAGAATTTAAGAGCTCAAAAGTGTTGTAAAAGGCCAAAAGTTCTTCTCCCTCTTTTCATCTAAGTTTTGATCATTTAAGAGAGGAGTGAAAATCTGTAAGGGTTGTCTCCTAAGCCCATCAAAAGGAGTAAAGCTGTAAAAGGATGGTTGGCTTTTGTCTATTGAAGGAAGGCCTTTAATGGACGTCGGTGACCTCATCGGAGGAGGAAGCCAAAAGTGGATGTAAGTCAAGATTGACCGAACCACTCTAAATCTTAGTTTGCATTTACATTCTGCTCTCTATCTTAACTACAAACTAAGCTCAGTCTCCAAGCAATGCTAGGCGGTAGTACCACCCAGTTATGGTGGTAGTACCGCCAAGACCCCGAAAATCTGGGAGATGACATTTTTGAGCTCCAAATTTGAACCAATTGGGGCCTATATACACCTCACAATTTCCTGCATGAAAGGACACCAAAATCTTGATCTTATTCTAAGAATTTGAGAGCTCAAAAGTGTTCTAAAAGGCCAAAAGTTCTTCTCTCTCTTTTCATCTAAGTTTTAATCATTCAAGAGAGGAGTGAAAATCTGTAAGGGTTGTCTCCTAAGCCCATCAAAAGGAGTAAAGCTGTAAAAGGGTGGTTAGCCTTCACCTATTGAAGAAAAGCCTCTAGCGGACGTCGGTGACCTCATCAGAGGAGGAAGCCAAAAGTGGATGTAGGTCAAGATTGACCGAACCACTCTAAATCTCGGTTTGCATTTATATTCTGCTCTCTATCTTAATTGCAAACTGCCTCCATTGCTTTTCTTCAACTGTACTTCGCTTAATCTTAAGTTGAAGAACTTTTCGAAATGGTTTTTCATCGAAAGTGTTTTTATTGTACGAACGTTGTTTTAAATCGTTGAAAGTTTTCCGCTACACTAACGAAAGTGCTCTTGATCCTAACACATTTACTCTAAAGTCAAGCACTTTCCAAGATTAGTTTTCAATGAATGAATATTTTATAAAATCGATGACTTTTTCCGCTACACTAATTCACCACCCCCCCTCCCCCTCTTAGTGCCACTCTTGATCCTAACACTTATCACATTTGTAATTCATTGCAAGTTCTAGCAAGACCTAGGAGATTGGCGAGAGGTGAGATAGACCTCGAGATGGGCAATGGAGCAAAAGTTGCTGCAGTATCTATTGGCGAGATCACCCTACATCTGCATGGTAGAGCTATTATTGCATTGGATGCATGTTATTTTATTCCTTCTATTATCAAAAATATTATTTCCATTAGATGATGATATCATCATGAGAGGAATATTACATAATGGTTTGTTTATACTAGACACTACTCCACATATTATGAATGTAAGTGTGTATAAGAAAAATGAGATGAGGTGAATAGTGCATACATATGACATTGTAGGCTAGGTTATATCTAAGGGAATGATTCAAAAGTTACTAAAGGATGGATATCTAGATCTATTCGACTATGAGTCATATACAACTTACGAGCCTTGCCTTCGTGAAAAACTAATAAACTCTCCTTTTAGTAGAACTGGAGAGAGAGTCATTAAGCTGTTGGAACTCATACATAGTGATGTATGTAGACCTATGTCAACTTATGCCATAGGTGGTTTACTTTATTATTTTTATTGATGATTTTTTAAAGTATGGACATATGTACTTGATGAAGTCCAAGTCCGAGGCCTTTGAGAAATTCAGAGTATAAGAATGAAGTGGAGAACTAGATTGGAAAGAGTATCAAGACTCTTTGATCAGATCGAGGAGGTGAGTACTTGAGTATAGAGTTCATCCAATTCCTTAAGGACCATAGGATTCTATCCCAATGGACACCTCCTTACACCTCAACTCAATGGTATATCTAAAAGGAGGAATCAGATACTATTAGACATAGTGTGGTCTATGATGAGCTACTCCGACCTACCCATCTCATTCTAGGGATACGCTCTGGAGACCGTAGCTAACCTTCTGAACAAAGTTCCAACTAAGTCAGTAGTGTCTACACTATATGAGACATGGAAAGGGAAGAAGCCCGATCTCAAGATTGTTAAGATTTAGGGCTGTCCTACTCATATTAAAAGACACAACCCCGATAAGTTGGAATCGAGGACGGAGCGATACAAGTTCATGAGATACCCCATAGAAACTTGTGGGTATTATTTCTATCATCCCGAGGACCAAAAGGTCTTTGTAGCCAAAATAGCAGTGTTTCTTGAGAAGGAACACATTCTTGGTGGAAATAGTGGGAGTGTGACAGAGTTGAGTGAGGTTGGAGAACCTAGCTCAAGCATCACTCCACAGCCCGAGTCTGTTCAGGTACCTAGCACACAAGTTCCAACTTTATATAAGTCCGGCAGAGTATCACATTCTCCTGAGAGATATGTGGGACATATTAAAGGAGAGGATGTTGAGGACATTGATTCTTAGACCTACGAGGAGGCTATTACGAGTATAGACTTCGGGAAGTAGCAAGAAGCCATGAATTTTGAGATTGATTCCATGTACTCCAACAAGTTTTGTAACCTAGTTAATACACACAAGGGTATTATATTCATCGATTACAGGTGGATCTTCAAGAAAAAGATTGGAGTAGATGGAAAGGTAGAGATCTATAAAGCAAGGTTGGTGGCTAAGGGGTATCATCAAAGGCAAGGTGTTAACTATGATGAAACCTTCTCACCCGTAGCTATGCTAAAGTTCATATGAATACTATTGGCTATTATAGCACACTATGATTATGAGATCTAATAGATGGACGTGAAAACCGTGTTCCTCAATGGCAACCTCGAGGAAGAGGTGTATATGATACAGCCTAAGGGATTCATGTCTAAGGACTACCTAAATAAGGTATATAGGTTGCTTAGGTCCATTTATGGACTAAAGTAAGCTTCCAGAAATTGGAACATAAGATTTGAAGAGGCAACCAAATCTTATGACTTTGTTAAGAATGAAGATGAGTCTTGTGTGTACAAGAAGGTAAGTGGGAGCGTTATCACTTTCTTAGTATTATATATGGATGACATCTTGGTCATTGTGAGTGATGTAGAAATATTATCCATAGTAAAGGCTTGGTTATCTAAACACTTCTCCATGATGGACTTAGGGGAAGTATCCTATATCTTGGGGATTCGGATCTATAGAGATAAATCTAAAAGCATTCTTAGCTTGTCCCAGTCCAAGTACATAGACACTATTATCAAAAGGTTTGGCATGAAAATTCTGAGGCCTTATACCGATGAGACATAGGATATTGCTTTCTAGGAGTATATCCCTAAAGACTCTTGAAGAAATGACGAACATGAATAGAATACCCTATGCCTCAACGATAGGGTCTATCATGTATGGCATGCTATGTACCAAGCTTGATATAGTGCATACTCAGAGTGTCATGAGCATGTATCAAGCGGATCCATACTTGGAGCACTAGAAAGTAGTATGTATCCTTAAGTACTTGAGAAGGACTAAGGTTCTTTTATTAGTATATAGAGGTAGTAGCCTTATGATTGAAGCTACATGAAATTGAGTTTCTAGTCCGATGTTAATAATAGCAAGTCAAATTCAGGGTATGTGTACACCCTAAATGGAGGAACAGTATGCTTGAAGAGTTCCAAGCAAGATACTACTGTTGACTCGACCATAGAGGAGGAGTATATTGCTACAGCAGAGGCAACATAAGAGGAAGTCTGGATGAAGAAGTTCATCACAGATCTAGGAGTCATGCTAGGTAACGAGTAGTCGATTCCCTTATATTACGATAACAATGGGGTAATTGCTCAAATGAGAGAACTCGGGTCTCATCAAAAGTGTTCTGAGGAGGTTCCAACTTATTAGAGATATCGTGCCTAGAGGAGATGTAGAAGTGGAAAGAGCTCTATCCGAAGATTACATCACAGATCTACTAACAAAGTCATTGTCTTATATTGTCTTCGAGCGTCACTAGGGTCTGATAAAGATCAGATATAGAGGTGATTGGCTTTAGGTTAAGTGGGAGATTGCTAGTCATAGGTGCCCTATAAGCTAATCACGTGAGTGATGGCACATGTGACTTGACACGTAGTCTTTTTACTTATTATTATTATTTAGTATTTTATCACTTTATATTACCTATTGCATGAATATATTATGATGTCTATGGATCTGTGCAATGGGAATCGGATCGTAATAAGATAACGATAATGAGACCGATTTGCCTTTAAACACAAATCTTAAATAATCCCGATCATAAATTACTCGAGAGGGACATCGAGATAACCGAATAGACTAGTGTGCTATATACCTATCCATATGATAGATGCAACTGATCTCATAGCTGCTCATATAGGGACACTAGGGATATAGTGCAGGTGATCATTAGAGAATGAGTTCACTGATTAGTCCACTCAAGGAATGTTGGATAGTTGATGATGCCTTATTGTCAAACAACAATTTTATCATTATAGTGGTGTATATGGTCCTTAGACTTGAGACACAAAGCATGTCCTGTATGAGTACTCCATTCTTTGATATGGGATTTTTCAATCTTCTTTTCTTATTACTTATTCCTTAAATAATAGTTAAAATATTATAAGACTTTTTTACTTTAATTTTAATTCTTCCTAAATACATATACTAGTCATTTAAATTTTGTGTCGTAATAAATCTTAAATATGCCAAACTAAGAAAGAATAAAACTAAGAATAAATTTGATGAGAAAGGATTAATTCATGTTTGATGTTTTGAACTTTGTAGTTTTGTTAGCTATATTGAGGATATGATTTTAAAATATTAAGATCTTAATGACATTAAAAAAAAAGGGGATGGGGGTGTTAAATTGATTTTATAGCAATTTAATCATTTTAAGATCGAATCAAAAAATCAGTGCATTTCGAAAACTCGATTTATGAATATGAGTAAAGTTGCGAGTAAAGAAAATATTACCAAGTCATAAGCAAAAGACTAGTAAAGGGAGATAAATTACTTAATAGTTGTTTGGTCTTCTCGACGTACATTGACTCTCGATTTCTCTTCAATCGAGATATTAGCTTTCACTAACGATTTTACTTCCAATGGGTGAACCCTGACAACCTTCTTCTTTTCAAGGCTTAAGAGAAAATTTTAATACTAAGTTATTGTTATAAATTATTCAAATTAAAAAAAAAAATTCTTTTAAAAGATTTATTTGAAAAGGTGTTTTCTTTTATAGTTACTTTGGTAGTTATTTTTCAAAGGTTGTCTTTTAAGAAAATATCTATAAATAGATATTTGAGGGTAAATTATTAAGACATCTTTTTCATATTCTTCTTCTTTGCTCTCCAAGTTTGCTCTCCAAGTGATTGAATTAGATATTCTCTAATTCCTCTTTGAATATTTGTTATTGTTTGCTCAATACAGATCTTCTAAAGGCTTGCTATATCTATTAAAACTATTTACATCAAACCCATAGCAATCTTATTGAGAAGATGGTACAAATATCATTTTTAGGAAAGTGTTTATACACGTTTCAAGCCTAAATATCTTTCCTAAAGTATTCTTGATCTTGTGTTTATTATTTGTTTTCATAGTGTTTTTATCCTCTTCTTTGTTATATTTTCCCAACAATCTAAAAATGATATTTTGTGAGTTTATATAAATTCACTATGGAGGCCACAAATACCATCAAATTATTGAATTAAGATTTTGTTCGTTTGGATCGTTTTGATGGAACAAATTTGACCCGTTGGTAAGATAAAATGAAGTTCATGTTGACTGCTTTGAAGATCTTCTATATGCTTAATCCAAATCTTCAACCAATTCCTGATCCAACCGATGATGACACAGATGAAGTTAAGGCTGAACAAAAGAAGAGAATCGAAGATGAAGTCATGTGTAGAAGACACATTCTCAATGCTCTTTCGGATCGACTTTATGATCTTTATACGATGAAACAATCTGCAAAAGTAATTTGGAATGCTTTAGAATTCAAGTATCATGTCGAGGAGGAAGGTACAAAGAAATTTTTGATTTCTAAATATTTTGATTACAAGTTTATGGATGACAAGTCAATCTTGGCACAAGTGCATGAGTTGCAGGTCATTGTTAATCAATTGAAGGTTGAAAAAATCGAGCTTCCTAAACCTTTTCAAGTAGAGGCTATAATAGCCAAGTTGCCTTCATCTTGAAAAGGGAATAAGAAGAAGATTTTACATGACTCCAAGGATATTACTTTGGAGCAAATTCAAAAACATCTTCGAATCGAGAAAGAATCGAGGATGAGAGAAAAGAGTGAGAACTCTTTTGGCAATATAAAAGCAAATGTTATGAATCAGCCTAAGAATTTCAATAAAAGCAAACAAAACAAGGAAAATCATTTTGGCCCCAAAAAGGATCAAAGAAAATTTAAGAAGCCAAAGAGTGGAGGTTGTTTTGTTTATGGAAAACCTAGTCATTTTGCTAGGGATTGCAGATTTAAAAAGGGCCAAAAACTAGAAGTCAACTCCGTTAAGGGAGATGATAATATAATCATTATGGTGAGCGAAGTGAATATCATATTTGACAAGGTTTCTGATTAGTGGTACGATACTTGTGCTACTATCTATGTTTTGCTATGATAAGGCACTCTTCAAGACTTACAAAAAAGTCACAGAAGGGCAAGAGATTCAAATGGGAAATTAAGTTTGTTCTAAGGTGATTGGCAAGGGAAATATGGAACTCACTTTCACTTCGGGTAAGAAAGTCACTCTTACTAATGTTCTTCATATACCGAATATGAGTAGAAATTTAGTAAGTGGGAATCTCCTTAGTAAACCTGGAATTAAATCTGTATTTGAATACGGGAAATTAATTCTATCCCGTAATGGAACTTTTGTTGGAAAAAGCTATTCCGTTGAGGGAATGGTCAAATTATCTATTGTTGACAATGATTCTAAATTTAATAAAGATGTTGATTCTATTTATATTGTTGATTCTTATTCATTATGGTATGATAGATTAGCACATATTGGAACTAGCACCATTAGAAGAATGGTTAGGTGTGGTTTAATAAATTGTCATTTTGATGATCTTAATAAATGTAAAATTTGTGTTAAATCAAAGATGATGAAGAAATCATTCAAAAATATTGAAAGATATACTAATTTGTTAGACTTAATATATTCTGATATATGTGAATTAAATGGCATATTAACGAGAAGAGGTAATAGATATTTCATTACTTTTATAGATGATATGTTTAGATTCACATATGTATACTTATTGAAACATAAAAATGATGCTTTTAATGCTTTTAAGGCATATAAAGTAGAAGTTGAAAATCAATTGGGGAAGCAAAATAAATCTTTAAGTGATAGAGGAGGAGAATACTTTCCTAATGAATTTAACTTGTTTTGTGAACAACATGGCATAATTCATGAATGTTCAGCACCTAGAACACCTGAGCAAAATGGATTAACAGAAAGAAAAAATAGAACTTATCTAGAAATGATTAATGCTATGTTGTTGCATGCTAAATTATCTTATAATTTGTGGGGAGAAGCTTTATTAGTTGTATGTCATATCTTAAATAGAATTCCCTCTAAAAAGAATAAAATCTCTCCATATGAGTTATGGAAAGGAAGACAACCTAACATTGGTTATTTTAAAGTGTGGGGGTGTCTCGCATATTGTAAGAATAATAATCCTCAAAGGACAAAGTTGGGACCTAGATGTGCATTTATAGGCTATGCCTTAGATAACAAAGTATATAGACTTCTTAATTTGAAGTCTAATATCATAATAGAATCTCGAGATGTGGAGTTCTTTGAACATTTAATGACTTCAAGTAATAATGTTCATCCTCCAACTAGTGAAGAGTCACTAGTGGAGACATCTCAAAAGGTTGGTGAGCAATATAATATTCTTTTGATTGGACATCAATCAAGTTCACAAGACATTGGAGAGCAATCTCATAAATTAAGGAGAAGCACTCGTGTACGAAAAGCAAAAATAATTCCTCTTATTTTACAAGTGGAAGATGATCCATTCACCAAACCTCTTAAAAGAGAAGTTGTAATATCAACATCAAAATGGATGGGGCTAAAACTCCTTGAATAAAAGATCCACCAATGATAGCAACCCTACTGAATATTATGAAATGAGTAATGAAGAGTTCAAAGAGTAAAAACAAGTCATTGACATGTGGAGTGGTTCAGCAATTTGAAATATTTTATGAGTCTCATCTAAAGATGTTAAAGTGCTAGTTGTCACCGAATGAGGGTTGAGTTAATTATACTCTTAATGAAGTTTAGTCAAGTTAGGACAAGTATATCAAAAGAGTGACAAAGATACTATGAGAACTTCACCTATATGAACTTAGAAGTGGTGCCGCTTTGATTGAGAGTTGGAGTTTTCTCTTATAAAAGTTCATGAACTTGGATGAGCCTAAGGCCATATTAGGGCTGAGCGAGATTTTATGAGAAATACAAGGATATTATATTTATGTGTGTGGTATCACCGGTGTTGTCATTAGGAATAACAAATTCAAAGCTTTTATGCTATTTGGGATTTCGACTTCACTTTGTGATGCTTACACTAAGGTAATATTCAAATCGAAAGATATATTACTTTATTCATAAATACTATTTAATCACTTGAAGAAAATTTTAAATTTGAACAATTGGGGGATTATTATAAATTATTCAAATTAAAAAGAAAAAATAATTTCTTTTCAAAAGATTTATTTGAAAAGGTGTTTTCTTTTATAGTTATTTTGGTAGTTATTTTTCAAAGGTTGTGTCTTTTGAGAAAATATCTATAAATAGATATTTGAGGGTAAATTATTAAGACATCTTTTTCATATTCTTCTTCTTTACTCTCCAAGTTTACTCTCCAAGTGATTGAATTAGATATTCTCTAATTCCTCTTTGAAGATTCTTTATTGTTTGCTCAATACAGATCTTCTAAAGGCTTGTCATATCTACTAAAACTATTTGCATCAAACCCATAGCAATCTTATTGAGAAGAGGGTGCAAATTTCGTTTTTAGGAAAGTGTTTATACATATTTCAAGCCTAAATATCTTTCCTAAAGTATTCTTGATCTTGTGTTTGTTATTTGTTTCCATAGTGTTTTTATCATCTTCTTTGTCGTATTTTCCCAACAGTTTTTCTTATAAAAGATCTCTCACCTTTTACAATTTTTGTGTTATCAACTAACTCAAGTGATATTAGTGCCTAGGCCTAGTGATAATATTGCCTAGGCCTAGTGTCGATCACTTGTTTGGCCTTATAATGAGCCTAATTTTAACCTAACTCAAGCCCAAAGGTCACTATAAGCATGGCTTAAAATTAGCTCGAAAATGATCCAAATTGACATAGAACATTTTGATCTTGGCTCAATAACTATATTTGACATTACATCAAAGCATTTGACATATCTTCTAATCTTATAACCCTTTGTCCAAACCTTCCACATATTATTTTATCCTCAACATATTGCTTGCTCCTTTTGGCATGCCATCTTCGCCATAACACCTTTCAAAATGATATCTATGCTTTTTGGTATAATGTTCAAACCTCTATCACGAAGATATTCTTCAACACATCAAGCAATCCTCTAGCTCAACATTTGCTCCTTTGATAGTTGTATGATTGACGTAATTCCTACATCACTTATATTAAGAGTATATTAGTCCAATAAATTCATCAATTGATTTTTTTTATTAAAATATAAGATTCAATCATCTCTCCCTTCTTTATGATGACAATCAATTGATGACGAAGTCTTAACAAGACTCTCATTGTCAGTATATTTATCTTAAAAAAGTTATAATAAACTTGAATTAAAAAATAATAATATATATTATTTCAATGCTAGTCTTGAATTTAAATTAAAATAGGGTCATAGATCTATAGAAGAAGAAACTAGACTCTTCTATCAAGCAGATGAGAGACAATAAGAGATAATATTTGTATTATTCTACGATAATTAGAACCTAAGAGGTATTATTATTGTATAAGCGAGAGATATTTAAGATAATCCCTTTCACCAAAATTATGTGAGAGGATTTTTGAATGAATTATTTTATATTAATCGATAACTTTAATCAAAATATAATTATATTTTTAATATATAATATCTTAAATTAATTGGGTCACATGATTCCGTCAATAACTTGGTGGTGTGTGAAACTGGCGAAAGATGTGGATAACCAATTTTTTCTTTGGTGGGAAGCAATGAACATGGCGTTTCCATCGAGATGGGTAACTTGTGATGAGTTGTGTTACAAGGTACAGAGGGATTATTAACATGTCGGAGAAGTCATGGAAAATGTTAGCACGCGTTTCCATCGGTTGAGAAGGTGATGCCAGAAATAGCGTGATTAGCTGAACACCAAGGGGCTTCGTGATGACACCATCTTGTGAGAGACACTTGCATTACACACACACTACCTAAGATTCACAAGTGTCCGATGGAGGAAAATGGTGCATGTATCTTTTTATGTCATCATCCAGTTTACAAACAAGATCTCTGATCTCTGGTTTAAGGATAGCTGTTGAATCTCAGATTTTAATGATGAAATCAATTAGTAAATTTTTTGATCTAATCTATATGTTGAGATAAGTGTGTAGGATTAACTATAATAGCAATAAGGCATAAAGCAGATGATGGGCTAGAGTTGAAGACTCGAACGATATACTGAGAGCTCGCCGAGAGTTCATCGTGAGATCATCGAAAGCACGACTCACCGAAAGCTCGTCGAAAGATCGCCAGAAGCATGTCGAAAGACTACTCGAGAGTTAGTCAGGAGTTCGCCGGAAGCTCGCCGGAAGACTCGTCGGAAGATCATTGAGTGAAAAATCGATGTACCAGACCATGCTTGCCTTAATCGTAGTTAGAACAATAATTAGAGTTGATTTGGGAGGTAATCTCATCATCTTTGTTAGGGGCCAACTAGGCTTGGAATTGGGCTAGTTTGGGCCGGAATCAAGGCCCAACCAGGATGCTGAATTCTTGGCCAGTAGTGGCACTACCAGGGCCGACGGTGGCATCGCCTAGAAAGCAGCACCCCAGGTGGTCTGGGCGGTGGTACCGCTAGCAGTTATTACTGCTAGCAGTGGTACCGCCCTTGTCAGGCGGTGGTACCATCAGAGCTTATTCTCCGAGCTCTGTTAGGTGGTGGTACTACTCAGACTGAGCAGTAGTATCACCCAATGTCAGATATTAAGTGGTAGTACCACCTAGTAATGACGATGGTATTGCTAGTATCTCAAAAATCCGAGATAAGATATTTTTTGGCTCCATTATTGAAAGCTATTGGGGCCTATAAATACCCCACCCTTTTCAGCATGAAAAGGTACCAAAGTGTGATTATAATCTTGAGTTATTAGGGTGTAAAAGTGTTGTAAATAAGTACTAGAGTTCTCTTCCCTTTCTAAGTTTTTGAGATCATTCAAGAAAGGTGTGAGACTTGTAAGGGTTGTCTCCTAAACCCGACAAAAGGAGAAAGAGCTATAAAAAGTGATTGGTCTTCACCTATTGAAGGAAGGCCTTTAGTGGACGCTGGTGACCTCGACGGAGGAGGAATCCGAAAGTGGATGTAGGTCACATTGACCAAATCACTCTAAATTCTAGTTTGCATTTCATTTTAAGCAATTTACTTTAATTGCAAATCATTTCATAGCAAATTGCTTCTCCTCCTCATCTTGCTTTCACTGCGCTTATGCTCTCTTACGTTTCAAGTTGCTTTCTTTCTGAATTGATTTTCATCGAACGTACGAAATCTGTTACAAAATCTAAGAATTTTCTACTACACTAATTCACCCCATCCCTCCCCCCCTCTTAGTGACGTGCTTGATCCTAATAATTGGTACCAGAGCTCGGTTCACTCTCGTTTAGTTTAAAACCCAAGAGAGATGGCATTTGTCGGCAACCAAGAGAGTCATTCAATTACACGTCTGTCCATGTTCAATGGGACAGATTACACATATTGGAAGACCAAAATAAAGTTTTTCCTAATTTCAATGGATTTTGAGCTATAGAACATTGTCGAAAATGATTTTCAAATGTCTTTTCTTCCAATGAATGATTGGAATGAGTTGGAGAAGAGGGCTTTCACTTTAAATGCCAAGGCTATGAATGTCTTATTTTGTGCATTAGATAAAAACGAGTTTAATCGAGTGTCGGTTTGTGAAACAACTTTTGATATTTGGCACATACTCGAAGTGACTCATGAAGGCACTAGTAAAGTGAAGGAGTCAAAAATTAATCTTTTAGTGCACACTTATGAGTTGTTTCGGATAAAACCGAGTGAGACCATTGGAGACATGTACACCTGATTTACAGATGTCGTTAATGGTTTAAAAGGACTTGGTAAAACTTTCTCGAATTTTGAACTTGTTAATAAAATTTTAAGATCCCTTCCAAAGAGTTAGGACCCTAAAGTAACAATCATTCAAGAGGCTAAAGATCTAAATAATTTTCCTCTCGAAAAACTAATTGGGTCACTAATGACCTATGAAATGACTTGTAAAGCTCATGAAAAGCTTGAGGACACCCTTCCAAAGAATAGGAAGGATATGGCACTAAGAGCCCAAGAAGATCACTTAGAAAGAAAACTCTAGTATTGAGGACATTGATGAAGATTTGACACTCTTAACAAGAAAATTTAAAAAATTTATAAAAAGAAATAAATTTAAAAATGACACTAATAATAAATTTGAACCCAAGAAAGATAAAGTAATATGCTACGAATGCAAAAAATCGGGACATTACAAGAGCGAATGTCCCCTAGCCAAGAAGAGGCAATCAAAGAAGAATACTCTTAAAGCAACATGGGATGACTCAAGTGCATCTGAAGAAGAGGAGCCTACCATCACCAAGCAAGTTGCTCACTATGTACTAATGGCCATTGGAGATGAGGTAACAATTTCATTTGATGTAAATTTATTCTCTAATGAACTATTAAATGCTTTTCATGATTTATTTGATGAATGCAAATCAATTAGTAAAAAATATAAATTGTTAAAAAAGGAGCATGTTTTTCTTGTTAGTGATTTCGATAAATTAAAGGTTGAGCATAATAGTAATTTAACTCCTTGTATGAAATGTGATGAGCTAGAAATACTTAAAAGGAAAACTTGCTACTCAAAGAAACCTTAGAAAAATTTGAGGTTGGTAGCAAGTATTTAAACATGATCCTTGCCAATAAGGGTCATGTTCATAGGAGAAGTGGAATCGGATTTGTGAGTATCTCTCATTAAAATCCAACCACCTTTGTTAAAGGCTCAACCTTGCATGTTTCACCTCACACCAAATGCAATTTTTGTTGCAAACTCGGACATATTGCAAATGTCCACTTAAAAGCTGTAGTCCACATAGATTGATTTGGGTTCCTAAAAGAATCTCGAATGACTCAATGCAACATGATAAGATATGTAGATCGATTTTTTAGGCACCCAAGGTCAAATAGGTACTTAAAAATCATCCTTTTTTATAAAAAAAATATACCATCACAAGCTAGGAATAAGAGATGGTACCTTAATAGTGGATGCTCAAGGCATATGACTGGAGATCCATCTCAATTCTCTAAGCTCACTAGCCTAGACGAAGGATATGTCATCTTCGGAGATAACAACAAGGTTAAATCATTAGCAAAGGAACCATAGGTAATAAATCCAACATTTTTATTGAAGATGTGTTGTTGGTTGATGACTTAAAGTATAACCTCTTGAGTATTAGTCAATTGTGTGATAAAAGATATATTGTTAAATTTGAATCTAATGCTTGCATTATTGAAAAATCATACAAAAACATATCTATGATTGCACTAAAATAAAATAACATATACACTATTGGCATTAATGATCTTTGCAATGAATTATGTTTTTCGGTCTTGAATGATGATGCTTGACTTTGGCATAGGAGATTAGGTCATTCTAGCATGAAACTAATCTCTCAAATATCATCCAAAGAACTTGTGAAAGGAATTCCTCACATTAAGTTTATTAAAGACAATGTGTGTGTGATACATGTCAACTAGGAAAACAAATAAAAGGTAGTTTCAAACCAAAGAATCAAATAAGCACCTCTAGACCATTGCAATTGATCCATATGAACTTGTTTGTACTAATTGCTATATCAAGCCTAGGAGGTAGCAAGTATGCCTTTGTTATTGTTGACGATTATAGTAGACTTATTTCTTAGCACACAAAAATGATTGCTTTAGGTATTTCTCTAAGTTTTGTAAACTTGTTCAAAATGAAAAAGGTTTTATGATTTCATCAATTTGAAGTGATCATGGTAGTGAGTTTTAAAACCGTGATTTCTAAGAATTTTGTGAATCTAATAGATACAACCATAACTTCTCTACTTCAAGAAATCCTCAACAAAATAGAGCAATAGAAAGAAAGAATAGAAACTTATAATAAATGGCTAGAACCATGTTAAACGAACATAGCCTACCCAAATATTTTTGGGCCGAAGCCGTAAATATAGCATACTATGTTATAAATAGAGTTCTAGTAAGACCATTACTTTCCAAAACTCCTTATGAGTCGTAGAATAACAAAAACCCCAAAGTTTCATACTTTAAAGTTTTTGGGTGTAAATGTTTTATTTTGAATGAAAAAAATACCTTAGAAAAGTTTGATGCAAAATTCAACGAGGGAATTTTTCTTAGTTATTCTTCTATTTCAAAGGCTTTTCGAATCTTCAATAAAAAAACTTTAGTTATAGAATAATCTATTCATGTTATTTTCAATAAAATCTCCAAAGTTAAGAAAAATAATTTTGATGATGATCTTAAATTTGATACATTGAATTTAAATGAATCCCTTTCTCCATCTAGCAACTTGGATGCATCTACTTCCTAACCTTCTTTGCCGAAGGAATGGAAGTATGTCGATGCTCATCCTAAGGAGCTAATTATAGGAAACACATCGAAAGGGGTTCAAACTCATTCGTCTCTTAAGAATTTTTGTGTCAACGCTGCTTTTCTCTCACAAATTGAACCTAAATGTATTGACAAAGCCATGAAAGATGATTCATGGGTCATCACAATACAAGAAGAATTGAATCAATTTGAGAGAAATGAAGTATGGAAGCTTGTTCCAATGCTAAATGACCATTTATCTATTGGCACTAAATGAGTCTTCAGAAACAAACAAGATTAATATAGTATCATAGTTAAAAATAAGGCTATATTAGTGGCCAAAGGTTTCAACCAAAAAGAAGATATCGATCACGAAAAAACCTTCGCTCCTGTGGCATAATTAGAAGTCATAAGGATACTCCTTACTTATGCTAGTAGTAATAATTTTAAGTTATTTCAAATGGATGTTAAAAGTGCTTTTCTTAATGGCTTTATCTCCGAAGAAGTTTATGTTGAACAACCTGCTAGATTTGAGAATGATAATTTTCCTAATCATGTGTTTGAGTTGACTAAAGCTCTCTATAGATTGAAATAAGCCCCATGGGCTTGGTTTGATAGACTTAGCTCATTTCTAATTCATAATAATTTCTCTAAAGGCAAGGTCGATACTACATTGTTTATTAAGAATTTTAAAAATAATTTTTTTATTATTCAAATTTATGTTGATGACATTATTTTTAGTTCTACAAATGAACCCTTATGTGAATCATTTGCCAAAAACATGAGTCTAGAATTTGAAATGAGCCTAATGGGGGAACTTACATTCTTTTTAGGCTTACAAATTAAACAACTTAGTAATGATATTTTTCTTAATCAAACAAAATATGCTTTAGACTTGCTAAAAAGATTTAACATGGATAGTTCAAAGGTTATCAACACTCCTATGAGTACCTCTACTAAGTTAGATATTGACGAAAGTGTAGAAAGCTTTGATCAAAAAGCTTATAGGGGTATGATAGGTAGTTTGCTTTACCTCACCGCAACTAGACTGGACATTATGTTTAGCATAGGATTTTGTGCAAGATTTCAATCTAACCCTAAGCAATCTCATTTAAAAGCTATTAAAAGGATATTTAGATACCTAAAAGGAACTCCAAAACTAGGATTATGGTATCCTAAATCTAAGAACTTTGAATTGCTTGATTATGCTGATGCGGATTTTGCTGGATGTAGTTTAGATATAAAAAGCACATCCAGAATATGTCAATTTTTAGGACACGCACTTGTTTCTTAGTCATCCAAGAAACAAAACTCGGTTGTATTATCTACAACCGAAGCTGAGTACATAGCTGCAGGTGCATGTTGTGCTCAAGTTATATGGATAAAAAACACTTTAAAGGATTATGGTATTGACATAAAAAACATACCTATAAAGTGTGATAACACTAGTGCAATATGCTTAGCTAAAAATCCTATTCAACACTTTGTAACTAAACAAATTGATATTAGGCATCACTTTATACGAGATCTTATTAATAATCATGATGTAATATTAGAGTTTATTTATACAAAACATCAATTATCGATATCTTTACAAAACCCTTAAATGAAGAATAATTTGACTTTATTAGAAAAGAATTAGGGATGTTAAACTGTCTAAATTCATGAATTTTTTAAATTTTTATTTTTGGACTTTCTTAATCACTCACCTGAATCATGATCTTATAGTATGCGTAATGAGCCATATGCATTTTTCCATATGAGTTGTTACAATGCTTGCGTACAAATTTTATATGGTGAATCATGAAATTACAGTATGCATTTTTTTTATGAGTTATATATAATATTTAAGTATGGTATGCATTTTATATAATGAATCATGACGAACAATCTTTAATACGAATCTTCTCCTCTTATGATGCGAATTTTATATGATGAAGTAAATAAGGTTGTGTGCTTCACAATAATAAAAATCTTGCAAAATTAGAATCACCTGTGATAGCACCACACACCAATGTGAGCAGTGCACATTGCCCGTAAGTGGTGGCACCGTCCAGCAGGCAGTAACACCGCTACTTGTCTCGGGTGGCAGGCGGTAGCACCGCCTAACTAGCGGTGCCACCGCCCGTAACCTCTGCCCTATGAAATGGCACTTAGGGCCGGTGGTAGAACCAACCCCAAGCCCACCTACACTCCTTCCTCACACCTCTAAACACCTCTCCACCCCTCATTTTTCTTGATCCTCGTCTAGAAACTCAAGGAAACCCTCATCTTCTTCAAATTCAAGAATCAATCTCAACCTTTCAAGAAGATTACTGCAAGGGTAATTCTCAAATCTCTTCTCTCAATTTATTAATAGATCTTGTCTCTTATGTGTAGTTCTCTCATCATTTATGTGTTTAGTCTCATAGTTTCTAGAAGATCCTCTAGGGACAAAGGGGAGAGAAGATTAGATGAAAATTATAACTCCCTACTTTTCGATTCTAATCAACATACCCTAAAATTTTCATCAATAGAGTTTAGACATGTTCATAAGGGTAAATATATTGATTTAGATGAATAATTGATTTGGAACCTATTTAATGGTTTGCTAATCTAGACATTCTCCCAATTCTTCAAATGAGTGAACCTATTTACCCTAGACATGAGAAGGATCGCGATGCCTTAGGAACAATTTTTGGCAATCCTAATTTAAATGTAGATGAAGAAGAAAGGGTAACTACCTATCTATTAGGACATATATACCCATTACGGATAGATCAATTTGCAACATCATAGGAATTCCGGTAAAAGAAAGAGGATGTTATTTTAGAGGACAATGGGATGATGAAATAGTTAGGACTACTTACGTTGATGCCTTAGGAATAATTTTTGGCAATCCTAACTTAACGATTCTTCCAAAAAGCTGTGAACATTTACTACCTTTAAGCACCAAAATATTTCATCACATCCTGAAAAGTATCATTCTTCAAAGTAATATCATCATGATAAAGTAAGCCAAATGGAACTAGGTGCCATGTATTAGATTATGAAGGGACATAACAATTATTTTGGTTACCTAATCCAACAAAACATGATTGAAATATCAAAAAAGGACATGATGCTTCCATATGATGGCTTAATCACAAGACTACTTCATGCCTATGATATTGTCATTCCACTCGACAAAGAAGTTATAAAATTAGATAGATTTAGTATCATAAATAAAAATCTACTTTGACGAATGAGATGTACATTCAGAAATGATATATGGACTAGACTGCCTAGAAGGACTGATCCCCTCCAACCTAAGCCAGAACCTGAAACACCAATTTTTAAGGGTAATCTATTTCCTCCAACTGGTCCCTTTGAAGAATCACCTCCAGTAGAGCAAGCACATCCTTCATCTATCGTCGATATAGGGACTCGGATGGATCGATTTGAACAATGACAAGATCGACTTAAATAACGCCAAGATCAAATTTTGACTGAGCTGCAACAGATTCATCAACAATTCAATGCTCTGTTTAGACATTTTGACTGGCCACCACCTAAATAATTAATTATGACTTTTTACTGATGACAAAGGGGAAGAAATAGATGAAATCCCCTTCTTTTGTTCTGCTTACTTTGATGTTGTAATCATATGTTGTTTACCTTGATATTGTAAACTCAAAATGTTACTTACTTTAATGATTATAATTTTGTGCTTTGATTTCCATATTATCTCTTCAAATGATTAGTATGATATCATGCTTACCTTGATGCTAAAAATTTCTATCAATATCATGCTTACCTTGATGCTAAAAATTTCTATCAATATCATGTTTACTTTGATGCTGAAAATTTATGTGATTTTGACTCGAAAATGGATGTCATGTCTTGACATCATTTCTATCAACGAACACATGGTAAATCATGATGTGCATGATGATAATTATCAATTTGATGCTTGAATTCAAGAGTATATTTTTTTAATTATGGCATATAGATAGGGGGAGTTAAGATTAACTCTATCACCAATTGGTTATCATCATAAAAAAGGGGGAGATTATTGAATCTTGGATTTTGATGATAAAATCAATTGGTAAATTATTTGATCTAATCCATGTGTTGAGATAAGTGTGCAGGATTAACTATGATAGCAGTAAGGCATAAAGCAGATGATGGGTTAGAATTGAAGACTCGGATGATATACCGAGAGCTCGCCGAGAGTTCATCGTGAGATCACCGGAAGCACGACTTGCCGAAAGCTCGTCGGAAGATTGCCGGAAGCATGCCGAAGACTAGCCGAGAGTTGGTTGGGAGTTCACTAGAAGCTCGTCGGAGGACTCGCCAAAAAGTTCTCCGGAAAATCGCTGAGTGAAAAATCGATGTACCAGACCATGCTTGCCTTAATCATAGTTAGAATAATAATTAGAGTTAATTTAGGAGGTAATCCTATCATCTCTGTTAGGAGCCAACTGGGCTCGGAATTGGGTTGGTTTGGGCCGGAGTCAAGGCCTAACTAGGATGCTGAATTCCTGCCTGACGGTGGCACCGCTTGGAAAGCAGCACCCTAGGTGGTCTGGGTGGTGGTACCGCTACAGCTAAGTCGCTGAGCTATGTCAAGCGATGGTATCGCCCAATGTCAGATGTCAGGCGGTAGTACCGCCCAATAATGGCAATGGTACTGCCAGTACCCTAGAAATCCAGGATAAAACACTTTTTGGCTCCATTTTTGAAAGTCATTGGGGCCTATAAATACCTCACCCTTTTAAAAGATATCGAAGTATAATTATAATCTTGAGTTATTATGGTGTAAAAGTATTGTAAACAAGTGCTAGAGTCCTCCTCCTTCCTTTCTAAGTTTTTGAGATCATTCAAGAGAGGTGTGAGACTTGTAAGGGTTGTCTCCTAAACCCGACAAAAGGAGAAAGAGCTGTAATAGATGATTGGTCTTCACCTATTGAAGGAAGGCCTTTAGTGGATGCCAATGACCTCGACGGAGGAGGAATCCGAAAATAGATGTAGGTCGCATTGACCAAACCACTCTAAATTCTGGTTTATATTTCGTTTTGAGTAATTTACTTTAACCGTAAATTATTTCATAGCAAACTACTTCTCCTCCTTATCTTGCTTTCACTGTGCTTACGCTCTCTTACGTTTCAAGTTACTTTCTTTCTGAGAATTTTTCGTTGCACTAATTCACCCCCTTTTAGTGACGCTCTTGATCCTAACATATAATATCTTAAATTAATTGGGTCATATGATTCCGTCAATAACTTGGTGGTGTGTGAAATTGGCAAAAGAGGTGGATAACTAATTTTTTCTTTGGTGGGAAGCAATGAACATGGCGTTTCTATCGAGATGGGTAACTTGTGATGAGTTGTGTTACAAGGTAGAGAGCGATTATTAACATGTCGGAGAAGTCATGGAAAATGTTGCAATCGTTTCCATCGGTTGAGAAGGTGATGCCAGAAAGAGCGTACTTAGCTGAACACCAAGGGGCTTCGTGATGACACCATCTTCTGAGAGACACTTGCATTACACACACACTACCTAAGATTCACGAGTGTCCGATGGGGGAAGATGTTGCATGTATCTTTTATGTCATCATCCAGTTTACAAACAAGATCTCTGATCTCTGGTTTGAAGGATGGCAACAACATCATTTACCTGGAGACCAAGTGTAACTCAATTAAGTGTTAAATACATGAACGATATAAGACATCAAAACACAATATTCAACTAGTCGTCTAGGCATTATACAAGGGACTTGAACTTTAGGATCTTCAAAGAGAAAAGAGACGGCCTCCGGTGAGGCTGCCTTACTCGCAAGGTCATCTGGTTCTCCATCTTTCTGCTATTGCTGCTTCCCTTTCTCTTATTCTGTATAGCATCGGAAGGGAATTAAATGACCTTTAAGTGATTCAGATGTGTGGTGAGAGTACGGAGGAAATAGTAAATATGATATTTACTATTATAACTTCTCTGCACACTCAATAACATAAATCTCTTTATATTTATAAGGATTAAAAGACATATTTTAAATGTCATATACCTATTTAAATATCCATTCATCTTTTCACAATGAATCTATTTAGTGCAACCTTTTATTTTTATGCACCTTTTAATGTTAGATATAAGATAATATATTATATTTATTTTCTAAAATCCCTATTAAAATTAATTTTCTTGTCAAGAACTCTCACTTGCATAGTGCTATGCTATATTAAGTTAATAACATCAGGTTGTACTTAGAGCTCAACCATTCAAACTTGTGTGTTTTGGTGGAAGATTGTTATCTATGATTTTTTTCATTCTAACCTTGTTATGCATTTACCAATACATCACTCTCTATGAGGTTTATGTGACGATTGCTCATTGTTCATTTGATTTCAACTCTACTTAAACTTAATTATTGGATAATTCAATCATCCTCTAAGATTGCATATTCTCTTTCATTAGAGTTTGTCCATTGCTTTGAGTAGAAAATGGTATACTATAAATGCTGCCTACTGCCATTACACACTTTTCACTTTTAGCTAACTCAAAATATTGTGTAAAGATAAGAAGCCCTCCGAATATTGTCTCTACATTCTCTACCATCTCGATTGTTATTCTCAACCAGTGCCCTCTCCATCGTACGAGGAAAAATTAGTGGCTATTTAAAAGTCCTAAAATTGCAGTACAATGGAGCTCTCATATGCATGCAACTTGACTATTTGTAGCTTTACATCGATATCCTTTCCTTCAAGATTAGCATACCCACTTCGGTGGTATGTTATTGTTGAGCAGCTAAGTCCCTTTAGTTTAATTCTCTTCTGCATCCCTTTAACCAATTGTCTTGACATCTCGATATTCTCTAAATAAATTTAGTTTAGACAATGGAAAGACAGTTTATATTTCTCATTTATTAGTGCTTAGCTAAGTCCCTTCTGTTTCATCATTACTCTCTTGTCCTTTTGATCAATTGCTTTGACATCTTATATTTTCTAAGTATATTTTATTGATCATTAAAAAAATAATCTGTAACTCTCATGACATTCGTTATTATGTTATAGGACACTCACATGAAGTCTATTATTTGCTTAGCAAATAAAATTTTCAATTAGATATTCTTATTTTTATAATTTTCTTTCAGAACTTAAAGTTGAAAATCACTTATGATTTAACATGAACCTAATTAAAATTTGATAAAAATAAGAGAAAAATGATTAGAGGTGAGGGGGAGTATAATGGCGGATCTTCGTAATATCATAAATTTTTTATGCACTCAATGCTATAAATCAATTTTTATTTATAAGAAATGGAGGACATATTATAAGGGCCATGTACTTATTCAAAAGTTGATGCACCATTGCCATCATGACCCTATTCATTTTCA
The DNA here is from genome assembly GCF_036884655.1 of Musa acuminata AAA Group. NCBI lineage: Eukaryota > Viridiplantae > Streptophyta > Magnoliopsida > Zingiberales > Musaceae > Musa > Musa acuminata. The sequence continues at coordinate 16,647,038 of NC_088335.1, read as the reverse complement.
TTTTTATGCACCTAAAATAATTTTTTGGATATAAATTAAGTTTATTTTATAGTAAAAGTTGCTTTCATGGATTTTAGGTAGTTGTTTTTCTCTCCTTGTCCACACGAAAAATAGATTACCATATCACAAGAAAATTTTACTTTCAGAGATTTATTTTTATTTAATTTTTTTGAAGAAAATTAGAATTTAGAAATATATCCAATATAGTAGATCTAATTTAAACAACAATAACATAAATAATAATAATAATAATAATAATAATAAGACAGTGTATATAATTTATTCTAATCACATTTATGGAAATCAGTCATAATAAATTGGATAAGATTTATGGCTGCATGGATTAATCCATATACACGTGAAAAGCACGTGACAAACACGTGGTAAATTATATATAAATTTGATTCAGGTCACGCTTACAGCTTCTTCGATCGACCCCATTCGGTTTCATTGCATCTCTCTCTCTCTCTCTCTCTCTCTCTCTCTTTTCATTGCTTCTCTCTTGCCGCCTCCACGCAGCCGTCGCGATCTGCCCTTCTTTGGCCGCCTTGCGCGCCGCTTAGCGTATCGACGGCCGGGCACCGGATACCTCATCCCGCTTTCTGTTCCCCACTAAACCCTCCGACGACCGATCTTGGATCGGCCGAATCTTTCTTTGGTTTCTTTCTCGGAGGTACTATCGTCTTCTTGTAATTTTGTTTGTGCCTGGTTTGATCGATGATTTTGGTCTTATTCTGGTCGTGTTCTCGTGTTTTTTTGTCGTAGAACCGTTTGATCGGATTACTACGTTGGTGGGTTGGAGGGATACAGGATCAAGACTGAAAAAGGAAAGCCATGGCCGATTGGGGTTAGTCGTCGTCTAAATAATTGATAGGAATTGTTTATTGTTAACTGATTATTATGATTGTTATGTTTTTTATTATTTATGTGAAATGTTCAACGTTTATTAATGTCTTTAGAATTTAGTTGTAGTTTTTCTGTTCCTAAGTGTTTGCACTAGAAATTCGTAATTTTGGTTTCTTTGCTGTAGGTTTAGTAATGAGCAATAACATGACCGTTACTATTACTATTTGTTGGCATGTCTTTGCGTAGCTATCTTAAATTACATAAATGATTAGGTGTGATTTAACTATTGTTAACTGCCACCCTCGTCTTTCTACTATGGATATTTCTAATTGATTGTTAAAAAACTTTCTTTATGTTCCTGAAAATGACTGAAGGCACTTGGCATATATGCGTTCTGTGTATTCATTTTGTCAGTTTCATGAGAATAATTTACCAACATGTCATACATGTATTTCTCCACCAAGGCATCCAGAACCTAAACTATACCCTCCAGCCCAGGACTTAGTGAGTCAATGATTCAGATGACATTCATTGCCTCCAACTTCCAAGTGGACAATGAAGGGTTTTATGGGTTTTAAATGATTTTTTGGAATTAAATTATAATTTTCTATTTCTCTGACTTCGAGACACATTTTCATGCTCAATTTCTTATATATTCAAGGAGTATTTATTTTTCTTTTTGAGTTTATTGGGTGCCTAAGATCTCTAATATGTTCATGATATATGTTAGACTAGTTGTTTGCCTATCAGGAACTATATTTTGTGATTTCTTGAGGTTTAATTTAGTAGGATTTTTATGGGGTTCTGTGATTTAATTTTTATCCCACAACTCGTATTAAGGCCTTGAGGTCATACTTGAGTCCTTTCTATTTTTTTTTAATATTACAACTTGATATATTTTTCTCCCTTTACTCTCTTGGGGTCCCCTTTTGCCTCTTTGAATTGAACAAAATCCACTAGAAAAGTTTATATTAGATGAACTGGTCTTAGAGTGAGGTAATTAATAATGACTTCCACATCAAAACACATCAATCACATCTTTATCAAGAGGCTCAGCAACAGAAGTGCTGTGATGGAATCTACTTATGAAAACTAGTGCAGAATTCTCTGAATGATGTTAAAGGCATGAAGATGATGCAACACCAGAGGATGTCATGGCTTCTCCCACATTTTTAATGTTTTTTCCTGTATTTGTCTCCCTTTTAAAGTCAACTTTGGATGATTAAGTGAACCTTAGACCAATCAAGTGAAGTATCAATAGTATCTTGAAATTTTTATCTTTCTGTAAATTGACACTGAAGCCACAAGGCAATAGCTGGTTGTCTCTAATTAGCTTCCAGTAGATGTTGTTTAATTGCTGAAAATTACTTAGTAGGATGCTCTCCTAAGCGCTCGTGTGATATGAGGTGAGGGCTGAGCACCTTGCGCAACTTTCGAGCGATGTTCTTCATTGAAGTGCTGCCTGGGCACCTCGGGCAAGTACTTAAGTGAATTGTGACCTGAGCTCTTGCCTGATTTGATTGAACAGTCAAGTTGGTTCAATCTAACCAACTAAACCCTTACACTAAACCATTCGCACCTGCTCGTTCGCTCCTAGTGAAACCCTAAACCCCACGTCGTTGCCTGATCCACCATTGGTCCGTCATCGAGTGTGCCTTAGCTCCCTCTGCCACTGAAGCCATCGTCTGAATCTCCCTCCGTTGTCGTTGCCTTCGTCGGAAGCTTCCTCCACCACCACCCTCTCCTTCCCCACCTTCCTCCATAGGCCGGTTACTCTTCTTCTCGCCTCTTTAAAGTTGTTTAGTGCTAATTACTCTTCAGAACTGTGCTCAGTCCCTCTTTAAACTTTAAAGCTATTTAGCATTGGTTAATCCCTGTTTGAAACTGTTTTAACACTATTTAGCATCAGTTAATCCCCTCTTTGTAATTGTTTAGCATTGGTTACTATTAAAATATATATTTTTATATTTTAATATTATGGAGCATATTGCTTCACTCGGGTGAGTGCCTAGGTGAGCACCTAGTGCCTCAGGCGTTTTGGAACCTTGGTGCATTTTGTCACCTAATGTTTTTAAAAACACTAGTGCTTAGTAAGATTAACTACTTGAAAACCTACAACCCCTTAAATTTTAGTGCAATTGGAGCTTAATTTGACCATGAGATTCCATGTCAAGAGCAGCAGAAAAGTGTTATTTTGTAACAAATTCCTAAAGATTGTGAAAAGCTTATACAGGTTGATTCTCTGGGGTCAAATATACATAAGCTATTTAGCTTCCTACCACCTTAAAAGCACATCAAGATGATCTTCAACAACTTGAGGGCCTTGTTATCTGTCATTTCTACTCTACCTCAGTGTATGAACATGAAAAGAAAAGTGACAATGTTGAGAAAGTGATCTTGTAATATGATGTTGGCCCTTTATTTTAGGGATAACGTGAATTTAAGGAACAGACTGGTCGTCCCTAAATCATCCTCTGCAGGGCTAGGACAAAGAGAAGCAATGGTCTAGATGACATCCATTATCTAACTTAAAGGAGTTCAAAAAGGCTAATCTTGGGTGAAATTCCATTGGCTATTTTAGGTTAGATGGCTTTTCTTAGTTTGTTAGGTTAGGCAAATCATTTACTATATTATTATGAGAGCTTTAGAGTTCTCTTTCGTTGGATTTTATGGAGGATGAAATTAGCTTTTATCCCACAACTCCTATTTATAGATATTTGGTTTGTGATCATGCTTGAAACTTTCTTGTTTTTTTTATACAATGATAAGGTTTAGTCTAGAGAGGCTCTTTTTCATCTTCGATTGGGAGAAAACACAAGAGAAAAATCATATTCTATCATTCTCCCGTGTATTTGCATAAACATAAGACAAAAAGTAATTTCCTTTTGTATTACTACTAAAATATTCATACTGACATCTAAGTAAGAAATTAAAATATTTGATAGATTTATATAGTATGTTCAGAAATACTATCTATCAGGATGGTTAAAGACACAAATAACATCTGATCTGCTGTGCAGTTGTCTAACACCTCATAGATTGAAATAATGCTTTATAGGATGATCATAGGTTTAGTTATGATTTGTGAATAAAATTGTTGGAAGGATAAGAAGCATGCCTATAGAGTTAATGTAGCAGATAGGAGGATGTTGTTGTTGCAAGAAATAATGTGATAGGAAACAATTAATATGTTTGAGGTAAATCGAATTGGATTAAAGATGAGAGCAAACTTTTGAAGATGAGAATTGTTTCTTGGAAAGATCGAGACAAGTCGTTCTTGTTAATCATTGCTGTTAGGAGAGAACAACCAAAGTTCTTTTTTTTTTCAATGAGTAATGTTGACACAAATGTATATAAGGTCAGTGCAAACTTGCTTAATGGTAAGGCATATTTTATGTTGCTGGCCCTAAATTTAGGCAAACTTTAGATTGCAGCGGCATCACAATCTTAACTCCCAAGTATCCAACTTCCAGTCACTTAATTGAGAAGTGTAGTACACTTATTAACATTTCTATATAAGAAACTTGGAACAATTTTTTGGGGAAAAATGTATCTTTTTGTATGTCTCTTTTTGTGTGATAAATCTGCATAAAATTCCATAAAACGCCTAGAAGCATTACTTTTGAGTACATAGTTTTCTTGTTTAGTAAAATATTTTGATTCCTTTTTATAGTTCTGTCCCTTCTTTCATTTGCTTGCTAATTTGGTCATGTATATTTCTTTCTTCATTTTTTTCTCTCAGAAGAAGAAGATTTTGAACCTGCACCTCCAGGTCTAATTAGTAATCAGCCAAAAGGACAGTGGGATGATGAGGATGTGGAAGATGAAAATGTCAAAGAATCCTGGGAAGATGAAGAAGTTCCTGTGCAGGTAAATTTAATATTTCAGTTTATAAATATATTGTACTTGGTATTTGGTAACCGTGTTCTTTAAGATTATATATTTTTACAGGCATAATGAATGTAGACATTTAGGCAACTCTCTTGCTGATGACATAATGGGAAAATTATTATGGATTAATTCTTTGCTAAATTTCAACAAAAGTTGAGCTGGTTCCACATCTATATATAAGTACATTCATTCATCAGCATGTAGATAAGTCAATATAACTGGATGTACTGACACTTCATTTCATGAAAAATTATGTCAAAAGTTCTTTGGTATTTCCCCAAGGTCTTTTGTTAGTTCTACAGTTTGTCACAGAAAGTATATCTCCTGTTGGGTCTTCTTGTTCCAGAGTTCTGCTGTATCTCATGGTCGTTATTGTGATGGTTAGTTAATTTGCCATAGATGGACTCTAAAGTAGTCATGTTGCCCTCTATATAGAAGGCCTGTAAAAGAGTAAGCAACCCAATATTTTGCAATCTCCATCTGTAATTCAATTGCGGAGCATTTTGTTCCAACTATTCATTAATTGGTTTACTAGCATATGACCCAGAGCATTGATTGCTTTCCTGAAATAGTTAAACTTGTTAGTTTAACTATCGCTTGCAGTGCATGACCGGATCACCTCCTTGGCTAACTCTATGATAGGTGATCGTCATGAGTTATTAAATATTGTGTTTATTCTAGTGCTGTCATTTGGAAATGGAACATAGAACAGAACATTGTATGTTTGTATGAGATGTTTGTTTAATTTACAAATGGGCTGATGATAGAATTATCATCCTAGATTTTTCTGGATTCTTATTGGATGGCTATTCCATACACATGGGAAAAGTCTTGGAATTCTAGACAGCCAAATTGATGTGAACTCTATATCAATTGATTCAGTAGAGAATATTTAGAATAGCCATTAGCTCTATGGATTGGATAAACAATAACACAGCCATAATGTCCCAACAAGAGGATTGGATAAACAATTACATTTTTTTCAAATTTGATAGTTTAACTCTAACCTTTAACTGGATTGGATAAACAATAACACAGCCATAATGTCCCAACAAGAGGATTGGATAAACAATTACATTTTTTTCAAATTTGATAGTTTAACTCTAACCTTTAGCTACATATATTGGTTTTCCATTGTAATTGTACTTTGAACTTTCAAAAATATCTAGAACATTCCAGTTAGTATTTAGTACGATCAAGAACTAATATTAAAAATGTCCCACGATTGTCAGCATTGAGGATTTAGCTTCTTCATGCTAATATTCTTGCTTCAACTTGCGACTCTACTGGAACTGCAACGTCTTTTTCTAGGAACTGCATGGGGATGTCAGTGAAGGCCACATCACTATCTTCTGAGTAGCTGAGCATCTCCTGTGACACTATAATATGGTTATGCTATTCAACTACTTGAGAGTGCAAAGGTGGATATGCTGGAGCTATGTTCACATAATGTTTGATGCATTCAAGCGGCATACATCTGGGATACCGGACCGCACCCTCATCATCAGAATGCACTCTCTTGGGTCTCCTTTTAGGGTCCCTGTGAATTGCAGTTCTTGGCCTTCTTTGTGTGCAAAAGGGTTCCACTGACAGATTCTTTCTTTGTTAATTTCTTTAAACTTTTCACTTATATAGAACAGATCTTGGAAACTGTTATCTAAAAGTCAAAAGATGTGGTTTTTTTTGGTGGAATGGTTGAGCAAGAGCACCAATATTTATTTGTTTTATTAATGACATATAGGTCATGAATTTGTTAATGCAGGCACCGAAGCTAGAGACTAAAGCAGCAAAGCCAGGCCACAAAGGTGCTGGAGAGAGAGAGAAACTACCTGAAGTGAAGAGAAGTGAAATAGCTAATGAAGTTCTAGCTGATCCTATTGCTGAGAAACTTCGCCAACAAAGGTTGAAACTATGTTATACTTCTCATATGATGTTTTTTGGCAAGATTGGCAGTGGGTATAAAGACATAAGAGTTGTGATTGGGGGAGGAAAAATAAAAAGGCCACAAACTACTAGTTGTGCGACCAACAATGTTTTATGAATTTGAGTGTTGGATAGCTAAGAAATAACATGTACAAAAAATTTATATTGCCAAGATAAGAATATTGAGATGGATTTGTGGAGTTATGAGAAAAGATAGAAAAAAATATTTTTATTCGTGAATAATTAGTTATCGCTTCGATAGAGGATAAAATGAGAAAAAATCATTTAGGATGATATAGTCATATGCTTAGGAGACCTCCGGATGTAATAGTCAAAAGAGGTAAAATAATTAATGTCAGTGGTACGAGAAGAGATAGAGGAAGACCTAAAAAGATTTTAATAGAAACTATAAATAAAGATTTAAGTATTCTGAACTTAATTAAACATATGATTTTTTACAGATTTCAATGACAATAAAAGATCTATATAATCTACCATAAATAATTGGGACTTTATGACTTTGTTGTTATTGTTGTTGACCACAAGCTACTAGTTACCTTATCTGTTTTGGAACCATGTGTTTACTTGGGCTAACATGTGACTTCTTAGCAGACTTGTTGAAGAAGCTGATTACAAGTCAACTGCTGAGTTGTTTGCCAAGAAAGGCGTTGAGAAAACTCTGGATAGCTTTATTCCAAAATCAGAGAGTGATTTTCTAGAGTATGCTTTGCTCCTCTCTCACAAAATTTGCCCTTACGAGGTTTGCAGTCTACTGTAAAAATTTATTGGAGCTTATATTGAAACTTTCTTTTCTGGCACTGATCTGCTATATTTTGTTATTTAGAAAAGCTTTCATTACATTGGCCTTCTAAAAGATGTTGTAAGGCTCTCTATGACTTCACTAAAAGCAGCAGATGCGAAAGAAGTAGCTTCTTCAGTTACGGCAATTGCCAATGAGAAACTTAAGGCAGAAAAGGAAGCTAACGCAGGCAAGAAGAAACAAGGTGAGTATTAGAAACTTTGAATATTGTAGTGTTGCTAACCGGCAAGGATAGTGAGGGTACATTTTTGGTTCTCAAACTGGTGCAATTTAACAGGCACAAAGAAAAAGCAGCTTCACGTAGATAAAGCGGAGGACGACTATGGCACAGCAGGTCGCTATGATGACATGGATGATTATGACTTCATGTGAATAATTAAATTGGTTCTTATTGTGTATGATTATTGAGAGATTTTAAAGAGTGGACGAGATGTATAAGAACCAGCAGTGGCTTTGAAAAAAAGTAGAACCAACAGTGGCAATTTCCAGAGCTTTCTCCAAGGCATTTAACGTTACGGTCGAGTCCATTGCATATTTTGCTTGAGTGGCTTCATTTTCTTTTATTTTATGATGTTTTTGTATCCGTTACATCGGTACTTTTTCTTGGTCTGATGTCAGAACAAGTTTTGTAATCTGCGTGAAAAACTGTAGCAGTTTTGGTTAAGAAAAAAGCGTTTCATTTGTTCGATGACTATGCAAGGCACGGTAGATTTTTTGTTGTCTTCTTCTTTTTGGCATCACTTTGATGATTAAGACGTGTCATCTGATGTACTTCTGACGGAACGGTACTTACCCTCTGTTCCTCTGGTACCTTTGGAAGGGCTAACAATGATGAGCCTTTTATCTAGGTAACGATGTTTAGATTTCCTTCTAAATTTCTTCGCAAGTTCTTGGAGAAAATATTTCATCACAAGGAAACACAAGTAATTTAAAACTTGAAGCTTAATTCATACTAAAATGTAATTTATCCCAAAAAAATCTCAATAATGAGATTGTATTAGATGCACTTTCATATTTATTTTTTATTAGTGGTTATTCTTTTGTTTAAAATCCTCAAAATATTTTTCAATTGGATTGATCCTTTTTTTTGTTGAATTGGTCGGTTTGATTCAAACCCGATCAATCCAAGGGCTTGTTCGATTTGGTTTTAGTTTAAGTCAAATTGATTCGTGTCGGGTCCATCGAAATGGATCGGATTGAATTTTAGGTTGAATTAGGTTTGAATCAAAAGTTAAAGGGGAGTTATACTGAACAAGTGTAACTGTAGTGTAGGTGAAGATGACCAACTCTCCTCTCCTTCCTTGTGGTTCTCTTCAAAGACGAACAACGATTGTATCCTCCCTACTCCGATGATTGTGATTGTATCTAAGAAGATAGAGGTTCCGACGGATATCTTATGTCCGAACTTCTACTCATCATAACGTCTACCATATGTGTGTGACCCTCTAGGCACAATATCGAATTGGCCGTGAGTCATACCTGTCAGAACTCCTTCTGACTTATCAACTACGAACGTACAAGTCCACTACGCCGTAGTCCCCATACAATACAGGGGAATCTAATCCATTGGACCTATCTATCCTTAGTTACCATATACCTATAGTCCCTCGTTCATCTAATATCCCAGAGATCGTATATTGGGCATGATGCTATCAGACTCATACGATTTCTAATCGAGTCGTGCTCTAATCAGATTCTCCTAGAGAACTCTTTTTCTCTCAATCCGAATGACCCTAGCTAAGGATTTGTCTAAACAAGAATACATGGGATATTCTTCTTATAACACTGAGAATGAATGATCCTCTATCGACACTCAATAGTCATTGTAAGGTTGACTACCACTCCCAATGATCAGTTGTGCTAGATTTGGAACCTCCAGACCTATAAGTCCGGTATCAAAGAGTGAAGAACTCATATAGGACATCCTTGGTGTCTCAAGTCTAAGGACTAGATATATCATTATGACTACAAAATCACTGTATGACAATAAGGCATCATCAACCATCTAATATTCCGTAAGCGGATCAATCAATAAACTCATTCTCCAATGAACACCTGTATTTATATCCCTAGTGTCCCCACATGAGCAGCTATGATACTAGCTGCATCCATCATATGGATAGGTATATAGCACACTAGTCTGTCCGGTTATCTCGATGTCCCTCTCGAGTAACTTATGACCGGGATTATTTAGGATCTGTGTTTAAAGGCAAATCGATCTCATTATCGTAATCTCATCACGATCTGATTCCCATTGCACAGGTCTATGGATATCACAATATATTCAAGTAACAAGTAATATAAAGTGATAAAATACCAAAATATAATAAGCAAAATAGAAAGCGTGTCAAGTCACACGTGCCATCACTCATATGATTAGCTTGTAGGGCATCTATGAATAGCAAAACCACCCTTTTACAGCTCTCTTTTCCTTTTCACGAGTTTAGGAGACAATCCTTACAAGCCTCATACCTCTCTTGAATAATCATAATACTAAAAAGGGAGGAGGACTCTTTGCACTTTTACAATATTTTCACACCCCAAGTTTTTAATATTTTGTTCATACTTTAGTGCCCTTTTATGCAAAAAGGGTGGGGTATTTATAGGCCCCAATGACTTCAGAATTGGAGCCAAAAAGTATCACAAGCCCGGATTTCGGGGTACAGGCGGTACCACTGCTTGATACTCTTACACTGGGTGGTACCACCGCCCAGTCTAGTGGTACCACCGCTTGATAGAGCTCTCGGAGACTAAGATCTGGCGGCACCACCGCTTGACAAGTGGTACCACTATTGACAGTTAATAACTACCGATGGTATCACCGCTTGACAGTTAATAAATATCGACGATACCACTGCCCAGTCTAGTCGGTACCATCGCCTAGAGCACCTAGGAGATTGAGTCCCAAGTGGTACCACCGTCGGCTGTGACTTTAGGTGCTGAATGAGCTGTTCAACTAGCCCAATTTAGCCCTGTTAAGGACCTAGTTGGCCCCTAACTGAGTTAGTGGGATTACCTCCCAATCCTAACTCAACTTAAGGTCTAACTACAATAATTAAGACATTTAAACAAGTAATCTCTATCCGGTATATCGATTGTTCTCTAAGTGATCTTTCAGTGAATTTCTCGGCGAACTTCTGACTAACTTCCAACGAACTCTCAACGAATTCTCAGTGAACTCCTAACGAACTCTCAACGAACTTCCGATGAACTCTCGGTGAACTTTTGGCAAACTTCCGGCACATCGTCCGAATCTTCGATGTATCATCCGATCTTTGACTCCGGCCCAACATCTACTTTATGCCTTACTGCTATCATAGTTAATCATACATACTTATCTCAACATATAGATTAGATCAAATAATTTACCAATTGATTTCATCATCAAAATATGAGATTCAACAATCTCTCCCTTTTTTATGATGACAATCAACTGATGATTGAGTTAACTTAACTCTCTCTATCTATATGTCATACTTAAGAAAAGACACTCTTGAATTCAAGCATCAAACTGATAAGCTATATTCAGTTAACTTATCAACATGCATATCATTATAATTGTCATGATTTACCAATTCAAAATATGATACCACGTATTTATAAAAATGATATCAAGGCTTGACATCCACTTTCAAGTCAAATGATGATAGACAATCATCGTTTTCAAGTATGATACAAATTTCAAATATGAAATTTAGCAAGATGACAATTCTTGATAAAAGATAACAATTCATCATTCTGAGGTATGATATCGATTGTAAATAGCAAGCTAAGCTCATGATACCTTATTATAGACAATTATCATTCATGAAATATTTCAAGTATATACAATGCATATGAAATATATTTTGATATGTTTCAAGTATTTGCGATGTGTTGCGATGAATTTGATGATTTCAATTATATTTCAAGCATTCGTAAAACATTCAAGCATTTACGACAAGATACATTTTATACATTTATCTCAAACATTCATAATGCTAATTTGTCATCAATTTACCATATTTTTCCCCCTTTGTCATTAACAAAAAGGAGAACCATTTAATAATGTAAGTGTGGTAAAGGAAGAGCCATTCAACAATGCAACAAAATTAAGCAAGTTTCATACCAATTTATCCAAGCTGTAAAGAAAGGTAAGCAAAAACTTTGCATGATAACCTTTTTGGATAAGCTAATATTTTTACTCAAGGGCTTTTTGGTTATTTTTTAGATGTGCAAGTTTCTTTCTTCCTTTGTCATAAAAATTAGAAGAAGAGGAAGAAAGGTAAGGAAAAAATCTATTAAGAACCAACTTTATGAAATAATTTGAAGCAAGTCAAATTCAAAACAATAAATGAGTTTCATTACTTTAATTTTAACAAAGAGAAGGGATTCATGAAAAGGATCAAGATATCAATATGAAATCAAATCGTCAGTCTTGCAAGTAATCATCACACACTAAAAATTCATAAAATTCTTCTAATAAAATGAAGGGAGCATCATATGAAAAAGAAATCCATGAATAAAACTTAATAAATCAAATCTGTTTCTCATTAAAAAATCACAAGAGTAACATCCGTGAGAGATGCATTTGTCAATGAATTCCTTGAGTGAAGAGACTAAGTATATCAAACATCATTAAGTGATGGAGCAAGGGTATAAAGCAAATTTGATACCAAGTTAAGAGGAAAACAAAATAAATTCATGAAACCTCCATTCATGAGATGAATTAAGAGGAAGATAGTTCAGAAAAGAAATACAACAAACTCATGCCTTCGGACAATTTAACATCCCTAACTCTCTTCTAATAAAATCAAATTGTTCTTCATTTAAAGGTTTTGTAAAGATATTGGCTAATTGATTTTCATATTAATAAACTCTAAAGATATGTCATGATTATTAACATGATCTCTTATGAAATGATGCCTAACGTCAAAATGTTTAGTTCTAGAGTATTGAATAGGATTTTTTTCTTAAACATATTGCACTCATGTTATCACATTTTATGGGAATATTCTTAAGATGAATCTTATAATCTTCTAATGTATTTTTTATCCATATAACTTGTGCACAACATATACTAACCGCTATGTATTCGGCTTCGGTCGTAAGTAGTGCAACCGAGTTTTGTTTCTTGTAAGACCAAGAGACAAGTGCATGACCTAAGAATTGACATGTTCCCGATGTGCTTTTTCTATCTATTCTACATCCAGCAAAATTCGCATTAACATAAGTAACTAATTCAAAGTTTTTAGATTTTAGATACCATAATCCTAAATTAGTGGTTCCTTAAGATATCTAAGAATTCTTTTAACTGCTTTAAGATGAGATAGCTTAGGATTAGATTGAAATCTAATACAAAGTCTTACGCTAAGCATGATGTATGGTCTAGTTGCGGTGATGTATAGTAAACTACCTATCATACCCCTATAAGCTTCTTGATCAAAGCTTTCTTCACTTTCGTTAATGTCTAATTTAGTGGAGGAACTCATAGGAGTATTGATAGCCTTTGAACTATTTTAGCTAGTCTAATGCATATTTTGTTTGACTAAGAAAAATATCATCACTAAGTTGTTTGATTTGTAAGCCTTAAAAGAAAGTTAGTTCACCAATTTAACTCATTTCAAACCCTTGGCTTATACTCTTGGCAAACGATTCACATAAGGATTTATTTGTAGAACCAAAAATAATATCATCAACATAAATTTGAACAACAAGAAAATTATTTTTAAAATTTTTAATAAACAATGTAGTATCGACCTTGCTTTTAGAGAAATTATTTTGGATAAGAAATGAGCTAAGTCTCTCATACTAAGCCCTTGGGGCTTGTTTTAATCCATAGAGAGCTTTAGCCAATTTAAACGCATGATTCAGAAAATTATCATTATCAAATCTGGGAGGTTGTTCAACATAAACTTCTTCGGAAATAAAGCCATTAAGAAAATCACTTTTAACGTCCATTTGAAATAACTTAAAATTATTACTACTAGCATAGATAAGGAGCATCCTTATAGCTTCTAATCGTGCCACAAGAGCGAAGGTTTCGTCATAATTGATACCTTCTTTTTGGTTGAAACCCTTGACCAATAATCTAGCCTTGTTTCTAACCACAATACCATATTCATCTTGCTTGTTTCTAAAAATCTAGTTAGTACCAATAACTAAATGGTAATTTAGCCTCGGAACAAGCTTCCACACATCGTTTCTCTCAAATTGGTTCAACTCTTCTTGCATTGCGATAACCCATGAATCATCTTTCAAGGCCTCGTCAATGTATTTAGGTTCAATTTGAGAAAGAAAAGCAACGTTGGCACAAAAATTTTTAAGAGAAGAATGAGTTTGAACCCATTTTGATGTATCTCCTATGATTAGCTCCTTAGGATGAGCACCTACAAACTTCCATTCTTTGGGTAAGGATGTTTTAGAAGAAGATTTATCCAAGTTGCTAGTTGGAGGAGAGTGTTCATTTAAATTCAAAGCATCAAAATTAAGATCATCATCAAACTCATTTTTCTTAAATTAAGAAACTTCATTAAAGACAACATGAATAGACACTTCTAAACCAAAGTTCTTTTGTTAAAGACCAAAAGGCTTTAGAAATAGAAAAATAGCCAAGAAAAATCCCTTTATCAGATTTTGCATCAAACTTTCCTAAGGCATCTTTTTCATTCAAGATAAAACATTTACAACTGAAATCTTTAAAATATGAAACATTAGTTTTTTTTTTATTCAATAATTCATAAGGAGTTTTGGAAAGTAATGATCTTATTAGAACCCTATTCATGACATAGCATGTTATATTAACGGCTTCGACCCAAAAATATTTGGGTAAGCTATATTCGTTCAACATGGTTCTTGTCATTTCTTGTAAATTTCTATTTTTTCTTTCTACTACTCCATTTTGTTGAGGATTTCTTGGGGTAGAGAAATTATAGTTGTATCCATTAAATTCACAAAAAATTTAGAAATCACGATTTTAAAATTTGCTACCGTGATTACTCCGAATTGATAAAATCATAAAGCCTTTTTTCATTTTGAACAGGTTTACAAAACTTAAAAAAAATCTAAAGCAATCACTTTTGTGTGCTAAGAAGTATGTCTAAGTGTCCCTGTTAGGATCAAGAGCGGCCCTAAGAGGGGGGGGGTGAATTAGTGCAGCGGAAAAATTACGTTGATTCGAGAAACTTCGTACGATAAAAACCGATTTCGACTCAAATCATTTGTTTCACTTTGAAAAGTAGAGAAGAAAAGGTTGGGTAGTTTGTAATGTAATAAAGTTGAATTTAGTAAAGAGAATTTGCAATAAGGAAAGAACACACCATAATTTATAGTGGTTTGGTCATTGTGACCTACATCCACTTCTGATTCCTCCTCCGTCGAGGTCACCGACTTCCACTAATGGTCCTCCTTCAATAGGTGAAGACCAACTACCTTTTTATAGCACTTTTTTCTTTTCACGAGTTTAGGAGATAGCCCTTACAAGCCTCACACTTCTTTTGAATAATCTCAACTCTTAGAAAGGGAGGAGGAGGACTTTTGCACTTTTGCAATGTTTTAACACCCCAAGAATTCAAGATTATGTTAACACTTTCATGCCCTTTCATACAGAAAAGGGTGAGGTATTTATAGGCTCCAATGGCTTCAGAATTGGAGCTAAAAAGTATCACATCCCCGGATTTCGGGATATTAGCGGTACCACTTCCATTATTGGGCGGTACCACCGCCTAGTCTGGCGGCACCATGTTAGGACTCTAACTTGGAGAGTCCTAATTGAGAGGCACATTCATGTAAAACTGTTAGGACTCTAGCTAGGAGAGTCCTAATTGAGAGGGACATTCTGTTAGGACTCTAGCTAGGAGAGTCCTAATTGAGAGGGGCATTCATGTAGGAGGTGTTTTCTTAGAGAAGAATTAGGAGTTGTAAGGGAATAGGAGTCTTGACTAGGAGTCATATTAGGAGTTGGTTAGAAGTAAGAGTCTTAAGTAGGAGTCCTATTAGGAGTTAGGGTTTAGAAGCCCTATAAATAGCCATGTATTCCTTCTCTTTTCTTAAGCAATAGATGAATCTTTTCTGCAGCCTTTGAGCAGCAACTTGGAGGGAGGAACCCCTATAGAGTTCCAAGGAGGCCGATCCCCTAAAGAGATCAACCCCAAGTTTAGAATCTACAAGGGTTTTAACACCTGGTATCAGAGCAGCGTTCTTGGCATCTCACTACCCTTCCACTGCCATCCATCAGCCCTCCACAACCACCCAAATCAATTCCCACAATTGCTTAAAAATCGTCGCCAAATTCCGCCATCATCTCCACCACCGTGGATCATCCTTTGATCTCCCCGTGAATTGCAACAGGTTCTGGTTTCCTACCTTACTGCTACTGCAATTTAGTTATCCTTATTCGAAAATCAAAAAAAAAAAAACTGTTCCTATATTGCTGCATAAACCTTTCGTCACAAAGTTTTCATCTCTACGACGAAAGATACATTGCAGAATTCCAGCCGCATAGTACCATCTGTTTGATCTTGCTACTATGCTTTTTCTATCCAAATTTCTATGAAATTTTTATAACATCTTTGACACTTCCTAACAGCAGATTTCCCTTTGGTTTTTTCAAAAAATTCTCAATATAAACCATTGATCTTTTACGTCCAATCTGCTATACCTAAAAATCTGTGCTGCAGAAAATTTCAGCCGCATATTGTTGCCTTAACCCATCTATTTGCAATCTTTTTTGAATGAAATTTCTTATACACTTCATAGATCATCTTGGCTTCCATCTAAGATTGATCTATTAAGAAATTTATCTCTAAAATCGATTTTATGTTGCTGCAAATTTTCATCGTAACCCGCTAAAATTTTTCGACGAGAATTCTGCAATCGCAACTTGCACCAATTTCCTTGCTGTTATACTGCTGAAATTTTCTTGATTAAATTAGATATCCTTGCTGTCATATAAACTGTGATTTTGCTATCAATTCCCTCCTCAATTCTCTTAAGTTTTTGGTGGAAATTACGTCGAGAAACCGTTGTTTCTTCGACGACAATTCTAATCTTACAAGACAGCACATACTTGCTGCAACTTTCACTGATTTCTATCAAACCTTTGCTGCCATCTACCATAGATCCAAAACTTTTATCCATAGCCCTAAAACTCCACCAAACTACACCCTCAAACTGCACCCAAAATAGCCACAAAACAATCCTAAACCGTAGCCTACATTCACCAATCCACCAACTCTTTCGACCATCACCTCTCTCAACCAATACATGCCTTTAACCCGACAACAAAAGAGAGATCTTAATATCATAGATTTGACGGCATATACTATGGCATCTGAGGAAGTGATCAATGTTAAATTTGAAGCCTTCGAGGTGCGAATGGAGGATAAGATTTGGACGCTCTTTACCAAACTCAGATTGGGCCGACCACTAAGCCCGAATAAATCATATCAAGGAGAGAGCTTTGCCCAATCGCAAAGCCCGAAGATATGACTTCCAAGAGAGGGGAAGCTCTATGACCAACCCCAACTATCCATGCATGAGAGTAGACTTCCCTAGATGGGAAGAAGGAGACCCAATTGGTTGGATCTCGCACGCGGAGCGATATTTTCAGTACCACAAAACCGCGGATGCATCTATGGTGAAAATTACAGCTATACATCTTGAAGGGGATGCTATACAGTGGTTTGACTGGTTTGAACATACTTATGGAGTCCTTTCATGGCAACAATTCAAAGAAGGACTGTTGATCCGCTTCAGACCAACCGATTACGAGAATATTGATGGACAACTAGCAAAGATCCGACAAACTTCCACCATTCAGGAGTACCAAACCAAGTTTGAAAGGTTATCTAATCAAACTTATGATTGGTCTCAAAAACAGCTATTGAGGACCTTTATTGAGGGCTTGAAGCCGGAGATCCGAGGAAAAGTTAAAGCGCGACAACCGTATACGCTTATGGCAGCCATCTCTTTCGCACGACATCAAGAGGAGCAATTGAACCATGAAGCTCGGAGGACTAGGGTCGCTCCTCAACCAGTAATATTGAAGCCCTCAGCCCCCCCTGCTATTGACCAAGTCCCTACACCAAAGAGGTTAACAAGAGAAGAGCTTCGGGAGCGATATGCGAAGGGGTTATGTTGGCATTATGACGAGCCGTGGAGCCGTGAGCATCGCTGTAGTAAAGGGAGACTTCTTATGATTGAACCAATAGAAGAAGAGGTCATTGAACATCCAGAAGATAGCCTTGAACATGAAGAAGAAGATGCAGAAGAAGAACCACAACCGACTGAAGTTACGGTATATGCACTAGCCGGCTACTCAAACCCGCAAACGATGAAAGTTGGAGGCCTTCTCAAACAACAACCGATCACTGTTCTCATCGACACGGGCAGTTCTAATAACTTTCTAAATAGTAAGGTTACTATCCAGATGGCCTTACCTATTGAGAATTGCAGCAGGTTTGACGTTAAGGTCATCGACGGACGGATTTTGAATTGTGATCGTAGGCGCCCGTAGGAGAAACTATTGCTGCAGGACCAAGAGATAATTGTAGATTTCTACCTTCTCCCTCTTGATGATCATGAGGCCATGCTCATAATTAAATGGTTGATGACATTAGGTGATATTTATTGAAATTTTATGCAACTAATTATGAAATTTTATAGTAAGGAGAAACATGTGATACTGAACGGGAAACGTGAGGGCGACATAACGATGATTTGCACACAACAAATGAAGAAGGTTTTGCATAAAGCATGCAGCGGCTTTTTGGTACAACTTGAGAAGCAAATTAAAGGAGAGCCAATAGAATTTGAAGTTCCAAACCTATTTCCTTTGCTTGCTGAATTTTCAGATATATTTGACGAGCTGCATAACCTACCTCTTACTCATCGGAATGATCATTGTATAATGATTCTTTCAGGCAAACCTCCAGCAAATACTCGGCCATATCAGTATCTACATCTCCAGAAGGATAAAATAGAAAAGATTGTAAAAGAGATGCTCGAAACAAGAGTTATTCGGCCAAGTTGCAACCTCTACTCTTCACCGGTGCTACTTGTATGCAAGAAGGACGGAACATGGCGAATATGCATTATTATTGAGCTCTCAGTGGCATAACTATCAAGAACAAATACCTTATTCCAATAGCAGATGAATTGCTAGATGAAAGGGAGCACAAATCTTCGCAAAGCCAGACCTTCGATCCGGGTATTATCAAATACGAGTGTATGAAGAAGTCATACCGAAAACCGCCTTTCGAACACACAACGGCTACTGCGAATTTTTACTTTCTTCAACAAAAGATAAAATATCTTGGGCATATCATATCAGAGGAAGGTGTGATGGTGGACCCCTTCAAAATTGAAGCAATGCAAAACTGGCCTACCCCGAGGAACATAAAATTACTACATGGCTTTTTGGGTTTAACAGGCTACTACCGTAAGTTCGTGAAAAACTATGGAAAGATCAATGCACCACTTACTTCCTTACTGGAAAAAGATGTCTTCCAATGGTCGGACAGAGCCTCCACTGCCTTCGACAAACTTAAGGCAGCCATTACGACGACGCCGGCGCTAACACTACCAGATTTCAACCAACCCTTCGTTATTGAGGCCGACGCATCTGGAGTCAGAATTAGAGTCATTCTCAAGAAAGATGGTCGACCACTCGTATACGCTAGCAAGACATTATCTCCCTCCCATCAAAATAAGTTAACATATGATAAGGAGATGCTCGCCATTGTGCACGCAGCAACGAGGTGGAGACCCTACTTGATTGGTCGACGATTTCAAATTAAAACCGACCATAAAAGCCTCAAGTACTTTTTGGAGCGAAAGATATTATCCCCTGAGTAGCAAAAATGGGTAACAAAACTTCTTGGATTTGATTATGAAATAACTTACAAAAGGTGGAAAGAGAATGTTGTTGCAGATGCGCTTTCGCAGCTACCTGAGCAAGCTGAATTTTCGATCATTTTACTTCCAACCAACTACTTCCTTGAGGATATTAAGATGGAATGGTAGGAAGATTCGGAGACCAGTAAGATAAAAAAAAAATTAGAGGAAGCACCAAGCTCCGTGGCTCATTACAATCAGGACTCAAAAGAATTATGCTACAAGGGACGTATTGTGCTTGTGACAAATTCTACTTGCATCTTCAAGAGCAGATTTTGGACAAAGTTATTCCATATGCAGGGTACTAAATTGAAAAGGAGTACGACATATCACCCACAAACCAACAGCCAGACGAAAGTTTTAAATAGGTGCTTGGAGACAGCCCAAAGCCACCCACCAAATATGACTACCCAAAGAGAACTCCAAACCCAGCCAAGTGCCATTATTGATCGACGGATCGTGACTCGACGACGACAACCCACTAATGAAGTGCTAATACAATGGGTGAACCTACCAATAGAAGATGCCACTTGGGAGAACTATGACGACTTGAAGATCAAATTCCCAGAATTCACGAATCATCAGCCTCGAGGATAAGGCTGATTTGAAGAGGGCGGGTCTGTTAGGACTCTAGCTTGGAGAGTCCTAATTGAGAGGGACATTCATGTAAAACTGTTAGGACTCTAGCTAGGAGAGTCCTAATTGAGAGGGACATTCTGTTAGGACTCTAGCTAGGAGAGTCCTAATTGAGAGGGGCATTCATGTAGGAGGTATTTTCTTAGAGAAGAATTAGGAGTTGTAAGGGAATATGAGTCTTGACTAGGAGTCCTATTAGGAGTTGGTTAGAAGTAAGAGTCTTAAGTAGGAGTCCTATTAGGAGTTAGGGTTTAGAAGCCCTATAAATAGCCATGTATTCCTTCTCTTTTCTTAAGCAATAGATGAATCTTTTCTGCAGCCTTTGAGCAGCAACTTGGAGGGAGGAACCCCTATAGAGTTCCAAGGAGGCCGATCCCCTAAAGAGATTGTTAGGATCGAGAGCACTAAGAGGGGGGGGGGGGGGGGGGGGTGAATTAGTGCAGCGGAAATTTTTCAGCGATTAAAACGAAAGCTGTGTTCGTTCGATAAAAAACGATTTACGTCTAAGTGCAGATTTAGAAAGTTCTGAACTTAGAAACTTGTTCGTAAGATCGCAGAAGGCAGTAAGCAGTTATGATTGAAATCAAAATGTAACCGTAAACTGAAATATGATGATCGTACGAGAAAAGCCGATTTACGTCTAAACACAGATTCGAAAAATTCTAAACTTAGAAACTTATTCGTCAGATTGCAGAAGGCAGTAAACAGTTATGATTGAAATCAAAACGTAAACATAAACTGAAATATGATGATTGTACGAGGAAAGCTGATTTACGTCTAAACGCAGTTTTACGTCTAAATGCAGATTTACGTCTAAACCTTGAAACTCGTTCGTAAAATCGCAGAGGGCAGTAAGCTATTGAGAAGTTTGCAGTGAAGGTAAAATACTCAAAGGAAATGCAAACCGAGATTTAGAGTGGTTCGGTCAATCTTGACCTACTCCACTTTTGGCTTCCTCCACCGACGAGGTCACCGACGTCAACTAGAGGCCTTCCTTCAATAGGCGAAGGCCAACCACCCTCTTACAGATTCACTCCTTTTGACGGGCTTAGGAGACAACCCTTACAGAAGTTTTCTCTCCTCTCTTTACAACTCAAACTTGAAGAATAGAAAGAGGAGAACTAGCAGTTTTGAGCTCTAAGAAACACAGAAAGACAGCAAGATTTCGAGTGTGTGTTCTGTGCATTCAGTGCTGAATGGGTGGGGTATTTATAGGCCCTAACCCAGTTCAAATTTGGAGCTCAAATCTGTCAATTCCCTGAATTCCGGGATCAGGCGGTTGCACCTCCTAACTGGGGTGATTGCACCGCCTGGCAGAGCTCGAAGATTGAGCCTCTAGGCGGTGCCACCTTTGTCAGGGGCGGTTGCACCTCTCTGCCAGAGCTCGAAGACCGAGCTCAGGCAATTGCACCGCCTGACTGGAGAGGTTGCACCGCCTGGCAGAGCTCGAAACTTGAGCTCTGGCGGTGCTACCTCTTGACAGAAGAGGTTGCACCGCCCAATCTCGCTCGGAGACTGAGCCCGGGGCGGTGCCACCTCTTGGCTGGAGCGGTTGCACCTCCTAGTCTCGCTGGGAGACATAGCCTGGGCGGTGCTACCTCCCTGCCTGGGTGGTTGCACCTCCCACAACAACCTGGGTCCGAATGGGTTGATCCATTCGGCCCAATATGAGTTCTTCAGGGGCCCAATTGCCCCAAGATTAAGCTAATGGTATCACCTCCCATTTCTAACTTAATCAATGTGCTAACTACGATTATTTCCTAAGACAAATTCTGCAGCTTGCTCCGGTGCGTCAATCGCTTCTTCCGGCGAGTTTCCGGCGAACTTCCGTCGATCATCCAACGAACCCTCGGTGATACTCCTGCGGACTTCCGGCAAACTCCTGGACTTGCGACGATCCACTTGGCAAGTTCTGATGAGCTCCTTTGGCAAGCTTCTGGACTTCTCGGATTTGTTCCCGCAGAACCTCCGACGACTGTCCGAACTTCCGTCGAGCTCTCGAACTCCCAACGTGATCATTGTCATGACTCCGACGCAACTCCTACTGCATGTCTTACTTTCATTGTAGTCAATCCTGCACACTTATCTCAACACATACATTAGATAACAAATGACAATTGACTTCATCGTCAAAATCCGAGATTCAACAATCTCCCCCTTTTTGATGATGACAATCAATTGATAATAGAGTTAACCTTAACTCCCCCTGTTTATATGCCATACTTCTTGAATTTAAAAACTTTATAAATTCAAGAGACATATTCCCATCATGATTCCTATCATGCTGTATTTCTTTGAAGATGATGTCAAGGCTTGACATACATTTTCAAATATAATAAGTTTGAATGATGGTAGTGTAGCAATTCATTATTTTGTAAGATATCGACATGTAAAGCTGTGAAGCAAGATTTTGATATCATTACATGATGTACACATTTCGAATATTTTAGCAAGTGTAGTATTGCATCACATGGTAAGATATCAGCTCGTACGATGCAAATTTTTGTTTGATATCTTGATACAGGGCATATAGCAATGATAGCAATCCTATATTTCTTGGTGATGCAAGTATAGCCTAATCATAGCATCAGTGATAGCAATCAGTCATAGCACCCATATCATCATTAGTGATAGCAAACATATCAGCATCAGTGATAGCAACCATATCATCATTAGTGATAGCAAACATATCAGCATCAGTGATAGCAACCATATCATCATTAGTGATAGCAAACATATCAGCATCAGTAAACATATCAATTCATATATTTCTCCCCCTTTGTCATCAACAAAAAGCATGGTAGATGTGATTCGAGGAGAACAATATAAGCAGGTTATCAAGCACATAAAAGGAAGGCATGACACATATAATACTTTGAATACCTCTTCTCCTTGTATGTTATAATTCTTTGTGTATAAAGGAGGAAACTCATTTTTCAAAAAAAATTTTCATAAGAGTGTACAGGAAAATCCGATTTTTAGCATTCAAATTGTTAAGCAAATCCGAAAATAACCTCTTTCATGCATTCGGATATGAGTAAACTATTGATTTTCAAAAATATTTTTATATTTGACACATAATTTCCAACATGTTATTTTGATCAAGTGATACCAAGGCATGTAATACTAATCAAGTGTTTTGATCATTCAATAAAGTCCGAAAAATAATTTTAACTAGTTTAAGTATTCGGACACATCAACATTCCTAATTCTCTTCTTATAAAATCAAATTGTTCTTCACTTAGAGGTTTTGTAAAGATATCAACTAGTTGATGTTTCGTATCAATGAACTCTATGATTACATCATGATTCGTAACATGATCTCGTATAAAGTGATGTCTGATATCAATATGTTTTGTTCTTGAGTGTTGTATAGGGTTCTTTGTTAAGCATATTGCACTTGTGTTATCACATTTAATGGGAATATTTTTAAGATGAACTTTATAATCTTCTAAGGTGTTTTTCATCCAAACAACTTGTGCACAGCATGCACTTGCTGCAATATATTCAGCTTCGGTTGTTGATAGTGCAACCGAGTTTTGTTTTTTAGATGACCAGGAAACAAGAGCATGTCCTAAGAATTGACATGTTCCTGATGTGCTTTTTCTATCTAATCTACAGCCAGCAAAGTCCGCATCAGCATAAGCAATTAACTGAAGATTCTCTGATTTTGGGTACCATAATCCTAGATTTGTGGTACCATTAAGATATCTGAGTATTCTTTTAACTGCTTTGAGATGAGATATCTTAGGGTTTGATTGAAATCTAGCACAAAGTCCTACACTGAACATGATATCTGGTCTAGTTGCAGTGAGGTAAAGTAAACTTCCTATCATACCCCTATAAATTTTTTGATCGAAGTTTTCTCCACTTTCATCAATTTCTAACTTAGTAGAGGTGCTCATAGGAGTGTTAATAGCTTTTGAGTTATTCATATTAAACTTTTTTAGTAAACTCATAGCATATTTAGTTTGACTAATAAAGATGCCATTGCTTAGTTGTTTAATTTGTAGACCTAAGAAGAATGTTAACTCTCCCATTAGACTCATTTCGAATTCAAGACTCATAGTTTTAGCAAAAGATTCACAAAGAGATTCATTTGTAGAACCAAAGATAATATCATCAACATAAATTTGAACAATGAGAAAATTATTTTCAAAGATCTTGATGAATAATGTAGTATCAACCTTGCCTTTTATGAAATTATTTTCAATAAGAAAAGAACTAAGTCTCTCATACCAAGCCCGGGCTTGGAGCTTGTTTTAAACCATAGAGAGCTTTAGTTAATCTAAACACATGATTAGGGAGACTATTATTTTCAAATCCAGGAGGTTGTTCAACATAGACTTCTTTGGAAATAAAGCCATTAAGAAAAGCTCTTTTAACATCCATTTGAAATAATTTAAATTATTACTACTAGCGTAGGCAAGGAGCATCCTTATGGCTTCTAATCGAGCCATAGGAGCGAAGGTTTCTTCGTAATCGATACCTTCTTCTTGGTTGAAACCTTTGGCCACTAATCTAGCCTTGTTTCTAACCACGATACCATTTTCATCTTGCTTGTTTCTAAAGACCCATTTAGTACCAATAACTAAATGGTCATTTGGCCTAGGAACAAGCGTCCACACCTCATTTCTCTCAAATTGATTTAATTCATCTTGCATTGCGATAATCCATGAATCATCTTTTATGGCTTCGTCAATACACTTGGGTTCAATTTGGGAGAGAAAAGCGGCGTTGGCACAAAAATTTTTAAGAGAAGATCATGTTTGAACCCCCTTTGATGTGTCTCCTAAGATTAGCTCCTTAGGATGAGCATCTACATACTTCCAATCCTTGGGTAAGGAAATCTGGGAAGTGGATGCATCCAAGTTGCTAGTTGGAGACGGGGTTTCGTTTAAATTCAAAGAATCAAAATTAACATCATCATCAAGATCATTTTTCCTAATTTCGGAAATCTCATTGAAAATAACATGGATGGATTCTTCAATAATTAAAGTTCTTTTATTGAAAATACGAAAAGCTTTAGAAACCGAAGAATAACCAAGAAAGATTCCTTCATCAGACTTAGCATCGAATTTTCCTAAGTTATCCTTTTCATTCAAGATAAAACACTTACACCCAAAGACTTTAAAATATGAGACATTGGGTTTTTTGTTATTCCATAATTCATAAGGAGTTTTGGTGAGTAAGGGTCTTACTAGAACTCTATTCAAAATATAGCATGCAGTGTTTACGGCTTCGGCCCAAAAATATTTGGGTAGGCTATGTTCATTCAACATGGTTCTTGCCATTTCTTGTAGATTTCGATTTTTTCTTTCTACTACCCCATTTTGTTGAGGATTTCTTGGAGTAGAGAAATTATGGTTGTATCCATTGAGTTCACAGAATTCTTGGAAATCATGGTTTTGAAATTCTCCACCATGATCACTTCTAATTGATGAAATCATAGAACCCTTCTCATTTTGAACAAGTTTACAAAACTTGGTAAAATATCTAAAGCATTCATTTTTCTGTTTTAAGAAGTAGGTCCATGTATATCTGCTATAGTCATCAACAATGACAAAGGCGTATTTGCTACCTCCTAGACTCGATGTAGAGATTGGTCCGAATAAGTCCATATGGATCAATTGTAAGGGCCTAGAGGTGCTTATTTGATTCTTAGCTTTGAAACTACCCTTAACTTGTTTACCTAATTGGCAAGCATCGCATACATTATCTTTGATGAACTTGATATGAGGAATTCCTCTTACAAGTTCTCTAGATGATATTTGAGTGATTAGTTTCATGCTAGCATGACCTAATCTTCTATGCCATAGCTAAGCATCCTCATTCATAACCGT
Source organism: Musa acuminata AAA Group (assembly GCF_036884655.1). Lineage (NCBI taxonomy): Eukaryota > Viridiplantae > Streptophyta > Magnoliopsida > Zingiberales > Musaceae > Musa > Musa acuminata. The sequence goes on along the minus strand of NC_088335.1, from coordinate 16,621,205 downwards.
AAAACACATTTCATTACACAAATCATTGATGTCAATAGTGTATACGTTATTTTGTTTTAATGCAATCATAGACATGTTCTTATATGGTTTTTCAATGATGCAAGCATTAGATTCGAATTTGACAGTGTATCCTTTATCATATAATTGACTAATGCTCAAGAGGTTATGTTTTAAACCATCAACTAACAAAACATCTTCAATAAAGAAGTTGGATTTGTTACCTATGGTTCCTTTGCCAACGATTTTACCCTTGTTGTTGTTTCCGAAGGTGACATAGCCTTCATCTATACTAGTGAGCTTAGAGAATTGAGATGGATCTCCGGTCATATGCCTTGAGCATCCACTATCAAGGTACCATCTCTTGCTCCTAGCTTGCGATGGTGTGGGTTTCTACAAGAAAGGATGATTTTTAGGTACCCATTTGCTTTTGGGTGCCTCAAAGATAGATCTACATTGTTTATCATGTTGCATAGAGTTTATCATAGTTCCTTTAGGAACCCAAATCAATTTGTTTGGACTAATTTTCTTGAATGGACAATAATGCGTCTTGTGTCCAAATTTGCAACAAAAGTTACATTTGGCTTGGTGTTGAACATGTAAGATGGGGCCTTTTATAAAGGTGGTTGGATTTAGGTGAGGACTTCTCACAAATCCAATTCCACTCCTTTTTGGAATGTGACCCTTGTTTGCAAGGATCATGTTCAATGACTTGCTACCAACCTCGAATTTCTTCAAGGTGTCCTTAAGTAGCAGGTTTTCTTTTTGGAGAGTTTCTAGATCATGGCATTTGATACATGAATTTGAACTATCATGATATTTAGTTTTTAACTTATCAAAATCACAAGTAAGACTATCATGCTCAATTTATATTTTCTATTGATAATCTTGCATTCATCAAATAAGTCATGGAAGGCATTTAATAATTCATCGAAAGATAAATCAGCATCTAATAAATTCGTTACCTCATCTCCGATGGCCATTAAGGCGTAATGAGCAACTTGCTCGGTGTTGGACTCCTCTTCTTCGAATGCGTTCGAATCATCCCATGTTGCTTTGAGCGCCTTCTTCTTTGTTGTTCTCTTTTTGGCTTGGGGACAATCACTCTTTTAGTGTCCCGGCTTTTTGCACTCATAGCAAATAACTTGGTCCTTCTTGGGTTCAAGTTTATTTTTAGTGTCATTCTTAAACTTGTTTCTTTTAATGAATTTTTTAAATTTTCTTGTTAGAAGTGCCAAGTCATCGTCATAGTCCTCATCACTTGAGTTTTCTTTCAAGTGGTCTTCCAAAGTTCTAAGTGCCATATCCTTCCTGTTCTTTGGAAGGATGTCTTCTTGCTCTTCATGAGCTTTGCAAGTCATCTCATAGGTCATTAATGACCCAATCAGTTCTTCAAGAGGAAAGTTGTTTAGATCTTTTGCCTCTTGAATAGCAGTGACTTTAGGATCCCAACTCTTAGGAAGGGATCTTAGAATCTTATTTACGAGCTCAAAATCTGAAAATCTTTTTCCGAGTCCTTTTAGACCGTTGACGACATCCGTGAAACGGGTAAACATGTCGCCAATAGTCTCACTCGGTTTCATCCGAAAAAGTTCGAAAGAGTGTAACAAAAGATTGATTTTTGACTCTTTCACTCTACTTGTGCCTTCATGAGTCACTTCGAGTGTGTGCCAAATATCAAATATAGTTTCACAAATCGAAACACGATTAAACTCGTTTTTATCAAGTGCGCAAAATAAGGCATTCATAGCCTTTGCATTAAGAGCGAAAACCTTCTTCTCCAAATCATTCCAATCGATCATTGGAAGAGAAGACTTTGAAAAACCATTCTCGACAAGATTCCAAAGTTCAACGTCCATAGAAATAAGAAAAATCCTCATTCGGGTTTTCCAATAGGTGTAGTCTGTCCCATTAAACCTGGGTGGACGTGTAATAGAATGGCCCTCTTGGTTTCCGGCGTAAGCCATCTCTCTTGGGTTTTAATCCGTTTGAGAGTTAACCGGGCTCTGATACCAATTGTTAGGATCGAGAGCACTAAGAGGGGGGGGGGGGTGAATTAGTGCAGCGGAAATTTTTCAGCGATTAAAACGAAAGCTGCGTTCGTTCGATAAAAAACGATTTACGTCTAAGTGCAGATTTAAAAAGTTCTGAACTTAGAAACTTGTTTGTAAGATCGCAGAAGGCAGTAAGCAGTTATGATTGAAATCAAAATGTAACCGTAAACTGAAATATGATGATCGTACGAGAAAAGCCGATTTACGTCTAAACGCAGATTCGGAAAATTCTGAACTTAGAAACTTATTCGTAAGATCGTAGAAGGCAGTAAACAGTTATGATTGAAATCAAAACATAAACGTAAACTGAAATATGATGATTGTACGAGGAAAGCCGATTTACGTCTAAACGCAGTTTTACGTCTAAATGCAGATTTACGTCTAAACCTTGAAACTCGTTCGTAAAATCGCAGAGGGCAGTAAGCTATTGAGAAGTTTGCAGTGAAGGTAAAATAATCAAAGGAAATGCAAACCGAGATTTAGAGTGGTTCGGTCAATCTTGACCTACTCCACTTTTGGCTTCCTCCACCGACGAGGTCACCGACGTCAACTAGAGGCCTTCCTTCAATAGGCGAAGGCCAACCACCCTCTTACAGATTCACTCCTTTTGATGGGCTTAGGAGACAACCCTTACAGAAGTTTTCTCTCCTCTCTTTACAACTCAAACTTGAAGAATAGAAAGAGGAGAACTAGTAGTTTTGAGCTCTAAGAAACACAGAAAGACATCAAGATTTTGAGTGTGTGTTCTGTGCTTTCAATGCTGAATGGGTGGGGTATTTATAGGCCCCAACCCAGTTCAAATTTGGAGCTCAAATCTGTCAATTCCCTGAATTCCGGGATCAGGCGGTTGCACCTCCTGACTGGGGCGGTTGCACCGCCTGGCAGAGCTCGAAGACTGAGCCTCTGGGCGGTGCCACCTCTGTCAGGGGCGGTTGCACCTCTCTGCCAGAGCTCGAAGACCGAGCTCAGGCGGTTGTACCGCCTGACTGTACAGGTTGCACCGCCTGACAGAGCTCGAAACTTGAGCTCTGGCGGTGCTACCTCTTGATAGAAGAGGTTGCACCGCCCAGTCTCGCTCGGAGACTGAGCCCGGGGCGGTGCCACCTCTTGGCTGGAGCAGTTGCACCTCCTAGTCTCGCTGGGAGACATAGCCTGGGCGGTGCTACCTCCCTGCCTGGGCGGTTGCACCTCCCACAGCAACCTGGGTCCGAATGGGTTGATCCATTCGGCCCAATTTGAGTCTTCAAGGGCCCAATTGCCCGAAGATTAAGCTAATGGGATCACCTCCTATTTCTAACTTAATCAATGTGCTAACTATGATTATTTCCTAAGACAAATTCTGCAGCTTGCTCCGGTGCGTCAATCGCTTCTTCCGGCGAGTTTCCGGCGAACTTCCGTCGATCATCCGACGAACCCTCGGTGATACTCCTGCGGACTTCCGACAAACTCCTGGACTTGCGACGATCCACTTGGCAAGTTCCGATGAGCTCCTTTGGCAAGCTTCTAGACTTCTCAGATTTGTTCCCACAGAACCTCCGACGATTGTTCGAACTTCCGTCGAGCTCTCGAACTCCCAACGTGATCATTGTCATGACTCCGGCGCAACTCCTGCTGCATGTCTTACTTTCATCATAGTCAATCATGCACACTTATCTCAACACATACATTAGACAACAAATGACAATTGACTTCATCATCAAAATCCGAGATTCAATAGAGATCAACCCCAAGTTTAGAATCTACAAGGGTTCTAACACACCACTACTTGATAGAGCTCGGAGACCGAGCTCTAGCGGTACTACTACTGGCAGCATTAGCTGCTGGTAGTGCCACTGCCTAGACCACTTGGGAGACTGGGTCACCAAGTGGTGCCACCATCGGCCATGACTTCAGGTGTTGAATGAGCTATTTCAACCGGCCTAATTCAGCCCTATTAAGGGCCCAATTGACCCCTAACTGAGTTAGTGGGATTATCTCCCAATCCTAACTCAACTTAAGTTCTAACTATAATAATTAAGACATTTAACAAAGTATTCTTTTTCTGGTACATCAATTGTTCTTCCAACGATCTTCCGACGAATTTTCGACGATCTCTCGGCAATGTTCCAGCGTACTCCCGACAAGCTCTTGGACTTTATGACGATCTTCTTGGTAAGTTTCGATGAGCTTCTTTGGCAAGCTCCTGGACTTCTTAGTCAGTTCCGATAGAACTTCTGACGAACTCTCGAACTCCCAATGAAGTCTCGACCTTGACTTCGGCATAACATTTGCTTTATTGCTTACCGCTATCGTAGTTAATCCTGCACACTTTTCTCAATATATAGATTAGATCAAATAATTTACAATTGATTTCATCATCAAAATATGAGATTCAACCGTACCTAATATAATCGTCCACAATTATAAAGGCATATTTGCTACCTCCTAGGCTTGATGTATCAATTGGTTCAAACAAATCCATATAAATCAATTGCAATGGTCTAGAGGTACTTATTTGATTCTTTGTTTTGAAACTATATTTTATTTATTTTCCTAATTGACATGCATCACACATATTATCTTTAACAAATTTAATATTAGGAATACCTCTTACAAGTTCTTTGGATGAGATTTGAGAGATTAGTTTCATGCTAACATGACCTAATCTCCTATGCTAAAGCCAAGCATCGTCATTCAAAATTGAAAAATATATTTCATTACAAAGATCATCAATGTCAATAGTGTATATATTATTTTGCTTTAGGGCAATCATAGATGTGTTTTTGTATGACTTTTCAATAATACAAGCATTAGATTCAAATCTAATGATATATCTTTTATTACACAATTGATTAATGCTCAAAAGATTATGCTTTAAGCCATCAACTAATAATATATCTTCAATCAAAAAGTTGGATTTGTTACCTATGATTCCTTTGCCAATGATTTTACCTTTGTTGTTGTCTCCGAAGGTGACATACCCTTCGTCTAGGCTAGTGAGCTTAAAAATTTGAGATGGATCTCTAGTCATATGTCTTGAGCATCTACTATCAAGGTACTATCTCTTGCTCCTAACTTGTGATGGTAAACATTTCTAAAAAAAGGGTGATTTTTAGGTACCCATTTGACCTTGTGTGCCTAAAAAATCGATCGACTTAACTTATCATTTTACATGGAGTTTTTTATAGTTCCTTTAGGAGCCCAAATTAATTTGTATAGTCTATATCTCTTAAACGGACATTGATAAGTAACATGTCCAAATTTACAACAAAAGTTATATTTGTTTTGGGGTGAAACATGCAAAGTTGGGTCTTTAACAAAGATGGTGGGATTTTTATGAGTGTTAACTCACAAAGCCGATTCCATCTCTTCTATGAATATGATTCTTACTTGCAAGAATCATGTTTAAGGATTTACTACCTATTTCAAATTTTTCTAGAGTTTCATGTAGTTACAAATTCTCCTTTTTAAGTGTTTCTAATTCATCACATTTTGTGCAATGAGCTAAACTATTATCATGCTCAATTTTTAATCTATCAAAATCATTAACAAGAGAAGCATACTCATTTTTTAACAGTTTATACTTTTTAATAACTAATTTATATTTATCAAATAAATCATGAAAAATATTTAATAGTTCATCAAAAGATAAATGAGCTTCGATCGAGTTACTTACCTTATCGCTATATGCCATTAATGCATAGTGAGCAACTTGCTCTTTGTTGGTTGTCTCCTCTTCTTCAGATGCACTTGAGTCGTCCCAAGTTGTTTTAAGTGCTTTCTTCTTCTTTGGTTGCTTCTTCTTTACTTGGGGACATTCGCTTTTGAAATGTCCTGGCTTCTTGCATTCATAGCATATAACTTGTTCTTTATTGGGTTCAATTTTATTTTTAGTGTCATTTTTAAATTTATTACTTTTTATAAATTTTTTGAACCTTTTTATCATGAGTGCCAAGTCATCATCATAGTCCTCATCACTTGAACTTCTTTCAAGTGTCTTCATGAGTTCTTAGTGTTATATTCTTCTTGTTCTTTGGAAGGTTGTTCTTAAGCTCTTCATGAGCATTGCAAGTCATTTCATAGGTCATTAGTGACCAGATAAATTCTTTGAGAGGGAAGTTATTTAAATCCTTGACCTCTTGAATGACTATTACTTTAGGGTTCCAACTCTTTGGAAGGGATATCAAGATTTTATTAACAAGTTCAAAGTTCGAAAAACATTTGCCAAGAGCTTTTAAACTATTGACGATATCCATAAAATGGATGTACATATCAACAATAGTTTCGCTTGGCTTCATCCGAAATAATCATAAGTATGAACTAGAAGATTTATCTTCGACTCTTTTACTCTACTAGTGCCTTCGTGAGTGATTTCGAGTGTGTGTTAAATATCAAAAGTCGTTACACAAATAGACACTTGATTGAACTCGTTTTTATCTAAATCTCTAAATAAGACATTTAGAACCTTGGCATTTAAATTTAAAAGTCTTCTTCTCCAACTCATTTCAATCGTTCATTGGAAGAGAATACTTATGAAAGCCATTTTCCACAATGTTCCATAACTCAAAATCTATAGAAATTAGAAAAATCCTCATTCTAGTCTTCTAATATGTGTAATCCGTCTCATTGAATATGGGTGGATGTGTAATTGAATGACCCTCTTGGTTGCCAGCAAATGTCATCTCTCTTGGGTTTTAAACTAAACGAGAGTGACCTTGCTCTGATACCAATTGTTAGGATCAAGAGTGACACTAGGAGGGGGGGGGGGGGGTTGGGTGAATTAGTGCAACGGAAATGGTCATCGGTTTTGTAAAATATTCGTTCATTGAAAACTAATCTTGGAAAGTGCTTAACTTTAGAGTAAATAAACTAACAATTAACTTAGAAAGTAATGGCAGTAATGAAAAGCAGAATCGAAATGAGCACATCGGAACTTATATTGGTTCGATCATTGTGACCTACATTCACTTTTGATTCCTCTTTCGTCGAGGTCACCGACGTCCACTAATTGTCTTCCTTCAATGGGCGAAGACAAATCACCATTTTATAGCTCTCTTCTCCTTTTCACGGGTTTAGGAGACAACCCTTATAAGTCTCACACCTCAATTGAATGATCATAATACTAGAAAGGGAGGAGGACTCTTTGCACTTTTACTACTTTCACACCCCAAGACTTCAATATTTTGTTCACACTTTAGTGCCCTTTCATGCAGAAAATGGTGAGGTATTTATATGCCCTAATGACTTTAGAATTTGAGTAAAAAAGTGTCATATTCCTAGATTTCAGAGTACTAGCAGTATCACCACTTGATACTCTAACACTGGGTGGTACCACCGCATGACAAAGCTCTCAGAGACTGAGCTCTACCGGTACCATCACCTGATAGTTAATAACTGCTGGCGATACCACCGCATAGAGCACCTAAGAGATTGAGTCCCAAGCGATACCACAGTCGGCCCTGGTGGTGCCATCACCGACCGTGACTTCAGGTGTTGAATGAGTTGTTCAACTAGCCCAATTCAGCCCTATTAAGAGCCCAGTTAGCCCCTAACTGAGTTAGTGGGAATTCCTCCCAATCCTAACTTAACTTAAGGTCTAACTACAAAAATTATGATATTTAAACAAGAAATCTCTATCCAGTATGTAGATTATTCTCTTGGCGATCTTTAAGTGAACTTCTCGGCGAACTTCCGACGAACTCCCGACGAACTCTCAGCGAACTCCCTACGAACTCTCGGTGAACTTTCGACGAACTCTCAGCGAGCTCCCGATGAACTCTTGGCGAGCTTTCGGCAAACTTTCGGCACATCATTCAAATCTTTGACGTATCGTTCGATCATGGACTCTGGCCCAACATATGCTTATGCCTTACTTCTATCATAGTTAATCCTATATACTTATCTCAACATATAGATTAGATCAAATAATTTACCAATTGATTTTATCATCAAAATTCGAGATTCAATAATAGGCACTACCGGTATCTAATACTCATGTGTTATCATGAGAGTTTGACAAATGGAGACTGATCATGAATATACCTGAAGCTTCTCCAAGCTTCTATTTCACCATCTCTACAAGGTATTCTTTATAGTTCCTCTTCAAGCTTCTCCAAGCTTCTCTATAGGTGGAACCGTTGGTGGCATAGTCTCGGAAACTGTGTTTGGGCACTATTTGGGCCACTGTTTAGGCCTTTCACTTGGCCTAGTAATGACCCAACATGTGGAACCGTCGGTGGCACAGTCTCGGAGACTGTGTCTAGGAACTGTTTGGGCCACTATTTGGGCCTTCCACCTATTGAGTCATTATTTGGACTACTGTTTGGGCCACTATTTGGGCCTTTCACCTGTTGGGTCATTGTTTGGGCCTTTCACTTGGCCCAACACAACCCAAACTTGGGCCTAGTTGGTCCCTAATTGAGTTAGCCTAATTACATTCTAAACCGACTCAATTAGACTCTAAACTAACTCGATCTAGACATAATCGATTACAAGCGAATCCTATGTTGTCTGACATGTCATTGGTTCTTCCGGTGCTTCGTTTGATCCTTCAACGCATCGTCCTCTCCTTCGGCGTATTGCCCAATCAGCATATTATCTTCTCACAACATCCGATCTCCTTAGCGCAATGTCCGATCTTCTTTACTCTGTGTTTGAATTCATGGTCCGAAGCCTTCTACCGACACGTCGACCGATCCTCCGGCCTGACATCCAATCTTCTGATATGTTTGCTCTAGCCCAACGTTTTATTCCTCCTACTTTAATCGATTTTCCTCTTATGATTAAAGCTAGTCCTGCATCACTTAAACATAGATCAGATAAACACTATCAATTGGTTTTATCATCAAAATTTAACATTCAACAATCTTCCCTTTTTTGATGATGACAACCAATTGATGACAGAGTTAACTTTAACTCCCCCTATCAATATGCCATATTGATAGAACCATGAATTCAAGTTGAATTCAAGTCAAAGCAATATTTTATCATGAATATTTGTAACACTTTATATGCATATCTTTGCTTTAAATCTACAAGTGTAGAATTCTATACAATCACAAAACTAATATTTACCACATGTTCATATCATTACACAAATTAAACTTAATATTCCAAGATCCTAAATATGAGAGGTCCTTTAAACTTTTACAAACTTATAAGTTCATATTTACCATCAATATTTCATTAGACACTAAGTGTACTTATACATCAAATACATATCATCCACTAAGGATTTGTCCTAAAGTTCTCTAGCTTTCCACTGCCTCAGCCCAATTTAAACATTTTAGTGAGCGATAAGCTATCATAAAAAATTTATATAGCAACAAAGTGAGCATATAAAGCTCAGCAAGCGGCTAACATATCTATGACAAAAGATAACAATTTCAAACAAATAAGGTATCAAAATACAAGAAAGGGATATAAGAGTTTATAGATAGTCACTCATCAAATGCATAATTATAATATCATTTCATTCGAAGCATGTTTTGTTCATAACAAGGGAGTAAAGATTAATTGGAGTATATCAATGATGCAAGAAGCATTTTGGGGCATATCAATTACGTATGAAATGTCGCAGAGCATATCAATGTCATATGAAATATTTCAGAGCATATCAATAGCATATGAAATATTTCGAAGTATATCAATAAAATATAAAACATTTCGGAGTATATCAATAACAAATGTAATTTCTCAGAGAATATCATTGGCATATGAAACATTTTAGAGCATATCAATGGCAAAAGAAAAATGTTTTGGAGCATATCAACGACATATAAAATATTTCGAAGCATATCAATAGCATACGAAATATTTCGAAGCATATCAATGGTGTATAAGGTATTTCAGAATATATTAATGAATAAATATGAAACAGAAGCTCAAATGTTATATTTGACATTGCATTCATTTTATTCTTATCCAAAGCACATATAGAAGCACCTAACCAAAACTCTGAATATCATATCAAATATATAGAAGGTGAAGTGGGATCCTAAATATACTCTAGAGAATCACGGGCTTTAAGCATACACCCTTTATCATTTCTTGTAAAGTTCTAGATAATTCCTTTACCATTTTTAGAAAAAGTCCAAATAATCACTTTACCATTTCTAGAAAAGATCCAAATAATCTTATAAAAAACATAGTACAAAAGGACATTATGAACAATAAAATGGGCATATATCAAAAGTACACGCGGAATAATAAAATGTATATGTGCCTTTATGAGACAATACGATGCAAATATATTCTTTCACAAATATATTCATATTTGAAAGGAAATAAAAGCAAGAGTATATAAGGATTCCAAACAATCATATATAGCTAAATTGAAGGAAGAATGCTAGATAAATTCAATGCCCAAGAGATGAAACTAGAATAGGTAGAATCGACAAAGGCTCGATTCTAGCAGAATTTGAAAGGCATGTTTCATGAATTATTTGAATCACCAATTATACTCCAATTTACACAAACTAGGTGTCATTCGAAAGATATATTAATTTAGTTTTAAAAAAATAATTTTTGTATGAATTCTAGTTTCCAAAAAGGAGTTATAAATAGGTTAGTAACCAAAAGTCCGAGAATATCATCTCTATTTTGTAGAATTCATAGAGTTGATTAGAACAGATGCTTTGTTAGGATCAGGGTCGACACTAAGAGGGAGGGGGGGGGGGTGAATTAGTGCAGCGGTAAAATCACGACGGTTTAAAAACTTTCGTACGATAAAATCGTTTCCGATGTAAAATCGTTTTCGGAAACTTAACTTAAATTGAAAGTATACGGAAGTGTAGTTGACGTAAAGCAATGGAGGCAGTTTGCAGTTAAGATAAATAGCAGAAAGTAAATGCAAACTGAGATTTAGAGTGGTTCGGTCAATCTTGACCTACATCCACTTTTAGCTTCCTCCTCCGACGAGGTCACCGACGTCCACTAGAGGTCTTCCTTCAATGGGCGAAGACCAACTCCTTATGTTAGGATCGGAGCGGCACTAAGCAAGGGGGGGGGGGGGGGAGAGGAGAATTAATGCAGCGGATTAAAACTCGTAAGTTTGAAATCGATTTCGTAAATGTGTAGAGATTTCGATTCGATGAAGGATGACTTAGCTAAAATAGCTCGAGTAAAGGTAGTCAAAAGTAGGGAGATATAAACCAAACGATTTGCAGCTTAGTAGAGAAATGGTTCAGAAAATTAAACACTCATACATTCAAGGAACACCACGATGTATAGTGGTTCGGTCAAATGACCTACATCCACTTTCGAAGCCTTCTTCGATGAGGCTCACAACTTCCACTTGCAAATCACTTTGAAGGGGAAGGATCAAATACCCCTCTTACAACCTTCTTACAAGTGGTTCATACTCTTACAAATTTTTTTCAAAGAGAAAGAGGGAGGTGAACACTTAAACTATTGAAAACAAGACTTTGCTATAGCTTTTTCTCACTTTCTAACTTCTCAAAAAGGTGTAATCTCTGCTGAGAATTGAGAGGTATTTATAGGCCCTAAGAGGATTCAAATTTGGGCTCCAAATTTAAATTACTTTTGGGTTTCCCGGTGTTGGCGGTGTCATCGCTTGTCAATGTCTGACACTAACAATGTATTAGCTATCACGCCCCTCAAAAAAATATCCATGATATTAAAATTTTTCATCATCACAAACCCAGTATCCAAACATACAATTGAGGTCACTAAGAAAACATTCAGATCAAAATTTCACCTTTATAGTCTACAAATTTATAACCCTGTGCAGTTCATAAATATACCACACATCACTCGATAATTCATACAATCTGAACTCAAACCATCAAAATAATAACCACAACATAAATTCATAAGTGGGAAAGTCTATGCAGTCACCAAACCAACGATTACCATAAGTTCATATCATTACATGAATTTAACTTAACATTCCAAAATCCTAAACATGAGGGATCCTTTAACTTACACAAAATCCACAGGTTTAGATTCATCGTCAACATTTCATTAGATACAGAGTGGCTTATACAACAAATACATATATGCTAATAAAGATCTGCCCAAAACCTTCTAACTTTCCACTGCCTCAGCCCAATCTTAACATTTAAGCAAGCGATACGCTATCCTGAAAAATTTATCAACAAACGGGGTGAGCATATAGAGCTCAGCAAGTGACTAACATATCCATATCAAAATAGGGCAATTTCCAAAGAGATAAAGTTTCAAAATGCAAGGCAGAATATACGAATTCATAGACGTAATATCATTAGGTGCAAAATCACAATTGTCATTTCAATCATACATAATTGGTTCATAACAGATGGGGCATAGAGTAATTGGAGCATAACAGCAACGAATGAAACGTTTTGGAGCATATCAATAATAAATGAAACATATCGGAGCTTATCAATGGCATATGAAATGTTCCGGAGCATATCAATGGCGTATGGTACATTTCGAAGCATATCAATAACAAATGAAACATATCGGAGCTTATCAATGGCATATGAAATGTTCCGGAGCATATCAATGGCGTATGGAATATTTCGAAGCATATCAATAACAAATACCGTACAGAAGCTCAAACGTCGTCTTTGACGTTGCAATCATATCATTCTTATCCAAAGCATGTACCGAAACACATAACCAAAGCTCTGGATATCATATCAAACATACAGAAGGTGTAGTGGGACCTCAGACAGAATGTGATTCATCCATTTCTGAATGACCACCAGACAGAAGTCTCCCACGTCTGGGAGCTCCATCCACCCACGTCTAGGTGAAGCCAGAGGGGGCCGGCAGAGCATCGCAGGCTCTAAACACATACCCTTTACCATTTCTGGCAAAGATCCAGACAATCCCACAAACACCAGAGTACAAGAGGGCAGTTTTAACAATAAGTAGCATATATCGGAAGCACACGCGGAACAACAAAACGTACATGTGCCTTTTCGAGACAATACGATGCAAGGAACAAATCTCTCACAAATGTATTCAGATTTGGAATAAAATGAAAGCAAGGGTATACAGGGATTCCAAGCAATCATATTTAGCTCAATTCAAATAAGAAGGTTAGATGAATTCAATATCCAAAGGAATGGAACAGAATACGCGAAATAGACCAAAGCTCGAATTCTGACAGAATTCAAGTGGCACATAGAACAAATACTTCAGAATATCAATTATACTCCAATACCCATAAGAAAACTACTGTTGAAAGATATTTCAATCTGTTTTCTGATGAAATAAGTTTCATACGAATCAAGGTTTCCAACAAGGAGTTACCATGGATTTAGTGACCAAAAGTCAAAGACTAAATCACTGTTTTGCAGAATCTATAGGGCGGAATCAACGGATAGCAGGATAGGCCTTTGAATTCCAAATTTTTCAATCTATATATCAAAAGAAAAATTTTCAAGTCTAGTTTCAAATAAAATCAGTTTGGTACAAATCAGAATTTCCAACAGGGAGTTATAGGCATTTTAGTATCGAAAGGTCAGAAATCTTGATCCCTGTTTTGCAGCATCCATAGGCTCATTTGAAACAGACATTTGGGTAAGTATTCGGAGTCCAAATTTTTCAAAATCAGTGTCAAAAGGAAGGTATAAGAGTCTACTTTCAAATAAACAAGGTCCTGCCTAAATCCATATTCGATACTGAAAACTATGGCTGGAACAATGTATAGGGGTCAGTTTACCAAAAAATTTCAGATCCATGATTTTTGTATCCAACAAGAGAAATATCCGGTTCTAGGCTGAAATCTTTCGAATAATTCAGAACAAATATGAGATCAAAGGCTAATAATTCTATAGGATGGGGTTAGAACACTTGCCTTTAAGAATTTTGACCCTAAGTGAAAAGATTTGAGCAAGAAACCTTAAAGCCCTAATTTTTTTTTCTTCTTCTTTTCTTCTTCTTTTCTTTCTTTCCCTGATCATCCACGCAGCTGCCTTCTTTGCTTCCTTAAGAACGAAGGCAGAGAGGCTTAAATGGTGGGATTTGTCATTTTGTACATTTTGCAATTTAGTCCTTGTATTTATTAAATTTTCGATTAGGTCCTCAGGGTTTACATATAGGTCCTCAAATTTTTCTTTAACAAATCCTCCAACTCTTATGAATAAGTTCTCAGATTCATACTTTGAAATTTTATCAAACTTAAAATAGATACTTACATTACAATTAGAAACTTATACGAAAATTCAGAAATGAGGGATGTTACATTAGCGGTGCCACCGCCGGACCTCTCGGGTTCTGAGCTGTGCCACCACCCAGTCCAAAGGTGCCATCGCCTGGACTGTTCCAGCTCACTGGTTGGGCTCCAAACTTGGCCCAAACCAGTCTAAACTCGAGCCCAATTGGCCCCTAACCAGGTTATAGTATTAATCCTTAATCCTAACCCAAATTATATGCAAACTACAAAATTAAGACATAGCCCTAAGCAAATTTTAACCGGCAACGTCGAGTTTCCTTCCGGCGAACTTCCGACGTACTTCCGATCGAAATTCTTCCGGCGGACTCCCAGCAAGCTCCTGGTCTTGTGGTGAGTCCAACGAATCTTTGGTTAGTATCCAAACCTTCTCAGTGATCTCCATGAACCTCTGACGATCTTTCTGGCGGACTTCCGAAAACTTCGGCAAGTCCCTGATTCTTTCTCGGTTGGTTCCGGCAGCACTTCTGACAATTCTTCGGACTTTCGATGGACTCTTGAACACCCATCGAACTTGACTCCGGTAAACTTGCTTTATGTCTTCAAGCTATCATAGTTAATCCTGCATACTTAACTCAATAATATGGATTAGATCAATTAACCCATCAATTGACTTCATCATCAAAATCCAAGATTCAACAATCTCCCCCTTTTTTATGATGACAATCAATTGATGATGGAGTTAATCATAACTCCCCCTATCTATATATCATATTATGAGAAGATAAAAATACTTGAATTCAATCTCTTTGAATTCAAGCCTAAACTGATAAATTCTATCTATTGAACTTATCGTTATTCTTAATAAGCATGAGCAAATACGAAACTTCGTATTTCTCATAATTTCAAGGCATGAAAATTATTTTCAAGCCGAATGATAAAAGATAATTATCATTTCGATAAGAAATAATAATAATTTAAAATTTCAATATGGATCTCATGATATAAATGCAAGGCATGATTTCAAATGATCATGAGATGATTGCTTATCATATATAAAAAAAAAATGATAAACATGATACAACAACCAATCTAAAAACTTTCATATGCGATATTCTCAAAAAGTTTTGCGATGCTTTTAAGGAATATAACACATATAAGATATTTTTCATTGCATTATACAACATATAAGCTATTGCAATACGATACATATAAGTTATGCTAATTTCATATTTGCACAAGTCATCAATCTTTTGCACATTCTTCTCCCCCTTTGTTATCAACAAAAAGAAGATGAGTTTTCAAGCATAAAACTTGTGATCATTAAAGCCATTCATAAAATCACCTCATAAGAAAAAAAATCTTGAAAAAGAGATGTCAAAATTGATAAAGCTTCAACTTGGCATTAAGATCGATCATTCAAGGAAGACATCAAATCATCCAAAATAACATGAAGGTGCCATTAAAATGTTCGACAAAATTTCGGAAAGAAACATCTAACATCATATACTAGGATAATGTCAAACACATGTCAAGGTAGCATAGAGGTTTACAATAATAAGAAAGGTTTAACACAATGATTATTTCTTAAGAGGAATTCCAGAATTCCTATACATTGAATCTATCTTCTGGTTCTTCTATCGTAGTTCCCTCAAAATTTCAACTTGCTATAATTGGATTTGCTCTTGCTGTGATTTGAGTTTCTCTTGTTATGATTTGATTTGATTTAATTCTGCCATGATGGGATCTTCAGAAGATGAAGCAGGAGCTGGTTCTGAAGGTGCTGCACCAAAGGGACTAGGAGGAGGAGATTCATTTCCCTTAAAAATGAGTGTTTTAGGGTGTTCTACTAGTGGGGGAACTGGATCAGTCCTTCTAGGTTACCTAATCCATATACCATTACCAAAAGTGTACCTAAGTCTCTTGAGTAGGTTTCTGTTGATATTGTTAAATCGATCGACTTGGATTATTTCTTCATCGGGTGAGACACAAATATTATAAGCAAGTATTAATCGAGTGACTAACCCCTCATATGGTAACATTGAGTCTTTAGCTATTATGTCCTATATATGTTACTGGATTAAGTATCCAAAATAATTATTTTGGCCGGTCATAATCCAATACATAGTACTTAGCTCTATTTGATTAATCTCATCATGATGAAATTGTTTAGAAAGTAGGATGCTTATCATGATGTGATGAAGAAATTTAGAGTTAAAGGGCAACAAGTGCTCAAAACTTTTGGGAATTATGCCTAGGTTCGGATTTACAAAAACAGTTTCTAAGGCTTCAGAGTAAGTTGCTTTGATTGCATTGATATCCCATTTACTTCTAAAATAACAACCCCTATCCTTTTCGGCAATTCTAATTAACTCACATATAGTGCTATCAAAGATTCGAATTTGTATTCCTAAGAGGTAGGCAGTTAAGCTATCATTGTCCACACTTAAGTTTGCGTAAAATAACCTAACCAACCTAGGGTAAATCGGTTCATCGATTTGTAGGATAAATAAGACATCTAAATTTGCAAACTATCTAATGGGTTCTAGGTTTCCAAGTTCATCTAGATCAACATGTTTGCCCTTATGTATTGTTCTTGTTTCGAAATTTGGATACCTAAGGGCTACTTCATTAGATTTAAAGAGGATTTGGTCATAGGAATCTCCTTCCACCCTTTTTCCTTTGGTTCTTGATGATCTCTTAGGAGCTATATCTAATCATGATGATAGATTAAGAGAGAACTTTAAAGAATAGGCCAAATAATGAGAGGAAGAAAAAAAATTTCAGATCTTACCTTATATAAGTTTCCTTGGGAGGTAGAGAGCTTGATCCAAGAAGAACCCCTCTCTTAGGCTTCTAGAGGCTTAGAATGAGGTTGAGAGAGGTTTAGAGGGCTTTGTGAGAGTGCTAGGGAGGATGCTCTCAGGTTGGGGGCGGTTCCACCGTCGACCCTAACCCCCCCCTCTTTATAAGGGGGTTCTCAGGCGGTGCCACCGCCAACCGAGCGGTGACACTACTTGGGGACCAAGCGCCCAGGCGGTGCTACCGTCGGTTATGTTGGTGCCACCGCTGGCACGTTAAAAAATATATATTTTTTATTTTTATTTTCAGAAGTTTTAATATGTTTGATTTAAGATAGGATAGTGTCTTGGATCACTCTTTAAGATGTCATTCAAAATCGAAAAGAAAGAAGTCAAATCCACGAAAACCGAAAAGAGGATGAAAAATTTTCGAAAAATATATACAATCAAGCTTATTCACAAGGACAATTCAACATTCTTAATTACCTTCTAATAAAGTCAAATTGATCTTCATTTAAGGCTTTTATGAAAATGTCCGCTAATTGATGCTTTGTATCAATAAATTCTAGAATGACATTATTATTATTGACATGATCTCGTATAAAGTGATGCCTAATGTCAATATGCCTAGTTCTAGAGTGTTGAATTAGATTTTTGGTTAGACAAATAGCACTTTTATTATTACATTTTATGGGAATGTTCTTTAAGTAAATTCCATAGTCTTCCAACGTATTTTTCATCCAAACAACCTGTGCACAGCATGTTGAATCTCATATTTTGATGATGAAACCACTTGATATATATTTATGATTTAATCTGTATTTTGAGTGATGCAGGATGCTTCGATCAGGATGAGACAATTAAAGTAGGAAAAATCATGTTGTGCCGGAGGAACATGTTAGAAGATTGGATGCTGGCCGGTGGATCGGTCGACATATCGATAGAAGGCTTCGGGCCGTGGACTTGGGCATCGGGCCAAGAAGAGCAGGTATTATGCCAAGGATATTGGAGTTGCAGAGTAAATTGACCAATTGGGCAATAGGCCGCAAGAGAGGACGATGCGCCGAAGAATCGGATGAAGCGTCGAGGGACCAATGACATGCCAGACAACTTGGTTAATTGCTTAGGATTAATTGTCTCGATCGAAGTTTTGTTTTACATATGCAGGATTAACTACGATGGAAGTAAGACATGCAGCAGAAGTTGCGCCGGAGTCAAGACTATGATCACATTGTGAGTTCGAGAGTTCGACGGAAGTTCGAACGGTCGTCGGAGGTTCTGCGGGAACAAATCCGAGAAGTCCAGGAACTTGCCAAACGAAGCTCGTTGAAACTCGCCAAGTGGATCATTGCAAGTCTAGGAGTTTGCCGGAAGTCCGCAGGAGCATCACTGAGGGTTCATCGGATGATCGACGGAAGTTCGCCGGAAGAAGCGATTGACGCACCGGAGCAAGTTGCAGTAAATGTCTTAAGAAATGTCATAGTTAGCATATAGATTAAGTTAGGAATGAGAGGTGATCCCATTAACTTAATCTGGGGGCAATTGCACCCTTGATAGACCCAAATTGGGCCGAATGGATCAACCCATTCGGACCAGAATTCCTACCAAGCGGTGGCACCGCTAGGGTCGACGATGGCACCGCCCAGGAGATGGTCTCCCAGGAACGCTAGGCGGTGCAACCGCCCAGGTCAAGCGGTGGCACCGCCAGGGCTCAGTCTCCGAGCGAGATTGGGAGGTGCAACCGCCCTAGGCAAGTAGTGGCACCGCCTGGGCTCAGTCTCCGAGCGAGACTAGGCGGTGCAATCGCCCATGTCAAGCGATGACACCGTCCAGAGGCTCAGTCTCCGAGCTGCCAGACAGTTGTATTGCCCCAGTCAGGAGGTGGTACCGCCAGGACCCCGAAAATCCGGGAGATGACATTTTTTAACTCCAAATTCAAACCAGCTTGGAGCTTATAAATATCCCTCCCATCCCTAGGTAAAATAAACAAGCACAGAGAGCAAAAAAGAAAGAAACACTATAGAAATCAGTTAAGAAATCCCTCCTCTAGCTTAAGTGTTAGAAGGGCAATTGCATCGCCCAGAGGCTCAGTCTCCGAGCTGCCAGACAGTTGTACCACCCTAGTCAGGAGGTGATACCGCCAAGACCCCGGAAATCCGGGAGATGATATTTTTGAGCTCCAAATTCAAACCAGTTTGGAGTCTATAAATACCCCTCCCATCCCTAGGTAAAATAGACAAGCATAGAGAGCAAATAAGGAAAGAAATGCTGTAGAAATCAGTTAAGAAATCCCTCTAGCTTAAGTGTTAGAATTCTGTTTTAGAGAGGAGAGCGAGTGCTTGTAGGGGTTGTCTCATAAACCCGGTAAAAGGAGAAGAGGGGTGTAAGAAGGAGGTTGATCTTCGCCTAGTAAAGGAAGATCGTTAGTAGATGTCGGTGGCCTCGACGGAAGAAGAATCAGAGGAGTGGATGTAGGTCACGATTGACCGAACCACTATAAACTCCCGTCTTCTCTGGTTTGCATTTTGTTTCCTGCTATTACCTTACTGCAAACCCCTTCAATAGCTTGCTGTCTTCAATAAATTTACGTATGCTTTCAAGCTAAATTTCCAAAATTGGTTTTACATTGGAAACAGTTTTTATCATACGAGAGATTTGACGAAGTTGACGTTTTTATCCGCTGCACTAATTCACACACCCCCCCCCCCCCTCTTAGTGCTCTTGATCCTAACATAGCATGCACTTGCAGCTATGTATTCGGCTTCCGCCGTACATAGTGCAACTGAATT
Organism: Musa acuminata AAA Group; assembly: GCF_036884655.1. Classification (NCBI taxonomy): domain Eukaryota; kingdom Viridiplantae; phylum Streptophyta; class Magnoliopsida; order Zingiberales; family Musaceae; genus Musa; species Musa acuminata. Next base: position 16,601,461 of record NC_088335.1, on the reverse strand, counting down.
TTGTTTCTTGAAAGTCTAAGAAAAAAGTGCATGTCCTAAAAATTGACATGTTCCGGATATGCTTTTTCTATCTATCCTATATCTACCAAAATCAGTATCTACATAAGTTATTAAATCAAAATTATTGAATTTTAGATACCATAATCCTAAATTAGGAGTTCCTTTAAGACATCTAAGGATTCTTTTAACACTTTTAAGATAAGACAATTTAGGATTAGCTTGAAACCTAGCACAAAGTCCTACACTAAACATGATATCCGGTCTAGTTGCGATGAGGTAAAGTAAACTACCAATCATTCCCCTATATATATTTTTTGATCAAAGCTTTCACCACTTTCATCCATGTCTAACTTAGTGGAATTACTCATAGGAGTGTTATAGCTTTTGAACCATTCATGTTAAATCGTTTTAATAATTCTAATGTATATTTAGATTGATTAAGAAATATACCATTACTACGTTGTTTAATTTGCAATCCTAAAAAGAAGGTTAATTCTCCCATTAGGCTCATTTTAAATTCATGACTCATACACTTGGCAAATGATTCACATAGTGATTCATCCGAAGAGCCAAAAATAATATCATCAACATAAATTTGAACAATAAAAAAATTATTTTTAAAATATTTAATAAACAATGTAGTATCAACCTTACCTTTTATAAAATTATTTAAAATAAGAAAGGAACTAAGCCTTTTATACCAAGCTCTAGGTGCTTGTTTTAAGCCATAGAGAGCCTTAGTCAATTTAAATATATGATTAGGAAGAAGAGAATTTTCAAATCTAGGAGGTTGTTCAATATACACTTCTTCGGAAATAAAACCATTCAAGAAAGCACTTTTGACATCCATTTGAAATAGTTTAAAATCATTACTACTAGCATACACAATGAATATCCTAATGGCTTCTAATCTTGCCACAGGAGCGACGGTCTCTTCATAGTCGATACCTTCTTCTTAGTTGAAACCTTTGGCCACTAGTCTAGCCTTGTTTCTAACCACGATTCCGCATTCATCTTACTTGTTTCTAAAGATCCATTTAGTACCAATGACTAAATGGTCACTAGGTCTAGGAACAATCTTCCATACCTCATTTCTCTCAAATTGGTTCAATTCCTCTTGCATTGCAATAACCCGTGAATCATCTTTCAAGGCTTCGTCAATGCATTTAGGTTCAATTGGAGAAAGGAAGGTGGTGTTAGCACAAAAATTTTTGAAGGAAGAACGAGTTTGAACCCCTTTTGATGTATCTCCTATAATTAGCTCCTTTGGATGAGCATCTACATACTTCCATTCCTTGGGTAAGGAAATTTCAGAAGAAGATGCATTCAAGTTGCTATTTTGAGGAGTGGGTTCATTTAAATTCAAATTATCAAAACCAAGATCATCATCAAAATCATTTTTCTTTAACTTAGAAATTTCATTAAAAACTACATGAATAGACTCTTCTATAACTAAAGTTCTTTTGTTAAAAACACAAAAAGCCTTAGAAATGGAAGAGTAACTAAGAAACATGCCTTCATCGGATTTAGCATCAAATTTTCCTAAGGCATCCTTTTCATTCAAAATAAAGCATTTGCAACTGAAAACTTTAAAATAAGAAATATTTGGTTTTTTATTATTCCATAATTCATAGGGAGTTCTTGATAGAGATGGTCTTATTAGAACCCTATTCATAACATAACAAGTTGTATTAATAGCTTCGGCCCAAAAATACTTAGGTAGACTATGTTCATTTAACATAGTTCTTGTCATTTCTTATAAATTTCTATTTTTTCATTCAAATACCCTATTTTGTTAAGGATTTCTCGGAGTGGAGAAGTTGTGTTATATCTATTGGATTCACAAAAACTTTGGAAGTCACGGTTTTGAAATTCGCCACCGTGATCACTCCGAATTGATGAAATCATGAAGCTTTTTTTGTTTTGAGTAAGTTTACAAAATTTAGAGAAACATTTAAACCAATCACTTTTATGAGCCAAGAAATAGGTCCAAGTGTATCTACTATAGTTATCTACAATTACAAAGGTATATTTGCTTCCTCCTAGACTCGTTGTGTCAATTGGTCAAAATAACTCCAAATGGATCAATTACAATGGTCTAGTGGTGCTAATTTGATTTTTTGGTTTGAAACTAGTTTTTATTTGTTTTCCTAGTTAACAAGCATCACACACATTGTCCTTAACAAACTTCATATTGGGAATCCCTCATACTAACTCTCTAGATGAAATCTTGGATATTAGTTTCATACTTGCATGGCCTAAACTCATATGCCAAAGCCAAGTATCATCATTTAAAGTGGAAAAGCGCATTTCATTACTAAGTTCATTAAGGTTGATGGTGTAGACATTATTTTATTTTAAGGCAATCATTGATATGTTATTATTTGGTTTTTCAATAATGCACACATTAGATTCAAATCTAACAATGTAATCTTTATCGCATAATTGACTAATGCTTAAGAGATTATGTTTTAATCCATCAACTAGCAACACATCATAAATTGAAAAACTTGATTTGTTACCTATGGTTCCTTTGCCAATGATTTTACTTTTGTTGTTGTCTCCAAAGGTGACATACCCTTCTTCTTTGCTAGTGAGCATAGAGAAATGAGATGGATCTCCAGTCATGTGCCTTGAGCATCCACTATCAAGATATCATCTCTTGCTCATAGCTTGTGAGTTTGTCTATAAAAGAGGATAGTTTTTAGGTACCCATTTGATTTTGGGTGCCTCAAAAATTTATTTACTAATTTTGTCATTCATCATTGAATTATTTATAGTTCTTTTAGGAACCCATATCAACTTATATGGACTAATTTTCTTAAATGGACATTTGTAAACAACATGTCTGGATTTACAACAAAAGTTACATTTCAAATGAGGTGAAACATGTAATGTGGGTCCTTTAATGAAGGTAATAGAATTTTGGTGAGATCCTCTCACAAAACCAATTCCACTTCTATTTGCGACGTGACCCTTATTTGTAAGGATCCTGTCCAAGCCTTTGTTACCGACCTTAAACTTGTTTAAGGTCTCTTTAAGTAGCAAATTCTCATTTTTTATTGCTTCTAAGTGTTCACACTTAGAGCATGGAGGAGTTCGAAAACTATCAAGCTTATTTTGTATTAAGGCATGCTCTTTCTTTAATAGATTGAACTTCTTACTAATAGTTCTACACTCATCAAATAATTCATGAAAAGCAATAGAAAGTTCATCGAAAGATAAATCTTCATTAATTAAATCATATACCTCTCATCCTAAAGCCATTAGTACGAAGTTTGCCTCCTCTTTGTTGCTAGCTTCTTCATTCTCGGAATCACTTGAGTCGTCCCAAGTCGCTTTTAAAGCTTTCTTCTTCTTCGGTTGCTTCTTCTTGGCTTAGGGGCATTCATTTTTGAAGTGCCCTGGCTTCTTGCATTCGTAGCATATTAATTTGTCCTTTTTATGTTCAAGTTTATTTTTGGTGTCATTTTTAAATTTGTTCTTTCTTATAAATTTTTAAAATTTTTGAGTTAAAAGTGCAATGTCATCGTCACTATCCTCATCACTTGATGTTCCTTTCAAGTAGTCTTCTTGTGTTCTAAATACCATATCCTTCCTGTTCTTTGGAACGGGGTTCTCGAGCTCTTCATGAGCATGACACATCATTTCAAGGTCATTAGAGACCCAATAAGTTCTTCGAAAGGAAATGTTTTAAGGTCCTTGGCCTCTTGAATGGCCGTAACTTTTGGATCCCAACTCTTTGGAAGGGATCTTAAAATTTTAGTTACTAGTTCAAAGTTAGAAAAATCTTTACCAAGAGCTTTGAGTCCATTGATGACATCCGTGAAACGAGTGTACATGTCTCCGATGGACTCACTTGGTTTCATCCGGTAAAGTTCATAAGAATGCACAAGAATGTTGATTTTGGACTCTTTCACTCGGCTAGTGCCTTCATGAGTGACCTCAAGAGTTCTCCAAATATCAAAAGCCGAATCACAAATCGAAACACGATTAAATTCATTTTTGTCAAGTGCACAAAACAAGGCATCATAGCCTTTGTGTTTAAAGCAAAAATCTTCTTCTCCGATTCATCCCATTCGCTTATCGGAAGAGAAGATTTTTGAAATTTATTTTTGACAATATTCCAAAGCTCAAAATATATGGAAATAAGGAAGATCCTCATACGAGTCTTCCAATATGTGTAATCCGACCCATTAAACATAGGCGGACGTGTAATAGAGTGACCCTCTTGCATGCCGGAGTAAGCCATCTCTCTTAGGTATTAAACCAAATATGAGAGTGAGCGGCACTAAGAGGGGGGGGGGTAAGTGAATTACTGCAGCAGATTAAAACTCGTAAGTTTGAAATCAATTTCGTAAATGTGTAAAGATTTCGATTCGACAAAGGATGACTTAACTAAAATAGCTCGAGTAAAGGTAGTCAAGAGTAGGGAGATGAAAACCGAATGATTTGCAGCTAAGTAGAGAAATGGTTCAGAAAATTAAACACTCACACATTCAAGGAACACCACGATGTATAGTTGTTCGGTCAAATGACCTACATCCACTTTCGAAGCCTTCTCCGATGAGGCTCCCAACTTCTACTAGCAAATCACTTTGAAAGGGAAGGGCCAAATACCCCTCTTACAATCTTCTTACAAGTGGTTCACACTCTTACAGATTTTTTTCAAAGAGAAAGAGGGAGGTGAATACTTAAGCTATTGAAAACAAGACTTCGCTAGAGCTTTTTCTCACTTTCTAACTTCTCAAAAAGGTGTAATCTCTGCTAAGAATTGAGGGGTATTTATAGGCCCCAAGAGGATTCAAATTTGGGCTCCAAATTTGAATTACTTTTGGGTTTCTTGGTGCTAGCGGTGCCACCGCCTATCAATGTCTGACACTGACAATGTACTGGCGGTGCCATCACCTAGACTATTTCAGCTCATTGGTTGGGCTCCAAACTTGGCCCAACCAGTCCAAACTCGGGCCCAATTGGCCCCTAACCGGGTTATAAGATTAACCCTTAATCCTAACCCAAATTATATGCAAACTACAAAATTAAGACATAGCCCTAAGTAATTTTTTAACTAGCAACGTCGAGTTTCCTTCCGGCGAGCTTTCGGGCGAACTTCCGGTACACCCTCGGATTTCTGTCGGCGGACTCCCAACAGGCTCCGGGTCTTGTGGTAAGTTCAACGAGTCTTTGGCAAGTATCTGAACCTTCTCGGTGATCTCTGCAAACCTCTGACAATCTTTCTGGTGGAATTCTGAAAACTTCGGCAAGTCCCTAATTCTTTCTCGATTGGTTCCGACAGCACTTCCGACGATTCTTCGAACTTTCAGCGGACTCTCGAACACCCATCGAACTTGACTTCGGTAAATTTCTTTATGTCTTCAAGCTATCATAGTTAATCCTGCACACTTAACTCAATAATATGGATTAGATCAATTAACCCTTCAATTGACTTCATCATCAAAATCCAAGATTCAACATCTTACACCCCTCTTCTCCTTTTCACGGGTTTAGGAGACAACCCTTACAAGCACTCACACTCCTCTTACAGAATTCTAAACTTGGAGTAGATGAGAGAATTCTAAAGAGATAGCAGTAGCGTTTCTTTGCTTTTAGACTTTCTATGCTTGTGTGCTTTAACCAGGGATGAGAGGGGTATTTATAGACTTCAAGTTGATTCAAACTTAGAGCCTAAAAACATCTCATTCCGGGTTCCCCGGGCACAGGTAGTACCACCGCCCAGACCGGTGGTACCACCGCCTAATATAGTCTCGAAGATTATATCATAACGGTGAGACTTCTTGGGGCACTATTTGGGCCTCTTATTGGGCCCAACACAATCCTTACATGGGCCTAGCTGGCCCCTAATTGGGTTGGCCCAAATCTAAGCCCAATAACGTGCTAACTATGAAATACTAAGACATTTGCTAAGCTAAACAAGTCCCTATGTCATTCTTCCGATGAACTTCCGACGATCTCTCGACAATGTTCCGGTGGACTCCCGGCAAGTTCCTAGACTTCACAATGATCTTCTTGACGAGTTCTGATGAGCTTCTCTGGCAAGCTCCACGACTTCTCGCTAGTTCCGCTAGAACTTCCGACGAACGTTTGGACTTCTTACGAACTCTCGAACTCCTAACGTGATCGCGCCCTTGACTTCGGGACTTCATTTTGTTTTATGCTTTGCTATCGTAGTTAATCCTGCATATGTAAAAACATACTTCGATCTAGACAATTAATACTAAGCATTAATCAAGTTGTCCGACATGTCATTGGTCTCTCGATGCTTCATCCGATTCTTCGGCGCATCATCCTCTCTTGCGGCTTATTGCTCAATCAGCCAATTGACTTCGCAACTCCGATATCCTTGACACAATATCCGCTCTTCTTGGCCAGATGCCCGAATCCATGGCCCGAAACCTTCTGTCGATACGTCGATCGTTCCTCCGGCCCAACATCTAATCTTCTTACATGTTTTCCCCCAGCACAATATGATTCTTCTTACTTTAATTGTCTTATCTTGATCGAAGCATCTTACGTCACTCAAAACGCATATTAAAACATAAAGACATATCAATTGGTTTCATCATCATAATACGAGATTCAATAATCTCCCCCTTTTTTATGATGACAACCAATTGACGATGGAGTTAACCTTAACTCCTGGAGTTTAAACAAACTCCCCCTATTATTATGCCATATTGATAGAAACTCTTGGATTCAAAAATTCAGACCACATGTCATGATCAAATCATGACATACAATCAACATACTTCTCCCCCTTTGTCATCAACGAAAAGGAGAAGTACAATTCTTATGTGTTTAAACATAAATTCAAATCATTGCATGATTATCATAATATCCAGTTTTATCATCATGCAATTTTGCTATTATCATAGATATGCAAGGTAGTAAGATAGCAAGTTCTACAATATCAAGCTAGCAAATTTTATAACATTTTAGAACATGCAAGCTAGTAGTTTTGAGATGTTTAAAGTAGCAACTCTTGCTTCTTGAAATATGCAAATTTATCAAGTTTTGCTAGATGTGCAAGTTAGCATTTTTTTGCCTCTTGAGATAGGCAAGATAGCACTCCTTGGTGATGTTCAAGATAGCAAGTTCTACATCATGCAAGCTAGTAAATCTTACAATATTTTAGAACATACATAATTAAGAAAGCATCATAAATTTTAATGATGTGCAAAATTATAAATTTTGCATGTTTGTATTTGTGCATCTTAAGATTTGCAAAATAGCACTTTCTTGGTGATGTTCAAGATAGTAATTTTTTCTCTTTTCTTTTGAGAAGTACAATTTTTACTTTCTTCTTGAAATTTCAAGCTAGCAATTCTTGGTGATGTTCAAGATAGCAATTTCTTTCTTCTCTTTTGAGAAGTACAATTTTTGCTTTCTTCTTGAATTATGCGAGCTAGCAAATTAGCTTTCTAGCATGTTTTGGTCTCCCTTTGTAATTGTCAAAAAGAAAGGAAGACCCTTTATGTTAATTTCTAAATTATGACAAAGGTAAATAACATTCTTATTTGTGCATCATTATAGTATCAATTTACAATATGCATAAATTCAATAACATTACATTTCATTTTTCATGCACGATACCGAAAAATCAATCATCATTATGAGCATATCATACATGATACAAAAACAATAAAATTTTGAAGTATTTATCAACATTTTGATCATGATACCAAACATTCATCATTTAGAGCATTCATGATACAAAACATTAAATCAACATTTATGATACATCATTTTGGCAACAATTCATAGCATTTTAAATCATGATTCACATCATATGCAATACATCACATCATAATTAAAAAGTACAAGTATTGCATGCATCATTGCAAATCATAAATATTTCATATCATGATGGTATTAATTTGTCAAATTGCATCCTACCACGCATGATCATAACTTCACATATATATGCATCAAAATAATATCAAGAGTATTTCATGCATAATTTTATATCATCTCATTCATTTCATCTAAATCAATTTCATGGTTCACAAAATTCATAAATAGATTCATGATTTCAAATCCAATAATATAATTTCCTTTTCATGTAATACATTTTAAGTGATTGATTTCATATAAGCATGCTCAAGTTTTTCATATGAAAACATACATCATATTTTAAAACTGAAAAGGCCACGTTCATTAAAAAATCGATAATCCATAAATCTCAAAAATCTTCATGCATAATTTCGAAAAATAAATTTATTTGGCATGATATCATCAAATATGATTTCATAAGGCATTTTTAATCAAAATAATTTTGTTTATCATAAACATTTAATTTTCATAATTATTTTCAAAATTACTAGAATGATAAGCATGATTCTTTTTTTTTCATTATTAAACATGTAATTTAAAAGAAAATTAATTTTAAACTAAATTTAAAATAACTCATGAAAAATCATCATGTAATTTTGAAATAAAGTAAAGGGTTTTGGTTACCTTATCTTTGAAAGATGTTAAGGAGTAGTTCGCCACCTCGCCTTTGTTGATTTTCTCCTTGTCTTTGGAGGAGCTCGATTCATCCCAAAGTGTGTTCTTCTTCTTGTGTTCAAAGCAAGTAGTTGTATTTTTTTTATTCTTTAATTTTTGTTTCATTAACTTTTTAAATTTCTTTGTAAGTTCAAGTTCACCATCACCTGGGCTTATGCTCGAGTGGTCTACAATTGTTCTAAGTACCAAATCCTTCATGTTCTTTGGAAGGTGGTTTTGTTCATTATGTTCATCATGTGCATTATGCACTATTTTATATGTCATCAATGAACCAATTAGTTCTTCAAGTGGTAGGTTGTTTAGGTTTTTAGCCTCTTGTATCGCAGTTACTTTTGAATCCCAACTCTTATTAAGAGAACGTAAAATCTTGTTTACAAGTTCAAAATCCGAAAAACATTTGCCAAGAGCTTTTAAACTATTGATAACATCCGTAAAACGAGTGTATATGTCAACAACGATTTCGCTTAGTTTCATATGAAAAAGTTCAAAATCATGCATTAAAAAGTTGACTTTAGAATCCTTAACTTTACTAGTGCCTTCGTGTGTGATTTTGAGAGTGTGCCAAATTTTGAAAGTCGTTTCGCACAAAGAAACTTGATTAAATTCGTTTTTGTCTAAGGCACAAAATAAGACATTCATAGCCTTTGCATTTAGAGAAAACGTCTTCTTCTCCAAATCATTCCAATGGTTCATTGGAAGAGAAGACATTTCAAATCTGTTTTCGACTATGTGCCATTAATTCAAATCCAAAGAAAGTAAGAAAACTCTCATTCGAGTTTCCAATAAGTGTAGTCCATCCCATTGAAAAAGGGAGGACAAATGAGAGAGTGACCCTCTTGAAAGCTGAAAAGAGCCATTTCTATTTGGGTATTAAACCAAAGTAGAAAACGAGGCTCTGATACCAATTGTTAGGATCAGGGTTGTCACTAAGAAGGGGGAGTGAATTAGTGCAGGAATAAAATCACGACGGTTTAAAAACTTTCGTACGATAAAGCTGTTTTCGATGTAAAATCAGTTTTGGAAACTTAACTTAAATTGAAAGCATATGGAAGTGTAGTTGATGTAAAGCAATGGAGGCAGTTTGCAGTTAAGATAAATAGCAGAAAGTAAATGCAAACCGAGATTTAGAGTGGTTCGGTCAATCTTAACCTACATCCACTTTTGGCTTCCTCCTCCGACGAGGTCACCGACGTCCACTAGAGGTCTTCCTTCAATAGGCGAAGACCAACTCCTTCTTACACCCCTTTCTCCTTTTCACGGGTTTAGGAGACAACCCTTACAAGCACTCACACTCTTCTTACAAAATTTTAAACTTGGAATAGAGGAGGGAATTCTAAAGAGATAGCAGTAATGTTTCTTTGCTTTTAGACTCTCTGTGCTTATGTGCTTTAACTAGGGATGAGAGGGGTATTTACAAGCTTCTAGTTGATTCAAACTTAGAGCATAAAAACATCTCATCCCAAGTTCCCCGAGCACGGGTGGTACCACCGGCCAGTGTCAGTCACACTAACACTGCCCTAGGCGGTACCACCGCCCGAGGGGCAGTGCTGGGTGGTACCATCATCCAAACTGGCGGTACCACCGCTTGGCACCCTACCAGCAGCGGTACAACTGCCCAGACTAGTAGTACCACCGCTTGACATAGTCTCGAAGACTGTGCCATGACGGTGAGACTTCTTGAGGCACTGTTTAGGCCTCTTATTGGGCCCAACATAGTCCTTATATGGACCTAGCTGGCCCCTAATTAGGTTGGCCCAAATCCAAGCCCAATTACGTGCTAACTACGAAATCCTAAGACATTTGCTAAGCTAAACAAGTCCCTATGTCATTCTTCCGGTAAGCTTCCGGCGATCTTCCAGCGAACTTCCGACAATCTCTCGGTAATATTCCGGTGGACCCTCGGCAAGCTCCTGGACTTCACGACGATCTTCTTGGTAAGTTCCGACGAGCTTCTCTGGCAAGCTCCGTGACTTCTCGGTTGGTTCTGTCAGAACTTTCGACGAACGTTCGGACTTCCGATGAACTCTCGAACTCTCAACGTGATCGCGTCCTTGGATTTGGGACTTCATTTTTCTTTATGGCTTGCTATCGTAGTTAATCCTACACATGTAAAAACATACTTTGATCTAGACAATTAATACTAAGCATTAATCAAGTTGTCCGACATGTCATTGGTCTCTCGACGCTTCATCCGATTCTTCGGTGCATCGTCCTCTCTTGTGGCCTATTGTCCAATCGGCCAATTGACTCCACAACTCTGATATCCTTGGCACAATATATGCTCTTCTTGGCCCGATTCCCGAATTCATGGATTGAAGCCTTTTGTCGATATGTCGACCATTCCTCCGGCCCGACGTCCAATCTTGTGACATGTTTTCCCTTGGCACAATATGATTCTTCCTGCTTTAATTGTCTCATCCTAATTGAAGAATCCTGCGTCACTCAAAACACATATTAAAACATAAAGACATATCAATTGGTTTCATCATCAAAATACAAGATTCAACATGCTTCAATAGGGCATTTATACTCCAAATATTTCAAATCAGGTATGCACAAAATTATGATTCTAGTTTCTAATAAATTATGTTTTACATTAATTAGAGTTTCCAACATAGAGTTATAAGTAAGAGAGTACTAAAAGGTTAGAACCGATCATCTCTGTTTTATAGATTTTATAGGATCAATTGAAATAAAAGTTTGGGTAGGTAATTAGACTCAAAATTCATTAAAAATGGTGTCAAAAGAAAGAACTGTGAGTCTATTTTGGATGAATTTGGTTTTTTCTAAATCAAAGATCGGTGCAGAAAGTTATGGCTAAAATAATGCATAGATATTATATTACCAAAAAAATTCAGATTCATGGTTTTGTATCTAAATGAAAGAAATATCTGGTGCTAAGCTAAATCTTTTAAATTATTTAGAATTAAAATAAAAATAGAGATTAATATTTCTGTAGGATAGAGTTAAAACACTTGCTTTAAAAAAATTTGATTCTCAAATGTGGGGAATTGATGCAAAACCTTAAGCCAAAGCTTCTTCTTCTACTTCAATTTGTCTTTCTTTCTCTTGTGAAGTCTACTGTTAGGAATCTAGCTAGAAGAGTCCTAATTGAGAGGGACATTCATGTAAAACCTACCTAAGCTGACCCCTATTAAAGAAGTGAAGAGGCCGGCTAGGGTTAGGAGGTTGTTTCTTAGAGAAGAATTAGGAGTTGTAAAGGAATAGGAGTCTTGAGTAGGAGTCCTATTAGGAGTTGGTTAGAAGTAGGAGTCTTGAGTAGGAGTCCTATTAGGAGTTAGGGTATAGAAGCCCTATAAATAGTCATGTATTTCTCCTCTTTTGATAGGCAATAGATGAATCTTTTCTGCAGCCTTTGAGCAGCAACTTGGAGGGAGGAACCCCTATAGAGTTCCAAGGAGGCCGATCCCCTGAAGAGATCAACCCAAAGTTTAGAATCTATAAAGGTTCTAACACCTGGTATCAGAGCAGCATTCTTGGTGTCTCACTGCCCTTCCATAGCCATCCATCAACCCTCCACAGCTGCCCAAAGCAATTCCCACAATTTCTTAAAAGATCGTCGCCAAATTCCGCCGTCATCTCAACCACCACGGATCATCCTTTGATCTCCCCGTGAATTACAACAGGTTCTGGTTTCCTACCTTACTGCTATTGTAATTTAGTTATCCTTATTTAAAAATCCCAAAAAAATTATTCTTATATTGCTGCATAAACTTTTCGTCACAAAGATTTCATCTCTACGACGAAAGATACATTGCAGAATTCCAACCGTATAGCACCGTCTATTTGATCTTACTACTATGTTTTTTCTATCCAAATCTTTATGAAATTTTTATGACAGCTTTGATACTTCCTAATAGCATATTTTCCTTTGGTTTTGTTAAAAAATTCTCAATATAAACTATTGATATTTCACGTCTAATCTGCTATACTTGAAAATATGCATTGTAAAATTTCAACCGTATAGAACTGTTTGTTTGATCTTAATACTATATTTTTTCTGTCCAAATCTTTACAAAATTTTTATGATGACTTTGACACTTCCTAATAGTATATTTTTCTTTGGTTTCATCAAAAAATTCTCAATATAAACCACTAATCTTTTATGTCTAATCTGCTATACTTGAAAATCTATGCTGTAGAAAATTTCAGCTGCATATTGTTGCCTTAACCCATCTATTTTCAATCTTTTTTGAATAAAATTTCTTATACACTTCATAGATCATCTTGGCTTCCATCTAAGATTGATCTATTAAGGAATTCATCTCTAAAAACAATTTTGTGTTGCTGTAAATTTTCATCGTAAACCGTTGAAATTTTTCGACGAGAATTCTACTATCGCAACTTGTATCAATTTTCTTGCTATTACTACCGAATTTTTCTTGATCAAATTGGACATCCTTGCTGTCATATAAACTAAAATATTGCTGTCAATTCCCTCCTCAAATTTCTCAAGTTTTTGGTGGAAATTTCATTGAGAAACTACTATTTCTTCGACGATAAATCTGCTCTTACAAGACAGCACATATTTACAGCAACTTCCACTGAATTCTATCAAACCTTTGCTGCTATCTACTATAGATCCAAAACTTTCATCCATAGCCCTAAAATTCCACCAAACCATACCCTCAAATTGCACCCAAAACAGCCACAAAACAAGCCTAAACCGTAACCTACATCCACTAATCCACCAACCCTTTCGACCATCACTTCTCTCAACCTATTCATGCCTTTAACCCAACAATAAAAGAGGGATCTTAATATCACAGATTTGGAGACATATACTATGCATCTAAGGAGGCAATCAATGCTAAATTTGAAGCCTTCGAGGCGCGAATGGAGGATAAGATTCGGACGCTCTTTACCGAACTCAGATTGGGCTGACCACTAAGCCCGAAGAAATCACATCAAGGAGAGAGCTCTAACCAATCACACCAAGCTTGAAGAGTTGACTTCCAAGAGAGGGGAGGCTCTATGACTGACTCCAACTATCCACACATGAGATTGAACTTCCCTAGATGGGAAGAAGGAGACCCGATTGGTTGGATTTCGCGTGCGGAGCAATATTTTCGGTACCACAAAACCGCGGATGCATCTATGGTGAAAATTACAGCTATACATCTTGAAGGGGATGCCATATAGTGGTTTGACTAGTTTGAATACACTTATGGAGTCCTTTTATGGTGATAATTCAAAGAAGGACTGCTGATCCGCTTCAGACCAACGGATTACGAGAATATTGATGGACAACTAGCAAAGATCCGACAAACCCCCACCATTCAGGAGTACCAAACTAGGTTTGAAAGGTTATCTAATAAAACTCATGATTGGTCTCAAAAATAGCTATTGAGGACCTTCATTGAGGGCTTGAAGTCGGAGATCCGAGGAGAAGTTAAAGCACAACAACCGTACACGATTATGATAGCCATCTCTTTTGCACGACATCAAGAGGAGCAATTGAACCATGAAGCTTGGAGGACTAGGGTCGCTCCTCAACCAGCAATATTGAAGGCCTTAGCCCCCCCTACTGTCGACCAAGTCCCTACACCAAAGAGGTTAACAAAAGAAGAAGTTCAGGAGCGATATACAAAGGGGTTATATTGGTATTGCGACGAGCCGTGAGCATCGCTGTAGTAAAGGGAGACTTCTTATGATTGAACCAATAGAAGAAGAGATCATTGAACATCCAGAAGAGAGCCTTGAACATAAAAAAGAAGATGCAGAAGAAGAGTCACAACCGACTGAAGTTACGGTACATGCACTAGCCGGCTACTCAAAGCCGCAAACGATGAAAGTTAGAGGCCTTCTCAAACAACAATCGATCACTGTTCTCATCGACACGGGCAGTACTAATAACTTTTTAAACAGTAAGGTTGCTGTCCGGATGGCCATAGCTATCGAGAATTGTAGCAGGTTTGATATTAAGGTCACCGATGGATGGATTTTAAAGTATGATCGTAGGCGCCCGCAAGTGAAACTATTGCTGATCATGAGACCTTACCAAGAGATAATTGCATATTTCTTCCTTCTCCCTCTTGATGATCATGAGGCGATGCTCATAATTAAATGGTTGACGACATTAGGTGATATTTCTTGGAATTTTATGCAACTAATTATGAAATTTTACAGTAAGGAGAAACAAGTGATATTGAATGGGAAACGTGGGGGCGATGTAATGACGATTTGCACACAACAAATGGAGAATGTTTTGCATAAAGCATGCAACGGCTTTTTGGTACAACTTGAGCAGCAAACTAAGGGAGAGCCAATATAATTTGAAGATCCAAACCTACTTCCTTTGCTTGCTGAATTTTCAGATATATTTGACGAACCGCACAACCTACCTCTTACCCGTCAGCATGATCATTATATAACGATTTTTTCAGGCAAACCTCCAGCAAATACTCAGCCATATCAGTATCTATATCTCTAAAAGGATGAAATGGAAAGGATGATAAAAGAGATGCTCGAAACAGGAGTTATTTGGCCAAATTGCAACCTCTACTCTTCACCGCTGCTACTTGTACGCAAGAAGGATGGAACATGGCGAATATGCGTTGATTATCGAGCTCTCAATGGCATAACCATCAAGGATAAATATCCTATTCCAGTAGTAGATAAATTGCTAGATGAAAGGGAGCACAAATCTTCACAAAGCTGGACCTTCGATCCGGGTATCATCAAATACGAGTGTACGAATAAGTCATATCGAAAACCGTCTTTCGAACACACAACGGCCACTACGAATTTTTGCTTTCTTCAACAAAAGGTGGAATATCTTGGGCATATCATATCAAAGGAAGGTGTGATGGTGGACCCCTTCAAAATTGGAGCAATACAAAATTGGCCTACCCCGAGGAACATAAAATTGCTACATGGATTTCTGGGTTTAATAGGCTACTACCGCAAGTTCATGAAAAACTATGGAAAGATCAGTGCACCACTTACTTCCTTACTGAAAAAAGATGTCTTCTAATGGTTGGATAAAGCCTCCATTGCCTTTGACAAACTTAAGATAGCCATGATGACAATGCTAGTGCTAGCACTACCATATTTCAACCGACCCTTCATTATTGAGGCTGACGCATCTAGAGTCAGAATTGGAGACATTCTCATGCAAGATGGTCGACCACTCACATATACTAGCAAGGCATTGTCTCTCTCCCATCAAAATATGTCAACATATGATAAGGAGATGTTCGCCATTGTGCACGCAGCAACGAGGTGGAGACCCTACTTGATCGGTCGACGATTTCAAATTAAAACCGACCATAGAAGTCTCAAGTACTTTTTGGAGCAAATGATATCATCCCCTAAGTAACAAAAATGGGTAACAAAACTTCTTGGATTTGATTATGAAATAACTTATAAAAAGGGGAAAGAGAATGTTGTTGCAGATGCGCTTTCATGACTACCTGAGCAAGCTAAATTTTTAACCGTTTCACTTTCGACCAGTGACTTCCTTGAGGATATTAAGATGGAATGGTAGGAAGATTCGGAGACCGGTAAGATCATAAAAAAATTGGTGGAAGCACCAAGCCCCGTGGCTCATTACAGTTGGGACTCAAAAGAATTATACTATAAGGGACGCATTGTGCTTGTGACAAATTCTACTTGCATCTTCACGAGCAGATTTTGGACAAAGTTATTCCATATGCAGGGTACTAAATTCAAAAGGAGTATGACATATCACCTAAAAACCGACGACCAGACGGAAGTTGTAAATAGGTGCTTGGAGACAGCCCAAAGCTACCCACCAAATATGACTACGCAAGGAGAACTCCAGACCCAGCCAAGTGCCATTATTGATCGATGGATCGTGACTCGATGATGACGACCCACTACTGAAGTGCTAATATAGTGGCGAACCTACTAATAGAAGATGCCACTTGAGCGAACTATGACGACTTGAAGATCAAATTCCTAGAATTCATGAATCGTCAGCCTTAAGGACAAGGCTGATTTGAAGAGGGCGGGTCTGTTAAGACTCTGGCTAGAAGAGTCCTAATTGAGAGAGACATTCATGTAAAACCTACTTAAGCTGACTCCTATTAAAGAGGTGAAGAAGTCGACTAGGGTTAGGAGGTTGTTTCTTAGAGAAGAATTAGGAGTTGTAAAGGAATAGGAGTCTTGAGTAGGAGTCCTATTAGGAGTTGGTTAGAAGTAGGAGTCCTATTAGGAGTTGGTTAGAAGTAGGAGTCTTGAGTATGAGTCCTATTAGGAGTTAGGGTTTAGAAGCCCTATAAATAGTCATGTATTCCTCCTCTTTTGATAGGCAATAGATGAATCTTTTCTATAGCTTTTGAGCAGCAACTTAGAAGGAGGAACCCCTATAGAGTTCCAAGGAGGTCGATCCCCTAAAGAGATCAACCACAAGTTTAGAATCTATAAGGGTTCTAACATCTACGTTCCTTTAGTTTCTCTTATAACTACTTAGGTTTGGCTAATACAAGATTAATAAGGTGGCAAGCATACTTGATGAGAGCTTATGTGTCATCTATAGAATAAGAATAAGTGACACCATCCTTCGATTAGCTAGTGACATATGTCCTCCATTTTTTTTTAACTTAATATGAATCTTTGACAAATCGTATCAAATTGTTAAAATTTACATTTAGATCCCTAGCAATAAGCTTTTAATATAAAGTCATTTAATGCTAAAATTATTAAATAATCCTCATATTTATAAATAGGTCCTTACATTATAAATAAGCCCTTACAAAATTCTTAAAAATGAGGGATATTATAGTACTAGGCCACTAAGCAGCAATCCCCAGATGATATAGGGGAATGTAATCCTTTGGACCTATCTGTCCTCAGTTATTGTATATCTATAGTTTTTTATCTATCTAATATCCCAGAGACTGTATACCGAACATGATACTGTCAGGCCCACATAGTCTCTTCTCGAGTCTCACTCTAATCAGATTCTTCCGGAGAATACTTTCTCTCTCAATCCGAATAACCCTGGCCAAGGATTTATTTGAGCAAAAACACATGAGATATTCCTCTTATGACACCGAGAGTGGATGATCCTCTATTGACACTCAATAGCCCTTGTAAGGTTAACTAACACTCTCGATAACCGGCTATACAAGATCTTCAACTTATAGACATATAAGTTTGGCATCAAAGAGTGGAGTACTCATACAAGACATCATTAGTGTCTCAAGTCTAAGGGCTAGATACACCATTGGGATGACGGAATCACTGTATGATAATAAGGCATCATCAACCATCCAGCATTCCGTGAGTGGATCAATCAGTGAACTCATTCTCCAATGAGCACCTGCACTGTATCCCTTGTGTCCCCACACGAGCAGTTATGAGACTAATTACCTCCATAATATGGATGAGTATATAGTGTTGAATCTCAAATTTTAATAATGAAACTAATTAATAGAGTTTATGATCTAATCTACGTTTTAAGTGACACAAGACTAGCTTCGATCATGAAGAGATAATTAAAATAGGAAGAATCAATATTGGGCCAGAGTGAAATATATTAGAAATTGGATATCAAGCCAGAGGATTGGTCGACGTGTCGGCAGAAGGCTTCATGCCATGAGTTCGAGCATCGGGCCTATAAGAGTGAACAATGCGCTAAGGAGATTGGAGTTACGGAGGTTAACATGCCGATTGGGCAAAAGGCCGTAAAAGATGATAATGCATCGAAGGATTGGATGAAGCACCAATAAACCAATGACATGCTAGACAACATGTGATTAATAATTTGTAATAATTGTCTAGATCGAAGTAGTTTTATATGTAATTGGATTAGTTTAGAATATAATTAAGCTAGCTAAATTAGGGGCTAATTGGGCCTATGTTGGGGCTATTTTGGGCCGAGAAAGGCCCATTCAGTGACCCAAAAGTTAGGTCAAGCGGTGACACTGTTAGAGGCTCAATCTCCAAGACACAATCTTTGAAACTGTGTTAGGCGATAGTACCGCCAGATTGGGCGATAGTATCGCCTAGTGTCAAGCGGTGATATCGCTAGACTGGGTAGTGGTACCACCCAGATACAGTCTCTTAGATTGTGTCAAGCGGTGGTATCGCTAGTCTGGACGATGATACTGCCCTGTGTTAGTGCTGTAGGTAGTGGTACCACCTAGCATAGGTGGTGGTACCGCCCAACATAGGCAGTGGTACCGTTAGGACACGAGAAACTTGGGATAAGACCTTTTTTACCTCCAATTTTGAAGCCATTTGTAGTCTATAAATACCTCAGCTATTTCTGCATGGAGATGTAAGAAAATGAGTTGAAAGGGGAGAAAGAATCCTTGTGAAAAAGAATTATAATCTCTCTTGAAGAGTAGAGTCACTCCCTAGTATTTAGAAAGTTCTTCTGAAGGGAGAAGTGAGGTCTAAGTCTTAAGAGAGAGGTGTAAAGGTTCTCTCCTAAGCTTGTAAAAAGGAGAAAGAGTTGTAAGGGTAGTTGATCTTCGCCCATTGAAAGAAGATCGGTAGTGGAAGCTGGTGTCTTGAATCGGGAGTGGATATAGGTCACGACGACCGAACCACTATAAAACTCAGTTTGCATTTCATTCATGTTTTTTATTTATATTGCAAATTGATTAACTTACTTATTACTTTTATTGTACTTACGAACATGCTTTTAAGTTAAGCATCTTTCCAATACGATTTTATTGAATAAGATTTTCAAAACTGATGTTTTTATTGAAAGCATTAATTCACCTCCCGCACCCCCCCTCGCCCCCCCCATCCCTCTCTTAGTGCCATCTTAATCCTAACAGTTAGTATCAGAGTCACATTTCTCTCTATTTGGATTAACACCTAAGAGAGATGGCTTTTTTCGGCTTTCAAGAGAGTCTTTCTATCACTCGTCCTCCTATCTTCAATGGGACGGACTACACTTATTGAAAAACTCAGATGAGAGTTTTTTTGCTTTCCTTGAACTTCGATTTATGGAATATCGTTGAACTTGATTTTTAAACCCTCTCTAAGCCTATTAATGAATAGAATGACTTTGAGAAAGAAATATTTTCTTTAAATGTGAAAGCTATGAATGCTTTATTTTGTGCTTTGGATAAAAATGAGTTTAATCATATTTCTTTATGCGAAACTGCATATGAGATTTGGCACACACTAGAAATAACTCATGAAGGCATGAATGAATAAAATAGTAAAAAAATAATCTTTTGATTCATGATTTTGAATTATTTCAAATGAAGCCAAGCGAAACTATCATTGACATGTACACCCATTTTATGGATGTTATCCATAGTTTGAAAGCACTTAGTAAATATTTTTCTAATTTTTAACTTATTAACAAAATACTAAGATCCCTTCCAAAATGTTGGGATTCAAAAGTGACGGCAATACAAGAAGCAAAGGACATAAACAACCTTGCTCTTAAAGAATTTATCGAGTCATTATTGACCTATGAAATGATATGCAAGGCAAATGATAAACTTGATGAACATAATAATAACCTTCCAAAGAACAAGAAGAATTTTGCACCTAGAACAAAAGAAGACCACTCGAGCGAAAGCTCAAGTGATGATGAACTTGATCTCCTAATAACAAAGTTTAAAAAGTTCATAAAAAAAAATAAAAAAAATAAAAATAAACTTAAAAAGAAGAGGTTGCCAAAGAAGAAGAAGACACTCAAGGTGACTTGGGACAAATCGAGTACCTCTGAAGACAAGGAGCAAACCAATAAAGACAAAGTGGTAAACTCTGCCTTGGTGGCTCTCGATGATGATGTAAATGACTCACCTGAAATCTTTTTACCTTACTATAAAATTACTTGATGCTTTTTATGAGTTATTTTTAAATTAATTAGTAAGAAATATAAAAATTCAAAAAAATCATGCATCTTTTTCTAGTGATTTTGAAAAAAAATTAAAAATTTGAACATGACAATTGCATATTAAGCATGAAAAGTTAGATTCATTTAAAAAAGAAAAATACATTAGTACAACAAATAAAATGATTTTGATTGAAAATATTGTATGTTTAATGAAATCATGCTTGATGTTTTAATGATGTAATTATATAACAAAAATGTTACAAGGTTTGGAATGATTTTATATTATGCATGAGGATTTGAAGTAATGATGATTTGAAATCTTATGTTTTGGAATTATGTGTTAAACTTTTAATCTTGATGATTTTTGTGATAAATCTTGTTTTTCGAGTTTAAACGATAATGCATAGTTTTGGCTAAGAGAACAATGGCATGCTTGTATGAAATCAATCACATAGAGGAATGCATTATTTTTCTTGAAAATGACTCTATCCTCAAAAACTTATTAATTTTTTCAACAAGAGATCCTAAGAGATTAATAAATCTATTTATGTCATTTTGAATCTCTTGAAAATGATTTTAATTATTTGAATTTGAATGAGTTTTTACCTATATCATGATTTTGATTCCTCGGAATTATAACTTGAAATCTTTTATGAATCAAAAAATCTTATGATGTGTTCTTGTATTATTTAAGATGATGTTTTTTTATGAATCATGATTTTTTAAATTATAACTTAAGATTTTTTTAATATATAAATCATGATTTTGATAACTTGAGATTTTTATGAATCAAGACTGTTTAATATGATTCTTCTTTTTGTTATTTGATTTATCCAAAAGAATCATAATTTGTCTCTTGATATTCACAACTTAAAATTTATTTTCATGAATTGTATATCTCATCAACAAGTTAATTTTTCTTGATATATTTCATGTGATGATTTGAAAATCAATATAATGGGAAAAGTTTTGCACTATTGTAACCATCCATTCTTTTTGACAATGACAAAGGGGGAGCAAAACTTACTAGCTTGCTCAACTCAAAAGAGAAGCAAAAATTATAAACTTACACATCGCAAAGAGAGGCAAAACTTGCTAGCTTGCTCATCTCAAAAGAGAAGCAAGAAGTGCTATCTTGCAATTCTCAAGAGAAGCAATATTTGTTAACTTACACATTTCAAGAAGATGCAAAAACAGGCTATCTTGTACATCTCAAAAAAAAAAAATGCTAATTTTCATATCTCTAAAACTTGCTAAGTTTGCACGTTCTATAGTGAAGTAGAAATTGTATGTTTCAAAAATATACTAGTTGCAATTTTCTCATTTTTGTTGATGACAAAGAGGGAGAAGGTATAATGATGATTTGAATCATGCATGATATGATGCACTTTGATGTATATGAAATTTGATATTTTGAAATTATGATTATGTATGCAATACTCATGATTTTATTATGATGATATATATGATGTGAATCATGATTAAAATTTCTTTGACTTGAATTTAATTTGAATTCAAGGTTCATTTCAATATAGCATATTGATATAGGGAGTCTAGTTTAAACTCTGTCATCAATTGATTGTCATCATCAAAAAGGGGAAGATTGTTGAATCTTGAATTTTGATGATAAAACCAATTGATAGAGTTTATGATATAATATATGTTTTGAGTGACACAAGACTAGCTTCGATCATAAAGAGACAATTAAAGTAGGAAGAATCAATGTTTGGCCGGAATGGAACATGTCAGAAGATTGGACGTCGAGCCGGAGGATCAGTCGACGTGTCGACAGAAGGTTTTATGCCATGAGTTCGTACATTGGGCCTAGAAGAGCAGACATTGCAGAGGTCAACATAACGATTGGGCAAAAAACTACAAAAGAGGATAATGTATCGAATTATTGGACGAAGCATCGATAAACCAATGTCATGCTGGAAAACATATGATTAATGCTTTGTAATAATTGTTTAGATTGAAGTAGTTTTAGTTGTAATTGGGCTGGCTTAGAATGTAATTAAGCTAACTCAATTAGGAATCAATTGAGCCTATGTTGGGACTATTTTGGGCTGAAAGAAAGGTCGATTCAATGACCTAAAAGTTGGGTCAGGTGGTGGCACCGTCGGTCTAGATGGTGGCACCGCTAGAGGCTCAATCTCTAAGACATAGTCTCCGAGCCTATGTCAAGTGGTAGCACCACCAGACTAGGTGGTGGTACCTCCTAGTGTCAGGCAGTGGTACTGTCAGTTTAGGCAGTAGTACTACCCAGACATAGTCTCCCAAACTGTGTCAGGCAGTGGTACTAATAGTATCAGTGCTGCAGGCGGTGGTATTGCCCAGCACAAGTAGTGGTACCGCCAAGACACGGAAAACCCAAGATGAGACCTACTTTTTGTTCTAATTTTGTAGCCATTTAGGGTATATAAATATCCCAACTATTCCTACATGGAGATGTAAGAAAGTGAGTTAAAAGGGGGGAAAGAATCCTTATAAAAATGAATTGTAATCTCTCTTGAAGAGTAGAGTCATTCCTTCCTAGTATTTAGAAAGTTATTCTAAAGGGAGAAGTGAGGTCTAAGTCTAAAAGAGAGAGGTGTAAAGGTTCTCTCCTAAGCCTGTAAAAAGGAGAGAATGAGTTGTAGTGGTAGTTGATCTTCGCCCTTTGAAAGAAGATCAGTAGTGGAAGCCAGTGGCTTCGAGTGAAGAGGAATCGGGAGTGGATGTAGGTCACGACGACTGAACCACTATAAAACTTAGTTTACATTTCTTTAATGCTTTTCATTTATATTGCAAACTAATTTACTTTCTTATTACTTTTATTGCGCTTATGAACATGCTTTCAAGTCAAGCATCTTTCTGATACGATTTTATCAAACGAGATTTTCAAAACTGACATATTTATTAAAAGCACTAATTAACCCCCCCCCCCCCTCTTAGTGCCATCTTAATCCTAACATATAGTATACCAGTCTGTCCGATTGTCTCGATATCCCTCTCGAGTAACCTATGACTTAAGATTATTTAGGGTATGCGTTTAAAGGTGAATCGATCTCATTATCATAACCTCATCATGATCCGATTCCCATTACATAGATCCATGGACATCATAATATATTCATGGAACAAGTAATATAAAGTGATAGAATATCAAATAATATAATAAGTAAAAAGAGTGTGTGTCATGTCACATGTGTCATCACTCACGCGATTGGCTTGTAGAGCACTTATGACTAATAATCTCTCACTTGACCTAAAGCCAATCACCTATGTGTTTGATCCCCATCAGACCCTTATGACGCTCAAAGACAATATGAGACAATGGCTTTGTCAGCGAATCTACGATGTTATCTTCGGATGCAACTCTTTCCACTACTACATCTCCTCAGGCCATGATCTCTCTAATCAGGTGGAACCTCCTTAGAATATGCTTAGACTTCTGATGAGACATGGGTTCCTTCGCTTGAGCAATCGCCCTATTGTTGTTGTAATTTAAGGGAATCAACTCATTGTTGCCTTACATGACTCCTATATCTATGATGAACTTTTTTATCCAGACTCCCTCCTTTGCTGCCTCTATTACAGTAATGTGCTCCACCTCTATGGTCGAGTTAATAGTAATATCCTACTTGGAACTCTTCCAGAATACTACTCCTTCATTCAGGGTGTATACATACCTTAAATTGGACATGCTATCATCAACATTGAACTGGAAACTCAAGTTTGTGTAGCCTTCAACCTTGAGGCTACTACCTCCATATACTAGTAAAATATCCTTAGTTCTTCTTAGGTTCTTAAGGATACACTTTACTGCTTTTCGGTGCTCCAAGCCTGTATCCTCTTAATACTTGCTCGTGGCACTCAAAGCATGCACTATATCAAGCCTGGTACATAGCTTGTCATACATGATAGACTATATCGCTAAGGCATAGGATATAATATCTATGTTCGCCCTTTCTTTAGGAGTCTTTGGAGACATACTCCTAGAAAGCAATATCTCTTATCTCATTGGTATGAGACATATCTTGAAATTTTTTATGCGAAAACCTTTCAACAATTGTATCTATATACATGGACTAGGACAAGCTAAGTATCCTCTTAGATCTATCTCTATAGATCTGAATCCCCAAGATGTAGGATACTTCCTCTAAGTCTTTCAAGAAGAAGTGTCTAGATAACTTAGCCTTTACTATGGAGAGTATTCCTACATCATTCTCAATAATCAAGATGTCATCCACATATAACACCAAGAAGATGATGGTGCTTCCACTTACCTTCTTATACACACAAGGCTCATCTTCATTCTTAATGAAGTCATAAGATTTGATCGCCTCATCAAATCTTATGTTCCAACTTCAAGAAGCTTGCTTTAGTCCATAAATGGACCTAAGCAACCTGTACATCTTATCTGGATAGTCCTTAGACATGAATCCCTTAGACTGTATTATATACACCTCCTCCTCGAGGTTGCTATTGAAGAACACAATTTTTATGTCCATCTGTCAAATCTCATAATCATAGTATACTGTAATAGCTAATAGAATTTGGATGGATTTTAGTATGGCTACTGTTGAATCTCATATTTTGATGATGAAACCACTTAATATGTGTTTATGATTTAATCTATGTTTTGAGTGATGCAGGATGCTTCGATCAGGATGAGACAATTAAAGCAAGAGGAATTGACGTTGCGCCGGAGGAGATCACGTCAGGATATTGGATGGCAGAACGCTTCGGACGTCGGGTATCGGGCCAAGGAGAGCGGAATTGCTCTAAGGATATCGGGGTTATGGAGGTCAACCGCCGATTGGGCAACAAGCCGCAAGAGAGGATGATGCACTGAAGAATCGGACGAAGCGCCAACCAATGACGTGCCGGGCAACAGAATGTCAATTCGCGTTGTAATAATTGTCTAGGTCGGAGTAGAGTTTTGGCTTGTATGTGCAGGATTAACTATGATAACGATGAAGACATAAAGCGAAACAAAGTGTTAGAGTCAAGCGCGAAGGATTTGTTGCGAGTTTGAGAGTTCGACGGAAGTCCGAAGGTTCGTCGAGAATGCAGCCGGAACTAGCCGAGAATGAGTAGGGAGCTTGCCGAAGGGTTTTCCGGAAGCTTACCAAAAGGTTTGTTGGAAGTTCACGGAGCTCACCGAGAATGATCGTAGCTTGCCGAAGAAGCTCGTCGGAACTCACCAAGATCAAATCGTGAAGTCTAGGAGCTTGTAGGGAGTCCGTAGAATGGTTTCTAAGAGTTTATCGGAAGACCACCGGAAGCTCGCCGGAAGAAGTCTTGACTTGCGAACTTTGTAATAGCTTAGGAAATGTCTTTAAATTCGTAGTTAGTACGTTAATTAGGGTTAGGATTAAGTGTTAATCCTATAACCCAAGTAGGGGCCAATTAGGCCCGAGTTCGGATTGGTTTGGGCCAAGTTTGAAGCCCAACTAGTGAGCTGAAATAGTGTAGGCAGTGGCACCACCAGATTAGGCGGTGGCACCGCCCAGAACCCGAGAACTGAGCGGTGGCACCACTGGACTAAGCGGTGGCACCGCCCAGAACCCGAGAGGTCGGGCGGTGATAGGCGGTGGCACCGCCAACCTCGGAAACCCAAGAGAATTCAAAATTTGGAGCCCAAATTTGAATCCTCTTGGGGCCTATAAATACCCCTCAATTCTCAGCAGAGAATAGAACCTTTGAGAAGCAAGAGATTGAGATAAAAGTCTTAGCAAAGCCTTTAGCAAGTTTTTATTTTCAATAGCTTGAGTGTTCACATCCCTCTTTCTCTTTGAAAATTTGTAAGAGTGTGAACTACTTGTAAAAGGTTGTAAGAGGGGTATTTATCCTTCCCCTTCAAAGTGATTTGCTAGTGGAAGTTGGGAGCCTCTTCGAAGAAGGCTTCGTAAGTGGATGTAGGTCATTTTGACCGAACCACTTTAAATTGGTGTGTTCTCTGGTTTGCATTTACTTATTGCTATTTACCTTACTGCAAACCTTCATACGTGCTTTACTTCCTCATTACTTTTATTGTACACCTTTACGAACATGCTTTCAAGATAAGCACTTCCGAGTTCGATTTTTTATCGTACGAAAGATTTTTCCAAAACCGAAGTTTTAATCCGCTGCACTAATTCACCCCCCCCCCCCCCCACCCCCCCCCTCTTAGTGCCGCTCTGATCCTAACAAATGGTATCAGAGCCATGGTTTTCTACTTTGGTTTAACACCCAAATAGAAATGGCTCTTTACGGCTTTCAAGAGGGTCACTCTCTCATTCGTCCTCCCTTTTTCAATTGGACGGACTACCCTTATTGGAAAACTCGAATGAGAGTTTTCTTACTTTCTTTGGATTTGAATTTATGGCACATAGTCGAAAATGGATTTAAAATGTCTTCTCTTCTAATGAACCGTTGGAATGATTTGGAGAAGAAGATGTTTTCTTTAAACGCAAAGGTTATGAATGCCTTATTTTGCGCTTTGGACAAAAATGAGTTCAATCGGATTTCTACATGTGAAACGACTTTTGATATTTGGCGAACACTTGAAATCACGCACGAGGGAACTAGTAGAGTCCAAGACTCGAAAGTTAATATTTTATTGCATGATTTTGAGCTTTTTCGAATGCAACCAAGCGAGACTATATGCGACATGTATACCCGTTTCATGGATGTCGTCAATAATCTAAGAGTTCTTGGTAAATCTTTTTCAAATTTTGATCTCGTAAGTAAGATCTTAAGATCCCTTCCAAAAAGGTGGGATCCTAAAATAACCGCAATACAAAAAACAAAAGATTTAAATATTTTTTCACTTGAAGAACTAATTGGTCCGTTGATGACATATGAAATGGTGCACAATGCACATGATGAACATGATGAACAAAATCACCTTCCAAAGAATAGGAAGGATTTGGAACTTCGGACAAATGAATACCACGTGAGCGATGACTCAAGTGATGAGGACAATGATGAACTTGAACTTCAAACACTAAATCTTAATAAGTTTATTAAACAAAAATCTAAAATAAACAATAAACCTGAACGGAGGAAGAGGCCAAAGAAGAGGAAGGCAACCAAGGATGAATCAAAAACTTCCAAAGGTGAAACGGTGAATTGGGCTTTGACGAGCTTCGACTACAAGGTAAGTAACTCAACTCTCTTGAATTATTTTGAAATTACATAATACTTTTCATGAGTTATTTTTAATTTAGTTTAGGATTAATTTTCTTAAAAATTATATGAAAATAAAAAAATTAGAAATCATGCTTATCATTCTAGTAATTTTGAAAATAATCATGAAAATTGTATGTTTATGATAAACAAAATGATTTTGATTAAAAATGCCTTATGAAATATGATATCATATCTAATAAATTTATTTTTTGAAGTATGCATGATGATGATGAGTTTTGGGTAATTTATAGTTTATTGATTATTGATGATTTCTATAATGATCTTTTACGTTTTATGGATTATCGATTTATACCATGATGCACGGCTTTTGTATGTAAACTAAGCATGAAAAGATAAATTCACCTAAAAAGAAAAATGTATGACTACAACAAATAACAAATGATTTTGGTTGAAAATACTTTATACTCAATGAAACCATCATTGATGAATATGCATTATGTTTAATAGTTTCTTTGGTTTATATGCTCTATCATGATAAATATTTTGAAAATAAATGAAATCATGTTTGATTTGAAGTAATGCATAATGATCATGCTTAATGATGTATTTTTTGATTTGACATAAAAGTGGCTTTAAAAAATGATGTATGTTTTGATTTGACATAAATGAAATAGGCATGCTTATATGAAATAGTGAAGTGTCATGCATAAAGTTGTAATGAAAATATTAATATTTTAATACTATGATTTGACGATTTTATGCATGACATTGTAAAGTTATATATAATGATGCATAATGATGAAATTGTGTAATAAACATATTAAACATTTTGAAACCATGTTTTAGTGTCATGCATATTGATCATGCTTAATAAATCTCGAAATTATGCATGATGAATCTTACAATTTATGGATTATTAATTTTTACCATAATGAAAGTACTTTATTATAATAAATCTTACTCTTTCGATTTTAAACATGATACATGTTTTTATTTGGCATAAATGAAACAAAATCATATGTTTTAAAACAATCGAAAAGAGGGAAACATTCTTGAAAATTATTTTGCTCAATCTTATTGATTTTGATGAATCCATTTGTATCATCCTTGTGAATCTCTTGGATTTTGATAATGATTTTGATGATTTAAATTTGAATAAATTTTTATCGAAATCACAATCTTGATCTCTTGAAATTTATAACATGAAATCCTTTATGAATCAAGATTGTTTTCTATTTAAAAGGAGATTTGTCGAAATGTTTCATAGTCTTTTAGTATTCATGATCTTGATAATTATGTTTTGAAACTTTATGTAAACCAAGAATGTTCATCATGATTCTCTCTTTGAATATTTAAAGAGGAGAATTTTCTAGATGAATCATGATTTTGATGATTAAATATTTGATGTGCATGAATTGAGATCTTGCTCTCCTACTATTCTTTTTGCTATTCACCAAAAGGAAGACTAATTCTAATAAACCATGATATGCTATATGAATTTTATTGTATTCATGAAGTAATATCTCATCACTAATTTTTGTTTATATTCCTTCGTGTGATGATATGAATGTATGAAATACTTATGATATGATTTTTTATACAATTCCATGTATTCGTGAAATATTTATCTCATCACCCAATTAATTCCTCTTGATACTCCTAATGTGATGAAGTGAAATTATGCATGAAATACAAATGGGGAGAAGTTTTGATCATGCATGGTAGGATATAATTTGACAAATTGATACCATCATGATATGAAACATTTATGATTTGCAAGGATGTATGCAATACTTGTGCTTTCTAATTATGATGTGATGTATTATATATGATGTAAATCATGATTTAAAATATTATGAGTCGTTGCTAAAATGATGTATTATAAATATTGATTTAATGTTTTGTATCATGAATACTCTAAATGATGAATGTTTGGTATCATGATCAAAATGTTGACAAATAGTTAAAAATTTTAGTATCATGTATGATATCCTCATAATGTTGATCGATTTATTCAATATCGTGCATGAATCAATATAAGGTTTTTGAAAATGTGCATATTCTAATTTGAAATATGATCATGCACAAATAAGATTGATACTTACCTTTGTTATAATTGATGTAAAGGGTCTTCCCTTCTTTTTGACAATGATAAAGGGGGAGATAGCTAGCTTGCACAAGTCAAGAAGATGCAAAAACTTGATTGCTAGCTTGCCTATCTTAAGTAACAAAGATTGCTAACTTGCTTATTTCAAGAAGCAAAAGTTGTCTTCTTGAACATCACTATCTTGCCTATCTCAAGAAGCAAGACTTGTAACCTGCACATTACAATAGGAAGCAAGAATTGTTAGCTTACACACTTCAACAAGAAAGCTATCTTGTATTTGCTTTCGAAATTTTTACTAGCTTGTATGTTGCAAAACTTGCTCACTTTTTCAAACACTTTGCTAGCTTGCACTTTGTAAAGGAAGCAAAAATAACACTTCTCAAAAGAGAAGAAAGTACTTACTATCTTGAACATCACAAAAATTTGCTACCTTGCATGATGTAAAATTTGCTAAGATCACTATCTCAAAAGAGTTGCTATCTCAAAAAAAGCAAATGTGCTATCTTGCCTATCTCAAAATACAAAACATGCTAACTTGTTACGGAAGCAAAATTGCTAGCTCAAACATTGCAAAGGAAGCAAAAATTTGCTAGCTTGAAACTTGCATATCATGAAAATTGCTAGCTTGTAATCTAAAGAGAAGCAATTAGTTGTTATCTTTAATTGCTAGATTGAATGATGATAAAATTTGATACTATATTTTTCATGCAATGTATGAAACTTTTTATCTCTAAACACATAAGAGTAGGAACTTCTCCTTTTTGTTGATGACAAAGGGGGAGAAGTATGATGACATGACATGTTATGCATAAGTTTATGATGACATGTTGTTTGGATTCTTGAATCCAAGAGTTTCTATCAATAAGCCATATTGATAGGGGGAGTTTGTTTAAACTCCGGGAGTTAAGGTTAACTCCGTCATCAAGTGGTTGTCATCATCAAAAAGGGGGAGATTGTAGAATCTCGTATTTTGATGATGAAACCACTTTATATGTGTTTATGATTTAATCTGCGTTTTGAGTGACGCAGGATGCTTCGATTAGGATGAGACAATTAAAGCAAGAGGAATTGATGTTGTGCCGTAGGAGATCACATCAGGATATTGGATGGCAGAACGCTTCGGACGTCGAGCATCGGGCCAAGGAGAGCGGAATTGCACCAAGGATATCAGGGTTGCGGAGGTCAACCATCGATTGGGCAACAAGTCGCAAGAGAGGACGATGCGTTGAAGAATCGGACGAAGCGCCAACCAATGACGTGCCGGGCAACAGAATATCAATTTGCGTTGTAATAATTGTCTAGATCGGAGTAGAGTTTTGGCTTGTATGTGCAGGATTAACTATGATAACGACGAAGACATAAAGCGAAACAAAGTCTCAGAGTCAAGCGCGAAGGATTTGTTGCGAGTTTGAGAGTTCGACGGAAGTCTGAAGGTTCGTCGGGAATGCTGCCGGAACTAGCCGAGAATGAGTAGGGAGCTTGCCGAAGGGTTTTTCAGAAGCTCGCCGGAAGGTTCGTTGGAAGTTCACGGAGCTCACCGAGAATGATCATAGCTTGCCGAAGAAGCTTGTCGAAACTCGCCAAGATCAAATCGTGAAGTCTAGGAGCTTGTCGAGAGTCCGTAGAATGGTTTTCGAGAGTTTATCGGAAGACAGCCGAAAGTTCACTGGAAGCTCGCTGGAAGAAGTCTTGACTTGCGAACTTTGTAATAGCTTAGGAAATGTCTTTAAATTCGTAGTTAGCACGTTAATTAGGATTAGGATTAAGTGTTAATCTTGTAACCCAAGTAGGGGCCAATTAGGCCCGAATTCGGACTGGTTTGGGCCAAGTTTGAAGCTAACCAGTGAGCTAAAATAGTGTAGGCAGTGGCACCGCCAGATTAGGCGGTGGCACTACCCAGAACCTGAGAACTGAGCGGTGGCACCGCTGGACTGAGCGGTGGCACCGCCCAGAACCCGAGAGGTCGGGCGGTGATAGGCGGTGGCACCGCCAGCCTTGGAAACCTAAGAGAATTCAAAATTTAGAGTCCAAATTTGAATCCTCTTGGGGCCTATAAATACCCCTCAATTCTCAGCAGAGAATAGAACCTTTGAGAAGTAAGAGATTGGGATAAAAGTCTTAGCAAAGCCTTTAGTAAGTTTTTATTTTCAATAGCTTGAGTGTTCACCTCCCTCTTTCTCTTTGAAAATTTTTAAGAGTGTGAACCACTTGTAAAAGGTTGTAAGAGGGGTATTTGTCCTTCCCCTTCAAAGTGATTTACTAGTGGAAATTGGGAGCCTCTTCGAAGAAGGCTTCGCAAGTGGATGTAGGTCATTTTGACCGAACCACTTTAAATTGGTGTGTTCTCTGGTTTGTATTTACTTATTGCTATTTACCTTACTGCAAATCTTCATATGTGCTTTACTTCCTCATTACTTTTACTGCACACCTTTACGAACACGCTTTCAAGATAAGCACTTCCGAGTTCGGTTTTTTATCATACGAAAGATTTTTCCAAAACTGAAGTTTTAATCCGCTGCACTAATTCACCCCCCCCCTCTTAGTGCCGCTCCGATCCTAACAGCTACGGGTGAGAAGGTTTCATCATAATTAACACCATACCTTTGATGATACCCCTTAGCCATTATCCTTGATTTATAGGTTTTC
This sequence comes from Musa acuminata AAA Group, assembly GCF_036884655.1. Taxonomy (NCBI): domain Eukaryota; kingdom Viridiplantae; phylum Streptophyta; class Magnoliopsida; order Zingiberales; family Musaceae; genus Musa; species Musa acuminata. The sequence continues at coordinate 16,569,266 of NC_088335.1, read as the reverse complement.
ACCTTTTCATCTACTCCGATCTTCTTCTTGAAGATCCACTTACAACAAAGGGGTACAATACCCTTGGGTGTATTAACTAGGTTCCAAACCTTGTTGGAGTATATGAAATCAATCTCCAAATTCATGGTTTCTTGCCACTTCCCAGAGTCTATATTAATAATAGCCTCCTCGTAGGTTTGAGGATTAATATTCAAAATATCTTCTCCTATAATATGTCCCATGTTAGGATCAATATGACACTAAGAGTGGGGTTTAAATTAATGCAGCGATAAAATCATGTCGATTCAAAAAACTTCTTATGATGAAAACATATTGGAAAGATGCTTGACTGAAAGGCATTCGAAAGTATAGTGAAAGTAAAAAATCAGTTTACAATTAAAGTAAAGAACTTAAAGTAAATACAAATCAAATTTTTATAGTAGTTCGGTCATCGTGACCTATATCCACTCCCGATTCCTCTTTACTTAAGGCCACCGGCTTCTACTACCGATCTTCCTTTAATAGGCAAAGATCAACTATCCTTTTACACTCTTTCTCCTTTTGATAGGCTCAGGAGAGAACCTTTACAATCTCTCTTTCTTAGACCTCACTTCTCCCTTCAAAAGAACTTTTTAAGTACTAGGAAGAAGGGACTCTAAAAAACTAAGAGAGATTATATAATTTTTCTCAAGTATTCATTCCCCCTTTCAACTCAATTTTTTGCTCAATTCTTGCATATCTATGCAGGAATAGTTGGAGCATTTATAGATCCCAAATGGCTTCAAAAATGAAGCCAAAAAAGGTCTAATCTCGGGTTTCCCAAGTCTTGGCGGTACCACCGCTTGTGCTAGGCGGTACCATCGCTTGCAGCACTAACACTAGGTGGTACCATCACCCAATCTAGCGGTACCACCGCCTGACATTGGGCGGTACCACCGCCTAGTCTGGCGGTACCACCTCTTGACAGTATGGAAAAGTGTACTCTTGTCTTTTCCAGCTCATGGGTGGTTCCTCCTAAGTTTGGGTGACCGAATGGGCCTTCCACTTGGCCCAAAATAGTCTCAAATCAGGCCCAATGGGCCCCTAATTGAGTTATAATAGTTACACCCGAAACTAACTCAATTATGACTTAAATTAACTTGATCTAGAAGAATTATTACAAAGCACAAATCATTTGTTATCCGACATGCCATTGGTTCTTCCAGCGCTTTATCCGATCCTCCAACGCTTTATCCGATCTTTCGGTACATCATTCTCTCCTTTGGCGTATTGCCCAATCGGCATATTGAGGGGTATTTATAGATCCCAAGAGGATTCAAATTTGGCCTCCAAATTTTGAATTCCTTTGGGTTCCCGGAGTTGGTGATGCCACTGCTTGTCAATGTCACATTGACTATTTCCTAGCGGTGCCACCGCCTGACCTTTTGGGTGTTGGGCGGTGCCACCACCTAGTCCGACGGTACCACCACCCAATCCTTCGGGTTTTGGGCGGTGCCACCACCCAGTCTGGCGATGCCACCACTCGTCCTTACGGATCACTGGTTAGGCTCCAAATTTGGCCCAAACCAGTTCATATTAGGGCCTAGTTGGCCCCTAACCAGGTTATAGGATTAATTCTTAATCCTAACCCTAATTATATGTAAACTATGAAATTAAGATATAGTCCTAAGTAGGTTTTCAACCGGCAACGTCGAGTTTCCTTCCGGCGAGCTTTTCGATGATCTTCCGACGAACTTCTGATACACCCTCGGATTTCTTCCGGTGGACTCCCAGTAGGCTCCCGATCTTGTGGCAAGTTCAATGAGTCTTTGGCAAGTAGCCGAACCTTCTCGGTGATCTCCACGAACCTCCGACAATCTCTTCGGTGGACTTCCGAAAACTTTGGCAAGTCCTTGATTTCTTCTCGGTTGGTTCTGGCAGCACTTCCGACGAATCTTCGGACTCTCGGCGGACTCTCGAACACCCATCGAACTTCACTTCGATAGACTTGCTTTATGTCTTCAAGCTATCATAGTTAATCCTACACACTTAAAACAAAACTTCGATCGAGACAATTAATCCTAAGCAATTAATCAAGTTGTTTGGTATGTCATTGGTCCCTCGATGCTTCATCTGATTCTTCGGCACATCGTCCTCTCTTGCGGCCTATTGCCCAATCGGCCAATTGACTCTGCAACTTTGATATCCTTGGCACAATCTTTGCTCTTCTTGGCCCGATACCTGAATTCACGGCCCGAAGCCTTTTGTCGATATGTCGACCGATCCACCGGCCCAACGTCCAATCTTCTGACATGTTCCTCCGGCGCAACATGATTTTCCTGCTTTAATTTTCTCATCCTGATCGAAGTATCCTACGTCACTCAAAATGCAGATTAAATCATAAACACATATCAAGTGGTTTCATCATCAAAATACGAGATTCAATAATCTCCCCCTTTTGATGATGACAACCACTTGATGACGGAGTTAACCTTAACTCCCAGAGTTTAAACAAACTCCTCCTATCAATTTGGCTTATTGATAGAAACTCTTGGATTCAAAACTCCAAGCAACATGTCATCATAAACTTATGCATAACATGTCATGTCATCATACTTCTCCCCCTTTGTCATCAATAAAAAGGAGAAGTTCCAACTCTTATATGTTTAGAGATAAAAAGTTCAAATCATTGCATAATAAACATAGTATCAAATTTTATCATCATGAAATCTAGCAATTAAAGATGTGCAAGTTTAGCAACTGTTTGCTTCTCTTTAGGCTACAAGCTAGTAATTTTTATGATATACAAGTTTTGCTACATAAAAGCTAGCAAAAATTTCGAAAGCAAATGCAAGATAGCTTTCTTGTGTAAGCTTATGATTCTTGTTTCCTATTGCAATGTGCAAGTTGCAAGTTTTGCTTCTTGAGATAGGCAACATAGCACTTTTGCAATTTTTGTTTCTTAAAATAGGCAAGCTTGTGATGTTCAAGATAGCAAGCTCTTTCTTCTCTTTTGAGAAGTGTCATTTTTACTTCTTTAGCAAAATGCCAAACTAGCAAGAGACAATGTTTCATATGAGGCAAGCAAACAATTTGGCAAATGTTACATTTGCATCTTCTCTTTAGATGTGCAAGAAGGTAAGCAAGTTTTTGCATTTTCTTGACTTGTGCAAGCTAGCTAATTTCTCTTTGAGATGACCCTTTACATCAATTCAAGATAGCACATTAGTAACTCTTTCTCCCCCTTTGTCAATGGCAAAAAGAAAGGAAGACCCTTTACATCAATTTTTAAATCATGACAAAGGTAAGTATCAATCTTATTTGTGCGTCATTATGTTTTCAAATTAAAATATGCACAATTTCAAAACTTTACATTTGTATCCTTACTTCATGCATTATACAAATAAATTAATCACTATAGGCATATAATACATGATACATCATTTTGGTAACAAATCATAGCATTTATCAATATTTTGATCATGATACCAAGCATTCATCATTTAGAGCATTCATGATACACATTATATGCAAATATCATCACAATAAAAAGTAATTGCATGCATAATTTCAAACCATAAATATTTCAAATCATGATGGTATTAATTTATCAAATTGCATCCTACCATGCATGATCAAAACTTCTCCCCATTTGTATTTCATGCATAATTTCATTTCATCACATTAGGAATATCAAGAAGAATTAATTGGTTAATGAGATAAATATTTTATGAATATACAAAATTATATAAAAATCATATCATAAGTGTTTCATGCATTCATATCATTATATGAAGGAATATAAAAAAAATTTGGTGATGAGATATTACTTTACGAATATAATAAAATTCATATAGCATATCATGGTTTATTAGAATTAGTCTTCTTTTTGGTGAATAGCAAAAAGAATAGTAGAAGAGCAAGATTTCAATTCATGCATATCAAATATTCAATCATCAAAATCATGATTCATCTAGAAAATTCTCCTCTTTAAATATTCAAAGAGAGAATCATGATGAACAATCTTGATTTACATAAAGTTTCAAAACATAATTATTAAGATTATGAATACTAAAATACCATGAAACATTTTGACAAATCTCCTTTTAAATGGAAAATAATCTTGATTCATTCAATAGAAAATTTAAATTATAATTACGAGAAATCAAGATCATGATTTCAATAAAACCCATTAAATTCAAATCATTTTCTTAATCCATGAGATTCATAAAAATAATACAAATGGATTCATCAAAGTCAATAAGATAGAGAAAAAGAATTTTCAAGAAAAATACTTTTCTCTATTTAGTTGTTTCATACAAGCATGCCTTTGTCCTTTTTGTGCCAAAAAAAAAATATATATATATATATATATATATCATCAATCATTTAGGATCAAAAAATAAATTTTGTCATAAAAACCATCAAGATTCTAATCATTATTTCAATCTACACATCACGAGAACAATAATTTTGCACTATAGACAATCTCATGTTTTATCATTCAAGCTGGCATATATTTTTACAATTAGCACGCTAACAATTTCCTTTTTCTTTTATAACAGTGATTCAATTATATCATGTGATAAACATATCATAATTACAAAAGAGTATTGAATCATAAAGAAAATCAATTTATGCATAAAATGTTCCAAGCATCAAGGTACATTTTCTCAAATTGTGGATATTGAAAAATCAAGAGAAAACAGCTTAATTGTTCATTTTGAAAAATGTTCTCTTTGATAAAATGAGAGAATCATGATTAACAATCTTGATTTATAAAATGAATACTCAAGTTATAATTCTGAAAAATTAAGAGAAACCGTGATTCATTTTAACAAATCTCCTCTTAAATAAATAATATAAAGAATTCTTAAGAAATCATGAAAAAGATAGAATTCATTCAATCTTTTAAGAGAACAAGACATTAATTCATGCATATAGAATCTTAACTTAAGCATAAGAAATCTCAATTTACAAATTTTGAAAAATCAAGATAAAGCTCATTTAAATCATCAAATCAAGATCATTTTCAAGATATTCACAAAAGTGATACATATAGATTCATTAATTTCCCTTTTTAAAAAATGATAAAGTCAGAAAAATAATTTTTTTAAGAATAAACCTTTCCACTTTTTAGTTGTTTTAGTTCATGTGATTTATTTCATACATCTATGTTCTTTTCTTTTATGGCAAATAAAAACATGTATCAATATTTAGGATCGAAAAAAAAATCACAAAAATCATCATGTATAACTTTTAAAATCTCATACATAAAATCGTCAATCATGGTATCAAAACATTTAATATTTTCATTACATCATTATGCATTGGTTTCATTGAACATAATTTTGAATGATTCTTATAGATAACTAAAACTTCTTTAATTTTAATTTATGTGATTGACTTTATATTAGCATGCTCAAATTTTATTCTTATGTCAAAACTATACATCATGTTTGAAAACCAAAGACAAGGTTCATAAAAAAATCATCAATCCTTTCATACAAAAACCATGCATCGTCATTGAAAATCAATATGGAAATCATCAAAATACATATTCTTGCTTCTCAAGCACATACATAAGATTAATCTTACTAGGTGTACAAGCATTAGATTTATATCTAATATTTTATTACATTAACATAAAACATATAATTTTCATTATCATTTTCAAAATTACGAGCATGATCATATTTTTGTATTTTTATTTTTAAACATTTAATTTTTAAGAAAATTGATTCAAAACTAAATTACAAAAAAAAAGTGCATTATGAAAAGCATTATGTAATTTCGAAGTAAATTAGGGAGATTTTGATTACCTCATCATTGAAAGCGGTTAAGATGTAGTTTGCTACCTCGCCTTTATTGATTTTCTCCTCGTCTTCAGAGGAGCTCGATTTATCCCAATTTGTGTTATTCTTCTTGCGTTCCAAGCAAGTGGTTCCGTTCTTTTTATTTTTTAATTTTTATTTCATTAACTTTTTAAATTTCTTTGTAAGTTCAAATTCACCATCACTTGAGTTTATGCTCAAGTGGTCTTCATGTGTTCTATGTCCCAAATCGTTCCTATTCTTTGGAAGGTTGTTTTGTTCATCATGTTCATCATGTGCATTGTGTACTATTTTATATGTCATTAACGAACCAATTATTTTTTCAAGTGGTAAGTTGTTTAGGTTTTTAGCTTCTTGTATCACTGTTACTTTTGAATTCCAATTTTTAGAAAGAGAACGCAAAATCTTGTTTACAAGTTCAAAATCCGAAAAACTTCTACCAAGTGCTTTTAAACTATTGACGATATCCGTAAAATGGGTGTACATGTCAATAACGGTTTCGCTTAGTTTCATTCGAAAGAGTTCAAAATCGTGCATTAAAAGATTGACCTTTGAAATCTTAACACTACTTGTGCCTTCGTGTGTGGTTTTAAAAAAGTGCCAAATATCAAAAGTCGTTTCGCACAAAGAAACCCGATTAAACTCCGTTTTATCTAAGGCGCAAAATAGAGCATTTATAGCTCTAGCATTTAAAGAAAAAGTCTTCTTCTCCAAATCATTCCAATCTTTCATTGGAAGAGAAGACCTTTTAAAGCCGGATTCGATAATATGCCATAAATTCAAATCCAAAGAAAGTAAGAAAATACTCATTCGAGTTTTCCAATAAGTGTAGTCTGTCCCATTAAAAAAGGGAGGACGAATGAGATAGTAACCCTCTTGAAAGCCGAAAAGAGTCATTTCTGTTTAGGTGTTAAACCAAAGTAGAAAACCGTGGCTCTGATACTAATTGTTAGGATCGGAGCAGTACTAAGGGGGGGGGGGTGAATTAGTGCAGCGGATTGAAACTTGTAAGTTTGAAATTGATTTCGTAAATGTGTAGAAATTTCAATTCGACGAAGGATAACTTAGTAAAAATAGCTTGAGTAAAAGAAGGAGATGAAAACTAAAAGTTTGCTGCTAAGTAAATAAATGTTTCAGAAAGTTAAACACTAACACATTCAAGGAAAACCATAATTTAAAGTGGTTCGGTCAAATGACCGACATCCACTTGCAAAGTTTTCTTCGATGAGACTCCCAACTTTCACTAGTAAATCACTTTGAAGGGGAAGGACCAAATACCCCTCTTACAACCTTTTTACAAGTGGTTCACACTCTTACAAATTTTTCAAAGAGAAAGAGGGAGGTGAACACTTAAGCTATTGAAAATAAGACTTTGCTAAAACTTTTTCTTAATTTTTAACTTCTCAAAAAGATGTCTCCTCTACTGAGAATTGAGGGATATTTATAGACCCCAAGAGGATTCAAATTTGGGCTCCAAATTTTGAATTCCTTTGAGTTCCCGGAGCTAGCGGTGCCACCGCCTGTCAATGTCACATTGACCGTTTACTGGCGGTGCCATCGCTTGTCGATGGCGTTGCCACCGCCCGATCTTTCGGGTGCTGGGCAGTGCCACCACCCAATCCGACGGTACCACCGCCCAATCCTTCAGGTTCTGGGTGGTGCCACCACCCAGTCTGGCGGTGCCACCGCCCGTCCTTACGGGTCACTGGTTCGGCTCTAAATTTGGCCCAAACTAATTCATATTAGGGCCTAGTTGGCCCCTAACCAGGTTATAGGATTAATTCTTAATCCTAATCCTAATTACATGCAAACTAAAAAATTAAGACATAGTCCTAAACAGGTTTTTAACCGGCAACGTCGAGTTTCCTTCCAACGATCTTCCGATTGACTTCCGATACACCCTCGGATTTCTTCCGATAGGCTCCTAGCAGGCTCCTGATCTTGTGGCGAGTTCAGCGAGCCTTTGGTAAGTAGCCAAACCTTCTCGGTGATCTCTGTGAACCTCCAACGATCTCTTCGGTGGACTTTCAAAAACTTCGGCAAGTCCCCGATTTCTTCTCGGTTGGTTCCGACAGCACTTCCGATGAATCTTCGGACTCTCGGCGGACTCTCGAACACCCATCGAACTTGACTCCGATAGACTTGCTTTATGTCTTCAAGATATCGTAGTTAATCTTGCACACTTAAAACAAAACTTCGATCGAGACAATTAATCCTAAGCAATTAATCAAATTGTCCGGCATGTCATTGGTCTCTCGACGCTTCGTTTGATTCTTCGGCACATCGTCCTCTCTTGCGTTCTATTGCCTAATCGGTCAGTTGACTCCACAACTCCAATATCCTTGGCACAATCTTAGCTCTTCTTGGCCCGATGCCCGAATCCACGACCCGAAGCCTTCTGTCAATACGTCGATCGATCCACCGGCCCGACGTCCAATCTTCTGACATGTTCCTCTGGCGCAACATGATTTTCCTACTTTAATTGTCTCATCATGATCGAAGTATCCTATGTGTCTCAAAACACAGATTAAATCATAAACACATATCAATGGTTTCATCATCAAAATTCAAGATTCAATAGTATCCCAATTATTCTCTTGTGATTATTGCTACGGTTTTGGGCAAGAGATTGAAATTTGTATATTTATTATTTTTATAGTGGATTATCTCTAGTTTGTCCCGTGGTTTTTACCCTTTACATTGGAGGGGTTTTCTACATATCTCTTGGTGTTCTATTTGATTGTGATTCCATTTAATTACACTGTATGTTATGGCCTACTAGTATTTGTTCATATACAAAAGTTATTTCTCTTTATATCCCATCAACTAGTATCATAGCAGGGTTTTGGTGATTTAATTTTGTATTTGAACATGGAGGCCAATAGTGTTTCTCGCATGATTAGTTTAAATAGAAATAATTGGATGATATGGAAACCAAGAATGGAAGATCTTGTGTATTGCAAAGATTTGTATAGACCTTTGTAGGGGGATAATGCAAAGCTCACAACTATGATAGATAATGAGTGGAAGAGGTTAGATAAAAAAACAGCTGGGTTTTTTTTTACAATGGCTTGATGATAGTGTCTTTCACCATGTTTCTGCTGAAATTTCTACACATTCTCTTTGGAAAAAATTGGAAAGTCTCTATGAAAGAAAAACAGCTGGCAACAAAGCTTTTTTTATTAGAAAACTTGTGAATCTAAAATATAGAGAGAGTGCTTCTATTGCTGAGCATTTGAATGAAATGTAGAGTATCACTAACCAGTTATCCTCTATGAAAATGTCTCTTGATGAATTGTAGGCTGTTAGGACTCTAGCTAGGAGAGTCCTAATTGAGAGGGACATTCATGTAAAACCTACCTAAGCCAACCCCTATTAAAGAGGTAAAGAGGCCGGCTAGGGTTAGAAGGTTGTTTCTTAGAGAAGAATTATGAGTTGTAAAGGAATAGGAGTCTTGAGTAGGAGTCCTATTATGAGTTGGTTAGAAGTAGGAGTCTTGAGTAAGAGTCCTATTAGGAGTTAGGGTTTAGAAGCCCTATAAATAGCCATATATTCCTTCTCTTTTTATAAGCAATAGATGAATCATTTCTACAGCCTTTGAGTAGCAACTTGGAGGGAGGAACCCCTATAGAGTTCCAAGGAGGCCGATCCCCTAAAAAAATTAACCCCAAGTTAAGAATCTACAAGGGTTCTATCACCTAGTATTAGAGTAGCGTTCTTGGCATCTCGCTACCCTTCCATAGCCATCCATCAGCCCTCCATAGTCACCCAAAGCAATTCCCACAATTGCTTAAAAGATCGTCGCCAAATTCTATCGTCATCTCTACCACCGCGGATCTGTTGAATCTCGGATTTTGATGATGAAGTCAATTGCCATTTGTTTATCTAATCTATTTGTTGAGATAAGTGTGAAAGATTAATTACGATGGTAGTAAGACATGTAGCAGGTGTTGAGCCGGGGTCAAGACCAAGATCATATTGGGAATTCAAGAGTTCGTCGGAAGTTCGGACGTTCATCGGAAGTTCTATAGGAACAATCCGAGAAGTCTAGGAACGTGCCAAAGAAGCTCATCGGAACTCACCAAAAAGATCGTCGCGAAGTCCACGAGCTTGCCAGGAGTCCGCCGGAGCATCGCTGAGGGTTCGTCGGAAGCTCATCGGAAGAAGCGATTGACGCACTAGAACACAAATTGCAGTAATGATGTCTTAATCGTCATAGTATATAGATTAAGTTAGGATTGGGAGGTGATCCCACTAACTTAATCAGGGGCCAACTGGGCCCTTAAAAGACCCAAATTGGGCTGAATGGAATAGCCTAATCGGACCCAAAATTCTTGGCCAACGGTGGCAACGCCAGGGCTGGCGGTGGCACCACCCAGGAGACTCGGTCTCCCAGGAGTTCTGGGCGGTAGTACCGCCCTTGTTAGGCGGTGGTACTGCATGAGCTTGGTCTTTGAGCATTGTCAAGTGGTAGTACCACCCAGACTGAGTGGTAGTATCGCTCAATGACAGATGACAAGCGGTAGTACTGCCCAGTTATGGCGGTGGTACCACCAGGACCACGAAAATCCGAGAATTGACACTTTTGAGCTCCAATTTCAAACTGATTGGGGCCTATATAAACCCCACCCTTTCCTACATAAAAGGGCATCGAAAGCTTGCTTTAATTCTAAGTATTTGAAGGCTTAAAAGTGTTGTAAAAGCTAGAGTTCTTGTCCCTCTTTCTTTCTAAGTGTTGATCATTCAAGAGAGGAGTGAAAACTTATAAGGGTTGTCTCCTAAGCCTGTCAAAAGGAGAAAAGCTATAAAAGGGTGGTTGGCCTTCGCCTATTGAAGGAAGGCCTCTAGTGGACGTCGGTGATCTCGTCAGAGGAGGAAGCCAAAAGTGGATGTAGGTCAAGATTGACCGAACCACTCTAAATCTCGGTTTACATTTACTTTCTGCTATTTATCTTAACTGCAAACTACCTTCATTGCTTTACATCAACTACAATTTCGCACACTCAATTTAAAGATCTTTCTGAAATGGTTTTTGATGAAATCAGATTTTAATTGACGAAAGTTTTCTACTGCACTAATTCACCCCCCCCCCCCCCCCCCACCCCTCTTTGTGCACTCTTGATCCTAACAATTGGTATCAGAGCGGGTTCACTCTCAGTTGGATTAAAACCCAAGAGAGATGGCATTTGTCGGAAAATAACAAGGTCACTCTATTACATGTCCGCCCATGTTCAATGGGACAGATTACACCTATTGGAAGACTCGAATGAGGATCTTCCTTATTTCCATGGATTTTGAGATTTGGAATATTGTAGAAAATAGATTTTCAAAGTCTTCTCTTCCAATGATCGATTGGAATGAATTGGAGAAGAAGACTTTCGCTCTAAATGCATAGGCTATGAATGCCTTATTTTGTGCACTAGATAAAAACAAGTTCAATCGTCTTTCGATTTGTGAAACTGCATTTGATATTTGGAATACACTCGAAGCGACTCACGAAGGTATGAGTAGAATGAAAGAGTCAAAAATCAATCTTTTAGTACATTCTTATGAACTTTTTTGAATAAAACTAAGTGAGACCATAGGAGACATGTACACCCATTTTACGGATGTCGTTAATGGTCTAAAAGAACTCGGTAAAAGTTTTTCGGATTTCGAGCTCATTAATAAAATTCTAAGATCCCTTCCAAAGAGTTGGGACCCTAAAGTCATGGTCATTCAAGAGGCTAAAGATTTAAACAACTTCCCTCTTGAAGAATTAATCGGGTCACTAATAACCTACGAAATGACTTGCAAAGCTCATGAAGAGCATAAGGACACCCTTCCAAAGAACAGGAAGGATATGACACTTAGAACTCAAGAAGACTACTTGAGAGAAAACTCAAGTGATGAGAGCTTTGACGATGACTTGGCACTTTTAACAAGAAAACTCAAAAAAATTATTAAAAAAACAAATTTAAAAATGAAACTAAAAGTAAATTTGAACCCAAGAAAGACCAAGTAATTTGCTACGAATGCAAGAAGCCGGGACACTATAAAAGTGAATATCCCCAAGCAAAGAAGAGAACACCAAAGAAGAAGGCGCTCAAAGCAACATGGGATGACTCAAGCGCATCCGAAGCGGAGTCCAACACCAAGCAAGTTGCTCATTATGCATTAATGGCCATTGGAGAGGAGGTAACAAATTTAATTGATGCAGATTTATCATTCGATGAATTGTTAAATACTTTTCATGATTTATTTGATGAATGCAAAACAATTAGTAGAAAATATAAATTGTTAAAAAAGGAGCATGATACTCTTGTTAATAATTTTATTAAATTAAAAATGAGCATAATGATAGTTTAGCTCCATGTACAAAATGTCATAACTTAGAAATACTCCAAAAGGAGAACTTGCTACTCAAGGACACCTTAAAGAAATTTGAGGTTGGTAGCAAGTCCTTAAACATAATCCTTACCAATAAGGGTCACGTTCATAAAAGAAGTGGAATCGGATTTATGAGAAGCTCTCACTAAAATCCAACCACTTTCATTAAAGGCCCTATCTTGCATATTTCGCACCAAAACAAATGCAACTTTTGTTGCAAACATGGACATAGAACTTATCATTGTCCATTCAAGAAAGTTAGTCTAAATAAATTGATTTTGGTTCCAAAAGGAACCATTAAGAACTCCATGCAACATGATAAGCAATTTAGATCGGTTTTTGAGACACCCAAGTTCAAATGGGTACCTAAAAATCATCATTTTTTGTAGAAACATATATCACCACAAGCTAGGAGCAAGAGATGGTACCTTGATAGTGGATGCTTAAGGCATATGATCAGAGATCCATCTCATTTCTCTAAGCTCACTAGCATAGACGAAGGCTATGTCACCTTCGGAGACAACAACAAGGGTAAAATCATTGGCAAAGGAACCATAGGTAATAAATCCAACTTCTTTATTGAAGATGTTTTGCTAGTTGATGGTTTAAAACATAACATTTTAAGCATTAGTCAATTGTGTGATAAAGGATATATTGTTAAATTCGAATCTAATGCTTACATTATTGAAAAATCACACAAGAACACATCTATGATTGCATTAAAACAAAATAACATATACACTATTGACATCAATGATTTTTGCAATGAAATGTGTTTTTCAGTTTTGAATGACAATGCTTGGCTTTAGCATAGGAGATTAGGTTATGCTAGCATGAAATTAATCACCCAAATTTCATCCAAAGAACTTGTAAGAGGAATTTCTCATATCAAGTTTATCAAAGATAATGTGTGTGATGCTTGTCAATTAGAAAAACAAACAAAAGGTAGCTTCAAATCTAAGAATCAAATAAGCACCTCTAGACCTTTGCAATTGATCCATATGGACTTATTCGGACCAATCTCTACATCAAGCCTAGGAGGTAGCAAATACGCTCTTGTTATTGTAGATGATTATAATAGATACACATGAACTTATTTTTTGAAACATAAAAGTGAATGCTTTAGATATTTCACCAAGTTTTGTAAACTTGTTCAAAATAAAAAGGGTTTTATGATTTCATCAATTCGAAGTGATCATGGTGGTGAATTTTAAAACCATGATTTCCAAGATTTTTGTGAATCTAATGGATACAACCACAACTTCTCTACTTTAAGAAATCCTCAACAAAATGGAGTAATAGAAAGAAAGAATAGAAATTTACATGAAATGACAAGAACTAGAATGAACATAGCCTACCCAAATATTTTTGGGTCGAAGCCATAAACATGGCTTACTATGTCATGAATAGAGTTCTAGTAAGACCCTTACTCACCAAAACTGCTTATGAGTTATAGAATAACAAAAAAATCAATGTTTCATATTTTAAAGTTTTTGGGTATAAGTGTTTTATCTTGAATGAAAAAGATATCTTAGGAAAATTTGATGTTAAATCCGATGAAAGAATTTTTCTTGGCTATTCTTCGATTTCTAAAGCATTTCGTGTCTTCAATAAAAGAACTTTAATTATAGAAGAATCCATTCATGTTGTTTCTAATGAGATTTTTAAAATTAAGAAAAATAATTTTGATTATGATATTAACTTTGATACCTTGAATTTAAATGAAAACCCTTCTCCAACTAGCAACTTGGATACATCCACTTCCGAAATATCCTTACCCAAGGATTGAAAGTGTAGATGCTCATCCTAAGGAGCTAATCATAGGAGACACATCTAAAGGGGTTCAAACACATTCTTCTCTTAAAAATTTTTTTGCCAACGCCGCTTTTCTCTCCCAAATTGAACCTAAATATATTGACGAAGCCATGAAAGATGATTCATGGATTATCACAATGCAAGATGAGTTAAATCAATTTGAGAGAAATGGGTCTTTAGAAATAAGCAAGATAAATCTGGTATCGTGGTTAGAAACAAGACTAGATTAGTGGCCAAAGGTTTCAACCAAGAAGAAGGTATCGATTACGAAGAAACCTTCGCTTCTGTGGCTCGATTAAAAGCCAGAAGGATACTCCTTGCCTATGTTAATAGTAATAATTTTAAGTTGTTTCAAATGGATGTTAAAAGTGCTTTTCTAAATGGCTTTATTTCTAAAGAAGTGTATGTTGAACAACCTCCTGGATTTGAGAATAATAGTCTCCCTAATTATGTGTTTAAATTAACTAAAGCTCTCTATGGTTTAAAACAAGCCCCAAGGGCTTGGTATAAGAGACTTAGTTTATTTCTTATTGAAAATAATTTTTCTAAAGACAAGGTCGATACTATATTGTTTATCAAAAATTTTAAAAATAATTTTCTCATTTTTCAAATTTATGTTGATGATATTATCTTTGGTTCCACGAACGAATCTCTTTGTGAATCTTTTGCTAAAAGTATGAGCTTTGAATTTGAAATGAGTTTAATGGGAGAATTAATCTTCTTTTTAGGTTTACAAATCAAACAACTAAGTAATGACACATTTATTAGTCAAACAAAATACGCTTTAGATTTACTAAAAAGGTTTAATATGGATAGCTCAAAAGCTATTAACACCCCTATGAGCACCTCCACTAAGTTAGAAATGGATAAAAGTGGAGAAAGCTTTGATTAAAAAACTTATAGGGGTATGATAGGAAGTTTACTTTACCTCACTACAACTAAACCGGATATCATGTTTAGTATAGGACTTTATGCTAGGTTTCAATCTAATCCTAAGATATCTCATCTCAAAGCAGTTAAAAGAATACTTAGATATCTTAAAAGAACCACAAATCTAGGATTATGATATCCAAAATCCAAGAATTTTGAGTTAATTGCTTATGCTGATGCGGATTTTGCTAAATGTAAACTAGATAGAAAAAGCACAGGAACATGTCAATTTTTAGGACATGCCCTTATTTCCTAGTCATCCAAGAAACAAAACTCAGTTGCACTATCAATAACCGAAGCTGAGTATATTGCAGCTAGTGCATGCTGTCCACAAGTTGTGTGGATGAAAAACACCTTAGAAGATTATAAAATTCATCTTAAAAATATTCTCATTAAATGTGATAACACAAGTGTAGTATGTTTAACAAAGAATTCCATTCAACACTCTAGAACAAAACATATTAACATTAGGCATCACTTTATACGAGATCATGTCACTAATCATGATGTAATCCTAAAGTTTATTAATACAAAACATCAATTGACTGATATTTTTCTAAAACCTTTAATTGAAGAATAATTTTATTTTATTAGAAGAGAATTAGGAATGTTGACTTGTCCGAATGCATGAATTTATTAAATCTCATTTTTGGACTTTCTTGATTCTTTAATCATTCACTTAAATTTTGTATTGAAAATTGTGTGCCTTGGTGCTATAAGTTTCCATGATGAGCATGTTATATTCTCATTGTGATTTGAGAAGATTCATTCATACATCGGATTCTTAATCTTTAAGTACTACAAAGCACTAATAATTTTGCTTCATAATTATGATTGAAGAGTCATAACAAAACTTTGTCCGAATGAATGATTTTGTACTTCTCTTCCGGACTTAAGGTATTTCTTGAATGGAGCTTTCATGAGCCTATACTATATCAAATTTATTACATATCCATGTTCCATCACTAAATAATTTTTGATATATGAAATTAATTGATAAATGCATCTCTCATGGACTTATCTTTTGTAATTTTTTTTTTGAGAAATAGATTTGATGTAATCATTCTTTCACATAAATTCCTTCTTGATGAAGGAAGATTTTTTTTAGATGGACACTAGCAAGGATTTAATTTCACATGTATATCTTGATCCTTGTAAAAATGAAGTATGATTTAATCTCTTATCGTTTTTAAACTTCATTCAAAGTTAATTTTCAATGGCTTTCCTCCTTCATGCAAAATGTTAATGACAAATAAAAAGGGAAGAAGTAATGAAAGCTATCTCCTTAATGGACTTTTAAATAATACAATGTCATGATTGCTTGAAAAATAAGTTGTATGAATGGTATCTTATAGCTTATTGTTGAAAAATGACATGAATCTTTTTATGACATGAATTTTTACCACACTTGAAATACGCTTGAATCGCTCTCCTTTTTGTTGATGACAAAGGGGGAGAAATATGTGGTAAATTGATGATAGAATGAATTGCTATACACTTGAAATGTTTGCATTATGTTAAGATATCTAGAGCTTACATTGCAATTTTACAATGTTGATATCTTACCATATAATGATTTGCTATGATTGCTATCCTTCATGTTTCAAATATAAGACTTGAAAATGGATGTCATGCCTTGATATCATTTTCAGAATTGCTATATCATGATAGGAATTATGATGAGGGTATTGATAAGTTTAAATGAAATTAACTTATCAATATGTCTCTTGAATTCAAAGGCTTTGAACTCAAGAATGACTTATCTCAAGTATGGCATATAGATAGGGGGAGTTAAGGTTAACCCGTCATCAATTGATTGTCATCATCAAAAAGGGGGAGATTGTTGAATCTTAGATTTTGATGATGAAGTCAATTGTCATTTGTTTATCTAATCTATATGTTGAGATAAGTGTGGAAGATTAACTACGATGGTAGTAAGACATGCAGCAGGTGTTGAGCCGGAGTTAAGACCAAGATCACATTGGGAGTTCGAGAGTTCATCGGAAGTTCTACAGGAACAATCCGAGAAGTCCAGAAGCTTGCCAAAGAAGCTCATTGAAACTCACCCAGAAGATCGTCATAAATTCCAAGAGCTTGCCGGGAGTCCGCCGGAGCATCGCCGAGGGTTCATCGGATGTTCGCCGGAAGCTCGCCGAAAGAAGTGATTGACATACTAGAACACGAATTGCAATAATGATGTCTTAATTGTTGTAGTTAGTATATAGATTAAGTTAGGATTGGAAGATGATCTCACTAACTTAATCAGGGGCCAACTAGGCCCTTAACGGCCCCAAAATAGGTCGAATGGAACAGCCCATTTGGACCCAGAATTCCTAGCCGATGGTCGCACCGTTAGGGCCGGCGGTGGCACCAACCGAGAAGAAATCGGGAACCTGTCGGAATTTTTGGAAGTTCGCCGAAGAGATCGTCAGAGGTTCGCGGAGATCACCGAGAAGGCTCGGCTACTCGTTGAAGTCATCACAAGATCGGGAGCTTGCTGGGAGTCCGTCGGAAGAAGTTCGTCGGAAAGCTCGCCGGAACAAGACTCGACGTTCGCGGTTGAAAACTTGCTTAGGATGTTTTTAGTTATGTAGTTCACATGTAATTAGGATTAGGATTAAAAGATAATCCTATATCCTGGTTAGGGGCCAATTGGGCCCAAAATTAGACTTGGTTTGGGCTAAATTTAAAGCCCAACCAGTGAACCGAAGGGTCTAGCGGTGGCACCGCCAAATTGGGCGGTGGCACTGCCCAGCACCCGAGAGCCAGGTGGTGGCACCACCCAGCACCCGAGAGCAAGGCGGTGGCGTCGCTTGGTTGGGCGGTGGCACCGCCAGTCCACTATCAGTGTCAGACACTGACAGGCGGTGGCACCGCCAGTATCGGGAACCAAAGAGAATTTAAATTTTGGAGCCCAAATTTGAATCCTCTTGAGGCCTATAAATACCCCTCAATTCTCAACTGAGATTACAACTTTTTGAGAAGCAAAGATTGAGAAAAAGGTCTTAGAAAAGTCTTAGCAAGTCTTGTTTTTCAATTTGCTAGAGTGTTCACCTCCTTCTTTCTTGCTGAAAATTTGTAAGAGTGTGAACTGCTTGTAAAAGATTGTAAGAGGGGTATTTGCCCTTCCCTTTCAAGAGATTTGCTAGTGGAAGGTGGGAGCCTCATCGAAGAGGGCCTCGCAAGTGGATGTAGGTCATTTGACCGAACCACTTTAAAATTGGTGTGATCTCTGGTTTACATTTTCTTATTGCTATTTACATTACTGCAAACCTTCTAACGTGTTTTATTTCCTCATTACCTTTGCTGCACACCTTTACGAACACACGTTCAAGTTAAGCTTTTCAAGTTCGGTTTTTATCGTACGAAAGATTTTTCGAAACCAACATTTTAATCCGCTGCACTAATTCACACCCCCCCCCCTTAGTGCTGCTCTAATCCTAACAATTGGTATCAGAGCTAGGCTCACTCTTATATTTGGTTTGATACCCAAGAGAGATGGCTTACTCCGGCATACATGAGGGTCATTCTATTATACGTCCACCCATGTTTAATGGGTCGGATTATACTTATTGGAAGACTCGTATGAGGATCTTCCTCATTTCCATGGATTTTGAGCTTTGGACTATTGTCGAAAACGGATTTCAAAAATCTTCTCTTCCGATGAGCGAATGGAATAAATCGGAGAAGAAGGTTTTTGCTTTAAACGCAAAGGCTATGAATGCCTTGTTTTGTGCACTAGATAAAAATGAATTTAATCGTGTTTCAATTTGTGATTCAGCTTTTGATATTTGGAGAACTTTTGAGGTCACTCATGAAGGCACTAACCGAGTGAAAGAGTCCAAAATCAACATCCATGTGCACTCTTACGAACTTTTCCGAATGAAACCAAGTGAGTCCATCGGAGACATGTACACCCGGTTCACGAATGTCATCAATGGACTCAAAGCTCTTGGTAAAGATTTTACTAACTTTGAACTAGTAACTAAAATCTTAAGATCCCTCTCTAAAAGTTGGAATCCAAAAGTTACGCCATTCAAGAGGCCAAAGACCTTAAAACCTTCCCTCTTGAAGAACTTATTGGGTCTCTAATGACCTACGAAATGACATGTCAAGCTCATGACGAGCTCGAGAACCCCCTTCCAAAGAACAGGAAGGATATGGCACTCACATCATAAGAAGATCACTTGAAAGGAATATCAAGTGATGAGGACAGTGACAATGACATTGTACTTTTGACTCAAAAATTTAAAAAATATTTAAGAAAGAATAAATTTAAAAATAATACAAAAAATAAATTTGAACACAAGAAGGACCAAGTGATTTGCTATGAGTACAAAAAACTGGGACACTACAAGAACGATTGTCCTCAAGCCAAAAAGAACAATCGAGGACTAACCCACCATATCTATTCCCAACCAAAGCCTTGACAACCGAGGACTAACCCAAGAAGAACTCAAGAAAAATTCAGCAAAGGATTTGTACTATGATGAAAAGTGGAGTATGGAGTACCAATGTAAATAAGGGTAACATATGATGATTGAGCCAATTGGAGAGGAACTGAAAGCAGAAGAGTTGGACTTCGATCATGAAGGTATAAATTCTAATGAAGACGTTGAACCTACTATATATACAATGCATACATTAGCCGACTACTCTAACCCATAAACTATGGAAGTTGTCGGAACTCTAGAGCATCAGCCTATTATAGTTTCGATTGATACTGGTAGCACTAACAATTTTATGGACAGTTAGACTATTGACCGATTGGCCCACCACATTGAAGACTATGACAGATTCAAAGTAAAGATCGTTGATGGATGGATTTTTACTTATGATAGCAAAGGTTCAAAGATAAAATTGATTATACAGGGTCAGAAGTTTCATGCAACGATTACTACACTGAAAGACCGACCAGTTGCTTACACTATCAAAAAGTGGAGACCATACTTGATCAATGGGTTATGATTCGTTGCAGATAGTCTATGGCTAAAGTGCTGAAAGAGAAGCTCCCCGAGATTGATGCTGCTCAACCTTGAGGACAAGGTTGATTTGAAGAGGGAGAAACTGTTAGGACCCTTTTTCTGAGCTTTTGAATAATGTTTATTGAGTCTGTTTAGTCCAGTTGTTTATTGAGTCGGTTTGGTTCAATTAGAGTCAAGTAGAGGTTTATTTAATATTTATTTATTATTAGAGTTCAAGTCCTGATGGACTCTGGGTGGAACTCTATAAATAGAGATGTAACTGCTTCTTTTTAGTAATATATAAAAAATACTATTATGCCTTTTGACAAACCCTAGAAGGCTGATCCCCTCGAAGCGATCAAGGAGAGCCGATCCCCTCGAAGTGATCAAGGAGGCCGATCCCCTCGTAGTGATCATCCCCTTTCTCTTCTACTTTTTTATCATAAGACTTTAGGGTCTTATCATTTGGTATCAGAGCGACGATAAGACTTTAGGGTCTTATCACTAACCAATTGCATCAAGCCCGAAGAGACTTCCAAGAGAGGAGAGGCTCTATGACTAACCCCAACTATCCATGCATGAGAGTGGACTTCCCTAGATGAAAAAAAGGAGAACTAATTGGTTGGATCTCGCGCGCGGAGCGATATTTTCGGTACCACAAAACTGTGGACGTATCTATGGTGAAAATTACAGCTATATATCTTGAAGGGGATGTCATACAGTGGTTTAACTAGTTTGAACACACTCATGGAGTCCTTTCATGGTGACAATTCAAAGAAAGACTGTTGATCTGCTTCGGACCAACCGATTACGAGAATATTGATGGACAACTAGCAAAGATCCGACAAACCTCCACCATTCAAGAGTACCAAACCAGGTTTGAAAGGTTATCTAATCAAACTCATGATTGGTCTCTTTCGCACGATTTCAAGAGGAGCGATTGAACCATAAAGCCCGGAGGACTAGGGTTACACCCCAACCAGCAATACCAAAGCCCTTAGCCCCCCCTATTATCAACTAAGTCCCTACACTAAAAATTTTAACAAGAGAAGCACTTCGGGAGCGATCTGCGAAGGGGTTATGTCGGCATTGTGATGAGCCATGGAGCAGTGAGCATCGCTATAGTAAAGGGAGACTTCTTATGATTGAACCAGTAGAAGAAGATGTCATTGAATATTTAGAGGAGAGCCTTGAACATGAAAAAGAAGATGCAACAGAAGAGCCACAACCGACCGAAGTTACGGCAGATACACTAGCCGGCTACTCAAACCCGCAAACTATGAAAGTTGGAGGCCTTCTCAAACAATAACTGATCACTATTTTCATTAACACGGGCAGTACTAATAACTTCCTAAATAGTAAGGTTGCTGTCCGGATGACCTTACCTATCAAGAATTGTAGTAGGTTTTGTTAGGATCGGAGCAGCACTAAGAGGGGGGGGGGTGAATTAGTGCAGCGGTAAAGTATGATAAACTTTTGACAATTTAAACACTTTCGGAAACTTCGTACGATAAAAGCAACGTTTCATTTGAAATCATTTCGATTGTGTTTTAACTTGAAGGAATATGTAAGAAGGAGACAAAGAAGTAGAGCATCAAAGTGCAAATGGTTTGCAGTAATATAAATGACAATAAGTAAATGCAAACCAGAGATTACGCCGATTTTAAAGTGGTTCGGTCAAATGACCTACATCCACTTGCGAGGCCCCTCTTCGATGAGGCTCCCACCTTCCACTAGCAAATCTCTTGAAGGGGAAGGGTAAATACCCTTCTTATAACTTTTTACAAACGGTTCACTCTCTTACAGATTTTCAGCAAGAAAGAAGGAGGTGAACACTAGCAAATTGAAAACAAGACCTTGCTAAGACTTTTCTAAGACATTTCTCTCAATCAATTGCTTCTCAAAAAGTTATAATCTCAGCTGAGATTTGAGGGGTATTTATAGGCCTCAAGAGGATTCAAATTTGGGCTCCAAAATTTGAATTCTCTTTGGTTCCCGATGCTAGCGGTGGCACCGCCTGTCAGTGGCGGTGCCACCGCCTGTCAGTGTCTGACACTGACAGTGGACTGGCGGTGCCACCGCCCAGCTCTCGGGTGCTAGACGGTGCCACCGCCCAGCTCTCGGGTGCTGGACGGTGCAACCGCCCAGTCTGGCGGTGCCACAGCCAGACCCTTCGATTCACTTGTTGGGCTTTAAATTTAGCCCAAACCAAGTCTAATTTTGGGCCCAGTTGGCCCCTAACCTGGATATAGGATTATCTCTTAATCCTAATCCTAATTATAAGTGAACTACATAACTAAAAACATCCTAAGCAAGTTTTCAACCGCGAACGTCAAGTCTTGTTCCGGCGAGCTTTCCGACGAACTTCTTCCGACGGACTCCCAACACATTCCCGATCTTGTGATGACTTCAATGAGTAGCCGAGCCTTCTTGGTGATCTCCGCGAACCTCCGATGATCTCTTCGGCGAACTTTCAAAAATTTCGACAGGTTCCCGATTTCTTTTCAGTTGGTTCCGGCAGCATCTCCGACGATTCTTCGGACTCTCAAACGTCCATCGAACTTGACTCTGGTATTCTTGCTTTATGTTTTCTGGTTATCGTAGTTAATCCTACACACTTAACTCAATAATATGGATTAGATCAATTAACCCATCAATTGATTTTATCATCAAAATCCGAGATTCAACAATCTCCCCCTTTTTGATGATGACAATCAATTGATGACGGAGTTAAACATAACTCCCCCTATCTATATGCCATATTATGAGAAGATGAAAACACTTGAATTCCATTCATTGAATTTAAGCATAAACCGATAAGTTCTAACCGTAGAACTTATTGTTATTCTCATTAAGCATAAGTAAATATGAAACTTCGATGAATATCATTTTAAGTCGAATGATAAGAGACAATTTTTACTACGACAGGAGATAAAGATTTTCAACATAAATTTCATGATATAAATGTAAGGCATGCTTTCAATATAATCAATCAATCTTGCGATATTCTCAAAGATTTTGCAAGGCATATAAGACATTCATATCACACAAGCTTTTATAATTCATATTAGTCATGTTATCGATGCGCATAAGACATTTTCATTAAGTCATGCTATCGAAATGGTATAAGGCATCACTTAGTCATCACTTCTCCCCCTTTGTCATCAACAAAAAGGGAATAAGACTTGAAGCACATAATTTGTGATTATAACATCAGGAATTCAGCATTGATCATACAAAAATTTAGCATAATTCGAATACAGACTCATTCAAATTCAAATCGTCAACTTGAAACTCATAGTCAAGCCATCAAAATCAATTTCGAGATTCACAAAATGTCATAAAATCATTTTTGATCAGATGGGAGCAGTGTTTGACTCAAGATAGGATAATTTAACGTTTCATTTAGAATCGAAAGAAAAGGATCAAATGCACCAAGGAACGAAGAGAGGATGAAAAACTTTACGGAAAATCCATTCAAACAAGTTTATTCTTAGGGACAATTTAATATACCTAATTCCCTTCTAATGAATTCAAATTGGTCTTTATTCAAAGCTTTTGTAAATATATCTGCTAATTGATGCTTTGTATCAATGAATTCTAGAACAACATTATTGTTAAGGACATGATCGCGTATGAAATGATGCCTAACGTCAATGTGCTTAGTTCTAGAGTGCTGAATTTGATTTTTGGTGAGGCATATGGCACTAGTATTATCACATTTTATGGGAACATTTTTTAAATGAATTCCATAGTCTTTTAATGTATTTTTCATCCAAACAACTTGTGCACAGCATGCACTTGCAGCAATGTATTTGGCTTCCGCCGTAGATGATGCAACTGAATTTTGTTTCTTGGAAGTCCAAGAAACAAGTGCATGTCCTAAAAATTGGTATGTTCCGGATGTACTTTTTCTATCTATCCTACATCCGCCAAAATCGGCATCTGCATAAACTATTAAATCGAATTTTTCAGATTTTGGATACCACAATCCTAAATTTAGAGTTCCTTTAAGATACCTAAATATTCTTTTAACACTCTTAAGATGAGATAATTTAGGATTAGATTGAAACCTAGTGCAAAGTCCTACACTAAACATAATATCCGGTCTAGTCGCGGTGAGGTAGAGCAGCCTACCTATCATTCCCCTATATGTTTTTTGATCGAAATTTTCACTATTTTCATCCACATCTAACTTAGTTGAAGTACTCATAGGGGTGTTTATTGCTTTTGAATTATCCATGTTAAATCGTTTTAACAATTATAATGTATATTTAGATTGGTTAAGAAATATACCATCACTAAGTTGTTTAATTTGTAATCCCAAAATGAAAGTTAATTCACCCATTAAACTCATTTCAAATTCATGACTCATACATTTGGCAAATGATTCACATAGTGATTCATCTGAAGAGCCAAAAATAATATCGTCAACATAAATTTGCACAATAAGAAAATTATTTTTAAAATATTTGATAAACAATGTAGTATCAACCTTGCCTTTGGTAAAATTATTTAAAATAAGAAAGGAACTAAGCCTTTCATACCAAGCTCTAGGAGCTTGTTTCAAGCCATAGAGAGCCTTAGTCACTTTGAATACATGGTTAGGAAGAAGAGAATTTTCAAATCCGGGAGGTTGTTCGACATATACTTCTTCGGAAATAAAACCATTCAAGAAAGCACTTTTGACATCCATTTGAAATAGTTTAAAATTATTACTACTAGCATAGGCAAGGAGCATCCTTATGGCTTCTAATCGAGCCACGGGAGCGAAGGTTTCTTTGTAATCGATACCTTCTTCTTGGTTGAAACCTTTGGCCACTAATCTAGCCTTGTTTCTAACCACGATACCATTTTCGTCTTCCTTGTTTCTAAAGACCCATTTAGTACCAATGACTAAATGGTCACTAGGTCTAGGAACAAGCTTTCATACCTTATTCCTCTCAAATTGATTTAATTCCTCTTGCATTGCAATAACCCAAAAATCATCTTTTATGGCCTTGTCAATGCATTTAGGTTCGATTTGAGAAAGGAAAGCAACGTTAGCACAAAAATTCTTGAAAGAGGAATGAGTTTGAACCCCTTTTGATGTATCTCCTATAATTAGCTCCTTTGGATGAGCATCTATATACTTCCATTCCTTGGGTAAGGAAATTTCGGAAGAAGGTGCATCCAAGTTGCTATTTTGAGGAGGGGGTTCATTTAAATTCAAATTATCAAAACTAAGATCATCATCAACATCATTTTAATTTAAATTAGAAATTTTATTAAAAACTACATGAATAGACTCTTCTATTACTAAGGTTCTTTTGTTAAAAATCCAAAAAACCTTAGAAACGGAAGAGTAACCAAGAAAGATGTCTTCATCGGATTTAGCATCAAATTTTCCTAAGGCATCCCTTTCATTCAAAATAAAGCATTTACAATCGAAAACTTTAAAATAGGAAATATTTGGTTTTTTATTATTCCATAATTCATATGAAGTTTTTGATAGGGATTGTCTTATTAGGACTCTATTCATGATGTAGCAAGTCGTATTTACGGCTTCGGCACAAAAATACTTAGGTAAACTATGTTCATTTAATATCGTTCTTGCCATTTCTTGTAGGTTTCTATTTTTTCTTTCAACTACTCCATTTTGTTGGGGATTCCTCGGAGTGGAGAAGTTGTGATTGTATCCATTAACTTCACAAAAATTTTGAAAGTCACGGTTTTAAAATTCGCCACCGTGATCACTCCGAATTAAGAAAATCATGAAACCTTTTTCGTTTTGAGTGAGTTTACAAAATTTAGAGAAACACTTGAAATAATCACTTTTGTGAGCTAAGAAATAGGTCCAAGTGTATCTAGTATAGTCATCCACAATTACAAACGCATACTTGCTTCCCCCTAGACTTGTCGTGTCAATTGGTCCAAATAAGTCCAAATGAATCAATTGTAATGGTCTAGTGGTGCTAATTTGAGTTTTTGGTTTAAAACTAGTTTTTATTTGTTTACCTAGTTGACATGCATCGCATACTTTATCCTTAATGAACTTTATATTTGGAATTCTTCGTACTAATTCTCTAGATGAGATCTTAGATATTAGTTTCATGCTTGAATGGCCTAGTCTCCTCTACCAAAGTCAAGCATCATCATTTAAAGCAGAGAAGCACATTTCATTACTTAGTTCATCAAGGTTGATGGTGTAGACATTATTTTGTTTTAATGCAATCATAGTTATGTTATGGTTTGGTTTTTCAATAATACACACATTTGATTCAAATCTAACGATATAACCTTTATCGCATAATTGACTAACACTCAAGAGATTATATTTAAATCCATCAACTAGTAAGACATCATCAATAGAAAATTTTAATTTGTTACCTATGGTTCCCTTGCCAATTATTTTGCCTTGGTTGTTGTCTCCGAAGGTGACATACCCTTCTTCTTTGCTAGTGAGCATAGAGAAATGAGATGGATCTCCAGTCATATGTCTTGAGCATCCATTATCTAGATACCATCTCTTGCTCCTAGCTTGTGATGATGTATGTTTCTACAAGAAGGGATTATTTTTAGGTATCCATTTTCTTTTGGGTGCCTTAAAAACTGATTTAACTTGTTCATCATATTGCATAGAATTGATCATGGTTCCTTTAGGAACCCAAATTAGTTTGTTCGGACTAATTTTCTTGAATGGACATTTATAAGTTTTATGTCCATATTTGAAACAAAAGTTGCAATTGCTTTGGTGCTGAACATGTAAGACGGGGCCTTTAATGAAGGTGGTTGGATTTTAGTGAGGACTTCTCACAAATATGATTCCACTTCTTTTAGGTACGTGACCCTTATTTGTAAGGATCATGTTCAAAGATTTGCTACCAACCTCGAATTTCTTCAAGGTGTCCTTAAGTAGCAAGTTCTCCTTTTAGAGAAATTATAGATCATGGCATTTTATATATGGAGCTAAACTATCATGATATTCAGTTTTTAATTTATCGATATCACAAGTGAGACTATCATGCTCCTTTTTTAGTAATTTATATTTTCTACTAATTGTCTTACATTCATCAAATAACTCATGGAAAGCATTTAATAATTCATGATAAGGTAAATTTGCATCAATTAAATTCGTTACCTCTTCTCCGATGGCCATTAGGGCGTAATGAGCAACTTGCTCGGTGTTGGACTCCTCTTCTTCGGACGCGCTTGAATCATCCCACATTGCCTTGAGCGCCTTCTTCTTTGATGTTCTCTTTTTGGCTTGAGGACAATCGTTCTTGTAGTGTCCCGGTTTTTTGCACTCATAGCAAATTACTTGGTCCTTCTTGTGTTCGAATTTATTTTTTGTATTATTTTTAAATTTATTCTTTCTTAAATATTTTTTAAATTTTTGAGTCAAAAGTGCAATGTCATTGTCACTGTCCTCATCACTTGATGTTCCTTTCAAGTGGTCTTCTTGTGATATGAGTGTCATATCCTTCCTGTTCTTTGGAAGAGGGTTCTCGAGCTCGTCATGAGCTTGACATGTCATTTCGTAGGTCATTAGAGACCCAATGAGTTCTTCAAGAGGGAATATTTTAAGGTCTTTGGCCTCTTGAATGGCCGTAACTTTTGGATCCCAACTTTTAGGGAGGGATCTTAAGATCTTAGTTACTAGTTCAAAGTTAGTAAAATCTTTACCAAGAGCTTTGAGTCCATTGATGACATTCGTGAACCGGGTGTACATGTCTCCGATGGACTCACTTGGTTTCATTCGGAAAAGTTCGTAAAAGCGCACAAGGATGTTGATTTTGGACTCTTTCACTAGGCTAGTGCCTTCATGAGTGACCTCAAGAGTTCTCCAAATATCAAAAGCCGAATCACAAATTGAAACACGATTAAATTCATTTTTGTCTAGTACACAAAACAAGGCATTCATAGCCTTTGCATTTAAAGCAAAAACCTTCTTCTCCGATTCATTCCATTCGCTCATCGGAAGAGAAGATTTTTGAAATCCATTTTCAACAATAGTCCAAAGCTCGAAATCCATGGAAATGAGGAAGATCCTCATACGAGTCTTCCAATAAGTATAATCCGATCCATTAAACAAGGGTGGACGTGTGATAGAATGACCCTCATGTATGCCGGAGTAAGTCATCTCTCTTGGGTATCAAACCAAATGTGAGAGTGAGCCTAGCTCTGATACCAATTGTTAGGATCGGAGCGGCACTAAGAGGGGGGGGGGTGAATTAGTGCAACGGTAAAGTACGATAAACTTTTGACAATTTAAACACTTTCGGAAACTTCAAACGATAAAAGCAACGTTTCATTTGAAACCATTTCGATTGTGTTTTAACTTGAAGGGATATGTAAGAAGGAGACAAAGAAGTAGAGCATCAAAGTGCAAATGATTTGCAGTAATATAAATGACAATAAGTAAATACAAACCAGAGATTACGCCGATTTTAAAGTGGTTCGGTCAAATGACCTACATCCACTTGCGAGGCCCCTCTTCGATGAGGCTCCCATCTTCCACTGGCAAATCTCTTGAAGGGGAAGGGTAAATACCCCTCTTATAACTTTTTACAAGCGGTTCACTCTCTTACAGATTTTCAACAAGAAAGAAGGAGGTGAACACTAGCAAATTGAAAACAAGACTTGCTAAGACTCTTCTAAGACCTTTCTCTCAATCAATTGCTTCTCAAAAAGTTGTAATCTTAGCTGAGATTTGAGGGGTATTTATAGACCTTAAGAGGATTCAAATTTAGGCTCCAAAATTTGAATTCTCTTTGGTTCCCGATGCTGGCGGTGCCACCGCCCAGCTCTCGGGTGCTAGGCAGTGCAACCGCCCAGTGGACTGGCGGTGCCACCGCCCAGCTCTCGGGTGCTAGGCGGTGCAACCGCCCAGTCCGGCGGTGCCACCGCCAGACCCTTCGGTTCACTGGTTGGGCTTTAAATTTAGCCTAAACCAAGTCTAATTTTGGGCCTAGTTGGCCCCTAACCTGGATATAGGATTATCTCTTAATCCTAATCCTAATTACAAGTGAACTACATAACTAAAAGCATCCTAAGCAAGTTTTCAACTGCGAACATCGAGTCTTGTTCCGGTGAGCTTTCCGACGAACTTCTTCCGACGAACTCCTAGCAAGCTCCCGATCTTGTGATGACTTCAATGAGTAGCCGAGCCTTCTTGGTGATCTCCGCGAACCTTCGACGATCTCTTCGGCGAACTTTCGAAAATTTCGATAGGTTCCCGATTTCTTCTCGGTTGGTTCCGGCAGCATCTCTGACGATTCTTCGGACTCTCAAACGTCCATCGAACTTGACTCTGGTATTCTTGCTTTATGTTTTCTGGTTATCGTAGTTAATCCTGCACACTTAACTCAATAATATGGATTAGATCAATTAACCCATCAATTGATTTTATCATCAAAATCCGAGATTCAACAGGTTTGACATTAAAGTCGCCGACAGATGGATTTTGAAGTATGATCGTAGGCGCCCGCGGGTGAAACTATTACTACAGGACCAAGAGATAATTGTATATTTCTTCCTCCTCTCTCTTGATGATCATGAGGCCATGCCCAGAATTAACTGGTTGATGACATTAGGTGATGTTTCTTGAAATTTTATGAAACTAATTATGAAATTTTTCAGTAAGGAGAAACAGGTGATACTACACGGGAAACGTGGGGGCGACATAACGATGATTTGCACATAACAAATGGATAAAGTTTTGCATAAAGCATGCAGTGGCTTTTTGGTACAACTTGAGTAGCAAACTAAGGGAGAGCCAAAAGAATTTGAAGATCCAAATCTACTTCCTTTACTTGCTGAATTTTCAGATATATTTGACGAACTGCGCAACCTACCTCTTACCCGTCGGCATGATCATTGTATAATGATTCTTCCAGGCAAACCTCTAACAAATACTCAGCTATATCAATATCCACATCTATAGAAGGATGAAATAGAAAGGATTATAAAAGAGATGCTAGAAATAGGAGTTTTTTGGCCAAGTTGTAGCCGCTACTCTTCACCGGTGCTCCTCGCACGAAAGAAGGATAGAACATGGCGATTGTTTGTTGATTACCGAGCTCTCAATGGCATAACCGTTAAGGACAAATATCTTATTCCAATAGTAGATGAATTGCTAGATGATAGGGAGCATAAATCTTCACAAAGCTGGACCTTCGATTCGAGTATCATCAAATACGAGTGTGCGAAGAAACATACTGAAAATCACCTTTCAAACACACAATGGCCACCACAAATTTTTGCTTTCTTAAATAAAAGGTGGAATATCTTGGGCATATCATATCAGAGAAAGGTGTAACGATGGACTCCTCCAAAATAGAAGCGATATAGAACTGGCCAACCCTAAGGAATATAAAATTGCTACGTGGCTTTCTCGATTTAACAAGCGACAACCGCAAGTTCATGAAAAACTATGAAAAGATCAGTGCACCACTCACTTCTCTACTGAAAAATGATACCTTCCAATTATCGGATAAAGCTTCTGCTACCTTCGACAAACTTAAGGCAGCCATAACGACGATGTCGGTGCTAGCACTACTAGATTTCAGCTAACCGTTCATCATTAAGGCTGATACATCTGGAGTCGGAATTGGAGATGTTTTCATGCAAGATGGTCGACTAGTCACATACACTAGCAAGGCATTGTCTCCCTCCCATCAAAATATGTCAACATATGATAAGGAGATGCTCGCCACTGTGCACATAGCAATAAGGTGGAGATCGTACTTGATCGGACGATGCTTTCAAATCAAGACCGACCATAAAAGCCTAAAATATTTTTTGGAGCAGAAGATATCTTCCCCCGAGCAGCACAAATGGGTAACAAAGCTTCTTGGATATGATTATGAAATAACTTACAAAAAGGGAAAAGAGAATGTTATTGCAGATGTGCTTTCACAGCTACCCAAGCAAGCTAAATTTTTGGCCATTTCACTTTCGACTAGTGACTTCCTTAAGGATATTAAGAGGGAATGGCAGGAAGATCCAGAGAACAGTAAGATCATAAAAAAATTAGAGGAAGCACCAAGCTCCGTGGCTTATTACAATTGAGACTCAAAAGAATTACGCTATAAGGGACGCATTATGTTTGTGACAAATTCTACTTCCATCTTCATGAGTAGATTTTGGACAAAGTTATTCCATATGTATGGTACTAAATTAAAAAGGAGTACAGCATATCACCCACAAACCGATGGCCAGACAAAAGATGTAAATAGGTGCTTGGAGATAGCCCAAAGCCACCCACTAAATATGACTACCCAAAGAGAACTCCAGACCCAACCAAGTGCCATTATTGATCGACGGATCATGACTCGACGACGATGACCCACTACTGAAGTGCTAATAAAGTGGGCGAACCTACCAACAGAAGATTCCACTTGGGAGAACTATGACGACTTGAAGATTAAATTCCCAGAATTCATGAATCATCAGCCTCAAGGACAACGCTGGTTTAAAGAGGGCGGGTCTGTTAGGACTCTAGCTAGGAGAGTCTAAATTGAGAGAGACATTCATGTAAAACCTATCTAAGCCGACCCCTATTAAAGAGGTGAAGAGGCCGGCTAGGGTTTGGATGTTGTTTCTTAGAGAAGAATTAGGAATTGTAAAGGAATAGGAGTCTTGAGTAGTAGTCCTATTAGGCGTTGGTTAGAAGTAGGAGTCCAATTAGGAGTTAGGGTTTAGAAGCCCTATAAATAGCCATATATTCCTCCTCTTTTCATAAGCAATAGATGAATCTTTTCTGCAGCCTTTGAGCAGCAACTTGGAGGGAGGAACCCCTATAGAGTTCCAAGGATGCCGATCTCCTAAAAAGATCAACCCTAAGTTTAGAATCTACAAGGGTTCTAACGCAGGCATTATTATTTCTCAGTTCATTACCAGAAAGTTGGGAGATACTAGTGATTTCCCTTAGTAATTCTGCACCAGATGGTGTTGTGACTATGAGTCAAGTAACAAGTAGTTTGTTGAATGACGAGTTGAGAAGAAAGAAGTCAGCAACATCTCAGAATGATTCACAAGCACTTATCTCAAAGAACAAAGGAAGGTCAAAGTCTAGAAGCAGTTCACGCATAGGTAGAAGCAAGTCAAGATCAAGAAAAGATATTATTTGCTATAACTATAGTGAGAAAGGATATTACAAGAACCAATGCAAGCAACCTAAGAAGACCAAGAAAAAAGGAAAAGAAGTGGAGTCTACAAAGTTAAAAGATAATATCACAACTATAGTATAGGGTGGTGATTATTTGATTTTATCTCCTTCTAATGATATTTTTTCTTGTGTGTGTTAAGACCTTGAGTGGGTAATTGACATAGGTGCTTTTTATCATGCTACACCATGGAGGGAGTTTTTAGCTACATACAGGTCTGAAAATTTTGGTTTTGTCAAGATGGGCAACTATGGCATAGTAGACATCATTGGCATAAGTGATATCCATTTAAAGACCAACCTTAGCTGTAAGTTGGTGCTTAAGGATGTGAGGCATGTGGTTGACTTGAGGCTGAATTTAATTTCAGTTGGAAGACTAGATGATGAAGACTATGATAGCAGATTTTACAGAGGGCAATGGAAGCTCAATAAGGGTTCTCTTGTTATAGCTAGTGGAAAAAATGTCATAATTTGTACAAGTTGCAGGCTAAAGCTTATGGTAAGCAATTAAATGCTACAAAGAAAGACTTCAGCATTGAGTTGTGGCATAGGCGACTGGGACACATGAGCGAGAAGGGGCTACAAGTTTTTTCCAAGAGAGAGGTATTGCCAGACCTCAGAGGTGTTGAATCTTGTATTTTGATGATAAAACCAATTGATAGTATTTATGATTTGATTTATGTTTTGAGTGATGCAGGATGCTTCGATCAGAATGAGATAATTGAAGTAGAAAGAATCATGTTGGGTTGGAGAAAATCATGTTAAAGGATTGGACGTCAGGCCGGGGGATCGATCGACATATCGATAGAAAGATTTGGGCCATAGATTCGGGCATCGGGCCAAGAAGAGTGAATATTGCACCATTAATATCGAAGTTGCAGAGTTAACTAGCCGATTGGGCAATAGGCCGCAAGAGAGGACGATACGCCGAAGAATCGGATGAAACATCGAGGGACCAATGACATGCCGAACAACATGATTAATGCTTAGTATTAATTGTCTAGATTGAAGTATGTTTTACATGTGTAGGATTAATTATGATAGCAAGGCATGAAGCAAAATGAAGTCCTGGAGTCAAGGACGCGATTTTGTTGGGTGTTCGAGAGTTCATCGAAAGTCCGGATGTTCGTCGGAAGTTCTATCGGAACCAACCGAGAAGTCTTAGAGCTTGCCAGAGAAGCTTATCGGAATTCACCAAGAAGATCATCATGAAGTCCAAGAGCTTGTTGGGAGTCGACTGGAACATTGCCGAGAGATCATCAGAAGTTCGCCGAAAGATCACTGGAAGCTCGTCGGAAGAAACCAAGACTTACGGACTTATTTAGCTTAAGTATGTCTTAGATTTCATAGTTAGTATGTAATTGGGTTTGGAATTGGGCCAACCCAATTATGGGCCAATTGGGCCCATGTAAGAATTGTGTCGAGCCCAATGAAAAGGTCTAAACAGTGCCCCAAGAGGTGACACCGTCGTGGCATAGTCTCCAAGACTGTGTCAAGCGATGGTACCGTCGGTCTAGGCGGTGGTACCACCCAGACACAGCCTCCGAGAGGCTACAGGCGGTGGTACCACCAGCCTAGGCGATGGTATTGCCTAGTGTCAGGCGGTGGTACCGCTAGACAGGGCGGTGGTACCACACAGTGCAGTGTTAGTGTCAGACTGACACTAGCGGTGGTACCGCCTGCTCTTGCCTCTGCAAGAGTTCAATGCCTTGACCTCTGTCCAAGGAAAGCACTATGCCTCCGCTCCATGTTCCATCTTCTATGCTGGCTCCCTTCATGCGGCTTGGGTACTTCGCCAAGTTACACCCAAGTTACTCCACTCCTTATTTTTGCATTGAGTTGATGGTAGCCCTCGCGCCCACCATTTCACGGGTTAGCCCTCCCTTGAGTCCGATCTCCATATCGACTCCAAGTGTGTCTTCATTTGTGTTGCTTTGGGTTGCTACTCCACTTGATCTCGCAATACATCCACCAATGCATTCTCTCAAGCGAGATCATGCGATGACTCCTCGCCGCTTGCTCGGTCCATTGAGCTCCATGGAGTTATTGTTTGTTGAGGTACTCCTCCTCAACATATGCGGTCTATTGCACATGATTCTCCCTCTAGAGAGCCAGGACTTATCCCTTCTGGATATCTGTCCCGTTGGAGCAATATCTCTCTTCGTTTCAGAGACCACCATCCCCTTCGAACTACTCTGATTTGCTAAACAAACTATATATTGTTCTGCCTCCTGTAAACGCACTTACT